>NC_140590.1:326954612-327620862 GCF_964204655.1 Triturus cristatus | reverse complement strand
AAGGCGACTATGCATGCAATGAATCCACGTGGAATGTATTTACACCACTAGTGAAGCTCTGACATGTCTGATGCCCTACCGTGCCTAATCCTGGTAGACACCCTTGTTGTTTATTTATACAAACATGGGTAGCTATTGACGGGCACATTTAATACACATGCACACCAAGCCATTCAAAGGGGATTCGACAAAAATTCGACCAAAACTATGCAAGAAACCCCCCTCACGGTTAATAAAACACACATCCACTGCCGGATGTGTAATACTTTTTATTTTACTCTCTGGAAAGGGGACGAACATCACTTGAGAGTCACAGCGTGCTCCTGACAGAGCCCAATGCTGTGTTACACCCACCATTGCCTGCCGAGTGCCACACACCTCTGTGTTGTATTCCACTAGCTAGTGCATATGCTATGACACTCTCTAGCCCATGTGCACTGTAACACCACCCCGTGAATATGTCATGCCACACTTGTCTTCGCACGGGTTATATTGCCCCATCTAACGTGCCTTTCTCGATGCCTATGTTATAACGCACAGTGCTATGCCATACATATTACAATCTGGGATCCATATATTTGTCACAGTGCATATGCAACGTTACACTCCCCAGCACATATTTTATATTACAACTTTAGAGACTAGTTAGGTTACACAACACTGCCCTGTGCATATTACACTCCAAGGCGCATATCGCATAGCACGCGCTAGTGCCTGTGCTATCTCGCGCTCTCCAATGAATCTGTCATTGCGCACAATGTATTGCAAATTATATTTCACGCCCGGTTCATCTTATATCACACTTTTTGGTGCATAGTTTATACCATACACTATATCTAGTTTTCATTTTCAATCGTGCTCTCAGGACTATGTTCTATATAACACTGTGTTCACCTACCCTTTTCACGGGCATTACATTTTGCGATAGGGGGTGGAGGGTCAGGGGGTGTTTCTGCCAAGTGAGCCCGGAGTCACAGTCACAAACGTCCTCTTCTTCCTGAATAAAAGTGAGATTATGCTGCATACTTGTTCATATTTTAAGTAGTTCGCACAGACACAATGTTTTAAAAACAATAAAGTTCCTAATACCCGCCTTCTCTGAACAGTTAGCTTGCTGCCCCATCCCCTTCCTCCCTATCCTCTGTTGTGTGAATCCATGGACTAGCCTCCTCCCTCCTGCCATGCATGGTCTGATGTGCTGCCACTGCCCTCAATTTAGTATGATGTACCAGTCCAGTCCTCCTGCCCTCCATTGCCCAATTCTATGCCCCATCATTGACCTCCTGCTTAAACTCTGTGCTTAGCTTGCTGCCCCTATTCTCCTTCCCCCTGCCCTCCGATGTCTTTGTGCATGCCCCTGCTCCATCCTTTTTGCCCACCATGTCCCATGGACCTGCCACTCCTATCTACTCTGAGTGTTCTGTTGAGCTGCCACTCCCCTCCCACCTGCCTAGCATTGTCAGATGACTGTAACCTGTCCCTGCCACCTCCACCCTGCCTGTCCACATGCCATGCCCCTATCCTCTTCCTCCTGTCCTACATGGTCCATTGTACTGCCACACCCTTCTGCCCTCCCTGGTCTGTTGTGCTGCAACTGCTCCTCCTGCCTGCCCCGTGTGGTCTGTTGTGAGGTCCCTTCCCCTGAACTTTCTTGTCTGTGCACAGGTCCTGACCCTCCCTTCTATCCTCCATTGTCCTTTGTGCATGCCCCTCCACCCTCCTTCTTGCCCATCATAGCCATTGTGCTGCCACTAACCCTCCCACTTGCCATGCATGGTCTTCTGTGCTGCCATGGCCCCTCCCACCTTCCCTGTGTGGTCAGTTAGCTGCCCCTGACCCCCTCCCACCTTCCCTCCATGGTCTGTGTGTATGCCATCACAGTCTCACTGTTGCTCTTCATGGTGTGTCTTGCTTCTAGTGCCCATCCTGCCTGACCTCCATGGCTATCTTGCTGCTCCTGCCCTGCCCCCTTGCCCCCAGCCCTACTCCCTCCCTCCTGGCTTGTCTGTTCCATTGTAATGCCCCTGATCCGTCCCTCCTGCCCTTTATGGTCTGTTATGCTGCAGCTTTCTCTCCTGTCTGTCCATTATGGTCAGCTAGCTACCATTGCCTCTTGCCCCTCTGTTCTCTGTTGTCCATGTGCATGGTCCTGTCCCCTCCCTCTTGCTTTCTATGGATTGTTGTGCTGCACTCCCGTCCTGCATGCCCTGTGTGGTGTATTGTGCTGCTGCAAACCCTGATGCCTGCCCTGCAGGGTCAGTTTGGTGCACCTCTCCATGTCCCTCCTGTCCTCTGTTATCCAAGTCCATGTCCCTATCCCATTTCCTTCCATGATCCAATGTACCATACTTGCGAACATTTTGAACTTGGTAAGAGGGAGATTTTGAAAAAAAACTGGGGTATTGATTTTCCCCTTTGAGTTACATTGAAAAAGAGGATATTGTAGACAGGAGACAGATCAAATAAAGCCCATTTGAGCTTAAAAACATTGGACGTTTCCTGGCTGAATCGGGTCTGTTGGCATGTATGGTTGTACTACCATTGCCTCTTCCTTCTGCCCACAATGGTCTATTACATTGCCACAGCCTTGAAGGAGGGTAGATTTTGTATCACAGGGGGCCCCTGGCCCGTTCTGTCCACACCTGAAGTATGAGACCCTTGTCCTTGCCCTGCCAGCTGCATTTGTAGGCCGTATTAAATTGACCAGCGGGTCCTGTATTGCTATATAATTATCCTGAGACATCCTTACCACTCAGCCAGCATAAAACCCCTGTGTAGGCCCTTCTGTTCAATATGTAGGCCTCTTTGTTAAATTGACCATAGCTCTGCAATTTTAGTGTATAGCAGTCTGAAGGCAGGTCTGCGAGGCCTTCTGATCCAAACTAGTAGCCCCCACCCTACCCGAGTGCTCCGTGCTCGGTATCAAAGTTCAACATCCCCCTGAAGCTGTCGACATACAGTAGGCTGCATCCTGGACTGGTACTTGCTTCCTGGGCAGGTTTCCCGCTTTTAAGGAAGTGGCAACCGCAGAGCGTCAAGTTAGGAGAACTGAGGAGATTTTATACATGAATATATTGAATTCCCGTACAATACCCATTATTTTCTGCTTGCTCTATGGAACTTACGATAAGCGATTGGCCTGAGAGACTGACCTTTTCACCCAGTCCATTGTCAGCATTAAGTGGGTAAATGACGAAATGTCTGGTAAAATCTGCAGTCGAAGCTTTTGGGTAGCATACGTAGGTAGATGTAGCGTGCAAAGGAGCCCACAAAATGATATAAAAAGGGAGCACCCACAGATATCGACGGACTACCTCGCCGTCTGTATGTAGGTTAACAGGCAGTGCAGGTTTTCCCCAAGAGCTGGGAGCTCTTGTCTTCCTTTGCTTAAAATGTCTTGCTCTGCTTTGCTTGAAGTATCTTATTCTATTTTACCTATATGAAATGTCATGTTATGTTTAACCATTGTTCTCTTTACTTTTGCATTTAAAAGATTTTGTATTGTAATTGCAGGAATGCTTGCTCTAAGAGTAAACGTGAGTGTTCCTAGGTAACATTTTCCTTGGTGTAACTTGTTTCTCATGATGCATTTATAGATGTGTTTTCTCTCTCTCTCTGTCAGTACATTAATTGAGATACAGAGAATATTATGACAGCTGTATGATTATCTGGATTCTGTTTTTTGTACTTTATGTCTCTATTCTGCGGTTTCTTTGAAGTTGCATCTTCTCATTAAACTGCCATTGTATTCTGCCTCCAATTCCATGTCTCATATGTCTGTTTTCTTCATTTTTGGAGCAAGCGTTCCTAGGCACCCCGGCTCAAATTAAGGTGCCCCTTTTGTCCCTGACTCACTCTCCTGCTCAGTTCTGTGGTGGCTCCCGGGGATCTGGGGACCGCCCCTAGCTTCCTTGACCCGTAATAGATCTTCCCTCCAACAGCCTCTCTTGCAAGTCCTGTATTGTTGGTTTGTTGCCCCTGCCCCCCTTTCCACTGCCCTCCATAGTCTGTTGTGCTTCCACGGCCCTTCCTGCCAGCTCAGTGTGGTTAAATTGTTGCCTTTGCACCCTCCTACCTGCCTTCAATTTTCAGAGTCCGTGCCCCTGGCCTCTGCCTCTCAACAGTATCCTAATGAACAACTAGATTGCTAACATTCTATATTTATTACAAAAGTGTGGAACGCCTGACATCATCTTGATGTAATCAAAACTGTAATACCTAGAGCATTTCCTTTAGAAATTACATATATGAGAGGGTCTTATTGGCATCAAAATTATGGTTAGTGCTCTAAAAGACTAAAATAAGGACATATTTTCTGAGTTTTCAAATAGCGACAAAGCACTTTTAAATTATTTGTTATCTTTATGTTTTTTTATCCAGTTGACCACTTGATTAAATGTTGCACTTAGGGGAGAGGATGTGGTGTTACTTCCAGAACTGCAGACTTTGCAACTGGGGAACCAGGTTGAAGTTTCTGCTTCAGCTCGACATTCTGTGATTCTGGTCAAATCACTTAGTCTCCCCATGTCTACAACCAAAATGAATTTGTTCTTGTGTGATGTAACCAATGCTCATGTAAAGCACTCCAATACCTGACAAGTCTGCACTATATAACACTGCAAAAACACAAAATAATAAGTGTTTTGCACACTTCTGTCATTGGGCTATATTTGGGCTACATCTGGTTGATTTTGGGCTACATTTGGGCTCTTTTGTCTCCGGTGGCCATCTTGGGAGATTTATTTGTTATGAAGTTTCCTAATTTCCTCATGTACTGCAGTCTCCTCAGTAGGAAATGCTTTCAGTGTTTTACTTTGATTCCATCATGAAGGTATTCAGATATGTCACACATTTGCCATAAATTCTGAATGTTAGCACTCTAGTTGCTCATTAGATCACTGTAGTAAAACTACTCCACCATGGAAGTCTGCTCCTGGTATTAAAAGTGCATGTTTCAGTCTGCATGTCAGAATTTTTTAATGAAATAGAAGAGGATTTGAGAAGTCACTCAAAATGTGCCCTCATTTTCTTTCTTCAGTATTAATCATAATTTCTATGGCAAAATGAACCTCCTCATTGTGTTCCTTTTTAAATTAAATGTTTTAAGTGTTACCAGTTTATTCCAATCAAGATGGCTTCAGGTGTGCCATACTTTTGTCATAATGAAGACAGTAAGCGCTCTAGTTGTTTTTAAGAACATTCTGGGACATTCTGTCATTGGGCTATACTTGGGCTACATCTGGGTGATATTTGGGCTACATTTGGGCTCTTTTGTCTCTGGTGGCCATCTTGGGAGACTTATTTGTTATGAAGTTTCCTAATTTCCTCATTTACTGCAGTCTCCTCAGTAGGAAATACTTTCAGTTTTTTACTTTGATTCCATCAAGAAGGCATTCAGATGTGTCACACATTTGCCATAAATTCAGAATGTTAGCACTCTTTTTGCTCATTAGATCACTGTAGTAAAGCTACTGCTCACCAGGGAAAACTGCTGCTGGTATTGAAAGTGCATGTTTCAGTCTGCATGTCAGAATTTTTTAATGAAATAGAAGAGGATTTGAGAAGTCACTCAAAATGTGCCCTAATTTTTCTTTCTGCAGCACTAATCATACTTTTTATGGAAAAATGAACCCCCTCATTTTGTTCCTTTTTAAATTAAATGTTTTAAGAGTTACCACTTTAATCCAAGCAAGATGGCTTCAGGTGTGCCATACGTTTATCATAAGTAGGACTGTTAGCGCTCTAGTAGTTCTTTGGAACACTCTGGGAAGCTGCAGTAGAACACAAAGGAATCAACTGACAGTCTCTGCCCTTGTTGGATGTACATGTTTTACTGAGAATATCAGACTTCATTCTCACATGACTGAGAAAGATAATGTGAATTTACAGAAAATAAGCTCTCAGTTTAGCCTATAGATCACCTTCCAAACCTCTGTGGTAAAAGCATGAGAAAATATTTTTCTCTCAATCATGATATCCCAGCAGAAGGCTTTTTCACATGGTGAAATCACCTTAGAACATACCACAATTCCTAAAATGAGTATGGTACCATCAACAAATGATTTATAATGTAACTAAAGTCTTAAAACCTTCTATTAACTGCAATGCTTTTTAATGAGGTGCTATCATGTATATTTGTCCCAAGATGGCTGCCAACACTTCTTGGATGAAGTGCTGACAGCCAATCAGATCTCAGGATGAGATGTGTGGTTAGGCTCCGCCCACATATATATATGCTTTTAAATGCTATTTACTCAGGAAATACTGAACAGATTTACACCAGACCTGCAAAAGGCACTTCCTTGACCTTATGGCTACCTCTCTGCCAAATTTCTAGTAATTCTGTTCAGCCGTTCGGGCTGTAGCTCGTTCTAAAGGTCCTATGGAAAAATGCATGGGAAAAACGCGTTTTGGGACCCCCCTTTTATCTCAGCCCCCGCTTGACGAATCCCCCCGAGACTTTCAGGGTAGGAGCGGAGCGTAGCGCCCCACCTATTTTGAGAAATTCGCGAGGATTCATCGACCGGCGCCAAAGTTATTCAAAATAGAATGTTGCGGATTTCCTATGGAAAAGGGGTCCTAACTATAACTACCTACTGGCGACCGCCAGTAGGTAATATATATATAAACTTTATTTCAGCTGTCAAGCCATACAGTTTTTACAATCACATTGAGATCACATAGATGAAATATGTAAAAGTTCCTCCAGTTGACAAGAGGTACATTTTTACACAAAAAATGTAAACCTCACCAACCAAAAAATTCAAAGTAAATTAATAAAACACATGAACACACAATTTCAAATAATAATTCCATACTATTTACACAAACAATAAAATACTACATTTCCCACCCAAAAGAAATTAAATGAGAAATGTTGTAGCTGCAGATCTTCCTCTGTATCCACATAGTCAAAATAATAATCCACCAAAGCCCAGCTTCTCCTTGCCTTTCCCTCTGCTTTCTCCTTGCTTCTTCATGTTTTTTGAGTGCCTTCTCCTCGCTTTACCCACATTTTCACTGCCTTCTCCTTGCCGTTCCCCCCTGTTTTTTATTGCCTTCTACTTGTTTCTCCCTTAATTTCACTGCTTTCTCCTGGTTTTTCCCCCATTTTTTGAGAGCCTTCTGTTTGTATTTCCCTCATTTTCACTGCTTTCTCCATGCTTCTTCCCGTTTTTTGAGTGCCTTTCTCCCTGTTTTTCCTTCATTTTCACTGCTTTCTCCTTGCTTTTTTCCCAGTTTTTTTAGTGCCTTCTCCTCACTTTTCCCTCATTTTCACTGCTTTTTCTATGCTTTTACCCCTGTTTTTTTTAATGCCTTCTCCTTGCTTTTCTTTCATCTTCACTGCTTTCTCCTTGCTTTCCTGTCAGACCTGGCTGTTTGTATGAGCTTCTGGGACCTGCAAGCTCCTGCATACCCTGTTGTGAGATTAGCAGCATTTTCCAGGTCATCTTTCCCTTTGCTGCTGCATTGGTCTTGCTCCTGTCTTCCCCTCGCTTTTCCCCCCTGGTTGTTGAGTGCCTTCTCCTTGCTTTTCACTCGTCTTCACTCCTTTCTCCATCCTTTTTTCTCATTAACTGAGTTACTTCTCCTTGTTTTTCACTTGTTTTCAATACTTTCTCCTTGCTTTTTTCCCTGTTTTCTGAATGTTTTCTCTTTGCTTTTTACTTGTTTTCAGTGCTTTCTCTTTGCTTTTCCCCCCTTTTTTGAGTGCCTTCTCCTTGCTTTTCCATAATTTTTGCTGCTTTCTCCTTGCTTTTTCTCTCATTTTCTGAATGCCTTCTCTTTGCTTTTCCCTAGTTTTCGCTGCCTTCTAATTGTTCTTCCCCCCGCTTTTTTGAGTGCCTTCTCCCTCCTTTTCACAGCTTTTCCCTTGCTTTTTCCCTTGTTTTTGAGTGCTTTCATCTTGCTTTTCCCTTGTTTTCACTGCTTTCTCATTGCTTCCCCCTTTTGAGTGCCTTCTCCGTATTTTTCCCTTGTGTTCACTGCTTCCCCTTGTTTTTTCTCTTGTTTTCTGATTGCCTTCTCCTTGCTTTTACCATTTTTCACTGCCTTCTTCTTGCTTTTTCCCCCGTTTTTTTTGTGTTTTCTCCTTGCTTTTCCCTTGTTTTTGTAGCGTTCTCCTTGACCTTTTCACCCATATTTTTAGTGCCTTTTCCTTGCTTATCCATAGTTTTAACTGCTTTCTCGTTGCTTTTCCATTGTTTTCAATGCTCTATCCGTGTTTTTCCCTCATATTCCCGCATTTGCCTGGTGCTTATTTTTGTGCCTCACACCTAGCCCGACTACCATCTCCCAGTGCCCCGGCCTCTTCCTAGGACCCTTGCCTTTGCTTTTCCCTCTATTTTGGGGTGCCTTCTCCTTGCTTTTCCCTCTTTTCAATGCTTTCTCCTCCTTTTTTCCGCATTGCCGCTCCTGCCTGCCACCTGTTTTCCCACCTCCCATCTAGCCCTACCCACTGCCTCCCAGCACCACTTCCTCCTCCCAGTGCAATCCCATTGTGCAGGCCCCAGGCTCAGCTCTCCATGTGCTGCTGCATCGGTTTTGCTCCTGTCTTCTTCTTGCTCTTCCCCCTGCTTTTTGAGTACCTTCTCCTTGCTATTCCCAAGTTTTCAAAACTTTCTCTCTTCTTTTTCCCCTTTTTTGAGTGCTTTCTCTTTGTTTTTCCCTTGTTTTCAGTGCTTTTGACTTGCTTTTTCTCCCCGTTTTTTAAAATGCCTTCTATTTGCTTTTCCCCATTTTCATGCTTCCTCCTTGCTTTTGCTCTCATTTTCTGCATGTCTTCTCTTTTCTATTCCGTCATGTAACTGTCTTCTCCTTGATCTTACCCGTTTGTTAGTGCATTATCCTTGCTTTTCCCTCATTTTCACTTCTTTCTCCTTGCTTTTTCCAACATTTTTTGAGTACTTTCTCCTTGCTTTTCCCTCGTTTTGACTGCTTTCTCCCTTGTGTTTTTAAGGGCCTTCTCTTCCTTTCCCCATTGTTTTCACTGCTTTCTCCTTGCTTTCCTATCAAGACCTGGCTATTTGGATGAGTCTGCAGGACCTGCAAGCACCTGAATACCCTGTTGGGTGATTAGCCATGCTTTAAAATCTATATTTACTGATTGAAAACAGGGAAAAGATAGTAAATAAAGCCTACAAAGAAATGCCAAATTTAAACAAATCCACTAGACATCCCTCAAAGCCATCCAAAGTATCTAGGAACCAGAAATGCCCCTGAAACCTGAAAAAAAGGAAATTAAAGTAAACAATATTGGTTTATTATAAACCAAAAGAGATTTCCTTTAAAATAAATGCTAATTCCCAATGCCCATAGGACAGGTTCGTAGAAAACCCACCCACAAAACACATTACGTTCCCAGACATACATATAAATTACACTTAGGGCCTTATTATGACTACGTCTCAATGGCGGTTTTACGACCGCCACACTACGGGACCACCCACAGTATGACGACTGCAGCAGTCGGACTGCCTTGAGACCACCAGCACCGTCGGGATCAAGGATTCCGCTGGGTTTGCATTTTTTCCCTGGGCGGAATATGCTGGCAGTGCTGCAGCCAACACTGCCAAGCATATTATGAGTTGCCTCACCGCCACCCTTTTCATGGCGCTCGACTGCCATGAAAAGGATGGCGGAGGAGTAACAAAGGGGGCACTACAGGCCATCCTGTTGCCTCTGTGCACGGGGGTGCATGCAGGTGGAAACATGGTGTGCCCCCTGTATGTCTGCACCCCGAGTTCCAGCACGGAAAGAAATGCAGGACATGGTGCATTTCTTTTGGTGTTGGAACATGCTTTGGCGGTCCCACAGCGCTACCTTTCTAAGATTCACATATGATCTTTAGAAAGGCACCTCCGTGGGACTGTCAAAGCACCACCGTCCAGACCAGGAAGTAAGTCTTAATCTGGCAGGCGGTGTGACTACAGGTTTGGCGGTCCGCAGCTGGAAGCAGGCGTGGGGCCCAATGCGAGACTACCAAACTCGTAATAAGACCCTTAATCATCATAAAGCAAGTAACATAACTGTTGGACTTGGCCCTTTTTGCAGGGTCATCCCTGAACTTTTTGCCTTCCTCCTATATTTTTTCTGACCTGTTGTTGGCTGTTTTATTACTCTGGGCACTTTATCACTGCTGATCAATGCTAGAGTGCATATGCTCTACCTATTGTAAATTGATGTATGGATTAGTGATTCCATGATTGGCTGGTTTGGTTTACTTGTCAGACCCTAGTACAGTGCACTGAGTGTGCCCAGGGCTTGTAAACCAAATGCTGCTAGTGGGCTTGCAGCACTGGTTGTACCACCCACAGAAGCAGCCTGTAAAAGTGTGTCTAAGGCCTGCCATTGCAGAGCCTGTGTGCAGCCTGGTACTGTCATGCTGACTGGGCAAGTGCACTTACTTGCCAATCCCTAAACCTTCCCTTTTCTTCATATCAGACACCCAGATGGTAAGCCCAAGGACAGGGTGCATTGTAAGGATAAGGTAGGACATGCCCTGGTGTGTGTGGCATGTTCTAATAGTGAATTACAGCCATTTACGTTTTTCACTATTGCAAGGCTATGTGTTCTCCATAGGCCAGAATGGGCAGTTTGATTATTACATCCTATAATCCTAACTGACTCAGGGAACATGGTAGAAATTTGAATTTAGTATGCCTGAACTCAGAATGATAAAATACATCTTTTAGTGAAGTTGGTTTTAACATTCTGGGTTTGAAAATAGCACTTTTAGAAATAGGTATTTCCTTGTCTAACCATTAAAACATGCCTCTGCTAGGCTGTGTATTCCTTGTTTGAAGTTTGAGTGACAGGGCTGGGGGATTCCAGGAGACAGGGTGAGTCAGCCCAGTGGTGAATAGAGAGATCTGCATCTAGATGGGAGGGTGGAGTTGCACCTGGGACCTGAATAGGGCTGTGCCTTCCCTCCACAATGCTGGCTCCACCTCCTGTGGTGCGTCTGATGTCTCTGCCCTGCACTCTGAAAGGAAGGAAGGAGTCATGTAAACAAAGTGCTCCAGGACTGACCAGAACTGGTTTGGACTAGGCAAAGGCCTCTCTGCCTTCAGAGATCAAAGAGAAACAAATATTAGCGTGTCGCATCTTAAGGTACATTGACTCAAAGTGTCGCATTTAAGATCTAAAGAGAACTAAGCCAATTCTACCATTTTTAAGTAACAGTATTGTGGATTTTTGTTGTTTGTGGTCTTGTGTTAAATCTATATAAAGAATACTTATTTTTTATATAAAACCTGTGTGGTGTCCATCTGTAGTGTTGTCACTTGATTACTGTATGTGTTCACAAATGCTTTACGCACTGCCTCTGAGATAAGCCTGTCTGCTTGTGCCAGGCTACCAAGGGGGTGAGCAGGGGTTATTTTAGGAGTGTACCCCCTTATCCTGACTAGAGGCAAGGGTCCCTATTTGTCACAAATGCATACCTGTGCCAACTAGAGACCCCCAAATCTAACAATAACACAATGTTATAACATAACATAAAATTACTAAAACAGTGGACAAAAACCACAAACTGCAACCTACCGAAATACACTACAATTATTGCAACTAAATCTACATAAAAACTTACAAACAACACTATAACAAACCTCTAGACCTCCCCTCCAGAACCCTGTTACCTTTAAAACCCTTAAAAACACCTTAAGACAAGAACTTACCTGTTCTGATACCAGTAGCACCATACCATGACCAGAACCCGAGACCCAGGACCCGGGACATGGGAACCTAGATAAAAAATGACACAAATAGACTAAAAAACATAGAAGGCAGTGGTAAAAAAAAGAAATAACGTCCGCTAAATGAAACAAAAAAAAAAGACCATCTCCCCTGACCCTGCCCGCAGGACAGGTCGCTCTACACGCCGCACAGCCACGCCTATGTGCCTGTGCCTTCCCCCTCCCGATTGCCGCCACTGCCGCGAGTTCGGCTCTGCCCCCTGCTGCTGCCCGGTTCGTGTAATTGTCACTGTAATTGTCACTGTTGTCTTTATTGTGTAATTCTGCAATTCTGTACTTATTTTTCTTCTGTTTTCACTTATTTTGCTGCTCTGCCCCTGTGTGCCTTTAGCCACTCTCCCCCCTCGTTTCGTCTGTCCGTTCCCGTTCCCGCCACTGACCCCCTGCGGCCCGCCCCCTTTTTTCCTTCTGTACCCCGATTCCCAATCGCGGACCAGCTCCCGCCTCCCAGCTGCTCCTCCCTCCCTCCCACCTCGCCTTAAATGGCGGCCGCTGTGCGGCCGCGCCACTGGCGCGCCGGAGGCACGTCAGAGGCAAGCCCATCTGCGCCTGGACCACGCCCAGTGCCAGAACCCCTGGCCCCCACAAACGCCACGACGCCAAACTCCGATATGACGCCAGCACCCTCCACGCTCTCAACACCGGACGAAACCACAGCTGCTTCCAGGCTGCCCCGAAACGCACCCACGGACCTTTCTCCTGCCGCACCTGCAGCTTCACCTGCGACAGAGCTGCCAAACCACCAAAGACAGGACCCAACTACCTCCGCTGCCTACTCCTAAACACACGCTCCGCACGCAAACACGCCGTCGAGCTCTGGGACCTGCTCGACACCTCCGCCCCAGACGTCGCCTTTCTGACCGAAACCTGGTGGAACGACGCCTCGGCCCCGACATCGTCATAGCCATCCCGGATGGCTACAAGATCGCCCGCAGAGACCGCACCAATGGGATTGGAGGAGGAATTGCCATCGTCCACAAGTCCACCCTCAAGGTCTCCACACACTCAGATGACACCCTCAGCACCGCCGAACACCTGCACTTCCGGATCCACACCGACCCGAACACCCCTCTTAGAGGAACACTCGTCTACAGACCACCCGGACCCCGGCCACAGTTCAGCGACTCCATCGCCGACCTCATCAGCACCCACGCACTCGCCTTCATGGACTACATCCTCCTCGGGAACCTGAACTTCCACCTCGAGAACAACAATGACGCCAACTCCGCTGCCCTGATTGACAACCTTGCCAACCTCGGCTTCAGGCAGCTCATCACCGCTCCCACCCACGCCGCCGGCCACACACTTGACCCCATCTTCTCCACAAGCTCCCACGTCTCCTTCGACCACACCACGAACCCCTCCAGACCGATCACCGCTGCATCCACTTCACATACAAAAAGCCCACCACGCACCACCGCACCCAACAACTGCCCAGACGCTGCTGGAGCAAAGTCACCGAGGATCAGCTGACCACCACCCTCGCCCGGAACACTCCCACCGACCCCACCGACCCAGACGCAGCCACCCGCAACCTCAGACAGTGGATCTATGACTGCGCCAACACCCTCACCCCACTCAAGAAACCATCCAACAGCCGCACCAGCAAGAAAGCCACCTGGTTCACCGAAGAACTCCAGACCGCCAAACGTACCTGCCGGAAACTTGAGAAGAAATGGCTCCACGAACAAACACAAGACAGCCACGCAGCCCACAAGGACACCACCCGCAGACACCACCACCTCATCAGACTTGCCAAGAGAATCTCCTTCAAAGCCCGCCTGGACAACAACGCACACAACAGCAAAGAGCTCTTCAGCATCGTGAAGGAACTCTCCAACCCCCGCGCCAACGCCAACGACATCCTGCCCTCACAAGAACTCTGCGACTCGCTGGCCACCTTCTTCCACCGCAAGATCGCCGAGATACACAACAGCTTCAACACAACGACTAACCCGATAACGCCAGTCCCCTCCCCACCCGCATCAACCGCCCGACCTCCTGGACCGACATCAACGACAACGAAACCCGCAAGATTATGATCTCCATCCACTCAGGATCACCATCAGACCCCTGCCCTCACCACATATTCAACAAAGCCGACGCAGCCATCGCACCCCAACTTCGAAAAGTGATCAACATCTCCTTTGAGACAGCCACATTCCTGGAAAGCTGGAAGCACGCTGAGATCAACGTCCTTCTTAAGAAACTGAAGGCGGACCCCAAGGACCTCGAAAATTTCCAGCCCAGCTCCCTGCTCCCGTTCCCGACGAAGGTCATCGAGAAAATCGTCAACACACAACTGACCCGCTACCTCGAGGACAACAACATCCTGGACCTGTCCCAGTCCGGATTCCGAAGAAACCACAGCACCGAGATAGCCCTCATCGCCGCCACAGACGACATAAGGGCCCAACTGGACAATGGCGAAACATCGGCCCTCATCCTCCTGGACCTGTCAGCCGCCTTCGACACGGTCTCTCACCGCACACTAAAGACACGACTCCAAGAAGCCGGCATCCAAGAGAAGGCCCTGGACTGGACCACGTCCTTCCTCTCCGGCAGAACCCAGAGCGTCCGCCTCACCCCCTTCCGCTCCTCAGCCACCGACATCATCTGCCGCGTACCTCAGGGATCCTCCCTCAGCCCGACGCTGTTCAACGTTTACATGGCCCCCCTCGCTCAAGTCGTTCACCCTTGCCGCCATCCCCCGCATCCAACGTACGACCACCGGCAGAAGATCCTTCTCCTACCTCGCTGCCAAGACCTGGAACACCCTCTCCACCCACCTTTGGCAGACCCAAGACCTACTCACCTTCAGGAGGCTCCTCAAGACCTGGCTCTTCGACCAGTAGCGGCACCCCCCCACCCCCCCAGCACCTTGAGACCCTTGCGGGTAAGTAGCGCGCTCTACAAGTATAATGATTGATTGATTGATTGATTAGAAATGAATGGGAACTAATGTAAAATTTTTGAATATATATATTTAAAAATGTTGCAAATTATTAAACGCAAAATAAGTCAAACAATATTGTAAATAAATGTTACAAAAAATTGTGAAGTATAAATTAAATAGTATAAAATATATACCATTATTTAATATATACTTAAACAACTTATGTTAAAATGATGTGGAAAATATGTATACCAAATTTTAGAAATGTTCAAGAAAAGCTAAACAATGAAAAAAATTTAAATTGTACAACATGCAACACTATTTAAATATGATTTGCATTTGTTACTTAATATAACAAATACATTATAATAATTCAATTATTTATTTGTGAAAAAAATCTTTATTTTTTAAGTTGAAATATATATTTTTTTAAATGTAAACATATATTAAATAAACTTTGAAAACATAAATAACATTTTGGAACATGTGTTACATGTCTTTATTCTATAAACAATATGCCATTAATATTAGTATTTTTTTCCGACATACAACTAAGTATATTTATTACATTTCTAAACAGCAACAATACTGATTAAATAACACAAACTATTTCTACTACATACAAATATGATTTAAATAAAGGATTTCACCCTAAAATAAAAAATAAAAATGATCACACTCCAATGTAAACCATTGGACATTAAAATGGTGATATTTACTTTTCCCACTCCAATCTTACCTAATTTGGTGAAGATGTTGGACAATAAAAAGCTAACATTTACTATTCCCACTCCTATCCAACCCAATTGGGGGAGGTGTCGGACACTAAAGGGGTGAAATGTACTATTCCCACTCCAATCTATACCAATTTAGGGAACTTTTTTAACACTAAAGGGCCCACACTTACTGTTATCACTCAAACCTAACACAGTTGGCAGGAAGGTGTTGGACACTAAAGGGGTGGGATTTACTATTTTCACTTCAATATAAACCAATTTGGGGAAGGTGGTGGACACTAAAAGATTGCCATGTACTATTTCCACTCCACTCTAAACTAATTTAGGAAATAGTTGGACACTAAAAGGGTCACATTTACTATTCCCGATCCAATATAAACCAATTTGTTGAAGGTATTGGGCACTAAATGGGTGAAATTTACTATTCCCAGTCCAATCTATACCAATTTGAGGAAGGTGTTGGACACTAAATGGGTGACACTTACTACTCCCACTCAAATCTAACACAATTGCGGGAAGGTGTTAGACACTATAGGGCTGCGATTTACTATTCCCACTCCAATCAAAACCAATTTGGGGAAGGTGTTGGACACTAAAGGGGTGATATATACTATTCCCACTCTAATCTAAACCAATTTTGGGGTGTTTTTGGACACTAAAGAGGTGACATATACTATTCCCACTCTAATTTAAACCAATTTGGGTAAGGTGCTGGACACTAATAGGGTGACATTTACTATTCACACCCCAATCTAAACTAATTTGTTGAAGGTGTTGGACATTAAATGGGTGACATTTGCTATTCCCACACCAATCTATACCAATTTCAGGAAGGTGTTGGGCACAAAATGAGTGATACTTACTATCTCCACTCAAATCTAACACAATTGGGGTAAGTTGTTGGAGATTTAAGGGGTAAGATTTACTATTACCACTCCAATCAAAACCAATTTTGGAAAGGTGTTGGACACTAAATGGGTGATGTTTACTATTACCACTCCAATCTGAACCAATTTGGGGAAGGTGTTGGACACTAAAGAGACTATATTTACCATTCCCACCCCAATCTATTTTTTGTGTGGTCATTTTGTTATTGAATAACAGGATGAAAACATAGCAGTGCAGTTGGCACAGAACTTTGTACAGTCATAAAAATGGGGCAGTAGGGATACATCTGTACTGTAACGGGGGAGGGGAGAAGAGGAAGGGGTGGTCAAATAGTGAAGGAGGGTGGGAAGGGAAGGTGAGGCGAGGGAGGAGGAGGAGGGGGTTAGGAAAGATTTAGAGGGAGTACATCATACATCTGATATGTCGTTCTCATTGGCAACATAAGAAAGAGATCTGACATCTTCAATTGCAATAGTTTGGGTCATTGCAATTATACATCAGTAATAACATTGCAATAAAACTTTCCATAAAGAGCCACGCGGTAGGGTCTGATAGGGAGATCCTAAGCCAAGAGGGGTGGAGGGGAAGCTGGGCTGCACTGTTTTTTTGCCTGCAGGGTAGTATGTCGGTCATTGATGGCAGTTGGAGAGGTAAGATGATGATGGGGTTGAGTGGAGTAAGGAGAGGGAAAGAAGGGGGGGTGGATGTGTTTCCAAGGGGTGGTACAGTCTGTAATATAAGGGTCCAGGAACAGAGTTGTGGTTGCGTCTCTGGGGTGGGGGGAGAAGATATGCCATGTTATGGTTTTTTCATATAGCGGTGGCTGTTCATGTCATTGGGAGGAGAGGGAAGGTAGGTGCGGACCATGTGCCCAAAAAAGAAAAGTGGGGAAGGGTAATGGAAGGGAGGGTGGAGAAAGTCAAGGGTATGGAGGAGAGAAGATGCTGAGGAGGATGGGCGAGTGTAGAGAAAGGGAGGGGGAAGGAGGGGGCTGGCTTATGGAGGTGGGTAGTGCAGTCAGCCTTAGTGTGTAGGCTCCCAGAGAAAAGGTGCCTACATTTGTTTATACACCTCCTCTTGCATACTATATATAACGCACTCGTGGAGCGCTGTTTAAACCATCGCTACTGTCCAATCCTCCTGCGGGGAGTGGGGGATCTCCGCTGCCGAAGGATGCATAATTTAGCCATGGAGAGCGCCGTGTGCAGGAGGCAGTGTTGGGGACGCGTGAGGTTGGGAGAGTCTCTGATGTCAAGAAGTAGAATGATGGGGGGGTGAGGAGAAGGCGAAGAGGTATGGATTTACTCAGGGTATATCCGACATAGGGCCAAAAGGGCTGGGTAGAAGGACACTTACAGAGAATGTGGGGAAGGTCGCAGCTCGTTCCGGGGCATCTCTAGCACTGAGAATGCGGCAGTAAGCCAGCTCGGTGCAGTTTCAAAGGATTCCAGTACCAATTGTGTAGGACTTTGAACAAGCAGAACTTCCTTCGGGTTTCACAAGTTCCTTTGTCTAGAGCCTCCACCATCTCCGACCAATCTTCGGCCTTGACGGTGAGGTGC
This sequence comes from Triturus cristatus, assembly GCF_964204655.1. Taxonomy (NCBI): domain Eukaryota; kingdom Metazoa; phylum Chordata; class Amphibia; order Caudata; family Salamandridae; genus Triturus; species Triturus cristatus. The sequence goes on along the minus strand of NC_140590.1, from coordinate 327,603,023 downwards.
AGATGGGTTTGCCATTTAGCTTGGAGGTCGCTTAGGAAAGGTTGTGAATACAGATGGTTCGTTAGTACCCCATAGAGTCCCGGCATCATTCCTTTGTGATGGCCCCATGCCGATAGATAATCCACTATTGGTGAGGGCTTTAATGTCCATGGGTGGAGGCCAAGGCATCACCTCAGGCAGTGAGGTAACTGCATAAGGCCAGCAGGCCTGTTGCAGGGGGAGGTCAAAGTCATCCCTCACAGAGAAAAGGACTTCAGGCCGCCCCCTAGCAGGACCTGATCCAAGGTCTGTATCCCCGCTGCCTTCCAACTGGGTCAATGAAGTTGTTTTCCTTCTATTTGGATACTGTCATTACCCCAAATCGGTGCTTTGGCGTGTAAGCGGCGATGTACACCCAAGAGACAGTGCGCATGATTCCAGGTTTTAGGTATAGCCTGTATCACTGGACGTGGGGCGGGATTGTTGGAGAGGGTTCTCCTCATAAAGGGGGCTCAAGCCTTCATCACTAACAAGGAGCAAGCGTTCTGTTGTGAACCATTGTGGGGGTCTGGCATGCATGAGAGGAGGTAAGCAAGCTGCAAGAGGTGGAGGTCCAAAGAATAATGTTCAACAGATGATGGCCCTAAGCCACCATGGGAGCGGCGAGTTATGGGTTAGGGCGTAGTTAAGCGGGGCGGGTAGAGCCCCAGATGAAGGCCCGTATCTGGGCGTCTATGTGACGCAGAATGGTTGGGGCAGCATGACGGGCACCATCCCTCAGATATACGTGAAACACAGCAACGTAATCATTCATATGACTTGTACTCTGCCCCACATGGAGAACCCTAAGAGAGACCTTTTGTCTAAATCTGATTTAATTTGCTCTATCAGGGGTGTCAGATTGTCTGCAACCATTTCTTTCAGACCTGTGTCAGCCGTGATGCCAAGATATTTAAGGTGGGAGGGCTTCCATCAAAAGGGGTATCCATGAATTGCTGCTTTCGTGATACCCAAGGAAAGGGGGAGGGCCTCACTCTTGTCCCAGTTCGCCTTGTAGCCAGATATGGTTGCATAGCCTTCGATGACCTCTAGTAATGCCAGTAGAGAGTGTGAAAGGTCTCTGAGAGTAAGAAGAATATCATCGGCATATAAACACAGTTTGGAGAGGCCTCCTGCAATGGGTATACCCGCTATGTGTGACGAATTGCGGATAAGAGAATCTAGGGGTTCCATGGCCAATAAGAACTAGAGGGAAGAGAGTAGACACTCCTAGTGCATGTGCGGTCGCATCCTAAAGGTGTCCGAGAGGAATCCCCCGCAGTTGACCTGGGCCACGGGGCAGTCATATAGCAAGCGGACCATGGAGATAAACCGTTCTCTTAGGTGGAAACGCTCCATAGCAGTGGAAAGGGATACCCAGTCAATGCGGTTGAACACCTTTTCTGCATCTAGGGAAAGGGCAACTGCATCTTCGGGCAAGTCTTTTGCGGCCCATAAGGTGTGGCACAGGGTGCGAAGATGGTTTCAGGAGGTGCTGCCCGGGACGAAGCCGACCTGTGTGTGATGAATGAGGGATGGGATGACCTTCCTGAGACGTGCAGCTAGTATGCTGGCTAAAATTTTAATTTCCCCATTTAGGAAGGAAATAGGTCAATAATTGCCACACAGGAGAGGATCCCTACTCGGTTTGCGCATGACCACGATCACCGCTCTATTGGAGGTAGGACCCAGGGATGCTGTGCTCTCAGCCTCTTGCAGGGCTGAGTGTAGTGTGTGGATTGCCTTTTCCCCAGACCATTTATAATATTCTGTGGCGAATCCATCTTTGCCCGAGGATGTTTTTATAGGGCAGTTTGGTGATAGCTAATGCGACTTCCTCCTTGCTGATGTCGCCTTCCAGCATTTCTCTGCTTTAATCTGGGGTGGCATGGTGAGCAAAACAATGTGGATTTAACCCTGATCTCTTGACTGGGGGTGAATGTTTTGATTTGTTCTGCATTCCGTCCATCAAATGTGTATCTTTGCTTTCTCACCATAAGTGCGCCAGGTATGCTCAGACGTGAGTCCTGGGCTCACTGTGCCGCTGGAATCAAGCTATCCTGGCTGAAGAGGGGTGAAACCCAGTAACCGGTCCTAGGATTCTTGTTTCCGGTCCAGGGAGGATCTGGCTTGGCAGTTCGGGCTGGACTGTTCCCATGTGGCACAGGGTCAAGACTGATTTGCATATAGCCAGGTCTAAACTGGGGTGGCATGGTGAGTAAAAGAATAATGGATTTAACCCAGATCTCTTGACTGGGGGTGCATGTTTTAATTTGTTCTGCATTCCATCCATCAATTGTGTATCTTTGCCTTCTCGCCCTAAGTGCGCCAGGTATGCTCAGACGTGAGTCCTGGGCTCACTGTGCTACTGGAATCAAGCTATCCTGGCTGAAGAGGGGTGACACCCCGAAGCCGGTCATAGGATGCTTGTTTCCGGTCCAGGGAGGACCTGGCTTGGCAGTTCGGGCTGGACTGTTCCCATGAGACACAGGGTCAAGACTGATTTGCATATAGCCAGGTCTAAACAGGGGTGGCATGGTGAGCAGAAGAATGATGGATTTAACCCAGATCTCTTGACTGGGGGTGAATGTTTTGATTTGTTCTGCATTCCGTCCATCAATTGTGTGTCTTCGCTTTCTTGCCCTAAGTGCGCCAGGTATGCTCAGACGTGAGTCCTGGGCTCACTGTGCCACTGGAATCAAGCTATCCTGGCTGAAGAGGGGTGAAACCCCAAAGCCGGTCCTAGGATGCTTGTTTCCGTTCCAGGGAGGGCCTGGCTTGGCAGTTTGGGCTGGACTGTTCCCATGAGACACAGGGTCAAGACTGATTTGCATATAGCCAGGTCTAAACTGGGGTGGCATGGTGAGAAAAAGAATGATGGATTTAACCCAGATCTCTTGACTGGGGGTGAATGTTTTGATTTGTTCTGCATTCCGTCCATCAATTGTGTATCTTTGCTTTCTCGCCCTAAGTGCACCAGGTATGCTCAGACATGAGTCCTGGGATCACTGTGCTACTGGAATCAAGCTATCCTGGCTAATGAGGGGTGAAACCCCAAAGCCGGTCCTAGGATGCTTTTTCCGGTCCAGGGTGGACCTGGCTTGGCAGTTCGGGATGGACTGTTCCCATGAGGCACAGGGTCAAGACTGATTTGCATATAGCCAGGTCAAACTGGGGTGGCATGGTGAGCAAAAGAATGATGGATTTAACCCAGATCTCTTGACTGGGGGTGAATGTTTTGATTTGTTCTGCATTCCGTCCATCAATTGTGTATCTTTGCTTTCTCGCCCTAAGTGCGCCAGGTATGCTCAGACATGAGTCCTGGGCTCACTGTGCCACTCGAATCAAGCTATCCTGGCTGAAGAGGGGTGAAACCCCAAAACCGGTCCTAGGATGCTTGTTTCTGGTCCAGGGAGGACCTGGCTTGGCAGTTCGTGCTGGACTGTTCCCATGAGGCACGGGGTCAAGACTGATTTGCATATAGCCAGGTCTAAACTGGGGTGGCATGGTGAGCAAAAGAATGATGGATTTAACCCAGATCTCTTGACTGGGGGTGAATTTTTTGATTTTTTTCTGCATTCCGTCCATCAATTGTGTATCTTTGCTTTCTCGCCCTAAGTGCACCAGGTATGCTCAGACGTGAGTCCTGGGTTCACTGTGCCACTGGAATCAAGCTATCCTGGCTAATGAGGGGTGAAACCCCAAAGCCGGTCCTAGGATGCTTTTTCCAGTCCAGGGTGGACCTGCCTTGGCAGTTCGGGGTGGACTGTTCCCATGAGGCACAGGGTCAAGACTGATTTGCATATAGCCAGGTCAAACTGGGGTGGCATGGTGAGCAAAAGAATGATGGATTTAACCCAGATCTCTTGACTGGGGGTGAATGTTTTGATTTGTTCTGCATTCCGTCCATCAATTGTGTATTTTTGCTTTCTCGCCCTAAGTGCGCCAGGTATGCTCAGACGTGAGTCCTGGGCTCACTGTGCCACTCGAATCAAGCTATCCTGGCTGAAGAGGGGTGAAACCCCGAAACCGGTCCTAGGATACTTGTTTCTGGTCCAGGGAGGACCTGGCTTGGCAGTGTGTGCTGGACTGTTCCCATGAGGCACAGGGTCAAGACTGATTTGCATATAACCAGGTCTAAACTGGGGTGGCATGGTGAGCAAAAGAATGATGGATTTAACCCAGATCTCTTGACTGGAGGTGAATTTTTTGATTTTTTTCTGCATTCCGTCCATCAATTGTGTATCTTTGCTTTCTCGCCCTAAGTGCACCAGGTATGCACAGAAGTGAGTCCTGGGCTCACTGTGCCACTGGAATCAAGCTATCCTGGCTGAAGAGGGGTGAAACCCTGAAACCGGTCCTAGGATGCTTGGTTCCGGTCCAGAGCGGGCCTGGCTTGGCAGTTTGGGCTGGACTGTTCCCATGAGGCACAGGGTCATGACTGATTTGCATATAGCCAGGTCTAAACTAGGGTGGCATGGTGAGCAAAAGAATGATGGATTTAACCCAAATCTCTTGACTGGGGGTGAATGTTTTGATTTGTTCTGCATTCCGTCCATCAATTGTGTATCTTTGCTTTCTCGCCCTAAGTGCACCAGGTATGCTCAGACATGAGTCCTGGGCTCACTGTGCCACTGGAATCAAGCTATCCTGGCTGAAGAGGGGTGAAACCCTGAAACCGGTCCTAGGATGTTTGGTTCCGCTCCAGAGCAGGCCTGGCTTGGCAGTTTGGGCTGGACTGTTCCCATGAGGCACAGGGTCATGACTGATTTGCATATAGCCAGGTCTAAACTAGGGTGGCATGGTGAGCAAAAGAATGATGGATTTAACCCAGATCTCTTGACTGGGGGTGAATGTTTTGATTTGTTCTGCATTCTGTCCATCAATTGTGCATCTTTGCTTTCTCGACCTACGTGCGTCAGGTATGCTCAGACGTGAGTCCTGGGCTCACTGTGCCACTGGAATCAAGCTATCCTGGCTGAAGAGGGGTGAAACCCCGAAACCGGTCCTAGGATGCTTGTTTCCGGTCCAGGGAGGACCTGGCTTGGCAGTTCGGGCTGGACTGTTCCCATGAGGCACAGGGTCAAGACTGATTTGCATATAGCTAGGTCTAAACTGGGGTGACATGGTGAGCAAAAGAATGATGGATTTAACCCAGATCTCTTGACTGGGGGTGAAGTTTTTTGATTTGTTCTGCATTCCGTCCATCAATTGTGTATCTTTGCTTTATCTGAGGCGTGGCAGCTCGATGTTCTCGAGGTACAAGATAACCGTTCTTCAGTGGCCAGTGTCTCCGGGGTATACAATTGTTTAGAGAAAGTGGCAAATTCATTAACTATATCTTGTGGACGAGTGAGGACATCTCCGGACACAGTTCGAATTGCGGGGATAGCCATCGCGGCCTGGCGTTGTTTCAGCTACACGGCCAGTAGACGACCGGCTTTTTCCCCTTTTTCGTAACGACAGCCTTTTACACGCTGTAGAGCATATACTGCCTTTGAGGTATAGAGGCCATTAAGAGCCATACGGGCAAGTTCTAGTCGACAACGGGTAGGCACTAAGGGGTGCGAGATGTATAGGCAAGTTAGGGAGGTGGTGTGGTCTTCCATTCCAATACGGTGAAGGGCTGCATCCTTTTTGGTTACCGCCACATCTCTCTTAGTTGCCCATGGATGGTTGCCTTCCCAGCTGCCCATAGGGTTCTGCTGGAGGCAACATAGGTCCTATCGTCTGTCAGGTAATTGGACAGGTGTGATTGTAGATGGGCATTGCCCTGAGGTGATCAATACGTCTGGATGTTTAGGCACCACGGTTTGCGGCCCAGTGAAGCAAGGCCTAAGCTGAGAGCCAGGAGGACCGGGGAATGATCAGAGAGAACCGCTGCCAATATATGGGATTAGCTAGCAAGCGCCACCACAGGGTCGGAGACGAGGAAGTAGTCCAGTCTGCATTGGTTGCCCTGAACTGTCGATAGAAAGGTATATTCCTTGTCTGACCGGTGGCAGAGATGCTAATGATTTGCAAGGCCATGATCAGAAGTCATGTCTCCCAACAAAGCCCTGTCTCCATCGTTACCCCTGTCTAAGGGTCTTGTCCAATGCAGTACTGCATTGCGGGCAAGGTTCCAGTCGCCCACGATGACATACCGTGCTGCTCCTATCTCCACAAGGAGACGGTTGAAGTGGAGGTAGAAGAAACGTTTATTCCCCATTGGGGCGTACACTGCGCCCACACACACAGATCTGTCACCAAATTTCAGCTTGGCAAAGGTGCATCTACCGTCTGGGTCAGACCATGTTTTAACAACTGTAACAGGTAGGGAACTGCAGAGGAGTATGGTGACTCCGCATTTGCGCGGCTGGCCCCCCTCAGTATTGGCCAGTACCGATAGCTGCTATATATTACTTTGCCCACCCAGTCACTATGGAGTTTATCGGGCTCTAGGGCATCCAGATGTGTCTCCTGTAGGAGAGCAGCATAGGCTCTCTTGCTCTGAAGATAGGAGAGCACTTTCTTTTGCTTCATATAATGAGTAAGACCGTTGACATTCCACGAGAGGATGCGTAACCGGTGTGGGGAGAGGGAGGCAGATGTTGTCATTTGTATTCTGGGGGGGAGGTTTCAGAGATGTCGGTCTTTTGTGGGAGAGAGTCAGGAGGCAGGGAGGGGGGCGTTAATATATATACAGGGGGAGGGGTGTGATTGGGAGGGCAGGCCTTGTGGCGTATATCATGTAAGTGGAAGGCAGTGTGGTTGGACACAGTGATGGGCTAGGGTGGAGTGGGAGAGAGTAGACAAGGAGGGCGACTTGCGGAAGAGAGGGGGGCTGGGAGGAGGGTAGATGGCAGTGGATGGTAGAGGGTGGGTGTCAGGAGGTAGAGGGCAAGAGGTGACGAGGTGTGTGAGAAAGGATAGGCAGGTGGGGGTACGGAGATGGGGGGAGGGGCGGGAAAGGATGGAGGGTGATTGGGGGTCAGTAGGGCGAAGGAGTAAAACAGTTTCTATTTTAAAAAATGTCAGATATATGACATATCCCTAGCTCAGAATGGTATATGTAAGAAGATGTACTGCTTGGGACTGCCAACAGAAATTTTAAAAAGGCATTGTCGACCATTTGTAGTGGCTGTGAGTCTGCATAGCCTGGATGCCTGCAAAGTATATAGCAGCAGAGATACATTTTGCCTGGTAGATGTGTAATAACTCTACAGGAGGCCGTCTACCCATCTTTCTTGAAAAAATGGCTAGAGCAGCAGTGGCTTTAATCAACCTTAATTTCCTAACTTGGACTGCCTGAGACCATGTCCCCTTCTGATCAAAAAGAAAGCCTAAATAGGAAAATATTTGTGTAAATTCGACTTTTTGTTGTCATTGTAAATGTCTCTACACTTTGTACTACCTCCCCCGCATTTCATGATAAAAGTTTTTGAGGTGTTCACTCTGAGGCCCAAATTATACATAAACTTGGAAAAACTAGTCACTACCCTTTGACGCCCCAGTTGCGTACAGCGTCGTCCGCATACAGTAGGGCAGGTATGGGACGATTGCCAATTTGTGGCAGGTCCTGACACTTATTCGCCAGATCTTGACCTAATTCATTGATATAAAGTGTGAATAAAAAGGAAGCCAACACACAACCTTGTCTTACCCCTCTCTGTATTTTGAACATGGCCATGCACTCCCCACTGGTCCAATACCACACCCTTACTTTTGCGTCGCTCTATAGTTGCCTTATAAAATGTATAAGCAAGGTTTCCACGCCCAAGTCCTCCAAGATCTTCCATAGCTTGTCATGCATAACACAGTCAAAGGCTGCCGTAAGGTCTACAAACGCTAGGGATAGCCTGCCCTGTTTGGCCAGAGTATACTTCCCCATAAGGATGTTTAGGTTTAGACTTTGCTCGACTGTACCTCGACCCTGGCGGAAGCCAAATTGTAATTCTGAAAATATACTATTGTCTTCGGCCCAGTCCTGTAGTCTGTTGAGTATAATAGGCCCCACTACCTTAACCATGAAATCTAGCAATGATATAGTCCAATAGCATGCAGGGTTCTGGTGGTCGCCTTTTTTAAAAATCAGGACCAGTATTGATTCAGACCAGGTTGTTATAAAATGAGAGGAACAGCATGCTGTTATTACTTTAGTTATAAGCAGGCCCTATAGCAGCAGATTAGATTGATAAAGATCTACGGGGACTCCGTCAGGCCCAGGGCCTTTCCTACCAATACTTGCCATAATAGCGCAGTTGACCTCTTCAAGTGTAAAGTGGAGGTCTATAGGACAGTCAACAGATGGCAGTATTATGTCTGGAGGCTGTTGATATTCTATAGATTTTTCATGCATGGTATAGTTATACATGTTAGAGTAATTTTCCACCCATTGGTCTTCTGCAATTGCTATTTCAATCGTGGGTACGTATCGAATAGCCAAAAAAGGGGCATTACCTGCCTTCCAAAAGGCTGCATTGTCCCTAGTTAAGGTGGCTTCATGCGAAGCTGAACATGCTTTTTCTCTCAGTGTGCCTTTATGCTCTTTAACTGTGCATTGTATTACCCCCTGGCCATTTGGATATTATGGCTATTTCTAGTTGGCTTGTGTAAGGCGTGTTTCAATTTAGAATATGCTTTAGTACATTTGGCATCAAACCAGCCTTGATTTATAATACACAAGCTATTACTCTCCACAAAAAAGGGCTTTTTTATATATCCAGTTATCTGTGAGAATAATTTTTAAATATCAGCATGGGGTTGTCTTGTCAAGGCAAGCTAGGAGGGCGAATTCACAATTAGTTACTACTTTCTTTGTGAATTCCATTGGATCCACCATGGTCCAGCGTAAAGAGTAGCCATTTATTTAGCTCTGAGCTATGGTTCTGAACAGTACGAACTGATATACCCTTAGGTTTTAACACCTTATTTGATAATATAAAAAAGGTTACACTTAATGGGAAATGATCTCTCAGGGCGTTTTTATGGGTGGTAAAAGACTTAAGCCTAGTTAAATATCTGTTTGACATTAAAATGTAGTCAATGGTTGAGTAGGTCCCTCTCCTGTTAAATGTGAAACTGAGGGGGACTGGCGGGGTACATAACTCGTTAGCAAGTCCTAAATCTGACGCAAACATGACTTCGCTTAGAACTTCCCCATAGTTTGTATGCGGGAAGTGCGTTTAACTATTCCCATCATCAGACGTGAATCCGCACGTATCCTGCCCCATTGTGTGGGCACAATGCAGAATTCAAGTCCCCACCACATATTGTTAACACATCTTTTACAGTGTTGTTATGAGTGAGTTTTAAATCATTACCTAATTTCCTCATTATCCTCACTATCTGATCAGATGGCACATTATTATAGAAATTTAGCAGAACAATACAATGCAGCCTATCAATATGGAATATGATAAGTTGATAATATGTTTCTGATTTCTTCAGATCGATTTTGCTTAGATTCAGATAATTGGATGCATATATAGATAGCCCACCCTTGGGTCTCCCATGTTCCGATGGTATCGCGGCAGTATGAAAAGTTTTATAACCATTGATATGCACCGCGTCCTCTCTCCAAGTTTCTTGGAAACACATTATGGTAAATTTCCATATAAAGTCCAGCCATGGCGGATTGGAAAGCTTTAAACATATGCCTGCGATGTTCTAATATAACAAGTGACAGAGATCTTGGTTACCATTGCCTGTGTAGTTCACATCGTTAACTTTATGCAACAGGTCTGTGGTAATGGGAAGTGTTACAGGATTTAGACACTTGTCTTGGGTGGCTATTGTACAATGGGTGGGGGAAGAGGTTCCAGCAACTAAACAGGTAACAGGTGGGAACCTTTTTGAAATATCTAAGTTAGTTCCTGATTCAAGTATTATTCCAGGGTTGGACATGAATGTTTGTATCTCTGATGTTATGCATTGACTACATTCCTTAGTGAGTGCGACATATGGATCTATTGTAGTTAGTCAGTCTACCTCCTCAAGAGTTTGAAGCCTGTCACATTGATTGCTAACCAGGAAATTATCTGTATTGTGAGCGTGATCATGGTGGTCCCTGCTAGTAGATCTTGTGTATGGGTCTTTCAGTGGTTGGTAAAAGAAGGCTAAAGGTACTAGATTGATGCCCTGGGTCGCGATGAAAGTATTCCCTGCTCTCCTCAAGATGCTTTGGACTAAGTGTGGAGTTTTAAATGTTAAAACTGCACAGTCACCATAAAGGGTTTTGCAATCTCTACCAATACAGCTAACTATTCTGGCCATCTTAAACTTGGCAAAAAGTTAGCCCTGTTATTGTGCCCAGCCAAAATAGGGATTTATTCCTCAGTGTATCCCAGGATTCAGGCACCTGAGCAGGAAGTCTAGGGATGTTAGCCAGAATTATTGTGTATGGGGTGGCTGCTGGTGGTAAGTCGAAACAAGCCTACTCTTGCTGTTGCCTATTTTGGGATAGGGGCGTGGTGGACTGAGTGGCAAAATGGGCCCGAGGATTTTTATCTTTTATAGGGTTTGCTCTGTTTGTGTCAATTAAAGTAGGATCAAGTAAGGTCCTTGTTGGTACTATTAGGGGCTTTAATCCTATCTTTGTTAGGCTTTACAGTAAATCCCTACAGATTGTAAATTTATTAGAGGTTCGATTGTATGGATAGTCTATGTGTTGTCCCCTTACCCGTGATCACTGTTGGACCGGCATTGTTACTTTCTGTACTGTCACTGTTGTTATATGTCAAATTTTCTAAGCGTTTATTAAGGTTCTCCTCAATTAAGGCCACTCTATAAGATAATCTAGCTAGGGCGTCCCTGAGAAACTTTTCTAGATCGTCCATCATTGTGGTTAGCTTTCTGATGTCGTCCTGCGAATTATTAGGACTGGATGGTGGCAAGGGATCTTCCTTTAGGACCTGCCTCAGGGAGAGCTAGTGATTTACCCCGTTTAAACAATTTTTTACGTGTTTTTGTGGGTACCGGTTTAGTTTCAATGTGGGTGACCTCAGTTGCTTTAGGGACTGTATCCGGGTTCTGGGGTGCTTCGATGGGGGTTGGGTATCACATTCCATTTGGAGTTGGTTAGACCTTTGTGATCTCTAGTGGACATGCGAGACCAACCTTGCCTGCTGTGGGCCCATTACATGACTTTAAAACTGCTCCCGGTTTTTTCAGAGTTCAAGGTCTCTTCCACTGACATAATCTGCTGCTTAATTGCCCCCATTGCCCCTGTGAGATAGTTCATGAGTGTCAAGCGTGATCTACCTGCAGTCTTAGATATTGTCGCTGTTTGTTTGTTTGCTGCCTTTCTTATTCCCATTTTTAGCACTGACTGGGAAACCGGATGTTATATATAAAGTTTCAGTGGGTGGCAAGAACATGTCTTGAAGGAGCCCTGCCTCTTATATCAAGATCATGGACCAGTCACAAGGAACATGAACAATTTTGTAGCAGAGAGTTCATCATTAGCAACAGGAGGGGGTGAGCTCTTAGTTTTATGATGACAGTATTAGTATATACCTATGTAAAAGTTCAAATAGTACCCCCTACGCGGTAGACACAGTAGCCATGTATAGTTAATCAAGTTTATGCCTGTATTTCTAGGTTGCAGTACAAAGGGCTGGGCAAGAACTCACCGTGGCTGGCAGAGCGGGGAGCAAAAAGAACATGAGAGGTGGCCCGGCATCTTACGGGCTAAGACGGGCCTGTCTCGGTCTGGTTTTCACCCGGGCTGAGCCCAGGCATGCCTCACACGCGTCCCGTGCTGCGGGACGCCCGTCCAATATTTAGGGCACTCCTGTGTCGGCAAGCAAGGTGGCCCAACCTCTCAGGGCCTGGCAGGGATCCTCGGTAAAGTCCTAAGGAGGCCTAAATACCTAGACATTAAGTAGGAAAAAAATCCCTTTATAACTACTCACAACTCTCATTACTGACTGAAATTTGGAATTGCATTTAAAATTGCTTGTGATGATGTAGTAGCTCTTTTGATCAAAATACGGTGGCAAAGATTTATCACCTAAGAGAGTATATATTGGTGTGGAAAAGGGTCCTGATCCTTTAAGTGATGGTAATTGAAAGGTTGTGCCACATTTATACATTTTTTAGCGATTTCAGCACTCTCATTCCTTGAGTGCACGACAATCTGATCACAAATTTATTCATTATGTTAAGTTCCAAACTTACTATAAGATGCTTTTTTTACAGGAGAAACATAGGGCTTGATTTAGAGTTTGGCTGTCGAGTTACTTAATTACAAATGTGACGGATATCCTGTCCACCTTAATACAAGTGCATTCTATCCTAATGCACTTGGAACTAGGTGAAGGAACCCATCCTTTAAACTGTAAATCAGGCCCATAGTCAGTCTTCAGTCGCACCCACTTCTTCTTGTTCCTCTGTATATAAAATATGTCTAGTAGCAGCAGTACACACAGTTGGTGAAAAATGTTCATCTTAATTTAAAAGAGCAGTCACAAAAACATCAATATTGCTTTTGATTATGAACTTGAAGACTTTTTTGTCCCCATCAATGCATAAAAAATATTTTCTTTCTCACAGGTGATAATAAATTGCATTGTCCTTTAAAGTGGAGATACAATTCAAAAAATACTCCTTCCATTTCACCCATTTCAACATTAGATTCACCTGGAGCAAAAGAAATTCCTTACACAGGTTTAAATTTAAAAAAAATCAAATTGCAAGTTGAATTCATATTCAGGGTAAAAGATAAAACCTGAATATTATAGAGTTGTATACAACTGTCATGCCACACTTATGAGAAGAAGAATTTCTGTGAATAATTATGAACTTACCAGAACTCTTTCAATTTTTCTTTCTGGAAAAAATAGGCATTTTCAGTTTATTAGTAATTTCTCTCTCCTTTTCCCACAGTGAAAGCTCAACGACACATGGCCAATTTCCAGCTGATCTACAGTGTCAGGAGAACTGCTCCCAAGATCCCGAAGCTATGCCACCAAAAAGTCTTTTTTTCCGGAATAAAACATTGTTTCTAGATTACAAATGATATAGTTCATGTTTTAGTCAACAAAAGCAGTATTAGCCTCTGCTGTGATGTTGAAGCAAGAGTACTAATCTGCCTGCTGGATATCTGAGTACCAGTTCTTAAAGCCATTGAATGAAAAATATGTGGTGCCCCATTCCCTCCTGCCAAACGGTTTAATAAGTTTGGCCATTCCAAGTGGAGTGGCCAGCATCGCAATTGAATGAAATAAAACTGCCTCAAGTTCCACACTGACAAAACTGAAGTGCTGGTCTTCGGGAATAAGGGCTCACCTTGAGACTCCAACTGGTGACCCACTGAACTTGGACTCACACTCGTCGCAAACAGACCACGCTCGGAACCTAGGCCTCATTCTGGACACTACCCTCACCATGAAGTCCCAGGTCAATGGCAACACTTCCTCATGCTTCCACATCCTCCACATGTTACAGATAATCTTCAAGTGGCTCCCACTGGACACTAGATGTGCCTTCAAGCAGGCCTGAATTCCACAACAAACTAAAGACCTAGCTTTTCAATGAGTCTTATTGCTGGACCACTGGGACTGCCTGTACTCAGGCCTAGCCTCACCACACGCCTGCACTCACCCACTCAGCATCTGGATACTGTCATGGCTGACAAGCACCACCTTACATTGCATTACAGTAGTGTCTCAGTGAAGCATACTTTAGAGATCTTTGAAGTACTGACCTAGTCCTAGACCTAGTTGTTCAAGCCATGATTAGGAAACAAAGAGAATACAATTATTATCACCTGATGGTAGTGCTAGGACAACTCCAGTAAGGGACTATGGCATCAATTCACAAAGGCATTAATGAGCATGTGAAGTAGTAGTACATGAGTAGTAATTCAAGTACGCATACATTCCTTTGTGAAACAATAAAGCACACAACAGCTGACCTAGGTCAAGCACCTCAATTCCACTAGTTACATATGTCAACAGACGAGTGCAACAACTCCCGGCATCCGCTGTCGGGAAGATGCCACATTGGTAAGAAAGTCCACAAGAAAGGAAGATGCACTTCTAATTGGAGTCGGACAGGAAACACACTTGTAGTCCAAGAAAGTTCTTCTGTTTATTCAGATTTGTTTGATTGTTTGGCAGGGACAGCCTAGACTAGGTGATAGCGTTACGATGACCGCGTAAGGTGTTTCTACTGCAGTGCGAGATTAGTAACTGGAAGAGGCACCATGACCTATTGAGGAGACATGACCAACATTTTCCCAGATACTGAGAGCAGGCTCTATTTGCACCCCTGTACCTTTACATTTGTAAACCATTGTTCTAACCTTGTGACCTACTTTGGATGCTGGTTTTCCCTTTACTAAGAAATGACTTCAGGTCTTATGTATACCTGCTCATTTGGATCCATTGCTTGAATCATTATGAATATTTGTGTGACTGGTACATGATACAGAACTTCGTGGACCGACTGATTTGAATCATTCGTATTATCGTTTATATACATTCCAAAGGATCGAATTTGAAAAAGTGTGGTGTTTCAGAAAGTATCTGACATTCCTAGTAAGCCCTGACGAAGTTCCCGCAGCACTAGGGAATGAGACTCGTTGGCTGTGTGCCGATTTTAATCAAACAAATCTGAATAAAAAGAAGAACTTTCTTGGACTACAAGTGTGTTTCCTGTTTGACTTCAATTGGAAGTGCACCTTCCTTTCTTGTGGAATTCCTTTGTGAATTGATCCCATAGTTTAAAATATAGCCAAGTTTGATAAATTAGTTTCTTGTGTGCCAAAAAAGTGATTACTAAAAAAGGAAGCCATCAAAGCCAAAACCTACATTTAGGGTTGACTTGCATAGGCATATATAAGGTTTAGTCATTAACAACACAAAATATACACAGATTTGTGTCCACTTCATCAGCATTTGCTTCATTTAAAACAGCCTCTTTCAGTCATTCTCAGTTTGAATCATGCAAGTGCTAAAGTGCTACGGGCTATTATGTATGTTAGTGCACATGAGGATAATCATTGGCATAGCCAATAGGTCTCGTCTTTGGCACTTATTAGTGTTTTGCAAGAGCTAGCCTCATTGCCAATGTCTTTAGGCTATGTTGTAGAGCATTTTGGCTGCTGTGCAGCATGTTGAAAGGGTATAATAAAAAAAGTGTTATAAGCATTTTTGTTACCTTTTATACAACTAAGAAGCCATTATATACAACTGAACAAACTTATTAAAAAAATAATTAACATAACAGATGTCTTCCAGTTTTGTTGTCCTTGCAATGCTGGCAACTTCTCCCTGCCTGTTCTAATGCTTGTTTGTGATATCTTTTTTTGTTATGCAGGGCAGGACATAAACAATGGGAGAGTGGAGGTTGGGAAATAGTACCTGAATTAAAACATGAGCAGTGGACGGACACTAGGGGAGAATGAACAGATGCCACATTCAGAGGGCAGACTGGGGTGGTGCTGAGTGATGCTGGGGTGATGCTGAGGTGGTGCTGAGGTGGTGCTGAGGTGATGGAGTGCTGGTGTGGAGGTGAATCTCAGGTGGTGCTGTGTGATGCTGAGAAGGTGGTGTGCTGATGCAGAGGTAATGCTCAGGTGATGCTGAGTGATACTGATGTGGTTCTGAGTGATGCTGAGGTGGTGCTAAGTGATGCCGAGGTGCTGAGGCATGCTGGGGGGTGGGGCTGCACTGGTGCTCAGGTGTTGCTGAGTGATGCTGAGTTGGTGCTGAGCTGAGGTAATGCTGCAGAGCTGATTCTGAAGGGGTGCTGCATTGGTGCTAAATTGCTCCTGAGGTGGGGCTGCACTGGCGGTGGTGCACTAATGCGAAGGTGGTGCCGTGCTGAGATGATGCTGTGCTGATTTTAAGGTGGTGCTGTGCTGATGTTGAGGTGGTGTTGCATTGGTGCTGTGGTAGTATTGCACTGGTGCTGAGCTGGTGCTGTGCTGATGCTGAGTTGGTGCTGCACTGGTGGCAGTGCACTGATGAGGAGGAAGTTCTGTGCTGATGCTGAGATAGTCCTGTGCTGTCTCTGAAATTGGACTGTGGTGGTGCTCAGGTGATGATGTGTAATGCTAAGTTGGTGGTGAGTGATGCTGAAGTAGTGCTGCATGCTTTTTTTCTTTTTTTTAAATTCCTTTTGGCGGTTAGCCGGCAGAACTTCTACACACATCTGCCATGCTAAATTAGGGATACCGTATATCTCAGATATAATAAAAGCCCAACGTGTTCTTTTGTGGCATAGGATCTGGACTTCCCCAAAAACTAGTTGCAATCGCGATATCCTAAATGACAGCTTCAAGTAGGACCGGGCAATCGAGATGCCCTGGTTAAAATACATTAAAACAATTATGTATGACCTGGGCCACCCTGAGTACTATAACATCCCTGGTTCCATAAATTCTGTCTCCAGAAAAAACTTTAAAAGAATTTGCATGACTTATCTGGAGGCAAATAGATTCACCCTTGAGGCAACTAAACCTTCTGTACAATCGCACCAAGTGACACTGACCACTTACGGCATTCAGCCATACATAAAATACGCTTTAAGTGGTTTTGATAGATTTGTACTGACCCGACTTAGATTTGGGATTTTTCACTGCCTAATAAGTTTCCTAGAAATAAACAATTGTTGGACTACATTATGTAGCTGCCCATCCGATAAACAGTCCCAGCAATCGACAATGCATGTGGTTTTATTTTGGAAATTTTATATTAGGCAAAGGACGAGATGGATTCTACCAATTTTAAGATTACGGGGATTGACACAATTTAGACCAGCGTTTGTATCTTTGCAGTTTTTAGAAAATGAATGTTTTACAAAATCAATTGCTTCTTTTTTTAAAAGCACAGTGAAATGCAGCAAAACTATTTCCGTTCAAAATTAATTGGGGTAACTTTAATGAAACTGCATTTATTGGTGAAACTGAATCTTGTGCTACCAAATAATCTGTCACAATCGCTACTCAATGCAATTTTAAAAAATGTAATGTAGATGTGTTTTAATTAATTGTTTTCTTTTATGATTTTCTCACAAAAATCAAATAAAGCTTGATTTGTTTTTTTTGATTTAGTGCTGAATCATGCTGGGCTGGTGCTGGGCTGATGCTGATGTAGGGGTACTGTGCTGGTGCACAGGTGGTGCTATGCTGGTCTTCAGGTTGTGCTGAGTGATGCTGAGTTGGTGCTGTGCTGAGGTGATGCTGCACTGATGCTGAGGTTGTGCAGAGCTGATTCCGAAGGGGTGCTGCATTGGTGCCAAGTTGCTCCTGAGGTGGGTCTTCGCTGGTGCTGAGGTGGGGCTGCACTGGGGGTGGTGCACTGATGCGGCGGTAGTGCTGTGCTGAGATGATGCTGTGTTGATTTTGAGGTGGTGCTGTGCTGATGTTGAGGTGGTGTTAAGCTGGTGCTGAGGTGGTATTGCGTTGTGGTGCTGTGCTGATCCTGAGTTGATGCTGCACTGGTGGTGGCGCACTGATGAGGTGGTGGTGCTGTGCTGATGCTGAGATTGTGTTGTGCTGATTCTGAGGTTGTGCTGTGGTGGTGCTCAGGTGAAGCTGAGTCACACTGATGTGGTGCTGAGTGATGCTAAGGTAGTGCTAAGTGATGCTGAGGTAATGCTTAGTCATGCTGGGTGGTGATGTGCTGATGCTGAGTTGGTGGTGCTGTGCTTGTGTGCAGGTAGTGCTGAGCTGGTCTTCAGGTAGTGCTGAGTGATGCTGAGTTGGTGCTGTGCTGAGGAGATGCTGCGCCGATGCTGAGGTGGTGCTGCGCTGATGCTGAGGTGGTGCCGCGTTGGTGCTAAATTGCTGCTGAGGTCGGGTTGCGTGGTGCTGAGGTGGAGCTATGCTAATTTTTTAGGTGGTGCTCCGCTGGTGCTGAGATGGTGCTGCACTGCAGTGCTGATGTTGAGGTGGTGCTCCACCATTGGTGGTCCACTGATGAGGAGGTGGTGCTGTGCTATTGCTGAGATGGTGCTGTGCTTACGCTAAGGTGGTGCTATGGTGGTGCTCAGGTGGTGCTGAGTGATGCTGAGTTAGCGCTGCACTGCTGCTGAGGTGATGCTGCACTGGTGCTGGGGTGGTGCTGTGGTGGTGGTGTGCTAGTGCAGAGGTAGTGCTCAGGTGGTGCTGAGTAATACTGAGGTGGTGCTGAGTGATGCTAAATTGCTGCAGAGGTCGGGTTGCGGTGGTGCTGAGGTGGAACTGTGCTGATTTTGAGGTCGTGCTCCACTGGTGCTGAGGAGGTGTGCCTCTGATGCTGAGTTGGTGCCGCATTGGTGGTGGTGCACTGATGAGGAGCTGGTGCTGTGCTATTGCTGAGATGGTGCTGTGCTTACGCTGAGGTGGTGCTATGGTGCTGCTTAGGTGGTGCTTAGCGATGCTGAGTTGGTGCTGTGCTGGTGCTGAGGTGATGCTGCACTGATACTGAGGTGGTGCTGCACTAATGCTGAAGTGGTGCTGAGTTGATGCTGAGTTGATGCTGAGTTGCTGCTGAGGTGGTACTGCGCTGGTGCTGAGGTGGTGCTGCACTGGCATTGAGTTGAGGTGGTGATGTGCCTGTGTGGAGGTGCTGCTAAGGTGGTGCTGAGTAATACTGAGGTGGTACTGAGTGATGCTCAGGTGGTCCTGAGTGATGCTCAGGTGATGCTAGGATGGTGCTGAGGTGATGCTGCACTGGTACTGAGGTGGTGCTGTGCTAATGCTGAGGTGGTGCTTCGCTGATACTGTGGTGGGGCTGTGCTGGTTCTGAGTTGGTGCTGCACTGGTGGTGGTACACTGTTGGTGGTACACTGATGTGGAGGTGGTGCTGTGCTGATGCTGAAGTGGTGCTGCTGAGTGATGCCGAGGAGATGCTGCACTGGTGCTAAGGTGGTGCTGAGTGATGCCTTTGTGGTGCTGAGTGATGTTGTTCTGGTGCTATGCTGATGCTGAGGTGCTGGTGCTGCACTGCTGCAAAGGTAGTACTGCACTGGACTGAGGTGCTACTGCTATTGTGCAGCAGTGGTGCTGTCGTGGTTTGCTTGTGTTGCATTGGTGCAGAGGTGGAGCTGCACTGGGGCTGAGGTGGTGCTGTGCTTGGGCTGAGTGATGCTGCAGTGGTGGTATGCTGGTCTTGTGGTGATGCTCAGGTGCTGCTGAATGATGCTCAGCTGGTGCTGTGTGGTGCTTCTGAAGTGGTGCTGAGTGACACAACTGGTGCTGAAGTCATGCTGCGCTGATGCTGAGGTGGTGCTGTGGTGGTGCTGATGTGGTGTTACACTGTTTAATTGCAGGATATATATTTACGTAACCTCACATTACATGGCGCATTTGGAGAGCACGAGGAGACATACCTTGAGATTGGTTTTATTTAATTAACGATTAAAAAATAAAAGAAAGCCTCAAAAGTTGAAAGCGCGCAACTTAAAGCTGGTTCCATTTTCATAAAACGAAGTAATAACAGAATGTTTATCTCTTTCATTTTATCCAAATATTCACGCTGTCAAAAGCACAATGTAAATAGGTTGATCCTACTGTCGGTCGTATTCTTAAACTACACTTCCATTAAGTAAGTATATTATTTAAAATTTGGATGTTTGAGCTAATGAAACCCAAAAATGTATAGGATTAATAACAACATAGCCTCTGGCTGAAAAAGCACTTGTGAAAACAAAGACAGTGGAAAACAAGATAAGGACATGATTTGCAGGTCTCAGTCGAGCACGTTGTGGAAAGCCAAACAAGCCAAGGCAAAAGAAAAAGTAGTGCCCTGAAACTACCTTATATGGCCGATAGTGAAGTGAACCATGTAACAGGGCCAGTCTCCAGGGCGTGACCAAAACAGCAAAAGGACAGACAAATGTAAGGTATTTACCAACTAAAACAAAGGAATTTCGAAAGGCACATGAAGGAATGAAAGCGAACGGATTGGTGTGCTGAAATTCCATACAACATGTCTCGAGAGACAGCACATGCTCTGCCTAGGTGAGACCTAAAAAGGTGCTCCCCATTGCAGTGGATGGTGAAGTAATGCTTTCATGTGAGGTGAATTTGTGCGCCTAAATGTGTTTTGATATTCTTATTGATACTGCATAAAGGGTGATTTTTCACCTATGTTATGTTATATTAAATAGTTTTATAAAGTGCAACAGCTACTCAGCAACAGGCCTGTCAATGCTGATAAAAGGAGCTAACTGAGACACAGACATGTCCGAGAATATTATCCAAAATTCTGTAAAAAGGTGACTTTAAAGTTGCTTCCTCAAACGTCAAAATATGGTGGTGAGGTAAGCAAATGAGCGACCTCCTCCTCTTGCTCTCTTGATTTTGTTTGACCGGCAGTTAATGAAGTTCCGTGAGCACTGGTTGTACGGAGTTCCTTTTCTGCACGCTTAGTAATGCTTGTGCTGCTGCATTTTGAAAAACATCTAGTTTTTTTTATCACATATGCTTAACTACCCAAATACAGTGAATTGCCATAGTCCAAGCGTGAGAGGATTAAGCACTGAACCACCGTCCTCTGGCAATTCAAAGGAAGAGCCATTTAAGCATTTTCCTAAGGGATCTTAACAGCCCAAAGCATGTGCCTGATACCTTCTTAGCTTGGGAGACCATGGTCAGGTCCTTATCCTAGGTGACAACAAGGCTCTTAACTTCAGGTTTAGGAAGGGGATGCTCTCCCAAACAAGGCGCCCAGAGGAGTTGGTCCCAAAGCGAGGGGTCGTTGCCCAAAACCAACATCTCTGTTTTATCACCATTCAATTTTAAATGGCTTGCCGTCATCCAGCTAGCCACCTGTCCGATGCAGGTAGTGAGCTTCTTAGAGCTAGAAATGGTATCGGGTAACAACGAGACAACAATCTGCATGTTGTCTGTGTAGGTTACCATTGCGAAGCCTTGAGAACAGATGATATGGAAGAGAGGATGAACATATATGTTGAAGAGCGTAGGGTTCAAAGCAGAACTCTGTCGTACTCCAGCTTTTGAATTTCTGACAAAAAAGAACCTTCACTCACTTGAAAACCTCTGTAGAAATGACATACGCCATTTTAAAGCTGCCCCTGAGATCCTTATAACTTCCAATCTTTCACTCAAGACTGCATGTGAGACTGTGTCGAAAGCTGCGCTCAAGTCAAGAAGAATGAGTGCAGTGGACCCTCCATGGTCAAGAGTCCTTTTTAGGTCCTCGGTTCCCAACAGGAGAGTAGTCTCCGTACTGCAGCCTTGGCAAAAGCCCATTTGTGTATGATGTGGCAGATTACTGGATTCCCAAATACTTGAGAGAAAGACATTTAAGAGCTTCTCTAGAATTGTGCTTGTCCCCAGAAGCAAGGAAATAGGCCTATAGTTTTCTGGTTTATCAGGAATCAAGGACACTTTTTTCAATCAAGGCCGAATGAGTGCATGCTACCATACATCCGGAACACAGCACACATCCAGGGAGGAGTTATATAAGGTTGTTAAGGCAGCAGATATGGCCTTTCCTCCTTTTCCGAACAATGTTCATTGGGGCAGGGTCAAGAGGAGATTGTATTTGCGGTTTCTAGCTTATCAGATTCGCTCAGCCTAGGGAATGATGAGTGTTCTACTGTGGGCTTCCTGTCTGTGCTGCTGGATTCCAAAGTGGTTGGGATGTCTGCTGACACTTCTAGGGAGTCATAGATCTGAGTTACTTTGCCCCAAAAAAATATTTACCAGCTGTTCACATCACTCCTTGGAAGGAGGAGGGTTTTTCCCTGCAACATCAGGTTTTAGAAATGAATTCACAATTGCATATATTTCTTTGACGGGATGTATCACCTGGCTGATCTTGTCAGCAAAATCACTCAGTTTGGCCCTTCGAATTGCATGGTTATACCTTTTAATTAATATCATATAAAATTTTACTCTTCATATTGGCGTCTCCATTTCCTCTCCTGTTTTTTACATTCCTTCTTCAGTTGTCTTAGTTCAGGCGAAAACCAACTAGCACTTATTCTAGCAAGAAAACATCTACTGGTGCTTGTGGGGACCAAGTTATCCACTGTAGAGTTTACCCAGTCCCTAAAAGCAAAGTAGGATGCACAAACCTCTCCATCTAGTATTGGGATGGACTTGCTTAGAGCTGCTTGCCAGCTTAAAGTATCCAGTTTCGACGTATGTGTGATTTTTTATCTGAATTTGGTTTTGCTCATAAACATAATTGTCTTACTAAATACCACTGTGCAATGTGCATTATTGCATCATGAGTGAGTTGGCACCTAATTATGATTTTGCAAAAAAAAAAGTTTTATCACACCGAATGCGATTTGTGCTTCTGAAATGTTTTTGCTCTCCTACTGATTATGCACCAAGGTTGATTTGACACCTCAATATGATGGCAGCCAAATGTTCTACTGATTCATAGCATTTACATAATTTTCTCTCTCGTGGTTTATTACCTAAAAGTGTGGGTTCTCATAAATGTGAATTTGTATATATGTTTTTACATGTCAATAAGTCTTCATACTGTTGATGTTGCACTAAGGTATGCCTGGGCGGTGAATTCCGCTCCGCTCGCAGAGTTTGTGGAGTTTTCCACACTCCACGTTACGCAGAGCTCGCAGAGTTCTGAAAACATCAAGCTAGCGAGCAAGGAAAATCCACCTCCAAGAGAGATCTTTCCTCATTCGCGCTCGTCAAGGTCAAGATGGCGAGCGTGAGCGAGGAAAATCAAACCTCCTGGCGAGATTTCTCAACACAATGCGTATGACTGCTTGAGTAGAGAAGTCATCCATTCGCGTTGAGAAAGCGGCCGTTCAAGTAGAAAATCTACTCGAGCGGCATAAAGGAAGCAGAGCCTGCTTGTGCCCACTTGCATTGTGCATGGTGCAGTTCGCGATAATTTCACAACACTGAGAAACACCTGTGCTGAAAATTACCGCGAACGGCAATTTTCTAACGCACTCCACCACTTGCGGGGCTCCTCGTGGCAGAGTTTTCTTTAACTTCGCAGAGTTCCATGTAGCGGAACTCCGTGAACTCTGCCCAGGCTTAGCATACACCAAGGGTAATTTTGCACGCAAATGTGATTTTGAAAATATATTTTGCCACTTAAATGTCTTTTCAACTAAAGTGTTTACAAACTCCTGATGATGTTGTACCAGGAATGACTTTGCACCTGAATGTGATTTTGCACCTAAATGTCATATCTGTTCCTACATGTCTTTTGATACTCCTGTTAATATTATTTGAGGATAGTTTCCTACCTAAATGTGTTTTGTTCTTAAATAAGATTTATGCTTGTAACTGTGTTTCCACACTCCTGTTAATGTTGTGTCAAGGCTGATTCTACACCTAAATATGCTGTAGTTCCTAAATGTGTTTCCCTCCAAAAAGTGGTTCTTAAAGTGTTTCCACGCTCCTACTGCTGTCACACCATAGATGCTTTTACATCTTAATGTGATTTTGCACCTAAATGTGATTTTGTCTTTAAATACTGCTTACTTTGCCTGAAGAGTGAGTTTCTACCTCTAAATGTGGTTGTGCATCTAAATGAGCTTTGTTCTTCTAAATGTTTTCCACACCTATGTTGATGTTACACCAAGGGTGCTTTCGCACTAAGCCACCTAAAATGACTTTTCACTACTTTATTTTCTCTCTATTCTGAGCAATTTTGCAGCGAAGTATGATACCACTTGGATTTGTAACTAAGGTGATGTTGCACCTAGCTATGCTTGTGCTACCTAAATGTGATGTTTGCTCCTAAATGTGTTTTGCATCTAAAGGGGTCCCTACACTTGTATTGATGTTGCACCCAAGATGATGCTCCACCTTTAAATGTGACTGTGCACCTGTATGCATTTTCCTCCCAAATGTGGTTTGGGATCCTAAAAGTGTTTCGGACTGCTATTAATTTAGTATCCAGAGTGAATTTGAATTAAATGCAATTTTACACTCATATGTAAATTTGCTTCTGAATATGATAGCGCAATAATACTTTCTTTTAAGGAGTGTGATTATGCATCTAAATGTGATTTTGCACATGAATGTGATTTGTGCTCCAAACATTTCACATATGTATGCTGGTGTTATACCAAGGATGCCTCAAGTACTTATCATGTTATACTGACGCACTATTTTAACACTTAGGGCCCTATTACGATGTAAGCTGGAAAGCCTCCGACCACAGGTCGGATGAATTCTGACTTTCATCATTGGTTTCAAACCCGACAGCCTTATTACGATAAAGGCTGTCGGATTTGAAACCAGACGGTCGGACCGACTGGCTTCTGATGGGCTCAAGCAGCCCGTCAGCCAGTCGGAGGCTGCTCATAATCCCCTATGTACAGCGTTTCCTCCGTGGGGATTATGATGTTGGTTTCTGACAGGCTTTTCATGCCGGACTTTCCCACATGAAAATCCTGTCGGAAAGAATCTTTGCGGGCCCCTTGCCACACTGGCCTCCAGTTGGAGGCCTGAGGGGCACCTATGTTGCCCCTCTGTTGATCCCTGCACCACCACGCGGACGATGCCTGCAACGCGGTGCCGGGATTAACAAAAACACCCATTTCTCTATGGTAACTTGTGCTACAGGTGGTTTACGGCTGGAGCACAAGCTCCCATAGAGAAATGGGAATGTGAGACTACACCATGTGCGGTTGCATCCTAATAATGCGGTCGGGACCACTGACCAGAGGTCAGTCGGTCCTGAGTCTGCAACGATGTTGTCTGCCCGACATCGAAATGAGGGTCCAAGCGTAACATTTCATCACCACATTACCTTTCTGTACTCAATGACTTTGCACCTAAATGTGATACTACTGTATTTCTGACTTTTACCAAGAGTAATTTTTCACCCAAGTGTGTGCTAATGTGACATCATTCCAGTAGATTTTCTTTCAGAACTAAGTAATACTACACTGAATGTACTACTCAAGGTCAATACCCTACACATTTTTCATGTGATATTACTAGAACCATCAAGCCTAGCACAAAGATAACTTAAGGCTCTAGATTGTGTATAATAAAACCTCAGAGATGCTGTTTCTCTCGGCTAGCCAAAACGACCCTGATGGCCCACCCAGAAACCTTTATCAGTGACACATACTGCATTCTCAGACTAAGTTCCATTATAATTGGTGTGCTCTTTTATTTACTCGGAGCATGCCCTCCTCGGCTAGAATACTATGTTTTTCTTCTTAGTCTCCCTAACAAAAATAAACCTTACTATCTCAAGTTGACCATCTCCAGAATTATGAGCCAAATATCACTCTCCATGAAAATGAGAAGGAAAAGTTCAACTGTCATGTCCACTACATTTATTGATACCTTGAATACACTAATAGGTCCTAGCATGGCTAGTAAGTTTAACAGCGACGCCATGACTACCATCTTTATAGACTACAACATCTCTAGCTCACTCTCTTCCACCATCTCTATATCCCTATTACCACTGGCACACACTGGCATAAATCAATTCAGCCTTGGCCATTTCCTGGAACAAAGCTACTCCTACAAAGAGATAAACCAAATAATTTTAAGGACCAAATCTACTTCCCTTCTTGTAGCCACTACTGTCGTCGTCTTGGGGTGACTGATGTTTTAAATAGTAAGAGCTGGAACAGAACTATCTTACCATCGTATATAGTGGGAAATGGTTGCCTGTCTCAGTTCAGACATCTTAATTGACTTACCGCAGGTATACACAATAAGAAGATAGAAAAGTAAAAATAATAAAAGAATGTAATAAAAAAAATATTCTTCATAGTGTATAAAACAAACAACACAATGATCCATAAAATCAATGCAAAAGCCCATTACAGAAAAATGCAGTGAATCATGCTTCTCCTAGGATGTAAAGCTGGTGTCAAATAGGTACCAAGCCGGTAACAAACTTCCTCGTTGCTTAGCATTTGCAAGTGTTTAATGGCAACTCTACATTGAGCATAGCAGGATTTCCTAAAGAATGGGAACAGGATGTGTTTAGCAAAAATCAAATACAATTTACAAAAGAATGTAAAAGGAACCAAGGTTTGCTTCTGTGTGCGGTGACAAGGACAGGCAATCCTAGGGTCATCGTTGGTGAAGCCAAAGGGGAAGTGGAGCAAATGTTGACCGGTACCTGACCTAAAACAGATCAGGAGTGACCTTTCACACTTCCCATTTCCCAGGTTGGGCAGGGCTCCATACCAGTGGTTACTTTCAGATTTGCATAGCTTTGTACAGTGATTTAACAACATTCACTACCCTCCCTCAGCACGTCTCCTCTCAGGATAGAGGGATTTTAGAGCCCTTTTACCAACCTTACTGATGAGTGATGGTGAATAAGCAGCTCGCGATGGCCGAGATTAGATGTTTAAAAAAAAGTCTCCAATATAAGATATCCAGGGGATAACTAATCCCTTATCTAGCTGTAAGCAGTTTAATACTTTCTCTATTCAGGCCAACCTCAGGCCTGATCGATACCCTTAGCCACAATAAAATTGGAGCTTATTTAATATGATCCTCTGAGTAAGGCAAACCCATCTCTCCATGGCAAATAAAATGCGAGCTACAGGGAGATAGGTTCTGGTGATGCCTGCAAATGATATTGTCCTCTACCTGTACGGAGTGGCTGCTAGTATAGCCCCAACTCCTGGATCAAAGCAGGCAGTAGAAACACACTGGGAGGTGAAAATGGACATAAGAAGAACCAAAGAGTTGCGACCTACTGGCCAGGGGAGTCTCAACAGTGTGCCTGCCGCCTTAGACAACTTCAAAGTGCAAGCTAAGATATGAGTGTTGTATTCTGGTCTTGTCCTTCCCTGCTGCTCAGCCTGTGTGTGTGATGCATTCAGAATGTTCGTGAATGCATGGTTTGAATGAGTGGTCAGTTTTGAGTGAGTGGGGCTGCGCAGCAGGACCCTGCTCCCAGTGGGGTCTTCTTTACCATTCTACCATTCTATTTAAGGCGATGCGTGGTTTACCATCCCAGAGTAATTCTCTCTGTAAGCCCTCTGTTGTATTCTGGTCTTGTCCTTCCCTGCTGCTCAGCCTGTGTGTGTGATGCAATCAGAATGTTTGTGAATGCATGGTGTGAATGAGTGGTCAGTTTTGAGTGAGTGGGGCTGAGCAGCAGGACGCTGCTCCCGGTTGGGTCCTCTTTACCATTCTACTTGTGATGAATAAATCTACTTAACTACACCTCTGGCTACTGGATTACTTACCTGTGAGAGTACTTTCTTCGATGTAAAACTGAGAACCCCATGTGCTGAGCTGTCAAACCTGACACGCAAATAAGAAAAACTATGCACACTAACTAATCGCTGTCCCTCACTAGCTATAAAGGGCACCCCACATTTATTAGGTCCATGTGCCACAATATATGACTTACTAAAGTTAGTGTTCAGGTCCAGGTTAGCCATATATACAACAAAGGAACCCACCAATCTGCGAACATAGGCGTGCGGGCCATAAGACCCGCATCATCTGTATACAGAAAAGCCGGACTCGCCACGCTGCTTATCTTTAGTACATCCAATTAAAAAAGGAGTCAGGTCATTGATGTATAGGATAAACAACAGTGGGGCCATCACACAACCTTGGCAAGCAGCACATTCTAGGGTGAAAACTTACCCTGCCCCCATATTCTCATGGCGTGTGTAAAAACAAAATATCAATGCGCCATCAAGGCCCTGGTCCAGTCACACCCTCCATAGTTAAGTACAATGCATGCTATTGAAAGCGGTGGATAAATCCATAAACGCTAGGTACAGTGGGCAGCACTTACCGATGGTACCCAGCCGCTCCCTGAAAATGTATTGACTAAAGTGCAGATTGTTATGCTTGTGGGTCCATTTCGCATCCGATTAAAAATGACAGGCCAACGACCTTTACTGAGGCAGCGATCAGAGAAATGGGGCATAACACCTGGGCTCCTAACTATTACCATCCTTGAAGCTTGGCACTATCGTTGAAAGGGACCAAGACAACAGTAAACAATTGAGGGACAAGTTGTTAAAAACAGTAGTAAGGAGGGGGGGGGGGCAAAGCTCAGTGTTGCATTTTATGAGGTCAACAGGCACCCCATCTGGACAGAGGGATTTATATCTAGAGCTGTAAAAAATAGCAACTTTCACTTCTTCTGCAGAAAACATTAACTATGTGGGAGTCAGGCGATGGGTCGTGAAAAGAAGAACGTGCTTGACCGAGTTTCTGGCATTTACATGGCAACATATCTTATTGTCTGGCACCTCCCTTGCCTTACATTGCCTGAACATAGAATAAAATGCCTTATGATCTTTTTGGTTAGCAGCAGAGGAGAGGCAGTCTCAATCCTCATCGTTCCTTCTTTAAATTTGCTGTTTATACTGTTTAGAACTTGCTACCGCGTGCAAAATCCTAGGTCTAATGAGAAGCGCCTCCCTGAGCTGCCTATCAGTGACTGAGCAATGGGAATCCAATCCCCTCTTACCCCATAATTTCTCTTCACAGGTTTTAAGAGGGATGTTCTAATATAACAACAAAGCTCCTCAAAGTGATACTGAATATTAAGGCCCTCAGAAACCCCAGAGAGACTGTAAAAAAAGTGCTCATGTTCAGTCAATTAAATTTTTCCAAGCACACACCTGAGATTTTGCATATGCCGGGGCAACCTTCGTCTCTTATTCCAAACCGATGGTTGAGCCAGGCCCTTCAATGGAGCAGTCGTTCCCCGTCAAGGCAGGGAGAGTGTCGTGATTGAGGCGTAATGATCACTGTCATCAGTCTCTAATGTTCTGTCCATAGAAACATAGGGCACAATGCCTCCAGAAATGCAGTGGTGTAATGAGACTTGAGGGGCCCCCCTGCAAAGTACATGAAGACCCTCCCTCCAGACTCACTCAGGAGCTCTCAGGCCAGGGTACTGTGCTTGGGCCTCCACCTGGAGCTTGCCCCCGCCCACACTGCAGGGGCTGCGGGGACCTTTGTTATGCTGCTGCATAAATGAAAATGTATGTCGCATGACTCCTCCCACAAAACGAATGGGATTTCCCATCGCCATTGTCCTGAAATTGCATTAAATTTACCAAATCGTATTTGACAAGATACCTCTCCAACTCTTCACCCCGCTGGTTCTGCCTCATAACTGGGTAGTGTGGAATGCCATTTCCCACCTCAAAATTATTATTGGGGCACATTTTGTGTTAAAATCTCCACAGATCATAAAATTGGGTGCATAGGTAAGGCCCTGAGTTTTTAAAGTTTCGAGAAAATCAAACAAATGCTCAAATGATATGCTCAAAGTTTCAGGGTTTCAGACTTGCCCCTACCAGGATCTGTTTGGGTCAGAAGCTCTAATATGGGCGGCAGCTCTGCTTGGAGAGTGTCCTCAAACTTTCTACACCAGTCCTCTAGCACACAGGCCCTGTCTGACCGCCCCGAATTTGAAAGTGCTTCTTTGATTGAGGTTGATATAGGGACCCGCACCTGCTGCCTCTTTCTTTTCCTTTTAGGTGCTGGCAAACTTGGAGATGGCAACTCAGCGGAGTAGGGCTTACTGAACAGACTCAGTCCAGCCTCCTCATGGCTCTAACGGAGGGAGACAGGCCTGCTCTTGGCCTGGTCTTCGTCCAGGCATGGGCCCAGGCGCAACCTGCGCTGCGCGCTATTGATGCTGGTTTTATATGCCCGTGCAGCTCTGTGCTGGGCTGTTGTGCATCCTCCCAGCCAGCAGAGATTGTGGTCCTTACAGGATCAACCTTTCTAACGGCAAACAAACAGTGTCCTCCCAGTAACGTTAAAGGCAAAGGACGCTCTTTCTCCCACTTCACCGCCAAGTCCTGGAACACCCTTTCCCTCCACCTCTGCACTTCACCCTCGCTGACCTACTTCAGGAAGGGACTCAAGACCTGGCTCTTCGACTGATACCCGCAGCACAGCGCCTGGATACCTTCTTCAGTGATAAGTCGCACTTTATAAATACCGCTTGATCAATTGACTGATTGTTTTGGGAAATGCAGCAACGCTTGTTGACAAATTTAAACCAAACAACAGAACATAACACAATAACATACACAAAGCAACTGTTCCAGCGCAAGACTGGAAAAGAGGCAAAATACACAAATATTCTTCCTGCGTCGCAGACCTGACGTCACATTAGCTCATTCACACACGCAGTCATTGGTGGGGCCCATAACACCAACACTCATACATCTCTCTCACGAGTCTGCACACAGGAGGGATGAATAATTCAAGTGCTGGACAAGTGAGAAAACACCTTATAACCTATAGGGGAAGAAAAATTATTTTACAAAATATACATTAACATTCGTCACCTATAGATTCCTAATCCTAAACATCAAGTCACTCCACCCACTTGGTCGACGGACCAATTAGTTGGATTGGTTGATGGTGATTTAGAACCAGCTAAAGCACATTTAAGATTCAGAATCTTTTATTCTCTTTAACGAAAAACCAAAGACTCATAATTTCTGTTAATCAATATTTGTTTATCTAAAATTTCATTATAAGTAATATTAGCATTTATCTCATCGATTTTAGAATTTCTAGATCAATTTATTTCAATCACAGAACACCATATTTACCTATTCTGGCTATCTGGGGTTTCTCGAATTCATTGGCTCTGCATAACCGAATTTTGTCGTCGATTGTCCGAATAAAGCAGGCCAAGGTTCAAAGTCCGAAAGTCCTCTGCTCAGCACCGTGCGGTCCCAAAGATCATTAAAGGACCAGGAGTCGTGCCAGCATCAGTCATCGCCTGTGGGGTCAAAGAGGGTGTGCAGTCATAGTAACCGCAAAATGTCCAAACGATCCTTCTTACCCCTCCCTATTCTACTATTCTTTTATAATAACTTTCGGGATAACACGAAACAATTTTGGGCGGAGAAAGATTTTAATTGGTTGGTGGCAATCGTCCGACCTTTTGGTCAGTCCAGGGTCACAGGAATTTTGCAGATACGTTTTCCGGTGATGATATAATTATAATAGTAATGTTACAAAGTTTCGTCTTCTAGTTATAAGGAACCATTGTTAATTTATACCAGTTTCTAGTTTCGGGGTCTTGGCGGTCCTCCAATAACCTATCCTTGACAGGAACAGAGTGTATAGAGGTCGCTAGGCAGTTCACGGAGCCATCAATCAAATTAAATCAATAAACTCCTCATTCTAATACTTATCTATGGATATGACACGCATGACCACTGAGGCGGATCACCACCCACTAGCAAGAAACAGAACTGTATTGACGGTTTCATTGACCAGAGCACTGATCAACTCATCTCTTGTAATCAGGTTCCCTTAGAATATTTCGAGTTCCACTGGGGAAAAAGAATGAATAACCCTAAGCTTCCCGCCCATATTCTGGACAACAGCCTGCTATACATTGTACCTTCCTTATGCATAATGAGGGATTGCCACAGGACCTGGTTTCTTTTTATTTGAGAGACCACATGCAACTCACTAACCCCCTCTAATTTGGACTGGGCAGACCACTTCTTCATTTGTGTCAAAGTCCTGATCCTAATACGCCCACCCCATGCTGAAGATGCAAATGTTAGAAAGTAGTGATCTATAACACTCAAAGTATTGGCAAAAACAACAGCTCTGGCTTTTACCTGTTAACAAATGCAAATACAGGCATCGACAATGTGTGAATTTATGCCATGTCTCTGTTCAACCTACCTGTTTATATATCCATCATATCTATGTCTTGTGTTTTATAACCAGACTGACAAGGCTGCGATTTTGTTATTCCCTAAACTTCCAGTGCTGGTGCCTTGCAGTACAGCATAATTGGGTATTACATGTTTGGGAACAGGCACATGAGGCAGGCAGTCAGGTTGCACAGTGGCACAGAACAAACAGTGTGTGTGCATTTGTTTGTTACTGCATTAATGCAGACCTATTTTAGGTACTTCCTAAAAATACTGTGGTAGAGTATTCCCTGATACCACGGACATCTTCGCTAGAGGTATATAGGGTACTAAGGGCACACATAAGTACTACTCAGGAGACCTGTTAAAGAAGTTCCTGAACAAAGTTGGTAGTGCCATGTTGCACGGATTCTGCTGTTGACACAGAACTGAGTGTAGGGACGGAGTCCCTCTACAACATCAGTGCATATCGGCCCAATCCTGGCTAGCTCACAGTGCCTTACCTGAACTCCTAACCTTTCCAGAGTAACAGGTGACTTTGCATACCTCTAACAGGACCCTCTAGTCCTCAAGGGAACCGTGAAAACAGATCCTTCTCTTTCGTTACTCAATTACTCACTCATGCATGCCCGTAGGAAACATAAGAAAGGCACAAAGAAAGTTTGCAATACATTGATTTACAACTATAATAGTCTAGTATGAAGCAAATGTGCTGTGATCATTAGGCAGTGCAATACATTTATTTAAAACTGTAACAGTCTAGTATGAGGAAAAGGAGGCTGTGATCATTAGGCAGATGCAACTTACTAAACAAAGTAATTAGCATTACTAACAGACTGTATAGGACAAATATCCCAACCATGGCAAATTATATATCTGTCTAGGTCTACCCTTACTGTGTGAGCACAGGCATATATGTGTGATCCCTGGGATTGGTCTAGGACATTATTCCTCATGTATGGAGTTAGGTGGTCCGTATCATGAGTGTAAACTTAGTTCACTCGGGGCTGCATCTTGGGCACTGCTGTCATTCCAGACCAGTCATTTGTGTTGGAATTCTCGTCTCTAGACCCCAAAGGGACAGGACACAGTTTACATGATAAAACTATTATGCTGGAGATACTGCTGTGCAACCATGTTATGTTTTAATGTTAGGAACTGCTGCTGAATGAGCAAAGAAAACAGTACACCATGTTCTTATGTATTCCCAGCAACATTATACAAAATGTGTAGATGAAATCCCAAGAAGAATTCCTGAATAACAAACACCATGTATCACATAGTCTCAAAATAATGTTGCAAAAACTAATGTGTTATATGTGACTATAAAGAGTGAGCAATGGCAGCCTAAAAAAATGTAAAACACAGAACTAAGGTGTGAGAAAGTGCCTCTTTTGCATGGTTAGCCTCCACGTTTTCCCCTGGTTTTGTTGTGGTTTAAAATGTAGTGCACAGGGTCCCTACCAACCAGGTCTCCTTTGCCAGTGCTTCTTCCCTAAAACAAACCCCCAATTTGTATTTTTGCCCCCTGTAAGTCCCTAGTAAATAGTACCCTGGGTACCTCGGGCCCGGGAGCTGAAGAGGGTCCCTTGGACCGCCCCTCACTCGGACCATACCGCTGCCCTTACCGCCTGTATGCCCTGTGAGGAAGAAAATTACAAAGTTGACATTGCACCCTGCATGAGTGTCATACCAGTTAGCACTCTCTGACAGCATAGGTAAGTCACCCTAAGGCAGGGTGCACTATAATACAGGAGAGGGCAGATCTGCATGAGCAAATATGCCCCTACAATATTGTGCACCATTTCCCAATATTGTAAGTGCCAGTGAAGCCATAGAGACTACATTGGCTCGGAACTCGACAACTCAAGTTCTATAGCACCATGATGGCTTCACTGAATGTAGGAGTGTTTAGTACCAAACTATTCCTTTCAATAATTCGACACTGTTGCCAGTGTGGGATGTATTGTACCATGTACCCAGAGGGCACCTCTGAGGTGCCCCCTGAATCCCTACCAACCCTGGTGTGGTCTCTGACTGACTGTAGGTAGTCAGCCACCACCAGCCATGTTTCTGGACACCTAGGTAGAGAGCCCCTGCTCTCTGGGACCAGAAACAATGGACATCCTGAGCAGAGGTGTCATGCCTCCTCCCCCAGGATGGGCCTGTGCTCGAAGAGGGAAAGCTTCAAAGGCTTGCTGCCTTTGTAATGTGACACCCGGCCTCTGCTGCTAGCAGAAGATGGCAGCCCCTAGTGTTTACCCCCCACTTTAGGTGGGAATACTGTCAGGATAATTTGAAAAGAGAGATGGTGTGCCCAACTCTGCCAAACCCATCCCTAGGGTGGGGGAAACAAAGTGAAGCACAACTTTCAGTCCTTCCTATCTTGAATATAGGGGGACCCTTTCAATCAGGGCAAGGTCTATGCTCCCTTCCCCAGGAGGGTGACATAACAGAGGGTGTAGTCACGCCAGGTAAGAGGCCCACTGGCCCTACCTGGTATGCCCCTAAAACGCTTCCCAAATGTAGTATTTAGGTGGCCTCCCCAGACCTGGCCCTCAGATCTGTGACGAATTAAAAAGAGAAGACACCCTGCAGCAGAAGACCGCAGACAACAACTGCCTAGGCCCCAGCCCTATTGGCCTGTCTCCAGCTTTGACGACCCTGCAACCTGTCCAAAACCCATGGGAGGACTATTGCCTTCAATAAAGACTCCAATTTCCTGAGGACAGCGGACATGTCCAGAAGAAAC
Organism: Triturus cristatus; assembly: GCF_964204655.1. NCBI lineage: Eukaryota > Metazoa > Chordata > Amphibia > Caudata > Salamandridae > Triturus > Triturus cristatus. Next base: position 327,568,708 of record NC_140590.1, on the reverse strand, counting down.
CTACTCCCAAGATTCCAGATTCAGGCGGATCCACGTCCCCAGCCCACTCGGCACCCGACGCCCACAACCCGAGTCTGAGTGTCTCACCTGTGCAGTGAAGTGTCCCTGGTGATCCTGACCTCATGTCCAGCATTGGCTGACCTCTCATGCCCACCTCGACGGCCCCTGCAGTCTGAATCCAGAGGCTCCCCCATACTACGACCGGCTCCGGTAAGAAGACTCCGACGTCCTAAGGCACCCCTGCACCCATAGCCCCTGGGTCTTGTTGAGCTGAACCAATGGTGCCCCTATAACCCCTTTCATGCCAACTTACCTCTGCTGTTGCTGGTCTTCCTCCTAGAACCTCCGGTGCCACGCCTGCAGCCTCTTTACCATCAAGAAGATCCTCATTGAAAAGCATTGGGCACCCGTCGTCAAATTTGCAACCTGCCCCCGGCCGCCTCTGTGCCGCTGGTGGTGTATGTTTGGCAGTTAATTGTGGCCCCCCCTGTGCTTAACCTAATTACCAAAGCATAGCCCCTGCAACAGATCTACTTACCTGCAAGCAGTGTGGATCCAGGCACCCACTGTGTCCATTGGAAAGCATTGGGCCGAACTCCAATTTTGACCTCTACACCCGACCGCCCGGTGCTGCTGTTGCTGGTGCTGTCTTGGGAATTCCCTGACCCCTGGTCCTTGCTGACTTTTGGCCCTGAAGACTGAAATTGTAAGAATGATACTTACCTGTTTTACCTCAATATTGTTTTCCCCATATGATAACATTAGACAGCGTGAAAAACATTTTGTGTTGATTTTTTAAATTGAAAAGTATTTTTAATTCAAAACATACTTACCTTATTACAAAGACCTGGGTCTTAAAAAAAAATACAAACAAAGTATAATTTTATAAAATTGGTCCGGATCCCTTCTTGAGTCGTGTGTCCATTACTGATCATGTGAGTGCAATAAATGTCTTACACTCCTCTGTAATAGGCCTAAGGCTGCTCACCCACACTACCACTAATAGAGCACTTTGGGTTTTACATTGAGCTCTGTACTCTTTTGGGGAACCCCTGAACTCTGTGCATGGTATCACCGCCTAGTGACAATATCAAAACAATGCCTTTCCAGGCATAGAGTGCCGCATAAATAACGCAAAAAAGAAGCAGAGACCTCTGGGTAATCCCAGGTTTAGGTAGAGAGCAGCTCCTGTATAGAGCACCCTACAACACCAGTGACACTCTGAATTTGCTCACCTCAAAAGTCTTCTTTTAAATTATGCAACAAAATAAATAGAGAACTCTGGGTAGTCCTTTTCTATCTCAGTGTGGATGGTACTGTGCTAATCCTTTGCTAATCCTATGCTTAAAAAGTTTGAAAGAAAATAGACATTTGAGGTGAGCAAATTCAGAGTGTTGCTGGTGTTGTAGGGTGCTTGGACAAAGCTAAACCTCTCTGAAGAGCTATAATGATAGCAAAACACATGTCAGGGATTGCTTTTATTCATTTCAGGTTGGCTTGGTTGGCATTTTACCTATCCAAAGCTGTAATACTGTGCCTGGAGTGGTAAAAGGCTTTTGTCATTTTAAAGCTCAGCATTGATAACACTGTGCTAATCCTATGCTTAAAGACTTTGCTGTAGAAATGGCAAAATACTTTGACCCTTTCAATCTTGGCATAGATGGCACTGTGATAACCACATGCTTAAATACTTTTATAAAAAAGGAGACATTTAGGATGAGCAAATTTAGAGTGTGGCTCGTGTTGTAGGGTGCTCCATACAGGAGCTTCTCTCCACCTAAGCTTGGAAACTACCCAGAGTTCTCTGCTGCTAGGGGGCGCAAGTTATAGTTAACTCAGGTAACTATAACGGCTGAATTTCTCTGGTTTTGTACGTGTGAAATGTCAGCGTTTATATAACATCCCTGTAACCTTTGTTTTTTTTGTGAATTTCTAAGGTTTTTAAAATTCTATTTGCTAACTATAACGTCCCTGTAACCTTTGGATTAGAGCTAGAAATGTCCCCCCGGGATCATCCTTACGTAGTAAAAATAGGGTTGTGAGCGAACGATTAACACAAAGTGATTTACCTGGGCATACTACACATAGCACATACATAAAGAATACATTTAGGTACTTGTGCTTTTATTGTGCTTTACAATTAAGTCAACTGATTACAGAAAGCAGGACCCCAAACTGAGGACATGAATGAATAATCCAGAAAATGTTGTGAGAGTGGATGGCTGGACTAACAATAAAAACAGCTACTTTATCAACATGGCCAAAATCCTGCAAAAGTCAAAACCTCCCAGGAATGGCAAACTACAGAAGAACATCTATGAGAGAAATATCTTCTACCACCCCCAAGGAGATGAAGCAATGTGAGGTTTACAGTTTGTATGCACAGGATAATATTGTCTGCCTCAGTCCTGAAATACTTATTATCTTATGCATTTTTATGTTTAGGTTCTCACTCTGCAAAGCGCTGCATGTGATACCCAGTGCAGATTGCATCACTAAGAGCACTTTAAAACTATCTTGGATATGCATGTGAGATGTGGTCTAGCGGCTATGTTGAAATGTTTAAAAGAGGAGACCTGAGCCCAAGTCTCGGCTTCCGCCATTATACCAAATGTCTGTGATCGTGGGCACGTCTCACCAATCTCCTAGCCTCAGTTCACAAACATATGGCAGGTCCTAGAGGTGAATGCAATCTGTAGCATCAATCCTATGTGTTTATTCACTAGCATGTGGCATCCAGGGGGTGCCGATTGCATCAATAAGTGCACTTTAAAAAGTATTTGGGATACACATGTGAGATGTGGGCTAGTGGCTGAGTTGAAGTGTTAGAAAGAGTAGACTTGAGCCCAAATCTCAGCATGCCCCCTCCGACCAAACGTCTATGATCCTAGATTAGCAACAAGTGCAGGGAAGAAGTGTTTACTAATTTACCAGCCATACTTTGAAAAAGAATAAGCCCTTTTGTTACACAGCTGGATGGAGCACAAAGGCAGTCTTCCAAGCCCAGGTCTGCCGCCACTGTAGAGTGGAACAAGACTAAAGCAATCTGGGCTCAGATTTTTCACTTCTGCCTGCCCGAGCTCCTACTTCTCCTTATTACAACTGTATTGTCCTTTTACCAAATACTTACATGAAAGGTTGCGTAAAGGGAATACCCTGGCGCTTGTTTCATTCTTAACCGAGTGAGGTGTAGCCTACAACCGCCACATCTAGTGTGGGAACACCATGCCGTGCCTCTAGGTTACACACATACATTCAGCTTCCCGCCAGGACCTGCCTAACACAGCCCTTTACACAGGATGGAACCTTCTCTCATAGGGAGACTATCTACCAGTGAGTAGTTAAACAATGGCAGCACCTGAGGAAGGGTGAGGCGGGAGGCGTCCTTTCTTGACTAAACCAACGGGCACACCGAGGCACAACTAGCATCCTCAAGGCCAGAATTGGGCATTGTGCTGAACCCTTGCTCCCCTAAAATTCACAGACCTATTTGAGAGCTCACTGTGCTCAGTGTGCTGGAGACTGGGTCTTCCCCCCACCCAAGGTGAACGCGGTCCATAAATGGGCCATAGCACGTATCAGCAGTACTATTTGTGGCATATCGGGGCAGAGGACTCGTGGAAGGAGCTAAACCACCTACCACCACACCAGGACACAGGCAACCACGGCGCAGAATTGACCATCTGATGCCCAAAACACCAAAGCACATTATTTGTGCCGGAAACAAGGCAGTCTCCACAATGTCAGTTATGCCTCTGGACCAGCGGTGGTTCACTGTGCTAGCAAGATGCCACTCTACCCAGATTATTATTATAAGCCCCTGGGCGGTGGTGGTCCCCGGGGTACGGGTAAGCCCTTGGAAGGTGGACCCTGGCCCATTTGGGGGCCCTTTTCAAAATAAGCACAGGAGCGGCAAAAATAAAACAAATTCTTTTTTTGGATGGCAGGGGTCCCTCTTGGACCCCAACACCAAGGTTTGAGTGTTAGGGTATTTCTTGCCCCCTTTCCTTTTTTTCAACTTTTTGGGGGGACTCAGCACAAGCTGAGTCACAAGATGGCTGCCAACACTTCCTGGTTAAAGTTTTGGCAGCTAATCAAGCTCTGCATTTTCCTGCACAAGCTTGTTATTATTCGCAAAGTCATCACGATCCCAGATATACAAATTTGGATTTCCTTAAATTTCCTAACAACTACTGAACAGATTTATACCAAATAACAACAAGAGCAATCAGCAAACCAAAAGCTACCTTTCTGCCAAATTTGGTGTAATTCAATCCAGTGGTTCGAGCTGCGGGCGTGTTTAAAGCTCCTTTGGGAATGAACATGGGAAACACACTTTTTTTGACTCCCCTTTTTTCTAGGCCCCCCGCGTGACGGATCGTCCCAAAACTTTCGTGCACAACAAGAATCACCAGCACACTTTTTTGCACACTGCTGATGAGTGAGTGCATGACTGTTTTTCTGGGTTCGGTTGGGATCCATCTGAAGGTCTTTCGAAGCATGCGGAGGGTCTAGTATGATGCTGAGGTATCATGCGTGGTCCCGCGTGGTGGGAAATTTCCAAGGGCGGGGGCCCCCAGGTGTAGTTCCATGCAGAAGGGGTGGAGTTAACAATGAGAACTTCTTGTCTTTTCTGAGTTGAGTTTCAGGCAGCTGTTCTTCATCCAGGTGGCAATGGCTTTCATCCCTTCTTGGACGTGTCTGATGATGTTGATGTTGAGTTCATTGGTGAGGGAGAGGATCAGCTGGGTGTTGTCAGCGTATAAGACGATGTTCAGCCCGTGGTTCCTGAGTATGGTTGCGAGGGGGGCCATGTAGACGTTGAAGAGGGTGGGGCTGAGGAAGGAGCCCTGGGGCACTCCACATTTGGTCTCTGTCGGTTCCGAGAGGTAGGGAGGGAGTCTGACCTGCTGAGTACTGCCTGAGCTCTGCTAGTGAAGAAAAACAGTTGGCTATGGTGCGGTGGGAGACAGTGTTGAATGCAGCTGAGAGGTTCAGGACGATGAGGGCTGCCATTTTGCCCTGGTTGAGGAGGGAGCAGATGTCATCAGAGGCGGCCAGTAGGGCGGTCTTGTGCTGTGATTGCTTTAGAATCCATATTGGGAGATGCACAGGATGTTGTTAGGTTTGATGAAATTTGCTAGCTGGGTATTGATGGCCTTTTCAATGACCTTGGCTGAAAAGGGAAGCAGGGAGATGGGCCTGAAGTTTTTGAGGTCCGTCGTGTCCGTAAAGGGTTTCTTCAGGAGGGGGTTAACTTAGGTGTGTATCCAGTCACTGGGGAAGGTGGCGGTCTCGAAGGAGCAGCTGATCATCTGAGATAGTTCGGCTCAATGGCAGAGGCATTTCTGTGGAAGATGCGGTGTAGGCAGGGGTCTGAGGGTGCTCCCAAGTAGATGCCTTTCATGGTCTTTAAGGTGTTTTCTGTCATGGGGTAAGAGCAATGCTTAGCTGAGGTGCTGAAACATCAGTATACTTTAGGATACAATGAACTTTCATTCAGTTTTCAATAAAAGCAAGGAAAAAACATGATCATAACAGACATCTGTCCTTAACCCTCTTCTGTTTAAAATCAGAATTACCAAAAATGGGGGTGAGGAAAGGAGACGGGGAAATCCTTCACCAATGTTTATACCATCCCACACTCCCAGAATCACTCAGGGCACCATAGATTCCATGGCTGCAAGGGCTCTGTCTTCTTACTTTACTGCTGGGACCCCCCAGAGTGATTATTGTGCTGGCATGAGGAAGAGGAAATACCATAATTTCTTATTTTCCGCTCTTGACCATTTTCACATATCTCAACAGCACTGCCCAAAGTAGGTGATACAGTTCAGGAGTCTCATCCCTCTAACTTTAGGATAGAGAAGAATTTGCCTGTGTCCAATCATCAGATTCTCTTTGCCTGGCCTCAGGTGAAGTCAGGAAAACTGTTACCTGGAAGTGCTTTGTTTGAATTGTGAGCGCAAGTCTGTAGTGCAGGTCCATTGGTGGCGAGCATCTCAGCACCGAGTGAGCGTCTCCTCACTGTTGTGGGAGGGGCTCGTGAGTATGCTAGTGTGCTTTAGAATGAGCTGTGGGCCTCTCACTCTTTCTTCCAGACTACGCACACTTTGCAAGGACTTTTGGTGCACACACGTACTTGTAGCCATCCAGCACTGGATGTGCTTATGTGCCACCATTTTCCTTTCCCTTCACAGGCACAGTGGTCCCTTCAGCCACATCGGTGGACCGACATGGTGGGGAGAGCCAGGTTGGCACTGCCGGCATTATTGGGAATATGCTGCCAGCTGGTGGTGATGGAAGGCGCATTCCTGGGTCTTACGAGCCTCGGGGTGGTGAGCGGGCTCTTCTACCACAGAGGATTTTGTGTTCGTAAAATGGAGCCTGCATGTCAGCGTGTCCAATCACAAACTCTGGGGACTATCTCCATCTATTGGGGGCCCTCTGTTCGGCGAGCTGGGGGCACACTGGGCCAGCAGCATGCCAGGCTAGTGACATGTGTGCGGCCTCAGCCTTCCCACTTGGCTGCCCCGGACAACCTTTAAAATATGGTAACATTAAGTTAACAAATCTTTCTGCAGCTTGGTATGGAGAAGTTTCTCTGAACATTCTTTTTGGGTGCCACCTGCCTTGGTGGATCAGAGAGGTGATGGTCTGTACTGGGACTCTATTCCAGGTTGAAAGTGTACACAAGTCCCGGTCTCGTCCAGTGTGGTAGTACACAGGTGAGAAGTCGCTCACCGTCAAAGTGTTTTCCTGATATAGAGTCATTGTTTTTAGTGCCTTACTAGGTCATGCATTACTGCTGCGTATCTTGCATTCATGATGTGCTTATTTTGTGTTTTATGCTTTTTTTTAAGTTCAAAGAGAATTTTATTAAAAATAAAAAGGTGTCATCATACAAACATGTGAGCAATCAAGAAACAGCGTATTATAAATATACTCCAGCATAAATACAAAAATAAGAATACAAAACTGAGAACATATTAAAGAAAGTATAGAGAAAATAAAATACAAAGTAGCATAAAAATAAAGAAATGACCAAGGATAACTACGGGGGTTTGGGTACCTCCTGCTGAGATGGTTTAGGCAAAGAGTACTGCCGTGCACAGACATCAAAGAATGTTGTAACGGGGAGCCATAACTGAGTTCTCTTCACAGCCAATTGGAGAGGGTACGTAGAAAAAGTGTCCATACAGTGGTGGTGGCAAACATCATACCACCAGGCTTTATAGGAAATTTTACTGAAGTCCTTCCAATTTCTCGTTATTTGCTGAAATGCAACAGCCAATAATAAATCAACAATTTTTAAATTAAGCTCACAATTATCCCAGGAAGACGAAAGACTTCCCCAAAAAGTTTCTTTTGCACAAAATTGTATATTGGTACCAAAAATTATCTTAATTTGGGACCAAACAAGTTTCCAGAAGTGAGACACAGGTGAACAAGAAAAAAGCATGTGAAATAAGTCAGCCTCAGGAGAATTACAAGACCAGCAAGTACTTGGTGAGAGAGGAAATCGTTTGTGAAGCGCATGTGGAGTCTATTATAAATGTAAAATAATGTTTGGGTTATGCGAGCAATTCTTGAAGTTTTACGTATTTTAGTCCAGATATTGTTCCACAATGAGAAGGGCCAAACCACATCAAAATCTTTCTCCCAAACCAGCTCAGTACTAGATTTTTGTCGCGGTAAATTGGATAAGTGAAAGGAAGCGTAGATTTTTGATGCAGTAGGTTTAGTGTGTAAAAGAGAGGACAAATCTGTATGCATGTCAGTTGTGGGGGATTTGTGAAGTCCGCAACCAAATTGATTGAATACGTTAAGCACAGTATTACGAAGAATATGGTATTTAGAAAGAAAAGAAGCAGGCAGATTGTATAACTGTCGGAGCGAGGAAAAATAAATAAATTAATCGTCAGAGAACAATTGGTGAATCCAAGTTAAACCCCTTTGCCTCCAAGTTTTCCAATAAAAGGGTTTATTGTGTATCAATACAGTCTTATTGTGCCATATAGGTGAAGCTAGAAAAAATTCCAGAGTGTCATGCAATAAAGGACTAAGAAGTTTAGAAGTGAATTTAAAAAGAGGAGTAGATAATGTTTGGGGTTTGCGGGAGAAGGAGAGATATTCATGGAATGAAAAAGGAGACAGAAATGACTTCTCAACTGATATCCATAAAGGAAGTTCTTCCGTAGGATCAAGCAACCAATATGAAGCCTGTCGTAACATAAACGCCTTGTGGTAAGCTGAAAAATTGGGAAAATTAACCCCTCCTTCATTTTTGGGTCGTATTAACTTAGAAATAGACATGTGAGGCTTTTTATTATTCCATAAAAAGGAAGATAGCATTGAGGTAATAGATTTAAATAGTTTGGCGGGAATGAGAACCGGAATGTTAGATATGGTATGTAAAAGTATAGGAGAAAGCATCATTTTTATTGTATCCAGACGACCCCACCAGGATAAATAAAGAGGATGCCATTTGGTAATAAGTCCCGAGATTTCTTGAAGGCAAGTATTCATACACAAATTAACTGTACCTTTAATTGTAGATGTAAAATTTAAACCTAAATATTTAATGTGAGAAGAGTTCCAGGAGAAATTAGCTGAAGCAAAGTCAGCTTTAAAAGTATATTTGGTTAGAGGTAAGATTTCACATTTATCACTGTTTAATTTATAACCTGAGATCAGTGAAAAGGAGTGGACCTCCTTCAGAAAGGCAGGATTTGAGTGCTTGGGATTGGAAATAAGAAGTAAAGTGTCGTCAGCAAACGCTGCGAGTTTGACATTGGTTGTGGGAGACACAAACCTGTGTATTAGTGCATTTTGACAAATGTTTTAAAGGAAAGGTTCAAGGGCTAAATTAAAGAGAAAAGGGGACAAGGGACAGCCCTGACGCACTTGGAGTATAAAAGGGAAATTAGGGAAGTAAACTTGGGACCAAAACCAAACCATTTAAGAGTATAGAAAAGATATTGCCATTCAACTCTGTCAAATGCTTTTTCAGCATCGAGCGCTATTGCTGCTAGGGAGTGTTTTTAGTAGGGGGCCTTAGATAAAACATTAAAAAAAAGTCTTGTATTATCATTGATTACTCGACCTTTCACGAAACCAGATTGTTCCTTACCCAGTAAGCTTGGCAAAATAGGATTTAAACGTAAGACTAGTGCTTTGGAAAAGATCTTATAATAATCTAGGTTGACAAGTGAGATAGGTCTGTAATTTTTACAAAAGGTCGGATCCTTACCTTCTTTGGGTATGAGGCAAATATGGGCATCCGAAAAAGAACCCTTGGATTTCCCACCATGAAGAAGGAATCAATTAAACAGTATAATTTAGGCAATAAAAGTTTTGAAAAATGAAGATAAAATTCAACTGTAAAACCGTCTGGTCCTGGTGCCTTATCTTTTTTGAGGTGATGGAGTGCATCTAGAAGTTCTTGTTGCGTAATCTCCGTTTCTAAGGTGGATAAATCAGGGCAACTCTGTGGAGTCTTATGTAATGTTGAAAAAAATTGAGAGAGTAGATGGTCTGTAGGATTCGTTTCCGAAGAGTAGAGAGATTTGTAAAACAATGCAAATTCATTTAAAATTTCTGTCATTGAATGTTCATCAAAAATGCAGTCAATGTTCAACTTGTTCTGTTTCGTTTTTAAATAGTTAGCTAATATCTTACCAGCCTTGTTTTTCCCCCCATAAAATTTTGCACTAGATTTCAGTAGAAATAATGAAGCATTATCAGTAGATTCCTTATTAAACTGTCATTTTGTTTGTTTCCCGGAGTATCGGCGGCAAACAGATGATGGCAGCCGTGGCCTGGGTCTTTTAATGCATTGCACTCTGTCCTATGGGCTGTTTGGAGTCCACCGTAATGGTGACTTATATGTACTAAAAAGGAAGGTTTGGGTTTAGCAAAAAGATTTATGTTGACCAGCCAAATTGGCAGTTTAAAACTGCACACGGGCCGCCCTGACAGGCCTGATACATGTATTAGAAGGCTACTTTAGTGGGTAGTACAATCAGTGCTGCAGGCCCAGTAGTAGCATTTAATTTAAATGCCTGGTGTGCATGTAGTGCCATAAATAAGGGACGTATAAGTAAATTAAATATGCCAATCAGGGATAGGCCAACCTTTCCAAGATTTATGGAGTGAGCACAAGCACTTTAGCGGTGGCAAAGTACGTAGAGTTCTAATAACAACAAAAATAAAAATCAGAAAACAGGACAGGTGAAGGCACAAAAGTTTGGGGATGACCCTGCAGAGAGATGGCTATGTCTACCATTATGTTATAAGTGGGAACAGGCCAATGACCCTGGGTAAAAAAAAAAGCTAACATGTGGTTATCTTATTTTCTGTTTCTTAGATACCAAACAAATACAAAACAAACCAAAGAAGTATTTGGTGAGAATTCAAAGAGAGAAACCTAAGGTCACGCAAATAAACATACACATCCTCATAAAAATGCCTGAGCTCACCTCCAACGCCACCCCCAGTCTCCTCGTGAAGTCCGGTCAAGCATTGTTTACTAAGGTGTTTGGTCTCACTACATGGGGAGTGGTGGGTTTCAGGTCTCTACTGCAGCCAAATCTGGAATCAAAGGAGAGCAGGTCAGTGGGCTTGACACTCTGTAGTCTCACTGTACCTCAATTTAAAAAATATTAAGCATTGTGATTGGCCGAAAGGACAATTCTTCCCGTCGGTTTCCTGGACACTCCTCATGGTGCTATCCACTGTTGGGATTTCTTTTCCTAGGGCAAAATACGTCCCTTAAAACCTAATACAAAGTTTTCAAGATGGAGAAAAAATCTATAGATCCTTTCACCAGTGAATTACATTTATCAAAAAGATGTAACTATGATTGATAGGAGTGACAAATTACTGAACTATGACTTCAAATGGCACAGATATACAAACGTGGTAACCCATTCTATCCCAAGCAGGTCCTTTTTAAAATGCTCATATCTCAAAAACTACTGAACAAATTTACACCAAACCAACTAAAGTATACTTTCTGAGTAAAGTTCTACCAGGTTTGGTTTCAACGCCTTCAACGGATTTGGCTGTAGGCAAAATGTTCTTGTTCTTATACTTTTCATGTGAAAATTCATGTTTTTCACCTCCCTTACATTTTTTCTGCTCCACAGATCAGCATGAAGATTGGCATGCTGGACATCAGCTGACTAAACCAAGGGACTGCCACATTTAGTGCATATCCATCAATGGGGGTCAAAGATTATAGGCGAATCAAAAAAATATTTTTTTAATGGCGCGAAGCTGCAGAGGGACGGAGTATTTTGATATATATATATATATATATATATATATATTCCACACGAAGATTCACGCTACCATCCAGCATGAAATACAAGCCCATCCAGTCGAGAGGTCAGTTAAATGAGATTTTATTCAGCAGACAGCGTGAAAGTAAAAGCATAACGCGTTTCAACACAATGGTGTCTTAATCATATGCAGCTGTGGGGAACAAGTGACTCGGAGTTTAAATACACTCTGTTGGTAAACAGTGAAGAGGGATTCTAGTATGCACAATTCAAAGGTACCATTATGGTACCATGTAGTCCCAAAGTGAAAAAGAAGAAAAAACGAAAAACAAACTGTGACCAGCGCTTTGAATTGCGCATACTAGAATCCCTCTTCACTGTTTACCAACAGAGTGTATTTAAACTCCGAGTCACTTGTTCCCCACAGCTGCATATGATTAAGACACCATTGTGTTGAAACGCGTTATGCTTTTACTTTCACGCTGTCTGCTGAATAAAATCTCATTTAACTGACCTCTCGACTGGATGGGCTTGTATTTCATGCTGGATGGTAGCGTGAATCTTCGTGTGGAATATTTAGGCGGTGACGTCGCCAGCAAGCCCCGACCCGCTAGGAAGGGCTTCCAATTCGTCAACGCTTCATATGGATTTTTGTGAAGGATGCCCACCGGTTGCAGTCACTAAAATGAAGGATGGATTCCTGCTGAGCCACCGCCGTAATAGGAGGCTCTGCCACTATCGCTATGTGAGGCCTGCTGGTTGAAAACTTTCAGAATGATGCATGCAGCCAGGGTTTGCTGTGGATTTCCCCGGCACTTCGAGAGCAAAGAAAATGAATAAATGCGGGCAGCCAGGAAAAGAGTGAAACCTTTAGCTTTCACTTTGTGGAACAATGCCTTTGAGCAGAATGGAGGAAAAATAATCATTGGCTGCCCCCCTGCACAATATGGAATGGACTCCTTTGAAGCACGAAGATGGGCAAGCTATGACCTTTGAATTGAAATTTAACTTTAAATAAGAAGGATGCAATGCTGTATTTATGGTGCATGCTGGTCACTGCAGTCAACTAGCGAGTAACACTGGGAGTGAAACCTTTAAAATTTGAACACTGTTTGAAAAGAAATGTACTAAACAAAGATAACAATCTGAATATTATGTTACAATGGTACCATGTAGTCCCAAAGTGAAAAAGAAGAAAAAACGAAAAACAAACTGTGACCAGCGCTTTGAATTGTGCATACTAGAATCCCTCTTCACTGTTTACCAACAGAGTGTATTTAAACTCCGAGTCACTTGTTCCCCACAGCTGCATATGATTAAGACACCATTGTGTTGAAACGCGTTATGCTTTTACTTTCACGCTGTCTGCTGAATAAAATCTCATTTAACTGACCTCTCGACTGGATGGGCTTGTATTTCATGCTGGATGGTAGCGTGAATCTTCGTGTGGAATATTTAGGCAGTGACGTCGCCAGCAAGCCCCGACCCGCTAGGAAGGGCTTCCAATTCGTCAACGCTTCATATGGATATATATATATATATATATATATATATATCTTCACTTAAAAAACCATAGGTTTCACACATTATAGTTAGCTGGACATTTCACCCGTAAAAAAACATTGAAATTCCCCCGTTATAGTTAGTTCAGATAACTATAACTCGCGCACCCGCAATCCACTGCTGATGATGTCACATATTACATCACTCATGACATGGTCAGTGGCATCACTCATGACATCACTGATGACATCATCCTTGTGGCGGTCGCGCGAGTTATAGTTATCTGAGCTAACTATAACGGGGGAATTTCAATGGTTTTTTACGAGTGAAATGTCCAGCTAACTATAACATGTGTGAAACCTATGGTTTTTTAAGTGAATTTGCAAGGTTTTTTAAATGCTAATTCCTAACTATAACATGTGTGAAACCTATGGTTTTTTAAGTGAATTTGTAAGGTTTTTTAAATGCTAAGTTATGTATGTTTTATTAAATTTTTTATATATTTATTTTACAATAAGCTACCTATGTATATAGTTATAGATTGACTGTATCCTGTAATATGGAATGGCTCGTTTAAAATGTTTTTTTTTTTTAAAGGTTTTTCACCGTGCGCACACCCCGCGGTTTTTTTAAAAACAAATAAAATGTTTTTTTCACCCTTCGGGGTCCTTCAGGGACCCCCTGACAAAGGCTAGGGGGTCAGGAACTCTCTACCCTGCCCCCTTTTCACGTTCTCCACCTTTCTCTTTCACTGTCACACACAAAACACACAAAATGGCGGCCGACACTTCCTGATTTCGACCGATTCGAATGTTGACTGACATGTAACCACCAATCAGAATTACGCTCGCGCACGTTATGGTGCACGCCTATAGATATTTATGTACTTTTAACTGCACTTTTCTCAGGAACTACTGAACAGATTGACACCATATATGCAAAAGGCACATGCCTGACCTGAGGACTACCTCTTTGCCAAATTTCAAGTAATTCTGTTCAGCCGTTCGGGCTGTACCTTCGACTAAAGGTCCTATGGGAAAATGCATGGGGAAAACACGTTTTGGGACCCCCCTTTTTTCTCAGCCCCCGCTTGACGAATCACCCGAGACTTTCAGGGTAGGAGCTGAGCAGAGCGCCCCATTAGTTTTGAAAATTTTGCGAGGATTCGTCAACCGGCGCCAAAGTTATTCAAAATAGAATTTTCAGATTTCCTATGGAAACACGGTCCTAGCTATAACTATCTACTGGCGATCGCCAGTAGATAATATATATATATATATATATAAATACAACATGAACAGGATCCCAAATTTAAGGTGAGGCCACACGAAAATCAAATCAGCTCACAGTTCTTTATTGAAAATTTGCCGGCAAGCCCTTTTGAAGGCACAACCATCCGTAAATCTGCCGCCAGACGCGTTTCAGGAATCACTTTTCTTCAGAGGCGTAAGTCTGTGACAGCGCGGCTGCTCGTGCACCATAATTTAAATACCTGCCTCAGTGGGCGTGGCTACTTTGCCTTCTGGTTATTGTAGTGCGCAGACATTCATTGCCAGTGGATGCGCTGTTGAATAAGAATTAAAACTTGATCATGGATGTAACCATCCTTCAGGGGACCTACCCCGCTTTATAACAGTCAATAAGAGCGGAAGCATCCACCAACCTGCCTCGGTTTCCGCTTCACTTCGTTCCGTTTCTCGCCGCACCAGGATGGTGCAGGCGCGGACCCGCTATACAGCGGTGGGCTTCACCTCACGACCGGGAAATGGCCGTTAAATCCATACAACACGAACAGGATCCCAAATTTAAGGTGAGGCCACACGAAAATCAAATCAGCGCACAGTTCTTTATTGAAAATTTGTCGGCAAGCCCTTCTGAAGACACAACCATCCGTAAATCTGCCGCCAGACGCGTTTCAGGAATCACCTTTCTTCAGTGGCGTAAGTCTGTGACAGCGCTGCTGCTCATGCACCATAATTTAAATACCTGCCTCAGTGGGCATGGCTACTTTGTCTTCTGGTTATTGTAGTGCGCAGACATTCATTCCCAGTGGATGCGCTGTTGAATAAGAATTAGAACTTGATCATGGATGTAACCATCCTTCAGGGGACCTACCCCGCTTTATAACAGTCAATAAGAGCGGAAGCCTCCACCAACCTGCCTTGGTTTCCGCTTCACTTCGTTCCGTTTCTCGCCGCACCAGGATGGTGCAGGCGCGGACCCGCTATATAGCGGTGGGCTTCACCTCACGACCGGGAAACGGCCGTTAAATCCATACAACATGAACAGGATCCCAAATTTAAGGTGAGGCCACACGAAAATCAAATCAGCTCACAGTTCTTTATTGAAAATTTGCCGGCAAGCCCATCTGAAGGCACAACCATCCGTAAATCTGCCGCCAGACGCGTTTCAGGAATCACCTTTCTTCAGTGGCGTAAGTCTGTGACAGCGCTGCTGCTCGTGCACCATAATTTAAATACCTGCCTCAGTGGGCATGGCTACTTTGCCTTCTGGTTATTGTAGTGCGGTCGCCAGTAGGTAGTTATAGTTAGGACCTATTTTCCATAGGAAATCCGTAACATTCTATTTGGAATAACTTTGGCGCCCGTTGACGAATCTTCGTGAAATTTTCAAAACTTTTGGCCAGCTCCGGTCCGCTCCTATCCTGAAAGTCTCGGGATGATTCGTGTAGCAGGGACTGAGAAAAAGGGTGGGTCCCAATATGTGTTTTCCCCATGCAATTTCCCATAGGACCTTTAGCCGCAGCTACAGCGTGAACTGCTGAACGGAATTACACCAACTTTGGCAGAAAGGTAGACCTTGGTTCAGTGTTGTGCCTTTTGCTTAAATGGTGTAAATCCGTTCAGTAGTTCCTGAGAAAATCAAAATCAAAGTCACATATATATCTGGGCGGAGCCTAACCACACATCTCACCGTGAGATCTGATTGGCTGTCAGTACTTCATCCAAGAAGTGTTGGTAGCCATCTTGGGACCAATATACATGATAGCACCTCATTAAAAAGCATTGCAGTTAATAGAAGGTTTTAAGACTTTAGTTATATTATGAATCTTTTGTTGATGGTACCATACTCATTTTAGGAATTGTGCTGTGTTCTAAGGTGGTTTTACCATGTGAAAAAGCCTTCTTCTGTGATATCATGAATCATGTTTGAGAGAAATCTATTTTCTCATGCTTTTCCCACAGAGGTTTGGAAGGTGATCTATAAGCTAAACTGAGAGCATATTTTCTGTAAATTCACATTATCTTTATCAGTCATGTGAGAATGAAGTCTGACATTCTCAGTAAAACATGTACATCCAACAAGGGCAGAGACTGACAGTTGATTCTTTTGTGTTCTACTGCAGCTTCCCAGAGTGTTCTGAAGAACAACTAGAGCGCTAACAGTCCTACTTATGACAAACGTATTGCACACCTGAGGCCATCTTGATTGGAATAAAGTGGTAACTCTTAAAAAATTTAATTTAAAAAGGAACAACATAAGGGGGTTCATTTTGCCATAGAAAGAATTATTAGTGCTGCAGAAAGAAAAATTAGGGCACATTTTGAGTGTCTTCTCAAATCCTCTTCTATTTCATTAAATAATTCTGACATGCAGACTGAAACATGCACTTTCAATACCAGCAGCAGACTTCCCTGGTGAGCAGTAGCTTTACTACAGTGATCTAATGAGCAACTAGAGTGCTAACATTCAGAATTTATGGCAAATGTGTGACACATCTGAATGCCTTCTTGATGGAATCAAAGTAAAAAACTGAAAGTATTTCCTACTGAGGAGACTGTAGTATATGAGGAAATTAGGAAACTTCATAACAAATAAGTCTCCCAAGATGGCCACCAGAGACAAAAGAGCCCAAATGTAGCACAAATATCACCCAGATGCAGCCCAAGTATAGCCCAATGACAGAATGTCCCAGAGTGTTCTAACGAACAACTAGAGCGCTTACTGTATTACTTATGGCAAAAGTATGGCACACCTGAAGCCATCTGAATTGGACTGAACTGGTAACACTTAAAACATTTAATTTAAAAAGGAACACAATGAGGAGGTTCATTTCGCCATAGAAATTAGGATTAGTGCTGAAGAAAGAAAAATTAGGGCACATTTTGAGTGACTTCTCAAATCCTCTTCTATTTCATTAAAAAATTCTGACATGCAGACTAAAACATGCACTTTTAATACTAGCAGCAGACTTCCGTGGTGAGCAGTAGCTTTACTACAGTGATCTAATGAGCAACTACAGTGCTAATATTCAGGTTTTATGGCAAATGTGTGACATATCTGAATACCTTCTTGATGGAATCAAATTAAAAAACTGAAAGCATTTCCTACTGAGGAGACTGCAGTAAATGAGGAAATTAGGAAACTTCATAACAAATAAATCTCCCAAGATGGCCACCAGAGGCAAAAGAGCCCAAATGCAGCACAAATATCACCCAGATGTAGCCCACGTGTAGCCCAATGACACAAGTGTGCAAAAAACTTATTTTTTTGTATTTTTGCACTTTTATATAGTGCAGACTTGTCAGGTATTGGAGTGCTTTACATGAGCATTGGTTACATCACACAAGATCAAATTCATTTTGGTTGTAGACATGGGGAGATTAAGTGGTTTGAACAGAATCACAGAATGTTGAGCTGAAGCAGAAACTCCAACCTGGTTCCCCAGTTGCAAAGTCTGCAGTTCTGGAAGTAACACCACATCCTCTCCCCTAAGTGCAACATTTAATCAAGTGGTCAACTGGATAAAAAAACAAAGATAACAAATAATTTAAAAGTGCTTTGTCGCTATTTGAAAACTTAGAAAATATGTCCTCATTTTAGTTTTTTAGAGCACTAACCATAATTTTGATGCAAATAAGACCCTCTCATATATGTAATTTCTAAAGGAAATGCTCTGGGTATTACAGTTTTGATTACATCAAGATGACGTCAGGCATTCCACACTTTTGTAATAAATATAGAATGTTAGCAATCTAGTTGTTCATTAGGATACTGTTGAGAGGCAGGGGCCATGGGCACGGACTCTGAAAACTGAAGGCAGTTAGGAGGGTGCAGAGGCAACCATTTGACCACACTGGGCAGGCTGGAAGGGCAGTGGCAGCACAACAGACTATGGAGGGCAGTGGAAAGGGGGGCAGGGGCAACAAACCAACAATACAGGACTAGCAAGAGATGCTGTGGCAATATAATAGACGATTGTGGGCAGAAGGAAGAGGCAGTGGTAGTACAACCATACATGCCAACAGACCCGATTCAGCCAGGAAACGTCCAATGTTTTTAAGCTCAAATGGGCTTTATTTGATCTGTCTCCTGACTACAATCTCCTCTTTTTCAATGTAACTCAAAGGGGAAAATCAATACCCCAGTTTTTTTTCCAAATCTCCCTCTTACCAAGTTAAAATTTTTCGCAAGTATGGTACATTGGATCATGGAAGGCAGGAGGAATTGGGGTAGGGACATGGACTCAGATAACAGAGGACAGGAGGGACACAGAGAGGTGCACTAAACTGACCCTACAGGGCAGGCATCAGGGTTTGCAGCAGTACAATACACCACACAGGGCATGCGGGACGGGAGTGCAGCACAACAATCCATAGAAAGCAATAGGGAGGGACAGGACCATGCACATGGACAACAGAGAACAGAGGGGAAAGAGACAATGGTAGCTAGCTGACCATAATGGACAGACAGGAGAGAAAGCTGCAGCATAACAGACCATAAATGGCAGGAGGGACGGATCAGGGGCATTACAATGGAACAGACAAACCAGGAGGGAGGGAATAGGGTTTGCACATGGAAACAAAGGGCTGGGGGCAAGGGGGCAGGGCAGGAGCAGCAAGATGATCATGGAGGTCAGGCAGGATGGGCACTAGAAACAAGACACACCATGGAGGGCAACAGTGAGACTATGATGGCATCCACACAGACCATGGAGGGAAGGTGGGAGGGGGTCAGAAGCAGCTAGCTGACCACACATGGAAGGTGGGTTGGGCCATGACAGCACAAAAGACCATGCATGGCAAGCGGGAGGGTTAGTGGCAGCACAATGGCTATGATGGGCAATTAGGAGGGTGCAGGAGCATGCACCAAGGACCATGGAGGATAGAAGGGGGAGTCAGGATCTGGGCACAGACAAGAGAGTTCAGGGGAAGGGACCTCACAACAGACCACACGGGGCAGGCAGGAGGAGCAGTTGCAGCACAACAGACCAGGGAGGGCAGAAGGGTGTGGCAGTACAATGGACCATGGAGGACAGGAGGAAGGGGATAGGGGCATGGCATGTGGACAGGCATGGTGGAGGTGGCAGGGACAGGTTGCAGTCATCTGACAATGCTAGGCAGGTGGGAGGGGAGTGGCAGCTCAACAGAACACTCAGAGTAGATAGGAGTGGCAGGTCCATGGAACATGCTGGGCAAAAAGGATGGAGCAGGGGCATGCACAAAGACATCGGAGGGCAGGGGGAAGGAGAATAGGGGCAGCAAGCTAAGCACAGAGGCTAAGCAGGAGGTCAATGATGGGGCATAGAATTGGGTAATGGAGGGCAGGAGGAGTGGACTGGTACATCATGCTAAATGTAGGGCAGTGGCAGCACATCAGACCATGCATGGCAGGAGGGAGGAGGCTAGTCCATGGATTCAGAAAACAGAGGATAGGGAGGAGGTGGATGGGGGAGGAAGCTAACTGTTCAGAGAAGGTGGGTATTAGGAACTTTAATGTTTTTAAAATGTGTGTCTGTGCGAACTACTTAAAATATGAACAAGTATGCAGCATAATCTCACTTTTATTCAGGAAGAAGAGGACGTTTGGGACTGTGGCTCACTTTGCAGAAACACGCCCTAACCCTCCACCCCCCATCGCAAAATGTAATGCCCGTGAAAAGGGTAGGTGAGAGCAGTGTTATATAGAACATAGTCCTGAGAGCATGATTGGAAAAGAAAACTAGATATAGTGTATGGTACGAACTATGCACCAAAAAGTGTGATATAAGCTGAACCGGGGCGTGAAATATAATATGCAATACATTGTGCGCAATGACATATTCATTGGAGAGCACGAGATAGCACAGGCACTAGCGCGTGCTATGCAATATGCACCTTGGAGTGTAATATGCACAGGGCAGTGTTGTGTAACCTAACTAGTCTCTAAAGTTGTAATATAAAATATGTGCTGGGGAGTGTAACGTTGCATATGCACTGTGACAAAGATATGGATCCCAGATTGTAATATGTATGGCATAGCGCTGTGCGTTATAACATAGGCATCGAGGAAGGCACGTTAGATGGGGCGATGTAACCCGTGCAAAGGCAAGTGTGGCATGACATATTCACGGGGTGGTGTTACAGAGCACATGGGCTAGAGAGTGTCATAGCATACTCACTAGCTGGTGGAATACAACACAGAGGTGTGTGGGACTCGGCGGGCACTGGTGGGTGTAACACAGCATTGGGCTCAGCCAGGAGCGTGCTGTGACTCTCAAGTGAGGTTCGTCTCCTTTCCAGAGAGTAAAATAAAAAGTATTACACATCCGGCGGTGGATGTGTGTTTTATTAACCGTGAGGAGGATTTCTTGCATAGTTTTGGTCGAATTTTTGTCAAAACCCCTTTGAATGGCTAGGTGTGCGTGTGTATTAAATGTGCCCGTCAATAGCTACCCATGTTTGTATAAATAAACAACAAGGGTGTCTACTTGGAGAGTACCCACCGGCGGGGGCGCCGGGATTAGGCACGGTAGGGTGTCAGATACGTCAGAGGTTCACTAGCGGTGTAAATACATTCCCCGTGGATTCATTCTATGCATAGTTGCCTTTTAATGAATATCACGCAAATCGTCATGGTGATAGGTGCATACGGTTTGTCCAGCATGTCCTAGGTGTTTCTATAAATATATATTTTTCTAAATTATAAAAAACAAACAATGGCCGGCCCCGGGGGATGGGGTCCCCGGGGCCATAAGTGGCCTGAGGAGGGGGGCAACGCAGCCCCCCTCCTAGAGAATTTGTTTTTTTAAAAAGGCCATGCCCCGGGGGTTGGGGTCCCCGGGGCCGATTAAGGCCTTGGGAGGGGGGCCACGTGGCCCCCTTTCAAATTTTAAAACAATAATAATAATTTAGGGGGCAGGCCCTCAGGGATGGTGTCCCCAGGGCCAATAAATTAGAAAAAGAAGGGCGCCACACAGCCCCCCTTCTTAAAAAAATAAAATAAATAAAAGACTGGCATCGCGCCGGAGGCCACGCCCCCTCCTTGCAGCACTCTGCAAACGCGCCCCCTGGCCAGAAGTAAGTTGGGGAATTAATTCCCCTTCAATACTGAGGGTCCCTGAGGGCCAACTAGCCCAACAGGTATCTCCAGTATGCGCCAGGGAGCTGTGTTGCAGACTGGTGTTCTGAGGCCACGCCCCTTTTTACACCTCTCTGCAACGCAGCTCTGTGGCGCTTACTGGAGGTACCTAGTGGGCTAGTTTGACCCTAGGGACCCTTAGGATTCAAGGGGACTTAATCTCTCAACTTAGAACGGCCACAGGGCGCGTTTACACAGTGGTGAAGGGAGGGGACGGGGCCTGAGCTGACATGTGCAAACACGCCCTGTGGCGCGTTTTAAGTTGGGGAAATAATTCCCTTTCAATCCTGAGGGACCCTGGGGGCCAAATAGCCCACCAGGTGCTTCCAGTAAGCGCCACTGTGAGGTATGGGTGATGAATTGAAGAAGCAGGAAACGGTAGTTTGATTAGGAGCTCTTTAATGTAGAGAGTAATCTTGAGATCTCATCCTCCAGCCAAGCCAGTGCAACTGACATTAGCTTCAACGCATAACATTCTCTTCACTACACATTCTTTAAAAGAACACCCACAGCGGCTGACATCATCAACTTAACATGGAGGCTCAGAAACATTAAGTAAGAACACTACATCACCTTCCCCTTTTCATCCATCAAACTAAAAAAAAAAAAAAAAACAATCAACGTATAAGTAATAGAGAGAACTGGTCAACACCATAAAATTAATCTTGTAGTCGAAGAGGAACTTTCTTCACTCTGATTGGTCTCATACCTTCAGAGTGTGAGAGGTTATCTTGGTTCCCAGAGGTAACATCCTGGCCACACATAGAGGGACACTTCACAATTCTATTGAGGTTCCAGACCCTATGATCCTGCGTTCTCACTGCGTTGCCCAGAAGCTTATTAACTCTGATAGGTTGGCTAAATTTGGATACACCAAACCTTCTTTCAGGGAGTTTTATCCTCACCATGTCACCCACTTGAATGACAGTTCTTTTGACAGCTTTTCTCGTAACAAAAATGTCCTTTCTCTTCAACATTTTATTTAACTCATGGTTCTTCCAATCAACAACTTCACCAGTTACACCACCCACTTCTAACCTCTTAGAGGACACCCAAAGAGGATTTACTTGAGTGCCTGCAACCCTTCCTTTGAACAAAGTGAAAGGAGTAACACCCGTAGAGGAATGTGGGGTAAACCTATACTCAAACACCTTCTTCTTGATAGCTTCTTCCCAGTTGTAATTAGAAGTCAAGGCTAATTGCATGGCCTCTTTCAACACCCTCACAAATCTCTCAACCACCCCATTGCATTCCGGATGATAAAGGGACGCCCGCTTATGGGTGATACCTCTCTCACTCAGAAACTCTTCAACCACTCTGGAGACAAATTGTACCCCATTATCAGTCAGCACTGAATTTGGCAACCCTTCAATTGCAAACAATTCATCCAAAAAATGGATGACTGATAAGGAGTCAACACAATTCACGATCTTGATAGATGGCCACCTGGAAAACATGTCCAAACAAAGTAGGACATACCGATCTTTTGACTTTACCTTAACAGGGCCTAAGATGTCGACAGCAATATCAACCCAAGGACCAGTGGCCTGCTTCCTTACCAGCATCGGTTGAGTCCTACATTTTAAAACTTTATCACTACTGGCACACTGCGGACAATCACGCACCAATCTTTCTACAAAAGTATCCATCGCAGGCCACCAATAGTTTTCTCTAAGTCTCTCTTTGGTTTTTGCAATGCCCATGTGACTTGCATGTGCATTATCCACAAGTTTTTTGCGCAAGGCCAAAGGGACAATCAATCTGCTTCCTCTAAAAAGAAGACCACTGGAAATCAATAATTCTTCCTTGATAGACCAAAACCCTTTAACCTCCTCATCACACAACCGTTTCTCACACCATCCATCACGAATATAGGAAACCACCTGTTGTAAAACAGAATCATCAGACAAAGCCACACACCATTCCTCTTCAGTGACCACACCTTGAGTGACCAAGCACACTTGTATATCTTCTCCAAAATCCTCTCCAAGAAAATAATTATCCTCTTCACCCTCGGAGACAGATAAATCACCGAGTCTCGACAAGCAGTCTGCTAGAATGTTACTAGCGCCCGGCAAATAAGAGACAGAAAACTCGAAATCTTGCAAAGCAACCACCCATCTCCTTATCCTATGTGACACCCGATCAATCCCTTTATTCCCAAATACTTCCTTCAAAGGTTTGTGATCAGAAATCACTGAGAAAGCTTTACCCCACAAAAATTTCTTGAGCTTGCGAATGGCCCAATATACAGCCAAAGCTTCCTTTTCCACGACTGAGTAGTTGCATTCAGCCCCCCTAAGAGGTCTTGAGATGAACAAAATAGTATTGTCTGCATTGGTTGCAATAATACAGCCCCTAAATCTTTCCCACTAGCATCTGTCATAACAAAGGACTTCTTCTTGGGATCAAAACTAGAGAGGTTGGGTGCTTTGTTCAAACAGTCCTTGATTAAATCAAATTCATCACTACACGATTTATCCCAAACAAACTCGCTCCCCTTTTTTAACAAAGATCTTAAATTTTCAGTTTTTTTAGCGAAACCAGGAACAAATTTATTGTAGAATTCTGCCATACCCAAAAATTTTGTAAGTTCATCTTTGCTCACCGGATAATTGAGATTGGAGATGGCTTCAACTAAAGAAGGCTTTGGTTTGATCCCAGAGCCAGAGATTGAATGACCTAGATATTCAATCTCTTTTACATCAAATTTACATTTGTCCAATCTAAGAGTAAGGCCATGATCTTGGAATCTGGAAAGTATAAGACCCATTCTCTCATCATGCTCACGCAAGCTACAACCATACACAAGAACATCATCTTGGTAGACTTTGACTCCACCAATCCCGTTTAGTATATTCTCCATGACTCTTTGGAATACCGATGCAGCTGATATAAGACCAAACGGCATCCTTAGAAATTTATAGGTTCCAAAGGGTGTTATGAAGGTAGTCAATTCTTGGCAGGAAGGGTGTAGTCTGACCTGATGGTAGGCGGAAGACAAGTCTAAAGTTGAAAAATGCGTGGCACTACCTAATGAGGATAACATTTCTGTTATGTTCGGGAGAGGATAGTGATCCACCACCACAGCCTTGTTCAGTTCCCTCAAGTCAATACACAGCCTGGCCTCACCGTTGGATTTTCGAGCCATCACAACCGGAGAAACCCACTCCGTGGCTTCTACTTCTTTGATGACACCATTAACTAGTAGCTTGTTTAATTCATCTTTCATTTTGTCTCTGACCAACAGGGGAACATTCCTGACTTTGGCTACTACTGGGACCGAACTATCTTTTAACTTAATTAGATGTTGGTACTTTTTTAAACATCCAAGCTTTTTATCAAAAACCTTTGGAAACTTGTTGATCCAATTGTTGCGGTCAGAGATGGAGGCTATAGTCGGAAGATCCCTCAGACACACTGAAGGTGTTTCGTTAGGATCTAAATAAACACCAAGATCCCTTTGATGAGACCAACTTATCAAAGAGTCTCCCTTCATGGAAACATATATCTTGCCTGCAGTGACCCTACCTTTATAATCAATCATACCTTCAAAGTATCCTAACAGATTTATTATTTGTCCACCGTAACCCCTTGGGATAATGTCTGGTTTAAATAACTTCACTTTTGTGAGAAGATATTTTTCATAAAACTCTTTGGGAATTAAAGTGATCTTGGCCCCAGAGTCGAACAACATCTTAACACACTTATCATTAACCAAGACATCTTCCATAGGACCATCTTTCACTTGGCAGCAAATCTGAGACACAATCACTTCTTCCCCATCTTGTTCGTAGAGGTCTACCTCCCTCACACTTTTTTGATTCTTATTGGATCTACAACATTTTGAAAAATGACCTTTCCTTTTACAAACAGAGCAAATTGTTTTCCACCCAGGACAGTCTTTGAAATTAGCCAAATGTCCTATGTTCCCACAACGAAAACATTTCACCGAGGAATATTTTGCGTTTGAGCTCGGACGCACACTTTTGGAAGATGCAGACGTACCTTGTGTGGACCCCTTGGAAACTTTGTCAGACCCTGTAGATACATCTGTTTTTATTTCCTTAACTTCTGCATCAGTACCCTTATTGTTGTCTGCTCCTTTGCGTATAGCTTCAGAACAAGCTTTCGAATGTTCATGCAACTTTAGGGTGGTGATGACATCCTCAAGAGAAGGATTGTCTTTTTGCCAGAGCGCGTCTTTCGCTTTATCAATAGATGACCCAAGCATGAGTTGATCTCTGAGTCTTTCTTCTAAACTCCCCCCAAAAGAACAAGTGGAAGCTAGCTTGCGCAAAGAGGTAACATATTGTTCCACAGTTTCTTCATGTTTCTGGAGTCTCTTACCAAAGTGATAACGTTCCAAAACCATACTCATTTTGGGTAGGTAATGTAAGTCCATTTTCCTAATGCAGATTTCATATTCATTTAGGGAGTTGCCCTCACTGTCCGGTAAGTCAGGGAGATGTTCAAATACTTCCTGCCCCTCTGAACCCAGACAGTGTAAGAATAAAGCAGACTTCCTTTCTGCACTCAAAGACGTACCGCAGACCCTGGCATAATTAGAAAAAACTTTTTTCCATTTCAACCAAGGTATGGGAGGGTCTTCAGGGGCAGAAAGAAAGAACGGTGGTGCAGTGACGTTTTGCATAATGTGAATATAGGATGTCACACCACAGAATTGCAATTATCTGAAGTGAAAAGTGACTACGAACCCAAATTACACACGTCACAATATACACGACCAGACAGTATCAATATAAAACATCTACAACACCCTGGTACAATAAGAGCTGCCCCAACCTTTCAGTAAAAGAAAATAGTTACCCTAAACATCCAGTAAATAGATTAGAGCATTATTTAGATCTGCAAAACAAGTGTGACAAAGAAAGCAAAACAAAATAAAAGCTGTGCAGATCAGCGTTGCTCCGGTAATGAAAGCGAAAGTCAGTGTGGCGAGAATCCAAGAAGAACAGACTTGAATACAAAAGAAAGTTTTCACGAGGCGAGGAACCACGAAACAAAGTTTTACCTCGAAATGTGTTCCTCGAGTGTTGCAGCGTTGCTGGGAAGCAAGCAGTTCCGTCTCCGCTAGTATGACGTGTAGCGGGAGGCTCAAGGCTGTTGTCAGGGCAACGCTAAGCAAAACGGGTTGCTACACAACAGCACCCGATGCGCAGGGAGACCCAAACGATCAGGCCCCAAAATAGTCCAATGAGGAGGCACCTCACAGGGAAGGCAACAGGCCCCCAAACCAACCAATGAGGGGAAGCCTCCCTGCAACGCAACGTCGAAGGCAAGAAGAGACAGGAGACGGGAACCAAAACTCGTGTTTCCACAAGTCTCATCAAACACCGGAGGTGCACCGCTCCCAGCGCTCGTTTACTCACGACACAGAAGACTCTGGATGAGCTCCCACGAAGATCCCAGGGAACAGAAGTGTAGATGGAGCCGTTTTGAGTAGTTTCAAAGCTGTGAGTAATAAGCGGTGAGTTCGAAGAGATGAGATGAGTTGAGGTCTCTTCAAGAGTTTCCACTCGTCGCCAAAATGAGGTATGGGTGATGAATTGAAGAAGCAGGAAACGGTAGTTTGATTAGGAGCTCTTTAATGTAGAGAGTAATCTTGAGACCTCATCCTCCAGCCAAGCCAGTGCAACTGACATTAGCTTCAACGCATAACATTCTCTTCACTACACATTCTTTAAAAGAACACCCACAGCGGCTGACATCATCAACTTAACATGGAGGCTCAGAAACATTAAGTAAGAACACTACACACTGCTCTGCGTTGCAGAGAGGTGGTGCAGGCCGTGTCCCTTTTTACACCTCTCTGCAAAGGCGCTAGTGGGCTATTTTGCCCCTAGGGACCCTCAGGATTCAAGGGGACTTAATCTCCCAACTTAAAACGGCCATAGGGCATGTTTACACAGTGGGGAAAGGAGGGGACTGGCCTGAGGTGACATGTGCAAACACGCCCTACGGCGCGTTTTAAGTTGGGGAAATAATTCCCCTTCAATCCTAAGGGCCCCTGGGGGCTAACTAGCCCACCAGGTGCTTTCAGTAAGCGCCACTGAGCTGCGTTACAGAGAAGTGGTCCAGGCCGTGCCACTTTTTACACCTCTCTGCAATGCAGCTCTGTGGCACTTACTGGAGGTACCTAGTGGGCTAGTTGGACCCTAGGGACCCTCAGGATTCAAATGAACTTAATCTCCCAACTAAAAACGGCCACAGGGCGTGTTTATACAGTGATGAAGGGAGGGGACGGGGCCTGAGTTAACGTGTGCAAACACGCCCTGTGGCGCGTTTTAAGTTGCGGAAATAATTCCCCTTCAATCCTGAGGGCCCCTGGGGGCTAACTAGCCCACCAGGTGCTTTCAGTAAGCGCCACTGCGCTGCGTTGCAGAGAGGTGGTCTAGGCCATGCCCCTTTTTACATCTCTCTGCAACGCAGCTCTGTGGTGCTTACTGGAGGTACCTAGTGGGCTAGTTGGACCGTAGGGACCCTCAGGATTCAAATGAACGTAATCTCCCAACTAAAAACGGCCACAGGGCGTGTTTATACAGTGGTGAAGGGAGGGGACGGGGCCTGAGTTAACGTGTGCAAACGCCCTGTGGCGCGTTTTAAGAGGTAGTTTTAATCCCCCTGCCCTATTATATACTAGGGGCGCACAGAGGAGGTCATGCTAATCACAGGGGGACCCCAACGCATAGTGTTCCCTAGTGTATGTAGGTGTTTTCATTGTATTCTGAGTGTCTTTTAACATAGCACTGGCTCTAGGACTGGTTAGTCAGGCTCAGTTACCACCAGTATCCGTCTGAAAAAGTTGAGGGTACAGGATGATTTTGCAACAAGGCTTCTTTCTGCTCTTCTGTTTGTTCTTTCTGCACGTTATCCTTCTTCCTGCACTTTTCTTCGTCTTTGAGGACTTCTGTTACTTATTTCTGCATTTCGTTTTTTTCTTTCTGTGCGTTTTTTCTTCTTTCTTCACATGTCCTATCTCTGTAGGCATAGTTTGAAATTAGCATTTAAAAAACCTTTGAAATTCACTGAAAAAAACATAGGTTTCAGGCACGTTATAGTTAGGAATTAGCATTTAAAAAACCTTACAAATTCACTGAAAAAAACATAGGTTTCAGGGGCGTTATAGTTAGCTGGACTTTTCACTCGTACAAAACCATTGAAATTCCCCCGTTATAGTTAGTTCCGCTAACTATAACTTGTGCGCCCGCAATGCACTGCTGATGACGTCACATATTACATCACTCATGACATGGTCAGTGACATCACTCATGACATCACTGATGACATCTCAAATGACACCACTGATGACATCATCCTTGTGATAGAGTGGCAGACCTCCTCTCACCCTAATATAACCTTTGATACACACATTCAAAAATAGAAACTAACATTTTCAAAACAATGGACATACCAATACCAGTTACAACAACCTATTCAGTAATTCTAAGATCCACATACACATCCACTCATTCACCAACAGTCCTATACAGTCACTCACACATGTACTCACTCATCATATGTACTCATACACCTATACATCCTGTTACACAACGCCACTCATCCATAGAGTTACTCACACACATAGTCACTCATGCTAATAAAGAATCAAACATCCATTTACTTGCACATACAGTTATACAGACACCATCAAACTTACTTCTACAGAAACTTACACATACTTAGACTTTTAAACAATCACATATAGAAACACATACTTATTCATACTGGAACTCTTCCAATCTCTCACTCTCACATATACTCACTTATATACACCAATAGTCACATATACTAGTTTAAAACATATGTAGTTACTCATAAAGACACTATTGAGACAGTCATTCACTCACTAACACACCCATGCACCCGCTCATCCACCCATACAGTCCTGCACACATGCTGTCTTCAACACATACAAACAGTGAGTAACTCATTCATGCACCTATGCACTACGTAATACCCCCCACCGAACGATATAGACACTCAGACACTCATACTGATACTCAAAAAAACAACTAATAACCTATATAGACACTCATGTAGCTACTCGCCAACCCGTGCAGCCACTTATACACAAAGTGAGAGACTGATACAGATATTTACATATTTAAACAGTACACACTAAGCCATGTATTCACTAAGATACACTTAATCAGTCAGTTATACAATCAATTTTTCAAAAACAAATCATCAATTTAGACACTTATATACCCATTTATTCTTTCATCGACCTTGAGATATACATATATAAAACATATTTTATTTTCTGAAAAACACACATTCACTGGATGATGTCTTCAGTGATGTCATTTGAGATGTCATCAGTGATGTCATCAGTGATGTCACTGACCATGTCATGAGTGTTCTGCTTGGGTTTTCGGATCAGATAGAACCCGCTCATCAGAGCCTCACTAACCCAGCCAGAACGTTACCCCCTCCCTAGAACCTATTTACAATCCTGCAACCACATATATCTATCACCTAAGGACAGGGGATTCCTACTATGCATACCAAGACCTCACAATCGGCGGCCTCGCGATCCCATACGGATCCAGACCTTTCTGCCCATACGACAGTATCACAAGTGGCAGCCTCGCGGTCCCATACGAACCCAGACCTCTCTACCCAGACGGCAGTCTCAGCACAATCGGCGGCCTCGCGATCCCATACGGATCCAGACCTCTCTGCCCATACGACAGTATCACAAGTGGCGGCCTCGCTGTCCCATACGAACCCAGACCTCTCTACCCAGACGGCAGTCTCAGCACAATCGGCGGCCTCGCGATCCCCTACGAATCCAGACCTCTCTGCCCGTACGACAGTATCACAAGTGGCGGCCTCGCGGTCCCATACGAACCCAGACCTCTCTACCCAGACGGCAGTCTCAGCACAATCGGCGGCCTTGCGATCCCATACGGATCCAGACCTCTCTGCCCATACGACAGTATCACAAGTGGCGGCCTCGCGGTCCCATACGAACCCAGACCTCTCTGCCCATACGACAGTATCAGCACAATCGGCGGCCTCGCGATCCCCTACGAATCCAGACCTCTCTGCCCATACGACAGTATCACAAGTGGCGGCCTCGCGGTCCCATACGAACCCAGACCTCTCTGCCCATACGACAGTATCACAATCGGCGGCCTCGCGATCCCCTACGAATCCAGACCTCTCTGCCCATACGACAGTATCACAAGTGGCGGCCTCGCGGTCCCATACGAACCCAGACCTCTCTGCCCATACGACAGTATCACAATCGGCGGCCTCGCGATCCCCTACGAATCCAGACCTCTCTACCTAGACGGCAGTCTCATACGACAGTTCATCCTATGATCACCATAACATACAAAAAGGGAATCAGTCTCACTATTCATCAGACCACACAAGGATTGCCAGTTCGGGCATAGCCTGTTCTCAGGTTCGAGGGGCTCCTCTTTCCTTTATTCAGTTACCACTTACCTGATCAGGGTTAACATCTGTTCATGTAGCCGCAGCTGACTAGAAGAATAGGCTACCCTCTTATACAAGAACACGCAGCACATGTTGGTTCACTACAAACTGGATACTTTATTACTCATTACATACACAATCACATAACATTACGACATAACACATAAGTGAAAGATTAAGTTGTACACTCTAATAAGAAAGGGTCGACATCACCTTAGTAGTATGTAGCCTGCACTCAGTGGTCATCTAGGCTCCCTTCTCGTCTGTGCCTCGGCTCGCCTGGAATCACCCTTCTCCGAGTCACTGGGACCTCTTCCTTATCGGCTACTTTCTCCTCTCTGGCTATTCTGTTAGGAAAGCATCTGTCTCTCGGTTCTTCTCCGCCTTCAAGATGGCGTCTGTCTTCCCTGGAATAAGTAGTAGCTTTACTGCTAACGGCAAGATGCCGCCTACGGACTGAACATGTAACTGCCTCAGACTTTCACTAATATAGAGGTGCATTTCCTCATGGAAAATTCCGGCCCGTAACCTGCCGCCCACCAAATTCTTGTACCTCCCCGTACCAAGGACACGTTCCCAGCCGGCCGGCCTGATGTAGTGTCTTCGGCATGAAGAAAAATACAATCCTTCGATAAGGGCCGGCCTGAACCGGTTCTCTCCAAGCGAATAACACTTCATAACTAAAACATTACTTTTGCCGGAGCAGAAAGAAAGATGGAGTCCCTCCCGTTTGAGGCCTACCAGGCCTGAATTCAGCACAGCTCCATGAAATACCCTCACTACAGGACAGGTTATCCCTAATACTAACGAATCTATCCCCTAGGCTATGTGTGCAAGCCCTGATCTATGGGGAAGAGCACAGAATCATGTCGAAGTGTCTAGTAAATAGGCTCCATTCACTACTCTAACCCTTAGGCTTGAATGGTAAGAGACTGAAGTCACATTCAATCACTTGTTAACACAAGAAGGCCGGGAAAATCGAGCAGAACATTTCACCCTTGACTTCAGTCTATTATACATTCATTAAACAGAACTAACATCTGTGGAAGAATAATATGAAACAAGACTAACTGATCTATGTCTAGTACCAGGTGTGCAGAATTGAAGTAGTGAAGGAATACACTGAATAAAGCAACAGATAGAAATCAAAATGCCAATAGCAATCAGAATACCTCCTAATATTTGACGTAACAAATGCAAATCAGGTAACCAATTAAAGAGCCAGTCAAACCAGCCCTGGTCAATGTGTTTTCTAACTTCTTCTGTCAAGTCATGTAATTTATCAATGTGAACCTGAATGGATTTTGTATGATCCGACAAGTTAAAACAACAAAGACCCTCAAAATCAGAACAATCGTGTCCATGTTTAAGCAAAAGATAATCAATTGGCGCTCGATTTTGCAAGATAGCCCTTCGTTCACCCTGGGCGTCTAATAGCATGTCAGACAGGATTGTAGAAGTATGATTGATGGATTTTACCATCCAGCAGGCCATTTTCCCAATAGATTTGGCATTATAAACTGCCAAAGCAGGAACACCAACAATTGAAACAGCCAGGCTAAGGTATTCAGACTTGGAATATAAATGCAAAGATGAGTCACAATCCTCCTGTAACCTCACTGTATCTCGGATCACACGAGAGTTGGCATTCGGATGTGACGAGAACATTAGTAAGCTCAGTCTAGTAATGGCACAAGGGCCTCCAGAAATATTTGCGGGGATATATGGCCAGGAAGTATTACCACATGAGAAAAGCCATCCGGCAGGTAGCAACATCATGCGATAGTGACTGGGGGTAACTACCATACTCTTGCAAATGTTATTCTGAACAGAAGTACATGTTTTCGGTGTCCTTTGAAAGCACAAAGTTCGTTCATGAGCGGTGAATGAAGCGGCACCTTTCAATTTTAAACGCATACATTCAGAAATCGCACTAGGATCACAAGTAAGGAAAAAACATAAATCACCTTGTGTGATATTATAGGTAACTATTTGGGACTGGACAGGCGGTATCGGGTCTGACAGTACAGTACACAAGGGGCAATACTCATGGGCAGCGAAATCGCCCAGAAGAACATTGGGGCGAGCATTTGTTATATTAAAAATATGAGTCAGAGTCTCCAATGAAGCAGGGACAGCAACCAAACAAGTTGCCAGTATATCCGTTACCGATCTCATCGGTGTCAAGCAGAAATGAGGGGTCTTTGTCACTTGCTTGGCCAATGTAACCCAAAAGTTTGGCGATGAATCCCACGCAGCGAAGGAACGCGACACTCGGTTTCTCAACTCAGCCCGGGTTGATGGGATCCCTCCTCTCTCGTCGTACCATCCCAAAAGGAGTCCAACGCCGACACATCCTGCAGCAACAGTCCAAAGAATGATCTGAAAAAGAATCAAATACAGGCATTATTCATTCTCGTAAGTAACATTTGTCAGCCGGGACTGCTTCCCAGCTATCTTTCCCTGGTCTCATAACTAAAATGGTGTTGTCTTGACCGGTTGCAATCACTTCTGCTTGTTCAGGGGGATTCTTAGGCGACTGCACCCAAACTCTGGCCCCAGGATTATCTGTGGAGCCAAAACCTTTCTGGCCTCGTACAGTTAGCAACGTTGGGGCAGTGCCTTTTGTGATCTCACCACTGAAAACAGGCATTATTAGCAATTGAGCCACTCGGTCAGTTTTATGTATCAGTAAGTCAACCTCACTGCTATTCAGCAGGAGCACCTTAATCTCTCCCTGATAATCACTATCAATGATTCCTCCAAGCACCTGAATGCCTTTTACAGCCAGCCCCGATCTAGGGGCAATTAATCCGAAATTTCCAGGTGGTATCTGAACACCAACACCTGTTTCAATGATGACTCGATCTTTACTTTTTATAATGGTGTCATCCATGGCATGCAAGTCTAAACCTGCCGACCCTGGGGTCGCTCTGCATGGAGCCAAAGCTCCGGGAGTAATCTCCCAGTACATCACAGTCTCTCTGATCTCATTGGGCTTAGCATTAACATTCGGAGGAAACAAACGCATAAGTGGGGATTCAGCATTTAGAAAAGAACGGTTATTCAAAATCAACAGCGCTTGAGGCAAAAAATCTCGCCAATTCTTAAACTTGTCATCTGTTAATTTGCGCAATTGGTCTTTCAGCAGGCCATTCAACCTCTCCACAAGACCCGAGGCCTGTGGATAATATGGTATATGAAACACCCATTCAATATTGTTTTCCACACAGAATTCCTGTACCAATCTTCCACGAAAATGGGATGCATTATCAGATTGAATTTGGAATGGCACACCATAATACATCATAATCAATTCCAATGTTTTAATAGTATTCAATTGGGTAGCTTGCTTACAGGGAAGGGCCACCAACAGGCCACTGTATGTATCAACAATGGTGCAAACATATTGACAATTCCTACTCATAGGAAGTGGACCAATGTAATCAATCTGCCAAATTTGAGCGGGCAATTTCCCGCGATGTAAATGGCCTTTAACAATTTGGGGCACTTTGCGCTGCCTGATATGCTGACAAATGGGACAATGTAGAATAACATTTTTAATTAAATCTAGGGGAATATAAATTCCTCGATCAGCAGCCCACCTGCTACTGGCTTTCTCTCCAAAGTGTCCTGCTTTCTGGTGGGCCCATTTCGCCAATCCCGCAATATCAGAATCTTGCGTGTCCACCACTGCCTCAGCAATTTTAGATTTCTCATCTGCAATGTTATGAAAGAATTTGTCAAGAGAGTCTATCGGGGTATGAGCATCCACATGGAAGATTGTAACAGTACTCTGTGGGAGCATTTCCCAAATCTCCTGCCATAATTCTTTTCCCCACAATTCTTTGGAATGGATTTTCCAACTATGGGAATGCCAAGTCGGTAACCAAACTGCCAGTCCATTGGCAGTAGACCAAGAATCGGTAAAAATATGACATGTGCCAGGTAACTCTTGTTTCAGAACTTGATAAACAGCATAGAGTTCAGCAAATTGACTGCTCTTACCCTCACCAGTTGTGCTCAGCAATTTTTGTGTGATCGGATTATAGGACACTGCCTTCCAATGCCGTTTCGTCCCTATGAACCTTGCTGAACCATCCGTAAACCAGACATGGTTTCTGTCCTCTGCGGACAAATCATCAAAAGGTTTACCCCACTTAACAGGAGATTCCTGTACTAAAGGTACGGAACATTCACTCTCAGTTTCAGTTGATGGTGCCCGTGCCACCTGCTCATGCAAAGATGCAACTCCTTTTTGTCCCACACGTGCCCTGTCTTGTATATACCATTTCCATTTAATCACACTCGCCTCTTGAGCGTGTCCAATTCGGTGAGTTTTCGGCGAACTCATAACCCACTGCATGATAGGAATTTCAGGTCGCAAAACTATATCATGTCCCAAAGTAAATTGCTCGGTATCCACCAGAGCCCAATAACATGCAAGTAACTGTTTCTCAAAAGGTGTATAACGCTCACCAGCATCAGGTAACTTTTTGGTCCAGAAACCTAACGGTACTCTACTCTTGCCTTGTTTCTGCCACAAACTCCAATTCGCATAAAGGCCTTGTACAGACACATTCAAATCCACATCACCATCACATACAGGCCATAAATCCAGAGCATGCTGAATTGCTTCTTTTGCCAGACTGAACGCATCTTGCTGTGGTTTACCCCATTCAAATGCATTCTTTTTACGAGTGACCTGGTACAAAGGGGCCAATATTTGACTCAAATGAGGAATATGCTGGCGCCAAAATCCAAACAAACCAATGAAGCTTTGGGCTTCTTTCCTATTTCTCGGAACTGCAAAATCAAGAATTTTCTGTTTAACCTGAGGGATCACTTTTCGGTGCCCTTCATGCCAATTAATACCCAAAAATTTCACAGCCTGGGACGGACCTTGTAATTTATCCGGGTTGATTTCCCAACCTTTCTCACGCAAGCACTCAATAACTCTATCCAATTGGGTCTGAACTTCCTCTTGTGATTCACCTTGGATCAAAATATCATCAATATAGTGACATATCTGAATTTGTGGATGAACTGGTACCTCAGCCAGATGCTCTGCCACCAGCCGGTGACATATCGTAGGACTATGCACAAAGCCCTGAGGAAGACTTCTAAACGTCATCTGACGCCCGTTCCACGTAAAACTGAATTGTTCCTGACACTCAGGGGCAATCGGAATCGAAAAGAAAGCATTAGCAATATCAACGGACGCATACCATGTACCCGGATGTTTCTGGATTCTTTCAATTAGGGTAATAACATCCGGTACTGCAACAGTCAAAGAGGGTGTGTGTCTATTCAATTCTCGATAATCAACAGTCATGCGCCAAGAATTATCACTCTTACGTACAGGCCAAACAGGATTATTCCAAGCAGAAGTAACTGGGGTTATAACTCCTGCATCCACCAACTCCTGAATAGTGGTACTAATCTCTTCATGACCACCTGGAATACGATACTGCTTCTGACGAACCACTTTTGTCGCCTGGGGAACTTTTATGGGGGGCATTCTTAAACGACCAACCCGTACAGGCATGGACGATATATAATGTTTATTTCCAAATTGGTAACATCCATCATCTAAGTGCAAAGTCATTCCTTTCAAAATATCAATTCCAATTATGAATTCTAAGAGTGGCACCACTAATACAGAGTATTCTTTTCTAGGAATTCTACCTATTCTCATTTCAAGTAAGGTTTGAACTGCGGGAGTTTCCTTTCCACCTAATCCGGTAATTGTAAAAGGCTGACCTTTAAACTTCTTTGATTTTCCATGAATAAGAGTGGCCTCCGCTCCTGTATCTACCAATGCTCGGGCCCTTTGGATATTACGATGTCTCCAATAAATATCAATATCTACATAGGGTCTATTATCTCTGTGAGCCCATCTGTGTACTGGAGCTTGACCTATTTCCTAGTCCTTTTTATTGTGTTCTGTGTACCAGGATAAATCAGGATAAAGACTCTCACGGTTCCTAGGTATCGATACCTCCTGTTCATATCCATCTCCATTACGAAATGGATTACTGTTCCCAGCATTGTACTGCGGGTTTCGATCGGCCAATATGTGTCGATCCTCTCTCCTTCTCAACTCAGGGGATTGATCCCTATCATCTCTACGTCTGCTGTTAACATAACCATCTCTCCCCCTCTCTCTTTCCCCCTCTCTCTCCCTGTCTCTCTCACGACGGGGGGACAAATCACGCGCATAACGTCGATCATCACGACGATCAGAGCGCCCACGGCGGTCGTCATCACCGCTACCGTCAGAAAAACCACGATCACACTCAGTTGTCCGAACACGCCGGGCACCCTCCTTTCGATCCAAGCCACGTTTGCGAAACATTTCCCACAAACGAGAAGTAGTCTCACCATCAATGTCCTCCTTCCGCACACCATCAGCCATAAGAGCAAAAAACATATCACGTCTAGTAAATTTATTGTCACCAGGAGTACGAGTGTCAGGCCGGGACTGCCGTTCAGGTTTAAACCACTCACCCAACTCACCGAGTTGGCGTACCGATTCCAGCACCACAGATAACATGTTACCAGTCTGATTAATCAATAAAGTCATCATGACCTGCTTATAAGCAACAGGGGAAGAACGAATAATACGATTCCGCACAGAAGATGTCAAGAAACCATCAAGCAACCGGTCAGCAGTATTCAGAAAAATTGCCGTTTTCATCACCTCCTCTTTGAGACGTTGCGCAGCATCGCGCAAAGTATACCACGGTTTGTCATTCAGAGGCCAGTCAGACTCAGTAGGATATTTTTGATTACAACCCACAGTCGCCAATTGAAGCAAAGAAATTTGACCACCACCATTAAAGTTACGAAAATGATCCTGTACAGTAGAATCCGAACTCAAGGAACAAAACTTCAAACAATCGCCAGCATCCAACATAATGCCAGCAGCGCCCAGTTCATAAAGGCGCACCATCCATGTGAGCAAGGGCTCACCAACTCGCTGCCGAAATCGCTGCAAAATATCACTAATTTCTTGTTGAGTAAAATCCTCCAAAGAGTCTAAAGCAATACCATTCGGAGCACCGGGAGCCTGCTGCACCTTCCGTCGAAAAACTGGATGCGCCGAGACCGCGGGACGAGCATCACAAGGAGCTCGACCAGTACACGTAGAGGAACAATCAGTGGAAGAAGCATCAACCCCGCTCGAAGGACGAGCGCAATCACGGGGTGCACCATCAGAGGCGCAAGAAGCAGATTTACAAGCACGGCCGGAGCGAGAGGACTCGCGCTTGGCAGACTCCTCACCCGAGGAAGGAGAATCACTCGAGTTCCAGATATTACCATCCCATTCATCAGGATTCCAATCCAGTCCGGCTTTCGCCACGACCAGACGCACCTTTCGCGTCGAGACCCGACCACGCCGATTCTTGTATTTATAACGAGCCATTCGCACAGCCGCCCTCTCGGCAATAGTTTGGTACGTCTCAAGTTTATCAGCAAGCAACTTATTTTGACACCGCAACAAAGTATGAGCATTCTGAATCTCAACAAAGTTCGCTTCCAAATCCTTATGCAAGTTCTGCAACTTCAACAACCTCTCACGGAGAATCCTGTACGCAGACAGAACAATCCAACCTCTGCGCCCCAAAACGGGAAGCTCATCACCCTTAGATACCGGCGCCTTCTGTAAACAAGTAATCACATTAGCCGGCTCCGCCAGCTCCAAAAAAGAATTCCAATTCTCACTCAAACCAGTAGAATCAGCCCACTCACGGGCTAAGGCTTCATAAGGCGTTGAATCCCAGCCGGGAATATCAACGGGCAACTTAAAAGTAGATTTCGACTTTCTAGAAAACATCTTTGAAAAGAAAGAAAAAGAGAAAAAGAAAAAGAAGAAAGAGAAAAAAGAAAAGAAGAAACAATTATATAGAAATAATATACAAACGAAACCACGCACGCACCGAAAGCAAACACGATACAACCACAACGCACACAGGTTTCGTAAACGGTTCGTGACGCCAAATGTTCTGCTTGGGTTTTCGGATCAGATAGAACCCGCTCATCAGAGCCTCACTAACCCAGCCAGAACGTTACCCCCTCCCTAGAACCTATTTACAATCCTGCAACCACATATATCTATCACCTAAGGACAGGGGATTCCTACTATGCATACCAAGACCTCACAATCGGCGGCCTCGCGATCCCATACGGATCCAGACCTTTCTGCCCATACGACAGTATCACAAGTGGCGGCCTCGCGGTCCCATACGAACCCAGACCTCTCTACCCAGACGGCAGTCTCAGCACAATCGGCGGCCTCGCGATCCCATACGGATCCAGACCTCTCTGCCCATACGACAGTATCACAAGTGGCGGCCTCGCGGTCCCATACGAACCCAGACCTCTCTACCCAGACGGCAGTCTCAGCACAATCGGCGGCCTCGCGATCCCCTACGAATCCAGACCTCTCTGCCCGTACGACAGTATCACAAGTGGCGGCCTCGCGGTCCCATACGAACCCAGACCTCTCTACCCAGACGGCAGTCTCAGCACAATCGGCGGCCTCGCGATCCCATACGGATCCAGACCTCTCTGCCCATACGACAGTATCACAAGTGGCGGCCTCGCGGTCCCATACGAACCCAGACCTCTCTGCCCATACGACAGTAACAGCACAATCGGCGGCCTCGCGATCCCCTACGAATCCAGACCTCTCTGCCCATACGACAGTATCACAAGTGGCGGCCTCGCGGTCCCATACGAACCCAGACCTCTCTGCCCATACGACAGTATCACAATCGGCGGCCTCGCGATCCCCTACGAATCCAGACCTCTCTGCCCATACGACAGTATCACAAGTGGCGGCCTCGCGGTCCCATACGAACCCAGACCTCTCTGCCCATACGACAGTATCACAATCGGCGGCCTCGCGATCCCCTATGAATCCAGACCTCTCTACCTAGACAGCAGTCTCATACGACAGTTCATCCTATGATCACCATAACATACAAAAAGGGAATCAGTCTCACTATTCATCAGACCACACAAGGATTGCCAGTTCGGGCATAGCCTGTTCTCAGGTTCGAGGGGCTCCTCTTTCCTTTATTCAGTTACCACTTACCTGATCAGGGTTAACATCTGTTCATGTAGCCGCAGCTGACTAGAAGAATAGGCTACCCTCTTATACAAGAACACGCAGCACATGTTGGTTCACTACAAACTGGATACTTTATTACTCATTACATACACAATCACATAACATTACGACATAACACATAACCTGCAAAGAAAAGTGAAAGATTAAGTTGTACACTCTAATAAGAAAGGGTCGACATCACCTTAGTAGTATGTAGCCTGCACTCAGTGGTCATCTAGGCTCCCTTCTCGTCTGTGCCTCGGCTCGCCTGGAATCACCCTTCTCCGAGTCACTGGGACCTCTTCCTTATCGGCTACTCTCTCCTCTCTGGCTATTCTGTTAGGAAAGCATTTGTCTCTCGGTTCTTCTCCGCCTTCAAGATGGCGTCTGTCTTCCCTGGAATAAGTAGTAGCTTTACTGCTAACGGCAAGATGCCGCCTACGGACTGAACATGTAACTGCCTCAGACTTTCACTAATATAGAGGTGCATTTCCTCATGGAAAATTCCGGCCCGTAACCTGCCGCCCACCAAATTCTTGTACCTCCCCGTACCAAGGACACGTTCCCAGCCGGCCGGCCTGATGTAGTGTCTTCGGCATGAAGAAAAATACAATCCTTCGATAAGGGCCGGCCTGAACCGGTTCTCTCCAAGCGAATAACACCTCATAACTAAAACATTACTTTTGACCTAGAAGCATCCCAAGCTGCCGGAGCAGAAAGAAAGATGGAGTCTCTCCCGTTTGAGGCCTACCAGGCCTGAATTCAGCACAGCTCCATGAAATACCCTCACTACAGGACAGGTTATCCCTAATACTAACGAATCTATCCCCTAGGCTATGTGTGCAAGCCCTGATCTATGGGGAAGAGCACAGAATCATGTCGAAGTGTCTAGTAAATAGGCTCCATTCACTACTCTAACCCTTAGGCTTGAATGGTAAGAGACTGAAGTCACATTCAATCACTTGTTAACACAAGAAGGCCGGGAAAATCGAGCAGAACAATGAGTGATGTAATATGTGACGTCATCAACAGTGCATTGCGGGCGCGCGAGTTATAGTTAGCTGAACTAACTATAACGGGGGAATTTCAATGGTTTTGTACGAGTGAAAAGTCCAGCTAACTATAACGCCCCTGAAGCCTATGGTTTTTTCAGTGAATATATATCTATCTATATATTCACTGAAAAAACCATAGGTTTCACACATGTTATAGTTAGCTGGACATTTTACTGATAAAAAACCAATGAAATTCCCCCGTTATAGTTAGTGCAGGCAACTATAACTCACGCGACCGCAATCCTCTGCTGATGCTCATACTGTATTTAGACACTTATTTGCCTATGTCTTCTTCCATTAAATTTTAGCTATACATATATTACAAATATTTTTTTTTCATAAAGACACATATGTCATCAGCAGAGGATTGCGGTCGCGTGAGTTATAGTTGCCTGCATTAACTATAACGGGGGAATTTCATTGGTTTTTTATCAGTAAAATGTCCAGCTAACTATAACATGTGTGAAACCTATGATTTTTTCAGTGAATTTGCAAGGTTTTTTAAATGCTAATTCCTAACTATAACGTGTGTGAAACCTATGGTTTTTTCAGTGAATTTGTAAGTTTTTTAAATGCTAAGTTACTTTACGCCATTCGTGGCGTGCGCGCCCACTTAACGCAGTTCGTTCCGTGCGCGCACGGTGCGCTTCGCTGCACCGTGCGCGCACAATGAGCACGCGGTGCGCTTCGCGCACCGCGCGCCCACTTTACGCAGTTAGTGCCGTGGATGGGCCATGTACGCTCGATGCGCTTCGCGCACCGTGCGCACGTGGTGGACATATTATGCGCTTCGTTGTGAAAGATAAACATTTATATTCGGTTTAAAAGAGCTGCTATATGCCATGCACAAATGGTGCCCTTCGGACACCGTTTGCACATGGGGTGGGGAGAGTGTGGATATTTTTTTATTTTTTTTTTATTTTTTACCGTACGCGTACGTTAAGCGTAATCGGCGAATTTTCGTAAAAAAATTAAAATGAATTTTTGGCCTTAGGGGTTCTTTGGGGACACATTTAGCAAGCCTAGGTGGTTGGGAGCTGTCTAAACAGTCCCTTTACATGTTTATTCTCTTTGTTTTTCATCCCCCCCTCAGAGTCCGAGAGAGAAAATGGCGGCCGCCGCTTCCTGGTTTCGACCGATTCGAATGTTTACTAAGATCTAACAGCCAATCAGAATCGCGCTCGCGCACGTCACCGTACGCGTACGGTAAGCGCACCGTAAGCGCACCGTAAGCTGGCTCAGATATATATATTGATTTAAAGGCTATTTTCTCAGAATCTACTGAACAGATTTACACCAAACCTACAAAAGGCACTTCCTTGACCTGTAGACTACCTCTCTGCCAAATTTCAAGGAACTCTGTTCAGCCGTTCGGGCTGTAGCTGTGTCTAAAGGTCCTATGGAAAAATGCATGGGAAAAACGCGTTTTGGGACCCCCCTTTTATCTCAGCCCCCGCTTGACGAATCCCCCCGAGACTTTCAGGGTAGGAGCGGAGCGTAGCGCCCCACCTATTTTGAAAATTTCGCGAGGATTCGTCGACCGGCGCCAAAGTTATTCAAAATAGAATGTTGCGGTTTTCCTATGGAAACAGGGTCCTAACTATAACTACCTACTGGCGACCGCCAGTAGGTAATATATATATATATATATATATATATATATATATACACACATATACATATGTCCTACATATGTATGATATACTTACCAAACCAACATTTTGCCTTTCGAAGTTAAGAGAGCATTTGAAATTTTGGGTCCTATATATTTATATAATTGTAGTTCAATTTTATTTATCTGAAATGATGGGAGGCTCTGGTTTGGTTACGACTTGACACTGTGTCTGCCTCTATGGGTGATCAGAGTTT
This sequence comes from Triturus cristatus, assembly GCF_964204655.1. Taxonomy (NCBI): domain Eukaryota; kingdom Metazoa; phylum Chordata; class Amphibia; order Caudata; family Salamandridae; genus Triturus; species Triturus cristatus. The sequence goes on along the minus strand of NC_140590.1, from coordinate 327,526,046 downwards.
GGAATTAGGTGGCAAGGCTGGTCCCAGAACCTTGAAAAACTTGTTATGGAGGTTGGCTGAATCTATCCTCATGTGGATTTACTGGTTCGGAAAATCTTGGTAAGTGGGTGTACAAATCGGATTGGAATTCAGGGTGAAAAATGTATAGGACTATCACTATGAAAATGCAAAAGAGTTGCCAAGATAAGTCTGCCTAGATGGGGAGATTCAAAATGAGATTGTTTGAACTCTTACCCTGTTTTAGGTTTGATATATACAGATACAAAATCACATCTGGTCTTTGCTGAATTCCACAAATGAATTAGTCCTTTTAATAAGCACGTTGCCTTTACTCGTTGTCTAGTATTGAATCGTTTTTTCCCATGTGTTCCTATGGAAATCCTTGAATATATTTAATATATTTTGATATGGACATCCTATTTTATAATTTTGGTGGTATTTTTTCACATCTGCATTTATTTTATTGGGCAAAGCTCCCAAAATGTAACTAGAAGATACTAGGCTCAGGTGAAATTTACATTTTGAATAATGTCAGGCACTTTGCGTTATACTATTTAGGTAAAATTCTGCAAAATGATGCCATTACATCACTTGGCATAGTTGGGGGTCACCCAGCTAAAAATCCTAAGGCTTTAACACCAGACAACACGGAGGAACAAAATGCTGGTGAGTCTTGTTCATGGCATTTGTGTTTTTTGCACCATTTTTAAAATAAAGTGCTTTCCTTGCCAAATGGCAGATTTGTGTGATGCGTAATTATGTGCAGTTTTCCATAATTTATGTTTAACATTGTCCCTAATTACGCAAAAGGACATTATGTGAATTATACCACTAGATGATAGGTGAGATCAAGAGATGATCCAGAAAAATCAACACCCCCCACTTTTACCCATATCCTAAATGACAATGAGTGAAGTGACTGTGCTGTTTCTCATTTAGATGCTTCCCCGAGGGAGTTCTGAAAACAGAATTGCCAAATGGTGTCTTTCACACTTTAATCCCTCCATCCGTTCATCCATCCACACATCCATCCATGGCAATACTTTGTCCATTTCACCCACCCTTCGCTCTATCCATCCATTGCTCCCCTCCTTTGCTCTTTCCTGCTCCCTTCTTTTGTTTGCTCCCCACCTCATAACTCCATTATAATCTTGGAGTGACCCTCTGTTCAGAGACCAGTGTATCCAATCAAAATGAAAGAAGTAAAAAACAACATTTTGAGGATTTTATCATTCACACTCTGGTCAGTGGCACCACCCCTTACTCAGGCTGTAGGTGGGTCATGATGCCCCTGCATTAGAGTAAAGAGGCGTCTAGGTTTGTTGCTCTCCCCCGGTTTGGTTGATTGAAGGTCAGTTTTCAAAAATGTCATTCTCCCCTTAGTCAGCCTGGATGATTCACTGACCCATCTTTGACCTCTGACAAACACAGAACACCAGGGGCTGCTGTCATTGTTATAGGTAGCTTACCAACAGATTAGCAGACCTGTGTATGTACATGTATGAGTGTGTGTTTATATATGTTAAACCCTGCTAAGAGCAATGGCGCAGAGGTGTTTAAGGCATGGGCAAAGTGGGTCACTGCCCAGGGACCCGGCCATCCAAAGGGCCCCTGGAAAAGTGAACTTTCTCTCTAACTCACTTCTGTGTTTTCTTGCATCTTAACCTGTAACTTATAATTAGGCGGCATCAGTGGTCGAAGAGGGGGAGAGCTGAAGGGCACCACTGCCCATACTCTTTTAATCTTAATAAAACCGTTCCCCTACTTTGAGTGACCAGACGACCGTCCCGGGAGGGCTGATTCCGACAGCTGGAATGCCTCAGCTGGAATGTACGGCAAGGAGTCTCCTGTACTGTGAAACCCAGGGAGGGGCAGACAGCTAAAAGAGCCCTCTTACCAGGGTGCTTGCTGCCTGCAAGTAATGCAAATGTGTACAACTGGGCAATCTTCAAAGCTAAAGAACACAGATGTATTCTTTAAGAGATCTATTGTATGGGAGCTGCTAGCTAAGGTGTGAATGTTGTGCTTTTAAAAGACAGTTATAAAACAATATATGCACAGTCTGGGTATTGCTAAAATCTATATTTTGAAAGCACATTTTTATGTTAAACGTTTTTGCGTATTTTGTAGCAGCCCATCTTATACTGTGAGTAATACATGTTTAAAATAATGACTTGCACGTTCCAGTGCTTCTATCACAGGCAGGGACGTTGTAGCACTAAACATACACAAATCACAATTCTTCACTGCACCAACCAGGATTCAATTTTGTAACTTTCTGCCGTAGTGCATTAACTAATTGAGGTTGTAGAATGTAATTTTTCACTGATTAACATAAACTTACATTTCATGTTATTATATTTGTAGCTACCTGAAGGTAAAAAACAAAAAAAGTTACAGAATATTTCGTTTTTCTTGCAGCCACACCTTTGACTCTGCCCCCTCCATTGAGCGCAGTATCACAGTTCCAATACTTTTTTTTAACGCACGTCAACCATTGGACGGAATAAGTTACACTCTTCAGGAAGCGATAAAAATGGACTTCAAGTAGTGCACGAGCCACATCATTAACAACGGGCACCATTGCAAAAAAAAAAAAATGGTTTACACACCTGTATATTCACAGGTGACGTTGCCCCTCTGTGATTCATGGGTCTAATCACAGGGGCCGTACCCAGGACAACGCGCGCAAACACTGGAGCGCGCACCTCTGTTTGGACAGGTGCGGTCCTGGTTCTGTCAGCCGTTCGCCCAGTCATCGACTCGAGCCCGCTTTAGTGATGAGGGCCGGTGTACATATTACAGTTGTCATCATTTAATATGCGTTTTTGAAGTTTTTTCCTATTTTAGAACACTCCAAATCTCTTGATCATATCGTCACCAAGGCACAACGGCTTAAAACGTGCACGAACTGTTGAACTTTGTATCACGCGCATCTGTGCTAATCCCTAACGACACAGAACAGCGTGATAAGAGTGCGAAAATGGCGGCTGTGTGACGGCACCTTGCGTAACAGAAGGTGCAAGCATCAGTGTTTGCGTAGACGCACATTGGTCATGAAGTGGCCTAGTCCACTGTTTTGTTGAGCACAGATTGCCGTTTTCATTCGTTAAGTCAATTTTGTGATTTTGTTCCCGTTTTTTTAACCATATTCCCACCTATGCTCAATTTAATAAAACGAGCACGAATTCACAAAAAAGAAAATTGTTCACTAATGGCTTTGTTTCGCCCACGTGTTGATAAGCATAATACATGTTATGGTATAATAGTCGCTGTGACGGGCTTTTAACTGTTGGTGATGGCAGTGCAGACGGTGTTTTTAGGTCTCGCCTGAGACAGCAGCTCGCGAGAGCTTTTGTAAATGGGGGATCTGGAAGTGCAAACGAGTGCTTTCAGGCCTCCAAATACAGTGCATGTGCGCCGGCCGGGCGCGCGCACCATTTGTGTGCGCGCACCATTTGGAGGCCTGAAAGCACTCGTTTGCTTTCACTTTCGCGGGCGATAATGCAGTAAAGATTGCCATCTCTTTGTTCCCAGCATCAGTGAGATGCAAATGAACAAACAGCGTGAGGCCAAAGGTCTTATTTTTTTAAAAACAAACCAGGTCACTGCTACAGTGAAAGGAACAACAAGCATTTACAATGCAATAGGTCTCGCATTTACGCGAGTTTGAGCTATTCACATTGCAAATAACAATGCCTTTTATTTGTGTTTTCGTTTTTCAAACATAAATAAAAGGCATCTTCATTTACAATGCCAATAGCTTAAACTCGCGTAAATGCGAGACCTATTGCATTGCAAATGCTTGTTTAAGTAGTCCTTCTGATATTGTTTTTGGACCTGCCTCTTCTTTGAAACTTTAAATGACTAATTAATGGAGTGGGAGAGTCGATCGTGTCTGCAATGAAACCCCTCGTGCTGTGTCCATCGTCCCGGCGCTGCTTAGAAAGTGGATTTTCAAGGGTGCCATGGGCATCAATGCCAGTAAGGGAATACCCACCCCACACGCCCGCCGCCTTCATTTCCTGTTTTCGCATTAAAAACAGCAACCATAATTAGGGCACAATGGCTCATTCAAACTCCTGGGCCCCGGTGGCACTGCGCCTTCTGCACTACTGAAAGTTGCTCCCCAGCCCTTAGCAGCTATCAAAATATGGGATTAAAATACATTTTTTACGAATTTGTTTGTTTTTTCAGTTCTCTTTCACAGTGCGCAGGCAATGCTAATACTATGGAAATGTAAAACAAACAGGAGCCGTCGTTGTTCTGCGTATAGTAAGTCTTCCGGGCACGCAATTATCCCAGGAAGGGGTAACACCTGCTCTCCGATTTCTGGACGAACCAAAACCTCGACTCAAAGAAGTGCTAATGTGGTCCCAATTTTCCAATTATCACGGCGTTGAAGGTATAGGATATTTCCCTATTTTCGCCCCGCTACCCTCAGAGCTCGCGCGCTGCGTCTCACTAACTCGCCCCCGGGGCTGAAAAAGCACTTGTGCCGATGTCGTTCAAGCACTTAAGATGTCGGAAGTGGCGCCGCGCTAGCTATAATGCGACTCTCATTTCAGACTCTCAACGCATTGTGGGAGGAGTTCCTCGCTGCACACGCACCTCGCTCACCTACAGGTAAATATGGAGTATTCCCAACAGGCACCTGCCTCTAAAAAGCCCACAGGGTTGGCACCGTGCCAGTCGTGATGCGGCCAGGGAGGTCGGCACGCGGCTGCGCCTCCTTCGGTCCCGGGGTTTGGAGGCCTGCGCTGGGCGTGGATACACTGTTTGCCGTCCCTGCCAGGCTTCCCCTTCCACACCGCCCTTTGGAGTGTAGTGATCCTGGTGGTGTAAAGTTTTGAGGGCCGGCTTCAGGAAAGATGAAGGGGCGCGTGCACGACGGCGAAGAATGTCTTTCCTACTGATAAGGTAACTCGGTGGGTTGAACACGTGCTACTGTGATCTATGTGTAACCTACAGGCCAGTAACGGAGATCTCAGATTGCCCCAATCGAACGAGGTGCTCTTGTCGAGTCCACATTTTCCCCAAATGTGGTGCATTCAATACGTTTATTGCAGGAAACTCTATCCCCTCTGTAACATTCAGAGATGTTTTAAGGCATGGGCACAGTAGGCGCTGGCCAAGGGCCCCAACCTTTCAGGGGCCCCTGATAGAGCCAGTTTTGTACTGCAGAGTCTTGCCCTGATGACCATGAATATTTCTCAAACATATTGTTTTAAATACTAGTCTACTTTAATGTATTTTTAATAGTTGATGTGTGGGAATCTATCACAGACATTTTGCAGAGAAACGGTTTGTTCATGTTTCACGTAACATCAATAAAAAATGTTTTTGAAATCAAAACATGGCCTCACGTGAGAAACGGGAAGCTGTCACATTAGGTTATTTGTGATAACATTAGTGAGCTGCTGCTGTGTTACAATAGTGAAAATACACGCCACTAGCCTGAATTTTAAATGTAAACACATTTAGAATTTACACGAGTGTGTGTGTGTGTGTGCACTGTCAGTGACCTGGCCAAAGAGGGCATGAAAGAGCTGAACCTAGATTAAAAAAAACAAAGCTGTTAGGAAAATGGGCCCCAAAAATTCGTTTGTCCCACGGCCCTCACCATGTCCCTGGTAACATTAGATCATCAGGTAGGGATTATCTCCAGTTGTAATACAAGGAATTCTTTTCTGCTGCACACTGTGAGAAATATATAGCAGTTGTCACCTGTCACCAGATACGGCGCCAGCTGGCTGCAATGAGTGGGGTTGCAAAACTGCCAGCCACCTGAAACACGAAGCAATTTCGATCCAAGTGTGCAAGGGAACAAAAAAAAATCTGAACGGTCTGCTCGCCCCGCCCTGTGCTGCTCACCTTGGGGAAATGCGGCAGTAGCCGCCTGATAGTGCACATAGGGCCCACGAGGTGACAGGTGCGGCCAGCGAGGTGCGCACCGGTGCGCGCGGGGAAACCGAGGGGGCGCGCGGCCCCTCCATTCTTCTCTCACCCCCCCGTGCGCGTCGGCGGCCCTGGGCGGGCAATGACCTGAGCACACGCATGGTGACTTCAAGCCCGACCTGAGAGACTCTGGCCAGGTGAGACGGCTGCATCCAAGATTCCTGGTGCTGGCGCGCATTTGTGAAAACCTCTGTCATGAATCACTATTTTCACTACTCGTTTTTGCGTGTGCTTATTAGCATGTTTTAATATTTCATTCCGATGCCTCGTTACGCCAAATGCGATAACTATAGCTCTCTCTCCCCATCTATCGACGTGTCTATAATTTAATTTTACGAGTGTTTAATTATTGTAGTTATTAACAGAGCAACTCCAATAGTACAGACCTTAAATTCATTTACCCCGGCTCTAAAAAGCGTATTTTTTTTACCCATATATCAATGGTTTATTTTCCTACTGAGAAGGATAAACGTCTAAGTCAGCGATGCAAGCATATAAACAAGTGACCAGTAGATCTTTAGGCAAACGCCTAGCCTACAGAGAGATTAAGGCACATAATCACTCATCAACCCATCTACCCCACGCCATATAATCCTGGCATTCATCCATCCATTCAACCATTAGTATAAAATCGTGCTGCAACAACTATACATGTATATTTTTATGTAATTTTAATGTATTCGATCTACGCATTTCTTTAGGCCCAGGAGTAAATCATCCACAGTAGTTAGTCATCCCTGTTGGGTTTACACTGGTCTCATTGAACTTTGGGTCTGTGATGCCAGGAGTCTGTTTTAGTCAATGAAGATCCTCCCCAGTCCTATGAATCCTGTTTGTCCCCTTCAAAGACCCATATGAATCCTGCAGGCCACCCTCTGAGCCCCATGACCAACCCAGGATGAGCCGTTCTAGGTCCACAAAGAATCCGGGAACTCCAATCCAAGACAGTGATGACCCTGTTTGCTGTTCCTGTGCCACCAAGGAAGCCTGGATGCCCCATTCCTACGCAGACGAGGAGTCCCTCTAGTTTGGTGACTGTGGGGCGGGAGTAGTGGACTTCCCCAGCACCAGACCGTGCACCTTGCAGCCTCCTCTGAAAGCCCTTGTGTCAGCCATTGCTAAGTGGAATTATCCAGCCCTTTATTTTTTGTTCCAAACATGGCCAAGGGTGGCCATCTTGAAACAGGATCCTCTCCTTGTCCCAGCAGTCCACAGGTACAGTGTGCTGCCAAGTAGGCCGTTTGTCCACTTTGGCTCTTGGAAAGGGGGCATCTCCTTGGTCTAATGATATTAACCGTGTGCTTTGGTTTCCTTCATATACAGAGCCCTTTACTCTTTACATCCTGTCCCTGAAAGCATGTGCGCCCCTTCTCCAAAACCACTGAATGATTGGTGTCCCTGCACCCATTTATTTTACGACGTGATCCACCTTTGAAGACCGGTGGCCCCACGCCCTCCTTTCTGTGGACTTATTGTACCCTCAAAGGATTGCTGCGCCTATGCACCCTTATGTGCTGACTTATTGTACCCTTAAAGGATCGCTGCGTCTATGCACCCTTATGTGCTGATTTAAGTACTCTTAAAGGATTGCTGCGCCTATGCACCCTTATGTGCTGACTTAAGTACTCTTAAAGGATTGCTGCGCCTATGCACCATTATGTGCTGACTTATTGTACCCTTAAAGGATTGCTGCGCCTATGCACCCGTTTGTGCTGACTTAAGTACTCCTAAAGGATTGACGCCGGAGTCCCAACTCAGTGTACGTTTACATGATTGGAACCCCTGTGCCTCCCCATCTGTAGGGGGTGAACATTTTACATAAATTTCTTCCTCGTAATTATGCAAAATTTTGAAAAAGAAAAGGTATACACAATGTTGTGAAATTACATGAAATACTAATCAGGCATTTAGTTCTATATTTTAGAGTGAAATGCTTCTTCACGTCCATTTTGATGCAAAGACACATTTCATCGAAAAAAATATTGCAAAAATCATGTGCAGTGAACAACAGCCATGTGCATTGTGTTTGTTCCGGTTTATCCTGTGCACTCAAAATAGGATTATTACCCTATCTGAGTTGAAATTACACATTGTGGGGTAAAGGTGTAATTATGGGACATTAGTGTAACGCGCATTACGCAAAATGGCAGAAAGTTCGTGAGATTACGTAGGCATACCGAATATTTTGTCCGGGTTTACGAATCTGGCGACTTGATTTGCTCATGAATGATTGCTACCCTTGTACCCTTGTACCCACTTACCTTCTGACTTCAAGTGCCTTTGAATGACGGCTGCCCCCGGACTCCATTTTCAGCTGCCCGGTTTGAACGAACCGCTGACCTACTGTGAATTAGTGGCCGGCCTCATACTTCCATACTAGGCAGAATAAAGGATTCTTTGTTGCCTATTGTTGGTTACATATCAACCCTTCAACAGGATAAGCTTAGTTCTCAAAAATTTGTGCTGAAGTGTGAGTCAAACTCAGAGGGCAAATATCACTCCCCTCACAGCTCTTAGCTGCTAAATGTTCACGGCCTTCCAGGTCACTCCTCATTCTATGTCCTACCCGGTGACCCTCACCAGCCGTAGTCCCTCTCACTTGCACCTACATGGAACTGCTGATTTACGACATTCTGCACTTCATACATCTTCCCATGGATACTGAAAGAGACCTGTGCCAGGTACAGGCTTCTAGGTGTATTCCGGGCACGTTCATGGGCGTTTTCAGCGCAATCCTATTTCTGCTGTGTGGAGTTTTTCATTTTGGGCTCAAAAACCTCTGCAAGCACACTTTTTTTTTTTTCATTTCCAGAAGGAGTAGAAACCCTTTCTGCTTTACCCCACCAAATCTGAGAATTATCAGTTCCTGTTTCACCTTGAAAGGGCAGGTACCCAGGCCGGGCTGGAGTATGTTACCGATCCTTCCTGGGGCGGAGAGGAGGGGGAGGGGAGGTTGTGAATACCAACAATCAGCTGTGTTTGTCACAAACCTCGAACGCTAATAATGCCTTAGAACACCCAATTCACACCCCATCAAATCTGGGGGTGATCCATCCCCATTCCCTCCCTGGAAGGGGTGCTATTCTAGATCCTGGCTGGAATGAGTCTCCTGGTTGCTCAAACTCCCAAGGTTAACCATGCCTTGGACCACCCAATTCACAACTCCTGGGTTGGATTTATGGGTGCAGAAAAGTCCACACTCGTGGTGGAAAACTCCACCCATCTAGATGGGCGAACACCTGCCAGGAATCCTTTTGTGAATTTCTCTCAAGAGTAAGCAAGATAAATTCAGTTTTAAACATACTTTTGTGACCTAAATTACTTTTGTGAATTGGACCCCTTTCAATTACTATAATTTTCCTGGCTTAAGAAATTGAAAATTTTACCACATAGTTCAAATGTAGAATTGTTTGAAGATCTCGGGCAACTTAGTCCGTCTTCCCTCCGAATTTTCCTCAGTGACTTTAATCTGATCCTGCAAGACCAAGCACAGACCACATTGTTTGTTCTCATAAATTATCTAATCAACCTTTCCTAAAATTAGGCTGGGGCGAAATTTAATGTACGTCAGTGTAATTGGGGTAATTTTGAGGTTTTCATTTCATGCTTGTTACAGAAATTTCCTGAATTTATGCCATTTCGCCACTCTGGGTAATCATGTGCTAACGATTTTCTGCAAACGCTCCATTTGTGGCAAAAATCTATAGCGAATGCACGCTGACAACAGAACGAGTGGCTGTTGTTCACAGTACTTTTATTAAAAATTGACTCAAAGATGCATTGCATGCTGAAATATAGAGCAATATGACCGATTCGCATTTCTTGTCATTTTGAATAATCATGCATCGTTTTTAATGATATGACGCATAATCGGCTTCCCAAGCACTGATTCACTTCCACTGGCTCCCTATCGGCAAACATATTCAATTTAAGGCACTCTACAGTAGCGGCTCATGAAGGGAGTGCTGCAGGGCGGTGGGGCGGGGGAGGGGCAGGGTTGCCAAATGCGATGCAGCGCACGCAACAAAATTTTATTTATTTATTTACTCAACTCTGTTCGGCCATAGTTTAGTACACCCCGCCCGCCCCTCCGCCCGAAGCACTCCCTCCACGAGCCACTGCTGGCACTCTGTACCGCCTTTAGAGCCCAACAAGCGGTTGGCCCAGACTACCTGATTCAGCGTTTCCTATGCTATATTCCTTCCCATCCTCTACGGTCATCCACAAGTGGCAATTTTATAATCCCCAGATTTAAAAAATCCAGTTGGGGTGGGAGAGGCTTCATCGTCTGCACTTCCAGGCAATGGAAATCTCTCCCAACAGAGCTCACAAGTAAGACAACTCTGTTGGGCTTTAGGAAACATCTAAAAACCTGGCAATAAACCTACCCTTTTCAGCTCCTCTTGCCTAGATACCCCTGGGTGATTGTTGCGCTTATACATTTTCATTTAATTTATTCATTCATTTAATTCATTTCATACTTAAGCAAAAAATACCAGCAACCTGCTGAATCTCACTAGCCTTCCAAGACTATCTGTAATCCTACTCAAATCTAACCCTGGATAGTCCCTGTTATTGACCTTCAACTCCTGCACCCCTAGTGGTCAACCTCAAAACTCCTTCTCACCCAAAAGGATTTCTCAAAAAACAAACACAGACAAGCATTGGCATAGCCAATAGGTCTCGCTTTTGGGACCTTATAAGTGTTTAGCCATGCAACACATGATGTTGTTTAATCAAGGATGTTGTGCTGGATAACTAAACACTTATAATGTCCTAAAGGCATAGAACAGAGTGCTTGCATGCAAGGACACCACGCTTCTGAGGTTCAAGGTAACACTGCAGCGCCTGATTATTAGACACAAACATTAACCTCTCAAGAATTCTACAATTCGATGTCCTTGCACAACAAACACTCTGCAGTGATCAAATTCTCATTGAGGAATACGTATGTTTACTCCATGCTTTAGAATAAGTCCAGATGGCATTTCCCCTGCATTAAGGATATGGTCAACATATGAGGCCTCTCAAGGGACGAAGATGAACATTGTAGAAGGTTCAACTAAACATTTTTGGATAATACTGGAATAAAGACTGATAAAATTGGAGTAACGCTGTGGCAATTGTGTTAAATGCGTGGAAATAAGTTGTGCGTCCGGCATTGGGGTGAGGCGTCACCCCAATCTTTGAATGTTTTCATACAAGTATATGGTTATGGGGCAGACCATGTTTCCCGGGCTTGCATGCGAAAGGATTAAAAGAGAACAAATGATATCATATTAGTGGAAGAAACAGGTGTGCACTCCGTCACATCTTTTGAAGCAAATTCTCATAGTTCCCACAATGTTTTTGTCTGAGAAAAGCTTACCTTAAATAATCCCCAAATGCCTTCACACTGCCACAACTAAAGCCAAAGGTTTGAGCTAGTGAATGCAACGTGTTCGAGGTTTTTACCGCTCGTTTATAATGATTTGTTTGTATGTGATGAGATCATTACATGAAGAGTCTTAATTTTGGAAATAAGAAGCAGCTGGCTGCACGAGAGCGAGGGCAGGGTAGGGAGGAGGGTTGGTTTTGTTTTTAGTTTTAGTGTTCTATGGACAGCCGCCTGACTCATATCACCAATGATGCTAAGTTGTAATTATTATGAGTGGCCAAGGTTGTCTCAGGGGTGGCTGGAGGTTGCTGGACTGTGGTGTCTGAAGGTAGACAAAGAGTGTCTCCAGTAGCGGTCCGTGGAGGGAGTTCGGTGGGTCCGAGAGGCAGGGCGGGGGAGGGGCAGGGTGGGGAAATGTAAACACCGGAATATGGATGAACGGAGGTAAGTACACATTTAAATAAATAAAATGAATTTCGTTGCGCGCGCTAGCACGCGCAAAGGACTTTGTTTTACAGGGGTTTGCATTTTGTGTGCTGTGCTTTGCCATTCTGGTGGGATGTTATCTTTCCACTGTCCTCTGTATAATGGACGAGAATAAACCTGGTTATGCAGCCTGTGGCAGTAAGAGAGCCAGAGCGAGGCTTGTGTTGCATTCTGGTGGATCAGTGCTTAATTTGTGAGAAAAAAAAAATGAAGTGCCGGGGCCCAAGACACTAACAGCGCTGTCACTGCTGCCGAATGCCTGAGCTAGCATTTCGTATGTGCCAGAGTTACCAATTTTAAATAAACACTGCGTTGATAAATTCAGCTGAAGAATGGACACACAGCGCCAGCAAGTGGTGTGATCCCATAACAGGCACTTGTGTTTAGAAGAAGTGCCGAGCACCGGGAACCACCGACACAAATTAAGCACTAGCTGGGATTTTTATCTGTTGGCTGTCCTCTGTATAATGGGTCACAAAAAACCACCTTGTGCAGCAGCAGCAGTGTTTGCAGTAGTAAGAGCCACAGCGAGGCTTGTGCGTTGCGTTCCCCTTTAAGTTTCAGCTCGGTTTTATAATTTCTTGTCATTGGACAAAGTGATAATGTGACATATTGTCACCTCATTTGAAAATGTGTGTCTAACATTGATAATCAGATTTAACACATTATGGGAACCGCATTACGTTAAATGGCATCAGCTCGCTGGATAAAACCAAGTAAAACAAGGGAACAGTATTTGAATTGTTGGTGTTGGCGTCCAGTAAGTGGCATCAAATTACAGGAAAACAACTAAAACAAGCGGCCGTGCGGCCGCGAAAGTGATCGCGATCAAACATCAAAGCGGCCGAAAGTGAAAGTAATTGCGGTCAAGCGCGGTGTGCGCGCCCGCTCACATGCACTGTAGCTCTAGGCTGGCCTGGTAGCACTTTTTGGAGCCCTCTCAAAAAGTCTCGCCAGACCAGCGCATGCGCTGGGTCAGGCGAGACCTAAAAAACAACTTGATATACAGTAGAACAACACTAAAGTGTGTACCAGGAACAAAAACTATCCAGTGACCTGTTTACTGGTCCCATCAAAATGCTATCATGAGATCCAAGAGGGACACAGCCACACCTTAAATAGATAGTTTAGGCCCCCAAATCACTTCTTCCTCTCAGTCTTCCATTATACCAATATGAAGGACTTCTTTTAATCTTTTGACCAATGATTTTAATTGGTATTTTTTCGATCTATAACCCACAACATCAAGTCCATCATCACCCCTCTACTCAGAGCCTGCCTTCCTCTTCACAGTCCCATCCATTCCCAAAGACCTTCCCAGCATCTCTCAGAACCATTATAATATCTGTTAGACTCCTCAAGTGCCGCTCTGCTCCATTCTGTCCTGTCATCCTTAAGCCTCCGCATTCCCCTCATGCATTCTTTCCTCTGTCACTCATGTATTCAGCATGTCTCTTTCTAGAGGCATCTCCGCTCATTGCTTCATGCCAGCAATGACGCGACCACTGCCAAACAAAATGAATGGCAGCAACTTTCTCCCCTGCAGATTACAGACCTACCTTTTTATATACGTATATTGTACATGGTGTTTAACATATTTAGAGCTTTATTAGAGTTCAGTAGACAGGAAACTATGTTACAAACATGTTGGATATCTTGTCCCCTATATTACAAGTGCATTAGAGCCTATAGGACCGGTTATGCAGTGGACAGGATGTCCCCGTCCAATGTGATGGAGTATCCCATCTGCCAAACACCAAAGAAGGCCCTTACTTTCTAACAGTAACATACTTTATCCCCTTTGGACCAGATTTTGACTCTAATTTCAATATCTCAACACAACAACGAGAAGTCTATACTATAATTGGAATCCTTCCGCTGAATATCTTCTCTTTACTATTTTTAATTCTGAGGAACTCACTTCTCTTTGATTTGCAAGCACAGTACATGAGTGGCCCCCATCAGACCTAACTACCACTCTTGTGCCGTTTCTCAGTTCTTAGATCTGTCGTCACTCTCTCCCTCCAGACGTAGATGTGGCTCAGTCCTCAGTCCTCTATTATGTTCGCTTTACAAATCTTCACTGGGTGCAGTCATTCACTCATCTGGTTTCACACCCCATCTCTGACAAATGAATTTCTTCCTCACTTCTTTGGCAGAAAATATTTTTAAATCAGGTATCGCCCTGGATCTAGGCCATCAATTAATGAGGGACATACATTCATTTTGGTTTGTCTTTTTCAAAACTGAATTCATTGATAACCCTGGTTCGGCATACACTTTTCCATCAATTAAAGGCCTTTCCTTTCAGCTGAAGCTTTTTTGCCCTACATGGCTGCTAAAAACACAAGGTGGGCTATTTGAGTCATACATGTGACTGAGTGCTTCGTGACCGAGATGGACACGGAAGCCAGCGAAATAGAATTTAACATATGACGGATCCGTCTTCACCTCCTGATTAATCCTGCTGTTCCATCTTTAACTCCCTTATCATATGAAGAGTAAACTTTCTCAGTAATCCACTATTAGAGGATTCCTAAGCAATCGTGCACTTTTTAGTCTCACCCGTCTTTTCCCTGCAGCTAGACTAACTGGTTAGTGCCTGGAAGCAGAGAACAATAGAGTCCTTGCAATGGTTTTCAAGGACATCTGTTTCTTGTCCTCCTGTATGGCTGAAGCAGCCACATACAGAACCACAAATACTCTGATCTGTACACCTTCACCTTCTTCTAGTATCTAAACCTCCAGTCTCACCTAGACGTATTCCATCTGCACGGCTTTTCCTTTGGATCCCATGGAGATCACTTCAATAAATGAATCGGAATATGCTCTGAGACCTTCTTAAGAACGAGTCTGTGGTACCCTCATAATCCTGGACCTCTCCAGCTTTAGTCCTAACTTGTACTTCTGCTGTACCTTTGACTGGATGCTTCTGTCAAGATGCTCTCCTATTGGTTATTGCTATAGTCCCTTCAACCCACTTCTGAAAACTCTGTCTTATGTATTAATTACAAACCCTCAAACTGATGTACCTTACAAACGGAAATGATGTAAGAGCCTGTCTGATCAAAAAGCACAAGCATTGTTCACTGTACCAATAAATAAATACATCTGGTGGTAATGCGGTTCTGCTTTACTTTATTGGTCAAAAAACATCCTCGCTTTCAGATGGCTTGGGGTGTTGGGCACTTGTTGCAGAGATCGATATGTATCTATCAAGTCTCAGAGTATAGTACTGCTAGGAAAGTGATTAATCAATAAGCCAACTTACCTCAGGCAGGGCTAGGCACACATACCTGCTCAGTGACAGGCTATCTTCGTGGGCGATAGTGTGCTTTACAGGCACAAATAACATAACAGTGCTCAGCTGATTAATGCACTTTCAGGAACCGTGCTTTTAATATACAGGATATAGGTTTGAATTATAGCTGGGCAAAATTGCATAATTATTTCACATAAAAATCATGAGATTCCATGAAAATTTGATGTTCTGGTATCTTCTGTTACTTTTTTTTAATCTGACCAACCACTTCGTAAAAATACCGGGAGGAGACTTATTTCAGTAGAAAATATCTCTCGTGGAAACATTTTCTGTTCAAACCAGCCTTACACTGGTATTTCGAAAGAGGTTTTGATGAGAGATTCTCACTCGGGTAAAAAAAAAAAAAACGCAAAAATGCAAAATTTGTAATTTTGAGAAATTTCATGAATATTGCAAAGAGGAAACTCAGGAAATCCACAAATTTCCCCTGCATAATCAACATTTTTCTCAGGCATAGTTTAAATCATCAAAAAATTACATTTTGCATTTAACTCCAGAGGCACACGTTTCAATACCTAGATTTGACACTTTTTCATCATCTGATAAACTAGACACCATTGATTTGGGTAGTAATTAACATTAGTTATTATATGGTAAAGCAATTTCGTTTATACTGTGTGCTATACAGATGATCATTATTAATGAAACTACACTACATGCCTTTTATACACCGAGCATGAGAAAGTAAATTATTTTCCTGTCTTGACTTATGCCAACCTGTAAAATGGCACAGAGAATGTATATTTTTCTAGTGATGAGTTAGGTGGCAAGGTGTGGTGCTGTTATTCTTGGCAGTTTTTGATTTCCCATCTTGGACACCTCTCTAACCACACACACCCCTAGAGCCTTCAGCTCTGCATGGCACATCACACACTTAAAAGAAGATTCAGAAAAGTAGAAACACACCTGAAATAATATTAAGAATTCCACATCTGTAAAGGGGAACTTATCACCCCTAAGGGTATTAAGGTGCTGGGGGACCTAGTGAGCTATTGCAGAGAGTCACATGATGCTGAGCTGAGCTGCCGCCAGCAATCGAACCGTGAGCCCCGTGTGCCGGAGTCAGCCGTTCCCGCAGCTGCGCCACATCTCTCACTGTGCAGTACAGATTTACATTTTTTTTGCAATTCACAAACATTCATATTAGTGCACCTGGAATCTGTACACACGCAAAAAGTTTTATATCTAATCTTATGTTTATGACCGAAAGGGGCATTAAAAATCTGGACCTGAATGTGTGCAGGCCCTGCTGCTTGTTTCTTGGTGATGAGCACTGCACCAAGACACACGCAGTAAGATTTTCTAGAATGGGTTGTGTTGGACTTCGCCTTTTTTGCAGGGTTATCCCCAAACTTTTTGCTGCTTCCTCCTATTTTTTCCTGACCTGTTTGTGGTTTTAGGACTCTGGGAACTTTACCACTGCTAATCAGTGTTAAAGTGCATATGCTCTCTGTGTAAATTGGGAACATGATTGGTTATCCATGATTGGCATATTTGATTTACTGGTAAGCCCCTAGTAAAGTGTATTGAGTGTGCCAGGGCCTGTAAATCAAATGCTACTAGTGGGCCTGCAGCACTGATTGTGCCACCCACATGAGTAACCCTGCAAAGGTACCTCAGACCTGCCATTGCAGTGTCTGTGCACATTTTGTTAACTGCCATGTCGACCTGGCAAGTGCACCCACTTGCCAGGTCCTAACCTTCCCTTTTCTTACATGTAAGGCACCACTATGGTAGGCCCAAGGTACCCCATGGGCAGGGTGCAGTGTATGTGAAAGGTAGGACATGTACTGGTGTGTGTGACATGTCCTGATAGTGAATTACTGCCAATTTCATTTTTTACCATTGAAAGGCTATCTTGGCCCATGGGATAACATGGGAGTTCATTTATAATATCTTATAAATATAACTTCCCATTGGGACAAGATAGGAAGATAAAGATTAGTATGCCTGAACTCAGAATATAAAGATGCATCTATTAGTAAAGATGATTTTTATATTGTCTGTTTGAAAATACCACTTTTAGAAAGTAGGTATTTTCTTGCTTAGCCATCCTGCGTGCATCTGCTGGTTTGTGGATTGAGTCTCTGGCTTTTGAATGACAGGGGCTGGGGATGTGCATTGTCTCAGATGGCCACTGTGGGGGGGGGGTGTGGGAAGGGGAGGGGGGTTGATGTGTGTCCTGCCTTTTCTGGATGAGTCAGGGCTGGCCTGCATTTAGAGTAGGGGGAGGAGATTTCTTTCACACCTGAATGGGCCTGGTCTGCCTTGGACAATGCGGTCTCCATCTCCTGCCGGGCAGCTGCACCGGAGAGGACCGAACTGGTTTTGAACAAAGGAATTTGTGCTATGAAAAGTGGGTCCCAGACCCCTGAACATTTGATCACTTCTGGAATTAAAGAGGAACCTATGCCAAGGAGAAGAACTGGAGAAACTGGAGAAGGGGTACTGCCCCTTTGCTGTGTGCTGTCTGGGGCTGGCATGCAGTAGCTATTTCTGCCAAAGAAAGGACAAGGACTTTCTTGTGTGCTGTGTCCCCCTGCTTGAGGAAGATATCCAAGGGCTTGAGTAGAGCTTGCCTCATGTTCTGAAGTCTCAGGAACACAAAGACTTCAGCCCCTGCCCCCCTGAACTTCCTTGGTGAGAGTTCTGACCTGCCAAGAGGTGCCTGTGACTATGTTGGACCTCTGGAGGTTGTTCTTGCTCAGTATAAACCGCTGCTATTTAAAAAGAAACAAGAGTTCTTTACCAAACAAATTAATCTTGCAAAAAACTCAACCAAAGAACTATTTAAAACTGTCACATCTTTAGCACTCCCAGCTACACCTACTATCACTGCTAGCCAGGAACTATGTGACAAAATCACACAATTCTTCTTGGTCAAAGTGGAATCTTTCTTCTCCACTTTCTCTAAGGTAACAGACAATCCCTTTTCCATCCAGATCGATGGCGGTCAACTAGAAAAAAAACGCCAGGGAATCTTTTGACAAATTCTCTCGAGTAACACCTACGGAAATCTTAAACCTTATCAAGACAACAAAATCAGGTTCGCCTAATGACCCCTGCCCTATCGCTCTGTTGAAACTAGCACCGGAACCAGTCGCCTCGGCACTGACCTCCATCATAAATTTTATGTTTTCTCAAGGCTACTTTCCTAAAAACTGGAAAAGCGCCTCTATACTGCCTCTACTCAAGAAATCTTCTCTGGACCCTAAAGACCCTAATAACTTCAGACCTATATCAAGGCTTCCTCTTCCCGCGAAAGTGGCGGAGAAACTTATGAACACACAACTGTGTACGTTCTTGCTCGAATCGCAGGTGCTGGATCCATCGCATTGTGGTTTCAGAGCAGGGCACAGCACCGAATCAGCCCTTATTAAATCTACAGAAGAGATTAGGACCATACTTGATCAAGGAGGCAAAGCAGTGATGATCATGTTGGATCTCTCTGCGGCCTTTGATACGGTCCATCACCCTCTATTGATGGACCATATGAAGGAGATTGGAATCCAGGGTTCCACCTGGAAATTGCTGGAATCCTTTCTCTCTAATAGAAGTAAAACTGTCACGATTGGGGAACTCTCTTCCAAACCTTTCTCCCTGCCGCGTGGAGTCCCCCAGGGCTACTTGCTGAGCCAGACGCTCTTTAATACTTAGGTCTTGTCACTGGCCCCACTTATTGAATCCTTTGGTTTCTCTTGAACCTCCTACGCTGACGACACCCAAATTGTGGTATAATTGTTGCCAGGGGCTGGGATGGAAACAGCATCACGTCTTAAAGAATACATGTCAGCTGTAGACTGCTGGATGGTGCAGAACTGTATTAAACTTAATTCCGGAAAAACGGAGGTGGTATTATTTGTCAATGACCCTAGCTTCTGGACTCCTGCCTGGTGGACGGATTCTCTGGGTCCCCTTCCCTCCCCGAGGAATAAAGCAAAAAACCTTGGGGTATGGATTGACCATAAACTCAATTTTAAAGACCAGGTGAATGCGGTAATTTCCACCACCGCCTACACTCTCGGAGCATGCAGGAAAATAATACCTTTTTTACCCAAAGACACTATACAAACAGTCCTTACTTCCCTATCCTTGTATAGGCTACATTATTGTAATGGGCTATACTTTCCATACAGGAGGGGCTCCTGCGCAAACTGCAACTTCTTCAAAATGCAGCTGCCAGATTTCTCACTGGTATCCAAAATTTGCCTCTATCTCGGCAGAGATCAAAAAGCTCCACTGGCTGCCAATAAGAAAGAGGATACAGTTTAAGGCTCTGTGCCTGGTCCACAAAGCCCTACAAGGAACCGGCCCGAGTTTCTGAAAAATAAATTTCAGTGGTATATACCAAAAAGAGTGCTACGATCATCAGAAGCAAAACTGATATCGATACCCAGAGTGCATAAAGCCAGTTGGGGAGGTAGAAGCTTTGTAACATACGCAGCGAAGGCCTGGAATGGCCTGCCGCTGCAGCTTGGGTCCATGACAAATCTACTCTCCTTTAGAAAGGCTCTAAAAACCTGGCTTTTCTCTTCCTAAGTTTTGTGTATTATCCCCTCCCTTAGGCCTCTAAAGGACTTCTCATAGCGCCAGGACACCTACGGGTAACAGTGCGCTCTATAAATGGCAATAACATTAACAAACATTGGGAGCTGGAAAAGCAATGCTTCTACAAGAAAATCGACTCATCGCTCATCCTGCAGCAGTTTTTCCGATGCAGCACCGCGTTGCGAGAACAATTGCCACGCACCGCCGCTGCCGAAACCAATGCAGCGCCTGCCACCACTGCAAGAACTGGCACATTGAGGGATCGCGGCTGAAGAAACCAGCACAGCGCTGCTTGAGGCCGCCCCATCGATCACCGACGCATCCCTGATTTCTACCCATCGTACCAGTGTGGTGTCCATTTGTGGTGTTATCAGTGTATTACTGTGTGATTTGAGTACAAATACATTACGGACTGTCTTTGGGACAGGCCTGTCTGCTCGTGCCAAGCTACCCAGGGGGGTGAGCAGGGGTTATCTAAAGTGTGTATCCCCCTTACCCTGACTAGAAGCAAGGGTCCCTATTTGGACAAAGGTACCTACCTCTGCCAACTGGAGTCCCCCATTTCTAACAGGTTGGAACCAGGTCTGGCGTCAGAATAAGATGCAGGGACCAGACCACTTCATACACAATTTTTTTTTTCCCCCGAGAGGTCAGGGATTCTAAAATAATGGCTATGGCAGGATAGAGCACAATGAGCACAAGTTGTGAGATGTTAAAATGGGGAGGTAAGTATAAATGTCAATAAAAATATGTTACAAAAAAAAAAAAGTGTAGACATCTGTCTGCCAATTTCATACTGGTGAACGCTTGGCACAAGATTGACTCTGGCCCAGTCTTGCCAGCCTCGACTTGGAGGAAATCGGGGCATTCTAGGAGCATGAGTTAGATCAGAAGCCTCAACGTAGGTGAACACATTTCTGGTGAAATTTGGTTACGGTGTGAAGAATGACTATTGGGGGGGAAAGAGAAGTCTAAAGTTTTGGGGATATTGAAACTGAAGGAGTGTGTGGTCGGGAAGTTCTCAGCAGTCGGTCACCCTTCCCTTCTCCGGTGCTAAAGTAGTCCCCATCTAAATTAGTCCAAAACTATATAGGTTTGTAGTTCTGGTTTATTTTTAAAGATTCAGGGTTTTATTCATTGACGCATGTATGTTCTTGCAAATAGTAATAGGCAGTCAGTATAGGATGAATACAACGCAGGTGTGGGGTCCTTCACGTCAGACTCCTTGACTCTCTGCTCCCTGCTCCGTTTCGTGGTAGGCCGAGTGGATCCAAAAGAAAAAAAAAGAAAACAACACAGACTTAGGCTTCTATTTAAATATTGAAGCACATGGGGAGGGTAAGTGCACCGTCACCAGTCCCTAGTGTGTCGTGCCTAATGTGGGGGAAAACAAGTGGTGACTTCAGTGGTACCCCCTTATACGAGCCCACAGCCCCTGGAAAAGCCCCGAGCGTGCAGGTACTTGCCTGCTTCCACGACCCTCTTGGGCCGTGGTGTTGGGAGACAAAGCCTCCTTATCGTCGGGGAGTGCAATGGTCACGGGGACAGCGCTCCTGGAGCTGTTTTCCCTCGCTGTCTCCTCTTGGCTGGTGCGTGGCTCCCGCTCTGTTCCTCCGGCGTGATCCTCCTCGGCGTCCTCCTCGGCTTCCCTCCGGGTCGTGTTTCTCTGCCTGTCCTCCGGTCCGGCTTCAGTTGCGTCCTCCTCCTCTTCCCGCTCTGTCCCAGCTGAACACCATTCCGGACGCCTCCCGAGCTTTTCAGCCGTCACGGGCGCTGGTCCTGCTTCAGATGCTAGAGCGTCAACCACACTTCCTGTTTCTGCGGCGGCCATGTTGGGTTGGTCGGCGCCGCTCTCGAGTGGGGACACCATCACAGAGTGGAAGCACGATTATGCTGCAGATACAATGCAATACAATACAATGCAGTACAAATACGGTAGAGTATAACGTGTTGAATCCATTACAACACGATTCATAACAAGTCAACCCAACACGATGCAAAATAAAACAACAAAACACAATTCAACCATACATCATGCAACGCAATACCATTCAAAACAACAACAATGCTGATCAACCCAAGTGTTTCTCATGCTTGTGTTTGCACATTAATCCTTTCACCCATACCTTCTTGATCAGGGCCCTGCAGCACATAGTCACTCGGCCCAGTTGGGCTTTGATTTTTCTCGACTGTTCAACACTGAACCAAATGTCATGTTGCTGGTGTGTGGATTTTAATATAGTTTGTGTATTTCATACTATACTATATACTACATGTTTTTCTCATTTTCCTAACTCCTTACCCCATATTTTTAGGTGATTTTTTTTATTTTTTATTTTTTTTCTTTTGTATCTGTTTTGCTTCATTTCTCTCAGGCACGTCAGTCCCATAACATTAATGAGCCCAAAAATATGTTTTTTCTATGATTGTATTGTACTGGATTGCAGTGGCGGCTCCTCCACTGAGGCGGAGGAGCGTCGCCCCACTAAACAAAAGAAAAAATAACATGATAGTAGCTATCGTTATTATCATGTTATTTTTCCTATGGCTGTCAGTGGCTCTCAGGAGGGGAGGGGCTGGCAAGAGCAGGCGAGGAGTGCTGTGCACTCCCATAGTGCGCATGAACTGTTTGAGCGGGCCTCTTTGGCCGATCAAACAGTTCATGCACACTTTGCATGTTCCTACCAGGCTACATTACACAGCCTGGTCAGGAACATGCACAATCTCCCTGTTCCAGTCTAAGCGTCGATCCACGGCGCTCAAGCCAATCACAATGCTGCATTGCAGCATTGTGATTGGCTCAGGGGAGCCTGTCTGCCGGGTGCTTCCTGCTGTCGGCTGGGAGTCTGCAGGAAGATGACGGGGATGCAGGAGAGGCAGCAGCCAGCCGGACGGTGGGCCAGCTGTTTCAGGTAAGTTTTTTTTTTTTTTTTTTTTTTTTTTTTTTTTTTTTTTTTTTCTTCGTTCTGTCCTTTGGCTTCCCCCGCACGGGTCCGGTAGCAGTCGCTACGGCTGGATTGCAACATTTATTTAGTGCTTACTTCATCAATGAGGGACGGTGAAGAGCTTGTCTACATGGGTAGCATACTACACTGTGTAGGTTGTGTGGTTGGAATTATGTTGTCTTGTTTTGATCCTATCTGGGAAGTGTTTCCATGTGGTGTCTGATGACCAGCGAAGTGCGGCTATCGTGTTATGAGATGCAGACTTTGCCGTGTGATGGGTGAAGAAGTGTGAGTGAGGGACAGGCTTGAAGTTTATGGGTTATCAGTCAGCTGGCAGCTTTGAGCAGCTCTGCAGGTCCCTCACTGTATTTCTTATTTTCATAAACCACTGAGCTGGTTACTGCACTGGGTTGTCCATTCTGAGATATCTTGTTTAAAGTTTAAATGTTATGGTACCGAGGAATAGATTAGAGGGAGGCATGGATCTGCTGGGATGAACTTTGTTACCATCATCACATAGTCAATTGCCATTGTGAGATTTCAAAAGCGCTCATAGACAGGGGTCAAATAAATCAATCTTCGCTTGGATAGCGGCATGTCACAGATCGCTTAAGTTATTCCATGCCTGTTCAGTTACTTATTAAACACAACTGAGAAATGCATGCCTGTGCCTGCCACAGTTTCCTTTAACACACTGTTTATTCTAAATATTTTGACAGTATTCATAATTCTTGTTCAAAATCGCTGAAGGAAAAATATGTTTCACGCTTAAAACAGCCAATTATTTTGTGTTAAATTCCACGAAAAATGGTTGCAGAATTGCGGGATGAGGTTTGTGCGTTCGGATGTTTATGAGAAAAGTATATTTTATACCGTCCAACACACTGGAAAGAATTGTGCCATGTTTTAACGCACAATAAGTTGTATTTTGATATAAATGCATATACTTTTAATGTAAAGAATCTAAACGTCAACTAACTGACAAACAGGTAAATAAAACTCATTAAACACCATGTCACAAGTTTTACAAAATGAAGCAAAACCTCAGCAAATCTTCCTAAAGGCCAACAGTTGGAATTTGCAGCTGGAGGTTGTGAACATTACAAAACCCCTGTGCAAATATTTAGCATCTATATAAGTACCAACAACCACTTTACTTCAATCTGTAACTATCATCCAGTGGTCAAGAAAATAGGGAATTACAATTTACATGCCTCCTAACACAAGCAATTTCTTTAAGGCACTCCGATCCCATCTCTAGTGGTATCAAATAAGTGACCAAACCTAATAGTAATATCCTTTACCGTTTAAAAAAGGGCATTTTTGCTAAATTAAAACATACTCCCTATCCTATCATTACGAACGGGAATGCCTTTTCAGGATTATAAAGTCATTAAATACCTTATAGAGATATCAGTGACCAGAGGCACTTTGGTTCACATAGAATGCCATTCAAAAGTACTTACTCAAAAGCAAAACCTTAACTCCTATGCGTCAGAATGTCGCACACAACTGCCAGGGATTTACTATGCCATACTACATTGTACACCTGTTCTACCACTCACTCCCCCATCACTCATCCCTCAGCAGGACTCTGGACTAAAGGGTAATGGGGGAGGTTTTTCTTGGTACGTGAAGGTACAGTGACAACTGTTCTGACTAATACCAGCATTTCACCTACCAATCTTCTGTTTTTACCCGAAAGCCCTATGATGTACTGAGCCATGTGATTGACTCTGTCAGAGCCCTACCTAGCTTTCAGATACTGATATCACCCCTGATCTATCCCATCCTTCCAGAACTTGGCTTATGATCGAATCTGACCCAGTCCTACTGGCCTTAGCATAGCCTGTAACTGAGGCCTGATTCTGCCCAGCTCTACGGATCTTCAGAACCAAGGTGACTATGCCCCAGTGCCACAGGTCTTTCAGCATCTCACTGCCCCATATCTACTGGAAGTTTAGCACCTACCTTTGCAGAACTGTTACACGCCTTCAGACCCTGACTCTGTCCCATTCCTACAGGTTTTTCAGCAAATGAACCTCTCTCAGCTCTACCTGCATTTCAGAGCCTAACATGTTTCTGACTCTATGCAGAAGTGCCGACGTTTCAGAACTTGGCTTGTGACTGACACCCCCCAGCCCTACTAGCTTATCAGCACACGACTCTGCCCCAGGTCCACTATTTTTTTATTTTTTTATTTTTTGCATATTTATATAGCGCGAACTCGACCCGAAGGTATTGGAGCGCTTTACATAGCACCGTATTTACATTACACATTCAGGCACGGGGAGATAAGTGATTTGCCCAGAATCACAGGATGTGGCTAAGACTATACTAAGAACACCCGATTCTCGCTCCGAGCACTACTAGCCTTTTAGAGTTTGAAGTGCGAGGCACTTTCCCCAGCCCTACCAGCCCTTCAGAGGTCGTAGTTCGTCGGGCAGTCTTCCCCTTCCAGTTTAAGCAGCCCCTTTCTTTTCCATAGCGCTTGGTGGCACACATACCCGCTAGCGCCCCTGCAGCCGCTCGCAGGAAGTGCCTGCAGCTTGCAGCCCTGCTGAAAGGATCGAAGTGGGAGAACGTACTCGACGTTGCAAACTGGTTTGTCCTTTCGGACTGGCTGGGATTCGCTGGTGAAAATCTGTTTGCGTTTTGCTTCTTTCAAACCTTAAGTACCAGGACGCCTTCATGCCTGTTGCTCACCAGGCCAGGAGCTCTGCCGGTGTCGCGTGGCCATGTTTCAGGACTCTGATCCCCACCCCAGGTTCTGGTCTGTGTGAACCCTCTCCCTAATACATTTGGCAAAGTGGCAGCGTCAACAGGGGAATGTGGGCCCAGACACATAGGCACTGATGACAGAAAAATGCACCAAACGAATCTAGTTGAATCTCCCTGGTTCTCACCGCCATTTAACCACACCAATAGAGCTTCATTCCAGGAAAACACCTTCATATTGTTCCCAGTGTGTTTGGCCAGACGCGCATACAGAAGTAGCATGTTGAAAACCTCATTTTTAGGTCTCGGCTAGCGAAGGCTGCGCTTGCGCAGTCTCGCTCGCAAAATTTAACGTTTTTTAGTACGGGGCTTGAACCCGCCCCTCTTCTCCATTGGCTGGCTTCCTAAACGGAGGCCTGCCATTGGAGGAGAGGGGCGTCTGTCCGTTTAAGCCCCGTCTTTTTCGGATTCGGGGCGTGTTTTTTACTTTCTTTCTCTCTGGAATGTAAACATTCGAGCCAATGGGAGGAGGAGAGAAAGAAAAACACGCCCCCAATCCGAAAACGCCGCTGCGTTTCTCCAAGGCATTTCTGCTTGACCTCGGAGAAAGGCGGTGGTGTTAATGGCGAACAACAACCTTCACCAGGGCCGTCGGTCCAAGTCTGACAAGTGTCACCAGCAACTATTATTCACCTATTAGGATTGTAGAACTATCTATTAAATGTGTTGCCTCGAGGCGTACTCGACCGGCTAATAAAATCAGAACATTGCGTCACTATTTTGCAGAATTGTTTTTTTAATGAAGAGTTTGCCAATCAACTTTTGAGATCAACTCTATAGCATGTCCTCAACTACTGCTAACTTAACTATTCTCAAGTATCGTTTTCGTAACTTGGCTAAAGGCTTCCAGTCACAGCTACGTACATTTCCGCTGTGTGAGGGGTGTTTATTGCGCCATCACGCTGATTAGATCTAGCGCGCGACAATTGTGTCTTTTATGCCATTCGTAAATGTTCATGCGTGCCATTCTTTCTGGACGGACCTAAAAACCAGGCAGCAGCTTTAAGTGGGAGGATGGAAAGGAGGCAGTGCGCAGCATCCCCCGCCGGCTCTTTAATCCGAGCGAGACCCAACCCTCTGCTGGCTGTACATTTCGCGAGACTTGCTTGGCGCCGTGACCTCCATGTGAGAGGCGCTCCTAGTAAACGCTCCCTGCAGCTCAGCCATGGCTTCCCGGTTGTAAGCGGGCGGCGAAGCGGGCTGGCATCCCTGTGCTTCCCGCCTTGCAGGTTTCCTTGGACGATCATCGACGGCCATGCCCGTCCTCTGCAAGGCGTTCCTCTGACTGCAGCCTGAGAGCGAGTGGCACCGTTTGTCGCACATACAAAGGAGGAGGACGTTTAGGGTTCTGGATTAACAGAAGGCAAACACTGGAATATTTGCAGGATGTGGATACAGGTTCGAACCATTGACGGCAAAGAGACGCATACTATAGACCGGTGTTCATGGCGAACAACAACCTTCACCAGGGCCGTCTCACAAAGTTCTTGCGGTGCAAAGCTGCTCTAGTGTGTTATCTTGTATGTACAACTGGTACAGAGTGAAGTGTGGGCTTCAGTTCGCAGTACAGTCTAGGTCCGAGTACCCAATCACAGAACAATGTTTAACATGAAATGAAAGTAGAAAGAGTTAGATTTATTTTCACGATTGCGTCAGAAAAGAGCCTTGACAAAGCCAACAGGCCTGGTTTTACATTACTCACCCACGCAAAAGTAGCAGTGCATGCGCGCACTTTCGTGCCTTCTTACACAACACGCACCGATTCCCTTTGGTGTCCGAACATCACTTAACAAGCCCCCGAGACCCTGCGCTTTAAACATTACGTTTCTATCCGCTCTTTTTGTCCCCAAATCCCTGTCCTTGTGGCTTGTGCCCCTTAGTCCAACGGTTCAGAGACGCTGACTGCACGCGCACCGCCCTCACCCCTACAAGAACTTTTGCACCGACGCAAAAACCGCAATCATTTGTAATACAAGCATGTTTCCTGAGTATATTTGTATTTTAGGAGCTAATAATGCAAATTGCTACACAATATAAAAGTCAAACTAACACGTCTACAGTGTATAAAGATGCACAATTTATGAACAAAAACAAAACAAATAACATGCAAACCGATCACCTTCTGTTTATTGAGAAGCCGAAGTTAGTAGAAATTCCACCCACAATACATGTTACAATCGATGTAATTATGTGTTATGTTTAGACAGAAACACTTCTTCGCTATTCGACTCAACAATGTGTAGACTGCTTTAGAAAAGAGCGGTGATTTTAACATACACATCCCAATGAAAGTGCGCACGTCACACTTTATGAATTTATAATTTCAATATTTGGTCAAATAAGCGTCCAGTTGAAGGCGCTATATGGAGCCAAATAACAATGCCGTTTCTTTAAATGTTTTAAAAACAAAAACATAAACAAAAATAATGTCATGAGCAATGCCAATAGCTCTAACTTTAACAATGCCGAGACCATTGCATTGTAAATGCTTGTTATTAAAACTGTCCAGATTGTTGCCAGAGAGGCAAAACAAGGTTCCTCTTGGCTTCCCTCGCCTTTTCTCCGTGGGAAAAAACAGTCTATTCTAGTCTGCCCCTGTCTGCTGCTGCACATTGTTCGGTTTTGTTCATAAAATGTTTGTGCAAGGTGTTCACCACAAGATCTTGTCTCTCAGAACATGGACAGATTAGAAGACAGACAATAGCTCATCCAGATCTATTCTTTTCTAGCTGTAGATGCCTTCTGACAGTGCTGGTTTTAGCTGAAGAGAAATGTCAATACGTTTTCTTTTCATCAGTCCTTTGAAGAATTTCTCATTGAGTTTTCAGATGTGGATGTCCTCAGTCTCAACACTTGGATGTTCCTGGAGGTCTGCTGTCCTTGTGAAGCATGGAACACCCGCTGCTGTCCCTCTGGGCCAGCGCTTCTGTGGCCCAAACCGCTAGTAAAAGGCCCAAGCCGGCGTTATTAAATGTCGGCGCACTGAATACCAAGTCTGGTAGTCTTGAAACCACCTCATGCCTCCTTAGTTCACTAGCAGACACTCTCTGCCTTTTTAGCTCTTTCTTGCACGTTCCTACTCTCTGCCTTTTTAATGGATTTTCCATCCTCCTCTTTCTCCTTCTTTCTCATTTGTGTGTTTTTCCAGCTCTTGCTCTTGCTCTCAGTAAATGGTTGCAACCACCGGATCAAATTAAGCACTGCATACGGCCTTGTTTTGGAGTTTTTGCAGAGATTTCTGAAACTTTTCCAGGCAACCGCTCCACAAAGGTGAAGCTTATAATATTGTTAATCATATCATTGCATGCATCAGCTGCATCCAGAGGGCTTGATGGAGTGTTGAAGAAAGGGAGACATTGGTCAGTAGCGGCTGCTGCAGGGGAGTAGTGGTAGGGTGGGCGGGGGATGTTAATAAAAAAGGAAAGGGGGGAAAATAAAAGGAAAAAAACAGCTTCCTTCTCCGCGGCCGTCTTTCCTGTGTCCTCTTCTTTCACGTCCAGGACACGATACAAGTAGGAACAGGAAGCACCCAGGTTCCCTACCCTAATCTAATCACAATGCAGCATTGTGATTGGTCCAAGCACCGTGGTTCGGCGCTCAGACAGGGAATGGGAGCCTGGGCATGTTCCTCACCAGGCTGTGTTATGCAGCCTGGTGAGGAACATGCAAAGTGCGCATGGCTGTTTTTGCCGGCCCAAAACGGCCAATATTATATTATAACATTATATTAGATTTGTAAAATAGGCTGATTTAGCTTTCGGAATCTCTAATGTGTATTGCCTGAGATGAAATTTATAACATTACTTAGCCTCTAGAGGATAACTCTTTCGCCACGTGTCACTAGTATCAGTCAGCCAGTCAGATGTTACCTCTGTGTGACGATGAAGGTCAAAGACTATATCAGGTGAGGAAGAGGCTTGCGACTGGCAGAAATAATTCAGACCAACTTCTGGATAAAAGACTAGGCAGCAGAGGGGGTCTATGAGGGGATAGGTCAGTCAGAGATAATTTAATTAGACAGTGGTCCAATCGAGCACATGAAGCAGTTAAAAGGTCAGACAGCGTACGATGTCTAGACCAGACTTGGTCTAATGTATGGCCTTTGATGTGGGCAGGGGCAGATACATGTTGCTCAAGATTTAAATTCCAAAGATTATCAGAAAAATCAGCCAATAGATGGCCTTCCGGCTCCCTGTGTACCCAGTAATTATAATTACCAATGAGTAGGATCTTGGCATGATCTTCCAGGAAATGAGAGACAAGTTCTAATAAGAGCATCTGGAAAGTACTGCATATAATCCGAGAGAAGGTAAGTAAGAAAGCAAATAAGAAAAGTCAAGGGAGGTTCCAGTTTAAATACCAAATTGTCCACCATCGGAAAAGTTGTAGAGGTCATTTTTGAGAATATCAGATGTTTCTTTAATCTAGCAGAAATGCCAACCGGCTTTCCCCGTGGGGAAGGTTCCCTTGATGAATGTAGAAACTGTCAGGTAATGCTTCTAGGATATCTGGTGTATATTCCTGGGTAAGCCATGTTTTTGTTAATAACAGAATATCTGGGGAGTCAGACTCAAGAAGATGGAGAATCTCCAATATGTGCTTCACCATCGTGCGGATTTTTAAGTAATAGATTTTAATGCAGTCATAAGTGCCATTAACGTTCACCATCACCTCGCGGGATTTAGTAAGAGAAGGAGCTGCAATTCCTTCCACCACTTGCATAGCGGGGGATGGGTTACGAATGCCCAGTTCATGTAGTGTTTGTAGAACCCTACAGTCAAATTCTAAATCATACGACTGAAGGTTTTTAATTTCTGTTGGGGAATAGTTAGGAATTTAGGCATAATGCCTGGCCCCTGGTCCTGGCCGGGCACAGATGGGTGCAGACGGGCTTGCCTTAGCGTGCCCACTGCGAGTGCTCGCTGCACATCCATGGCCGAGTGTACATTTAAACTTTACTATTGCTTCTTACACTACCTGTAGCAGGTCATAGATTGGTTCTCCACCAGCCCCTAAACAATTAGCAAACGGCACTGTCAACAAAGATTGTACAAGTTAAAAGTATTTCTAAAAAATGTATAAAAAAATTCTAAAAAGGGTATCAAAAAATAAGTTTTTCCAGTTTTAACAATGTCTAGTCGAAACAGAAGGCAATTCAACCTTTAGCCGTTAGTGCTAGCGGACAGTTTAATACTCACGTCCACTAATCGTCCACGGCCGAGTGTACATTTAAACTTTACTGTTGCTAATCTCACTACCCAGACCAGGTCATAGATTGGTTTTCCACTAGCCAGTACTCGTTTCCCCCTAAACAATGGCACACTCACACCTGGAACCATCGTGTGGATTAAAGGTCTGGACAACACGGGTAGTCAGCCACCTACCCCACACAGTATAAGCATGCTGTAGCCTGTGGCGCACATTACATAAGTCTTGTACCTTATCTGAATGGAACTTAAAGTAATGTGACAAACCATGTAGCCCTAACACATTGATGAGCGGTTGGTCCGAGAGAGGCACATGCATGCTACCATGCCGACTCACCTTGGCCCTTCATAGTAACATCCCTTCGTTAACTAATGTGAGATATTTCCTATACTGTCAGCCCTTCATCTAGAGCGCTGAGTTTATTGGTTCAAAAGCTCCCAGAGATTGTCTACATCTGATTTAAAGATCAATTTAAAAAAATGACGATAAACACACAACACTTGGACATAGCCTAGAGTCTTATCTTCTGGATAAAGACAACAATGGTACTGGACACTAAGCACGGGTAAAGGCCATGCTCTGTGCCATGCAGCTTCAGAGTATGATTACAGGCCATTCCTGTCCCTATTTAGGATTTGATAACCCAAGAAGAGGCCTAGGAATTCTGGGCAGAGGATTTGGCCATGCACTGTGGTTACAGAAGGAATGGATTCTGATCACAGGACATTACATTAGTCATGCCCATGCCCTCTTCCCACTACTCACAGCCATGTCATTTTCCCAGTACTCAAAGCCAGGGCTGGCTTTAGCGCTGGTAGTGCCTAGTGCAACAATGTTTGTTGGCGCTCCCCAATGACCACTTCCACCGTGGATTGTCTCACTAACACCCTTTAACAGTGCCCCTAAAGTCTCCATAATCACTCTCTCTTAGATGCATTTATTCGTTGTATAGCGCCACTCATACCAGTGTAGGATGTCAAAGCACTTTACATCACACACACTGCACAACAATCAATAATAGGAGTGTAAATCAGTGTTTAGGAAATGTTACATAAGACAGAGGACTTCAAGATGTGGGGGTCATAAGTCATCTATACTGGTAGACAGGATAGCCTAATAGTGACTGGTCTGGAGAAGCACACACAAGTTAAAACGTAACACCATGGTTGGGGGTTCTCTTTAATAATCAGAATTGATTTCTATCCAAATAAGACCCTTTTCCAACATTAGGATAATGAAAAACTGGGGAAAATATCATAACGCTCTAATCTATACCTTGTAGTTTTCATGCAGCTATTTGATGACGGTTAATAGCTCACTGTTCTATGTTAGGATTTTAACTGCACGTAACAAAAGGATCTCTCCGACAAAAGCAGTAACCCACTGACCTATTTACATTATATGCACTCTGTGCTCTGCATGGTAACCATTCTTTGCAGCAGTCATATTAACCCACTGTGCTACCTTACCATGAGTCAAAACTTCCAAAAGACAAGCTTCCGATCCCTCTCTAGCAAGAACATTAATTACCGGAGTTATCTTGTATTTTTTATTGTTGCCTGAAAATTGCTGGAGGCCAGGAATGCGGCTATAGTTGCAAACACGATACCACCCTAGAGTCGGCCCTGCTCATAGCCACGCGCTGTTCCCAGTACTCACCGCCATGCCCTCTTCCCAGTACTCACCGCCATGCCCAGTGCTCCTTTAATAGATTCACAGATTAAACTGAGCAAGCAGAAGGGCTGTGGTCGTATCTTATTGTTGCTGGGCACTGGCACTGCGGTTATTTATTCCTCATGATTGCAGAGCCCGCATGACTTGCCCTTCAGCCATTCTCTGCACGTGCAGAAGAGAGGCTGTGCCTTTCACCGTACCCTGTACAATTGGATGACAGTGCTATAAATTCTCCTTAGTAATGTTGATTCACTTATTTTCTTAAATTGTTTAATGATGTCCTGCAAGTTATACCTGAGAGCAGCTCAATGGTCATTAGGAGCAGGACATGAGCACAGCCCCTTCCTTTACCCATTAAAGGTCACAAACCTATAAAATGTGTACGAGAGGAAGGCTATGTCCTATGCTACAAACGCAGCGACGGCCCGTATAGGGCGTGTTACCAGGGCGGTGACGTGGGGCAGAGGAGGGGCAGGGTGGGGGGTTGCAAAATGCGGCATGCGGCCGATTGCAGGTAAGTTACGAAAAAATAAAGAAAACAAATTTTGTTGCGCGCGTTACATCGCATTTGGCGATGCTGCGCGCGCAACGAAATTCGTTTTATTTAGTTTTCGTATCGCTGCAAACTAGGGCGACAAACCGTCCGTAAATTTCACAGACCGTCCGTAATTTGGGTCTCACGTCCATTGCCCGCGATGATCCCTTTTACGGACGCCTTTTTTCCGTAATTTTCGGCTTTGCAGGGGACAGCACTTTTCCCCGGCATGTAGCCTCAATTCCCTCAGAGCACAAGAGCAGCCCCAGCCTGCTCTTTGTCATTCTGTATGATGGCTGTTAGCCACATACAGAATGACAATGTGCAAAGCATGTGGTGGGCCTCCCCCAGCCTCCATCTAGGGCATGGCATTCTGGCAGATGGAAGAAATGTGCAAAAACGCCAATGCTGCTAAGTGAGAATCAAGTTCAAGAAATGAAGCTGGTGAAAGAAGTTGAGAAGAAGAGGCTAGAGTTCTTTCACAGTCTCATCATTTTACAACTGATGCATTTTCAATATTATATTCAAGGAAGCCATGGTCGCTGCTTTTGTATTTTATGCAACTAACAACTGTTGACCTGGCTAATGGTTCTGGCTTGTTATAGGTGTAACGTTACTTGTTCTGTTATATACCTGGATACAATGACAGAAGAGACAAAATACCAGTCGGCCGGTACACTTTACTAAGCATATATTTTTGCTAAGATTGTTTTAAGCCATGTCCTTAATTACATCGAACACCCCCTTTTGAGAGACCCCCCCCCCCCCCCCCAGTTTTTTCATCCCACTTAAAGCCCTGGAAACACCATGTCACAGTCATCTCATGGCCTGGCACTGTGCATCATGCATGATTTATGACTTCCACTTTTTTCAGATTGCCTATGTACAGGGGCACAGTGAACCCAACCCCCACCTCACCCTTTGCTTTGGGAACTACAGCATGGGTGACATTCTTGATGAGCCTCTTCTGTCTGCAACTCTGCAAACAAAGGCTCCGCTCATAATTATTATGAAAAGGCGGGCGAGTGAGTAAGTGAAGGGATGGGTGGATGGCTGGATGGATTAGTGAAAGGGTGAATGGATATATGAAAGGGTGAATGGATGGAAAAGGAGAGAAAGGATGGATGGATGGATGAGTGAGTGGAAGGATGGATGAGAGTAAAGATAAATAGATGTATGTGTGGAAGGGTAGATGGATGGGTAAAAGGAAGGATGGATGAGTGAAAGGGTGGATGAATGGATGAGTGAAAGGGTGGATGATGGGCGAGTGAATGGGTGGATGGATGAGTGAAATGATGGATGGATTGATTAATTTGATAAGTGAAAGGGTAAATGGATGGACGGATGAGTGAAAGGATGGATGAGTGAGTGAAAGGGATGGTAGATGGACAAAAGGATGGACAGATGAGTGAATGAGTGAAAGGGTGAATGGATGAGAGAAAGGATGGATGAGTGATAGGGTCAATGGATAGATTCATGAGTAGATAGATGAGTGGGTGGATGGATGGATGGACGGAAGGATGGCTAAATGAAAGGGTCGATGCAGATAGAAATTGAGGATGGATGGATGACTGAAAGGGTGAATGGGTGGAAGGATGAGTGACTGGGTGGATGGATGAGTAAGTGAAAGGATGGCTGGATGAGTGAATGGGTTTATGATGGGTTAGTGAATGGGTGGATGGATGAGTGAAATGATGGATGGATGGATTGATGAATTGATAAGTGTAAGGGTGAATGGATGGATGGATGAGTGAAAGGGTGGATGTAAGGATGGATGAGTGAGTGAAAGGGAGGGAAGATGGACACAAGTATAGACAGATGAGTGAAGGAGTGAAAGGGTGGATGGATGAGAGAAAGGATGGATGAATGATAGGGTCAAGGGATGGATTTATGAGTGGATGAGTAGATGGGTGGGTGGATGGATAGAAGGAAGGATGGCTAAGTGAAAGGGTCGATGGAGAGAGAAAGGGAGGATGGATGGATGACTGAAAGGGTGAATGGGTGGAAGGATGAGTGACTGGGTGGATGGGTGAGTAAGAGAAAGGATGGCTGGATGGGTGAAAGGGTAAATGGCTGGATGGATGAGTGAATGGATGGATGGGTGGAATAGTGGATGGATGAGTGTACAGATGGATAGGGTGAAAAGATGGATGGATGGATGAGTGAAAAGGTGGATGGAGGGATGGATGCGTGAAATGATGGATGGAAGGATACATAATGGATAGGTTTGCAAATGGTGGAATATGTTTGGATATGCATGGGCTTACTTATATACTATTGTGCGACCTCCTCTGATGTGTCTGTAAAATGTACCTTTTGCCCCGAAGGTTTGTCCTGAATTTTGACCTCCTGTCCTGAATTTTTGTCCCGAATTTTGACCCTTTGTCCTGAATTTTTACATTCACATCCTGAATTTGCACCCATGTCAGTTGGTCACCCTATTACGAACCCATAAGTCAAGGCCGGAGCAAGTCTATAGTTGTGAAATCTAAGAAATAAACTAGTCATACATTTCTTTATATAGCGCAAACTCGTCTGGAGTCGGTACACAAGAACCAGTTACATTACACATTTATTTTTAGGCAAGGGGTGAATAAGTGATTTGTCCATAATCGCAGGTGGTTGTGCTGACTCCAAGACTTGAACCGGGTACCCCCAGGGCCGAAGGGGGCAGGTTTGGCCCTTATACTACGTCATCTACAGAGGTATAGCACTCTGATGGGATCATATACTCACTTACATTTTAAAATGTGCACAAATTCCCTCGAAAGCACAATTTGCAAGAACAATATGTTTACAAAGGAAAAGCAAAACAACACAGAAATCCAAAATTCATTGGTAGGTTGGCAGACAGTGCTCACACATGGCAATTACATATATCACACATTACATCGTTTAGAACATCATAAGTTAAATAATGGCATCACCGGTGACATCAGCGACAATGCAGGCTATCACCCATGTAATGAGACTGGCCTATTCCCGGTCCTTCACTGGCCTAATGCTTGTGTTCAGGTTGGTCATGATTGCAGCACACAATGTATGGCTGCACTACTCACTGCATACAGGCATCAACTGAGCATGGCCTGTAGCAATGCCCTGTATACTGATTGCAGGCACAGCTTGAGATGCTCCCCTTGGCTGCGTATAGAGCTCGAACAAGCAAAGTGCTGACAGCTAACAGGGCATCGTCGCCGGTTAGGTACTTTAGGCTCAGTGCATGAAATAATACTTTGAAAGCTCTGTAGTTGTTTTAACAAGAACATGATAAAATCTCTGATCGCCTTTCTGTTTGCTCCAAACTACCAAGGGTGAGCTAGCTATTCCTCACCGGAACCTATTGATTATATGAACAAGATTTGTTTTGGATTTCTGGAAGCTCATAAACATATTTTGTCCAAATTATGACTCCATCTTGTTTTAGGCCTGCTCAGATTCTAAAATGTGGCGGTCTTTATCTTCCTGGGGCAAGTGCATATGTCACATCCCTTTTACCCTTAAATGTGCCATATCCATTTGACCCCAATATACAAAAGATGTCCTGACCCCCCCAGTAGTGACATACAAAAGATGCCATATCCCCTGGTACTGACATTTAAAAAGTGTCTCATCTCCCAGTAGTGACAAAAATAAAAGTTCCTCGTGCAACAGCAGTCTGGGTCAGGTGCCTTCACCAAGGTCAAATAGCAGCTAGAATCGAAACTGTTTGGTCTGTATTGACATACCTTTACCTTATTAGTATATATATCTGATGTATATGTTTATGCCAATACATTCCTTAAGAAAGATAAGAGTCGATGATTTACTATAAAAACCCTCTAAAATCACAATCAAATTGGAGAGGTATTCGCCCCAGATTATCGTACAAGATACTGCTCAAGATTCTTCTGACAGAATCTTCCAAATCGACATGATGCTGCAGCCTCCAATCCCGTTCTGAATGCTGATAATACGCTGAGAGGAAAAGAGTTGAGCCCAGCTGTTTTGTGTTTACTTTCAAGAGAACACTCCCTTCCAGACCTCCGGATAACAGCACTTTGCTGTAAACAAGTATGCACTGCAGTGCATTGTCTCCCAAGAAACTCTAGATGCAAGTTAAGCTGCTCCATGCTCTGATAATGTAGTTTATAGAAGTAGGTGCTAGGGTTTTGGGTTGTTAGATGAATTTCTCACTATGCAAGAAATGTTCATATTATTCTCATTTTTGGGCACATGTCGCAGTGCTGTATTAGTCATATTATGAGTGGTTACTTTTATTGTGCTAAGCAACAGAATTAGAATGATGATGTAAGAATTTGGGTTACTGGTTGAGGGGGGTTAAACCCTGCTCAAGCAAAAAGCACATTCCTTTTCTCGGTGAAGTCACAAGCAACTACAAATTAACCTGTGCAAAACCCCCTAGTAGCTTGACACAAAGTTGTCAGGGTTTACTTAGGGGTAATGTGTAAAGTATTTGTGCAATACTTGTAACAGTGAAAGCACACCACAAAAGGATCCCACACGACAAGTAGAAAACAGATGAATCTTTAATAAATAAAACAAGACCAAAACGACAAAAATCAAATTAATAAACTGGAGATATGCATTTTAAAAAGGCTTCAGGGAATAGCATCGAAAAACACAAAGCAGCAACTATGGCTATATGGTCACGCTGGGCTGGGACAAAATCCCAAGTTCAGGCTGACCACGATGGAGTGCAGGCCAGTGACAAGGACACAGTTAGACTCCCTGACCAAGAGTACCTTAAATCTTGGTTGTGGAGCGTTGTGAGGTCCAGCATCAAGGATGCATTGCACAGTCAAGGTGATGCATCAGTTGTGAGGAGCTGCAAGGCTGCAATGCAAGAACCTGCATCATCGTCAAGGCTGTCATTGACAAGAGATTTGCAATGCAAGGGTCTGTGCCGGGGAAGCTTTGCACCGCTGCGGATCTGATGCAGGCTATAAAGTACATGTGCAGTCCTAGCCCTGAGAAAAACTTCGCAGCAAAGGTGATGCACCAGTTCTGCTTAGGATTGAGCCACACAGCAGAGGAGATGTGTTGGTCATGCTGGATCCAGATGAGCTGGCAGAGTAACTTCAGACTCCCTTCCAAGGGTTCAGGACTGGGGTGGCACCGCTTGATAGGGTAGGGCTCACAGACGGCAGAGTCCAGATGCTGGGTTCCAGATTGTTGGAGCCTTCTGCCCCTGAGGTTCTAAGGCAGGCCTGCTAACTAGTCCTTTGAGTCACTCTGGGGTCCGGAGTAAAACAGATGCAGGTCCAGTCCTTCCCGACCAGGCAAAAAAGCAGCAGGTAGCAGGTCAGTGCAGCAGGGCAGTAGTCCTTCAGAACAGCTGTCCAGCAGATTGGCAGTCCTTTCAGCAGCAGCACAGCACAGCAGTGCTTCTCCCTGACAGAGTATCCACAGGTCAAGAACTATGCTGAAAGGTTGGTATCTGAGGTCCCTTATTTATACCTGGGCCATTCTTTGAAGTGCGGGAGAAACTCATAGAGGTTTCCCTTTGAAGTCCACAGGCTTCCTGCCCTTCCTGCACTGGCTCCACACTAAGTACAGGGGATAGGCAGGCCTTTGTGTGGAGTCAGAACACAGCCTACTCAAGTGTAAGTAGGACTGTGCCCAGTTCCTCCCACCCATCCTGCCAGTGATGGTTAATCCAGGAACACCTAAGCTCTCTATTGTGTGTGGCTGTCTAGGAGGAATAGACAAAGCCCCACTTTCATCTGCATCCAGTCATGGGACCCAAAGACTGGCTGCTGGCACTAAATGGCTAAGGCAGGAAAATGGCAACTTTCTTAAAGTAGCATTTTCAAAATTTTAAATCCGACTTCACCATAAAAGGGGATTTTTCATTACAATTCCAAAGACATCAAACATGAACTGGTCACCTGCTCCCATTTGGAGGTGACCGCTTATTAAATGTAAGAAGTCAATAGGGTTATCCTATGGTTGAGTTACACCTTGCAATAGTGAAAAACGAATGTAAGAGTTTTGCTTACCAGAACATGTAAAACTTAAAATTACATGTCCTATCTTTTTAATGCATTGCACCATCCCCTATGGGCGTTTTAGGGCCTACCCTGAGGGTGACTTGTATGTATTAAAAAGGAAGGTTTGGGTCTGGAAAAAGGTTTATTTCGCAAGGTCGAAATGTGTTTAAAACTGCACACTCAGGCTACACTGGTAGACCTTAGACATGATTGAAAGGACTACTTAAGTAGATGGCACAATAAGTGCTGCAGGTCTACTAGTTGCATTTAATTTACAGGCTTGCGTATTTGTAGCAACACATTACTAGGGGATGATAAAGTAAATCAGTTGGGGATAAGGCAATGTTAACATGTTTTAAGGAGTGAGCACATGCACATGGTTACCAGTGGTAAAGTGCACAGAGTCCTCAGGCCATCAAAAATAAGATCAGGAAAAGGGGTGGGGTGAAGTGTTGTGATGAACATTTAAAATTGTGATCATCAATTGTTTTGGTCACTGTGAGGTACCATATTATGATAGAGAGAGGAATGTGCATACTGTGATCTAATGGAATGTCATGATGGAAAGGGGGATGCATGGGGGAGCACGGAGACGAAAGCTGTCAATCCTGGGAGGTGCTAGGATTCATTGAAAAATAAAGCGCTGTGCTATCAACTTGTGTGTGGAAGTACCATTACATGAAGGCAAAACGTTTGGGGAAGACCACCCTAAGGCTGACAAGTCTAACAGTTGAAATTAACACCTTTAACTGTAAAGCATCTTTTACTGCAGTACTTGTGTGTGTACTCCAAAGATTGAAATTTGGATTTGAATTGACACTGTATCCTTGAAACCTTTACAAGACTGTTAGTAACCTAGAATACACTGACACCATGTCAACCAAGGAGTTAAGTGAGGTTGTGTGGGGATACAACAGCCTGGGCATTCATGTAAGCAATGGTGCACTGAACTAAGTTCAGGCATTTGGGGGCATGAAGGTCAGATCTTGTAGAACTAATTTTATAGACTTAGTTTACGCAATACTCGGAGCTCACATTAAAAAGGGAGGGGGGTTTCAAAAAGTGTGATTATCGCGTGCTAATTCCCGTACAGATTTTACACACGACTACAACCTGAACGGCTAGATGGAATTACATCAAGTTTGGCAGTAAGGTAGCTCTTGGGCCAGAAAGCGCCCTTATTGATATATGGTGTAAATCCATCCAGTAGTTTTAGAGATATTAAAAAAAAAAAAAAAGAAAATTTGCAAATTTGTGGCCACGAAGCCTTCGTGAATAATGACGATCTTGTGCAGAGATGTTACTGGCTGCCAAAACCTCAACCAGAAAGTGTTGGCAGACATCTTGGGACTTGGTGTCAGCCGAGTCGCACACATACACGTAAAAATATAGAAAAGTGGTCAAGGTAAGAATACCATCACCCCCTAGCCTTGGCACTGTGGTCCTCAAGCATTTATTTAAAAACTTTGGCCCAAAATCGAGGTGTATTTGTGACTTCGACAAAAACTAAAAAAAAAAAAAAAACCTCCCTCATTTGTTTTATAATATAGCCCCCATTGGTAGATCAGGATCGGAGGCGTGTGACAGTTTAAAAAAAAAGTATGGGGGTGCCGGGGTCCCCCCTCCTAAGGCTCTATTGCAGGAACACCACCTCCACAGCGCTTTATACTTATATTGGAGGGGGGGCACACAGACCCACCTCATGCTCAATGTAGCCCCGGGGACCACCACTGACCCGGGAATTGATTTTTAAGATCGAGGAGGGCCACGTGGATCCTCCTCCTGGGGCTTTTTTTATTTAAAGTGGCATGCTGACACCCTGGGTCCCGGGGATCATTAATTTCCCAGGGCCTATGAAATGTATAAAAGTGGGAGGGGGCAGTATGGCCCCC
Source organism: Triturus cristatus (assembly GCF_964204655.1). Lineage (NCBI taxonomy): Eukaryota > Metazoa > Chordata > Amphibia > Caudata > Salamandridae > Triturus > Triturus cristatus. The sequence goes on along the minus strand of NC_140590.1, from coordinate 327,485,333 downwards.
CCCCTCATTCGCCATATACAGACCTGGCGACCACTACCCCCCAGGGCTATTTCCCGATTTGCCCACCCTTGGGCGATAGCAGTTTGCTTCGTTTGGCGGGAGCTGTGACAGCTCCTGCCAGGCGAGACCAAGCACTTACTCCACTCCCAGCAAGCTGGAGCTGTTAAACTGCTTCTGCTTGCTAGAAGCAGAGTTTGTATCTGTTTTCTTGCTCTCTGCCATGCGGGCAGGGAAACAGATGACAAAATTGCTCTCACACCCAGGGAGCAGCATTTTTGGCAGCTCCCTATGTGTTTGTGTGTGTGGCAGGGACTGTGGGGGCATTGATGCTCCCTCCATAGTCCCCAACAGTGGTCACTGGGTGTCCCGGGTGGGCTACAGGGCACTCAGTAGGAAGAAGCCGGGTCCCTGGGCCCATAATCGGCCAGGGATAGGGTGTAGCGTGGCCCTTTCCTCTTCTACTAATACGAGTGAAATCTAAGCCTAACTAAACCGTCCCTGTAACCTTTGTTTTTTTGTGTGAATTTCTAAGGTTTTGTTAATTCTATATCCTAACTATAACATCCCTGTAAACCTCTATGTGTGTGTGTGTGTGTGTGTTACCCAGTGGCTGTCACCACTGGGTAGTTATAGGTAGGTCAGCATTTGTTATGTTGCAAATTCCTGTGGCCCCCGTTTGACAAATCTCCACAAAACTTCCCAAAAGGTGCTACTTTTTGACTCATTTGTGCAGGGAAAATTTCAGGGTGAACCATCAAGTGGGGGCTAAGGAAAAAGGGGGGGGTCCCAAAATGTTAAATCCCCATGCATTTTCCATGGATTTATTTAGTAAGGGCTACTGCAAGTACTGGTGAACGGAATAACACCAAATTTGGTAGGAAGCGAGATCTTGGTACGTAGATTGTACTTTTTGTGATTTGGTGTCAATCCATTTAGTAGTTTTGGAAAACTTTAGGGCAAAGAAAATATAGATATGTGGACAGTGGGGTCTCCAAGAGTCTCAAGACACTCGCAGGAGCGCCAGTTAAAAAATATGGTGTTCTGATTGGCCCAGGGAGCTTTATTTCCCTTGAGCCATCTCACTCCCGCAGGAGTCGGACTCCAAAGGGAGCGAGCACTCTAATAGGTTGCCAGCAACACAATAATGTTTTCTTTGCAGCCATTGCAAGGCTAATTATGAGTCTGGTGGTCTGACTGCCGGACCACCGCTGTGGCGGTTGGGAGAACTCCAAGCTGGCAGGCATCCCGACTGCTGCATTATGAGTTAACTTCTAGGCTGGCAGTGTGGTGGCAGAGGACTTGAAGTGATGACATGTTTCGGCTCACAGAGGGAGCTTGAAGGCAATGCCACCGCACTGCAGCGCCTGCACGGTCATGCGTGTACTGATGTCATGCATGGCACACAGTGCACACACAACAGTGAAGGCATAGGGGGGCACAACATGTGGCCCCGGCCACAATGATCAGTGGGCAAAACAACCAGGGGCCCTATTTGGGGACCCTTCCCTGGCTTTCCGCCAACCTTTTCAAGGCAGGCTCCCCTTCATGAAAAGGTCAGCAGAAATCCAACTCGTAATTGGCACAGCGATGCTGGTATCAGCACCCCCTCCAATTCCCCTTGCCTTCCCCACCATTGCTGCTGCTGGATCTAGGATCTCGATGATGGCAGCAGTAAAGTGGCGGTCCGACTGCCATGTTCCTAATCGGGTGGGCAGGCCAGCTACTCGGCGGCAGTGTTCCCGATGCCACGGCGATCCCCAGACTGCCGGACTCCAAATCAGCCCCATAGTCCTCTGTCCTGAACATGTAAAAAGAAATGTGGAAGCATGTTTTTTACTTTAGTCTATTCATTTCTCAAACATATGTTGTTTAGTGTGTGTTTTATTGTGTGTAAGTGGGTGAATACAAGCAAGAGCCAGTGGGTGGATGAATTGATGCATGAGTGCAAGGATGTCAGAATGTATGTAGAATTCCTTTTTCAGGGCCTAAGCTCATAATAAAGGCAATTTGGCAACTGAGAATCAGTAGTGTGAAATTTCAGAAGAAAGCAGATTACACTGCACAACAGTAATTAGGTCATTTTAGTATGAAGTCGCTTTCCTGGAAGCTAAAGCTGAACAAAATGCACCTCTAGTTAAGTCACAAAACTATTCAAATAAATCAGGAAGAATACGTTGAAAAACTAAAAGACTGCTTTGTGGTTTCACTAAAATTTTGGCACAGATGGTGTAAACTTTGACGTCAAAGAGGATTTAATTTCATGAATTTTTTTCCAGAGAAAATGTATGGCTTATGCAGGAATTAACAGATATTTGATAGTCTGACAATGCTATCTAAGAAGGTGTTTTTCTATGAAAATATGCTAGTGAATAGACATGATCATGTGCAGAACCAGATGCAATTTGTGTCCAGGTCTGAGGATAGCTGGATTAACTAAGGAAGAGAAATAATATTTCTTAATTTCTTTTCACATCTGTTGATGAGATATCACTCAGTCATCACCTTCAGTCTGGCCTAACATTTTACCCAACCAAGCATTGCATGATTCAACTTGTAGACCTATACCTGTAAAGGTAAATGAAAGTTTCAAAGTCTAGAAGCAGAGTGACACTGACAAACTAAAAAGAAGGTAGGTAAATATTTTATTGTATCGACTTTTATAAATCATTCACAATGAACCATAATAGAAGGAGGAAAACAAAAACCAAAGCAGGAAGTGGATGATAAAAGTTATCTCTAAAATAGTTCTGGCGCAGAAATTGAAAACGGTGGCTGTCTGATAATATTAATTACTAATGGTAATAATACATACAGTTCCATATTCCATACAGTTCCTTTATTTAAGTGTTTCATAAAGATCAGACTTGGAAAGCTACAATTAATAAAGTGTTTCCTAGTATGCTTAAAATAAGAAGGGAATAAAGGGAATATAAAAGCAGCCTGTTACTTCCATGCACCAGAGAGAAAATTACACATTATTTTTAAAAGTTTCATCAAACATGAGATGAAATGATTTGATTGTTCAATGAATTTAAATAAAATTTATCTTCGCAGCCTTAAAAAAATGGTTAAGGATATTTTTGTACGAATTTGCAGTAATGTGTGGCAAATGGAAATGATGTGTTTAAGAGTTTTATTTCCCAAATTACAGAGATAAATTGATGTGGCTTTTCCTGTATTGATCCAACGACTCTCTATTTGTGTGATTGGAATGTAAAGCACTCTGAATCTCAAATACAATTCTTTTATTCCATCACACTATTATTGTCTGTGGAGACTAATTGTTTTGAACTAAGTTTGTATTTTTATATACAGTAGATCACACTAAATCATTAATAATCAATGTGTCTTATGTTTTCTTGTGTCTTCATTTAGTATGACTCTATTTGTTGGGATGTTATAAAGAGGTTAATGATGGCAGATCGTATTTATGGATGATTGAATCAATTGCTTTCTCAATTGAACTTCTTGTAAATTGATCATTAACTTTAATTTCAGTGAAAATTCGTTTCTTAAGGCTCCTTCAGCTGCCATATTGCAGTCACAGATGTAATTCAAGGGAGCCATACTGTGTAAAGCAGTTAAGGAAGTTAATTTAAATTCCAATCTGATGTGCGAATGAGGAGTTGATTATCTGAGATTAACAGATGTTTTTGATGAGAATTGAGTGCAGACATGCCACTATTTTTGGGTCCATAATTATTGAGCCATATAGTAGGATTGAGTTAAATGTAGTACTGATGGCAGCAATTCTTTGCCCTATGGCTCGTCCTCCATACATATTCGAAACACGTGTCAATTTCTTTGAAGTACCAGTGCATTTGTTCTCTATGTTCTGAAAGTGCTCATCCTATTTACTCATCTATTTAGGGTAAGATTCAACTTGTTCAATATTTGAATTGTTTAATATCCGTTTAAATCGTATGGAAGTTCCAATTTAGTTTTTTTATTTGGCTTTAGTGAAATTTACTTTGAGACTAATTCTCCTATTAAATAGATCGATCAATTATGGTGATGTGCTTTTGAAATAGTAATAATGCCATTGGCAAAGGTTAAGTGACTGTGTTTTTTTGCTGTGCTAATTTCGGTGGAAAAAGAACAAAGGTAGACTGGTGTGTCACCTATGTACAAAGAGAATAGTAGGGGAGCTGATATACATCCTGGTTTAAGACCATTGTCTGTTGGAATACAGGGTAAGACCAAGACCTTTGCTTAATTTCATTTGCACTCAAGTTCCTTTATGTAGTTTATTTAGAAAACGTAACAAGGAGTTCTCAATTCCCCAGGTCATTATTTTTTTCCAAAGCCTGTTTCTATCAATTTTATCAAAAGCCAGTAATCTAACAAATAGACAAAAATATTATTACCCTTATTTCTTCTAGTTATTTTATGGTTGTATAAAGTGCCATTATATTATCGAGTTTTTAGCAAGCTGATCTGAACCCAGATTGGTTACATTTTATTAGATTTTTACGTTCAGCCCATTCCGCTAATTATTGTTGTAAAAATGTAGTGAATATATTGTCATTGACGCCCAGGAGAGATGTAAGTATATAGTTGTTTGGTTTGATCTTTGAACCTGTTTTGTAGAGCAGTTGAAAAACTGAACCTTTCCAAATTTTAGGAATTTATCCAATCTCCATTATGTTTGTAAACAATTGTACTAGCCGTTTACACTAAAATATAATATTTTAGTTGAAAACTAATATTGCAATTCCATTTGGGCTGTTGATTAATTGCAGATCGTTATTATTAAACTTATTTCCAAAGGAGACACTGAATAGTTTTGGATAAATAGTGATTTATTATCAAAAATAGTAGTTCGGATTGGTTCCAGGAAGAGATATGGCGCCGCGGCCAGGGCAACTGACGCTGGAATCTGGGGATCACGGTTCGATCCCCGGCGGCAGATTAGCCCAGCACCATGTGACTGTGGGCAATAGCTTGCTTAATCTTCCCCACGGCCCCCAGCGCCTAGAGACCCTTATGGGTGATTGTTCGCGCTTTACAAATGTGGATTATTATTGCCTAGAGAGCGCATATAAATAACTTCAACTTTTTAAAAGAAATATTGTAATTGCTGGATAACTTTTCTATTAGAGAACCAAGTCCAATTAGCACCAAAAATGTCCATGTGTCATTTGTTTTTATAAAGCCATGTGCATTTATCCGAAGGTCCTCTTGTTTATTTCTTAAAATAGCGGTAACAGCCTCTTGTTTACTTCTTAAAATAGCGGTAACAGCACTTTTAAACTTTAACTTCCTTTGGCTGATATTGTATTCATGATTATGAGAATGATAGATTTTCCGAAGTATTGTTATTTGCTTCTTGTAATGCGAATTTTCCTGTGTTCAAATTTCCCCATTATATTTATTCAATTGAATTATTAGCTCTTTCTTTCCACTTGCTGGTATTAAAAAGTGAAAACTTGATACACAAATTATGAAATATATTGTTTAATTCACAAAAAAAAATACAAAAATCGAAATTTTAATAGGGAATTTGGAGTTTTTAAAATGTTTGTTTTATTTCAAAAAGAAACTTTCTATATTTGTTTGTACTTCTAATACAGGCCCTTCTTGCAGCTCTAACTAGTGCTTCAGTTAAGATCTCAAATCCTAGTTTCTGAATGCAGCCCTTGCGCTGCTGCAAATGAATCAAGCTAAGTATTCCAGCCTCCAGTTTCAAATTATTTCACATTCACAGAGCTTTTTAAAACGTTAATTTATTTTTTAACATATATAGACTTTATTAATCTGCTAATATCATTTCATTGTTTAAGCACTTAGAGAGTGCTTCAGAGTCCCCTGAGTGGACATCTGCAGACCCCAGGTTAAAAACTTCTAGAATATAGTTTAAATAGAATATTCCATCAGAAACATATCTCCTTACTGCTGCATGCTTATTCAAGTAAACAATGCTTTATACATTTCTTGTAACTTTATTATACACAGAAGTGTTCCCGGAAGCTGCTCAAGATATCCGGCACGGTATCTTTCTACATAAAAAGCTTCTCATTTTCGGGGACTTTGGATGTTTTGGAAGTTATCTTTGAATTGTTGTAGTCTTGGCAAGGGGCCCTTCTGAATCGAAGAGTGGAACCTTTAGTGGTGCTGCAAACGAGAAAATGACTCCTCGGAGGTGGGGGGCACCTTTGCTTTCTCGCCAATGAAACAAATAACATTTCCAACTTTGTCTGATGCCTTTTTTGAGGTACCACATTCAGGTGGTATTATTTTGCTCCTGAGAAGGAAGTTTCTGTTGGCCAAATCTTCACGGCTCCTGGAGATTAGGACTAAGGGTGGGCGTAGTTCGCGAAGTAGCACTTCGCGAAGCTACGCAAAGTGAAGTTCGCACTACGCGAGCTACGCGTAGCACTTCGCGAACTGCGAAGTAACATGTTCGCACTGTGCAAGATGTTGTTTTCAATGATTGCACAGTGCGGACAAGCAACCGGCACTGTGCAATCATTGAAAATGGCATCTTGCACAGTGCGAGCTGTAGTTTTCTGCTGCTCGAGTAGATTTTTCCTCGAGCTGCAGCTTTCTCAACGCGAACTGGTAGTTTCTCATCGCGAGCGGTCGCGAGCATACGCGACCCCTCGCAATGAGAAACCTGACCTTCTCGCGTTGTGAATCTCGCCGGGAGGTTTATTTTCCATGCTCGCGATCGCGAACAAGGAAAAAGTCTCGCCAGGATGTCATTTTGCTTGCTCGCGGTCGCCAACTTGACGTTGAGGACCGCGAGCAAGCAAAAAATGACCGCAGCACTACGCAACACTACGCTACGCGTGTTCGCACTGTACTACGTGCAGTTCGCGTAGTGCAAAGTAGCGCGAACTTCGCAAACTACGCGAGCGTAGCGTAGTGCTTCGCCCAGGCCTAATCAGGACTAAAGATGGCTACCTGGATGATGTGTGGGTTTTAAATCTGCATGTTCACTTCTCGGGGGGTGGGGGGGGGGGGGGATGGACAGCGTAACTCATGCCAGAAGAGGCACCTCAGGAAATGTGAGGCAGAAATTTATTTATTTTCATTGGGGCCTGCTGACCATAATGGCGGTGATGTTGCCAAAAAAGAAACATTTTATGACCTAGAACACTTTCCTTTGTATCCCAACACTCTACAAGATGGTTCGAGCAGGCTACAGCTTGTTAAAGGGTAAACTGACCAGCTGGTAGTTCAGACCTTCTAGCCCTACCCAGGGCAGCCCACAAAATGATTCTTTACGGGCTGTGATTGGTGGTGATCACAAGGTTCCTCAAGCAGAGTTCATGCAGGAAGCAGGTCTCCGACCACTGGTCCTGTAAATATACAATTCTGTATTCAGCTGGACATGTTCATGCTTAATTAATTCTTATGTAAACGTTCTTTGGCCCTAGGGCCTGCCGTTTTTGGGGGCCTTGTAAATAATGAACATTAATTGCTGTGTCGAGAGTTAAGATATGTATATGTTTTCTGATACCTCTATTTGCAAAATCTTTTGAAAATGTACCATGCAATTGTATGCTGTGTGGCAAACTAAAGTGGAGCTGTGCACTACCTTGAATTCCACAAACTTGTCAAATCTCATGCTTGTCTTGCTTTGAAAGGTGTGGGGGGCTTATGACATTGTACTTCTGTGCATTCTACCTTGCTCAGTCTCAGACGCTTCAGGTGGAGATGCAGCAGGTGGTGGCACTATAATCATATGAGCAGATGCCAGTAGGCAGGCTAATATCTCTGAGTGTCAGATGCCATTTAAATATAGGAAAACCCTGGACCTCAGGTTTCCATTACGTGATACGCAAAATGCAAATGGGAGAATCCCCTACTATTACTAGATCCAGTCCATCCGCTCCCACAAAGCAGCACTAACGTGGATACGGTAGAAGGTGGCTGAGGATTTGTATAGTCATTGCCTAAAAATGAGATGTCTTTTGAAGGAGTTTTTTAATATCCAGATAACATCTCAGCAGAGGTCTTGATGCGGATAGATTGCTTTCAGGTCAAAGCAGTATATATAAATGGGTAAGGAGCTCCATGCATGGAAGTGTTCCACTGCATTTCTGCGAAACCAGGCAAGCGCCCAGTGAAACCCATTCCAACTCTGGTAATGCCATCTTAGTCCACTTTCAGGTGGTTTCCCTGCCTGTAAAATGCCCACATCAACTTTTAGAGGCCCTAACTGGTGTGGGACTTTGTCCCCCAACCTCCCCTGTGACTGGGAGGAGCTGGACCATAACGTCACACTTGAATAGCACAGGTAGTTTCCTGCAGCGCAGGACACTCGCGGAACGTGCCAAGGCATGCGCCTAGGTGAAGACTGGTCCACGACGGGCCCGTCTACACCCGTCATCACCAGGAAGAGGCTGGGCTGGGCCACACCTCTCGGTTTTCCCGCATCATAAGGTACAGTACTGTTTTTTTTCCTAATAATTTCATCGGACGTGATGGATGCAAGCTGTTTGTCAGCTCGTCCTGCCAGTCCTATTTTTTTGCTTGATTGTTTAATGGAAATTTTAACCCCTTTTAACCCACCTGTTTTGCCATGGTGAAGAAAAAAAAACTGCTGGGGACAGCTCTACTCCTACACACCCTGTAAAATGTGCTTCCATTGATTGCATACTGGAACAAGTGGTGGGGTTCATCAACCCAGAAATCGCCCTTACTCTCCCTAAATCTGAGATCTGGTTCTGGCTCTTTGGTTTTGCTATAGGTGGGTCTCATCTCTGCGTCTAGGGCATTAACACCTCACAGCTCCATCACTTCCGTCATCACTCCTATTGACTTTACTGAGACTTCCAAGACCTGCAGCCCAGCACCTCTGATGACTCGTGACTTTGATAATCCCACCCCTGCACTCCTCAGGAAATCCAGATGAGGTATCCGACTTAAGCACATCATCAACACCACTAAGTCCTGAGGTTGTTCCACTGCAGGTTTCTGAGTTGGTGGCCCGTGACTCTCGTATTCGTCACCATCTCTTGTAGGAGAGGAGGGATCCTCAATTCTGACCAGGCACTATTTTGTAATCAAACTCCAGCTATGCCATCTTTGCCCCTTACAACAACTAATAGCAACGTCTTGCAGTGTGGGGAGCCTTCACAGCTGTCTGTTTTGCAGCCTTCTAGTATGTTTTCTGCGTCTTCAACTCACATTCCCTATATCTGTGCTGGAGTAATGACCACAGATACTATCCGAGCCAGTCAACCCACTCTGTCCCCGATATCCAGACCAGCTCCTAAGGCGTCTGTCCGTGCTGCTAGTCTTGGAGATGGCATTGCCGCTAAGGGATTTACAAAGGAGGCGTTTCTCGATTGGTGATTTACCCCCTATGTCCAGCCAGATTGTAATCAATCCTCCCCTGGCTGCTCGCCCGTATGTGGTGGTTCTTATTGGGGTTCCCCCTGTGCGCAGTGGTTTGAATTAATTTAATAAGAAGCTGTTTAACAAGAGTTTGGACTGTCTTGTGAGTCATAAAGGGAGGCCCATGCATTATGCAAACAACACTTTGTTGACCCGGATATGTGATTTGAATGGGCCAGGCCCAGTCGATACTTTAGGAGACTGTATAATAGAGAATTCTTTTGGTGCATAATTTAATATTTGGCTCTAGAAGTTGCACCTCAAAGGGGAGCAACATTGTTTAGGTCCCTTTAGGATATTTCTATAAACCTCTTGTTTTCCACACTCAGAGAAATACCCATTCTTTGGAACCTCAATCTACCCGGTTTAATAACATTCTTGGTGCTTGGCACCAGTTCAAATCCCATTTCCCTCAAACCCCATCAAACATGACACTGGTTCAAGGGCCGACAGTTCCTCCACCTAGACAAGCAGCTCATTTTACTATTCCCACCGCCAACAGATATGAAGCTCTTTCTAGTCCAGATTGACTCCCTGGTGAGTCTAAACAGGCAACTCTCCCTGACACTAACTTGGAAACCCTGTCTCCAAAGGATAGATTCTCAGATACACTGCGGCTCAACTCTTTACCATAGTCATCTGGAACATTGCTGGTCCAAAAGACAAAATGACCATCCCGGATTGGATCACTTTCATAACCATGTTTGACTTTGTAGCTCTACAAGAAGCCTGAGACAACTCCTCTGCATCATGTGATGGTTTTGCAAGTTACTCTTGTCCTGCTATTGCCTTTCCCAGAGGCAAAGCAAAGGGTGAACTGTCCATCTGGATTAACCTGAGTCTCCTTACGGAGTATCTGTTATTGACTTTGGGAGCCCTGCTTTCATAGTCTTGTTGATTCTGGATAAATTATCCCGTTTTCATTTTTATTTAGTTCATTTTTATAATAAAGATTTTTGCAAGCACTGTTTGCGTCCTTTTCACTCATTTGTTTAATTTTCTTTTTAACCTGCAGTCTGTAGCGACCGGTGCAAAGTCCCAGCCTTATTACTTTTTGTGGGGGAGTTTCACTGCAAAATTGACAGGTCACACGAGGGCTGTGGGGGTTCCATCTGAGGTGTCACCCTGGGGGGTCTGTGATGTCAGGGGTGAAGAGCTGACTGAGCATACACCTGCACATGACCTGGCTGACCCTGTCGACCTTTTTAATGGGGACAGACCATCCTTGCCATCCTTTGGAGGGTTTGGTCGTGCCTTCACTATTGATTATAAGTTTGCGAAAAAGAACCTACTGCCTTTGTTTTCGAAGGGGGAGGGCGTGAAAACATAGTGTGGGGGGGTCATTATGCCCTTTTAGCCACCTACCGGTGGTCAGAGTTAACCATCCTACTAAGTAATTCCAATCTCTTAAAACTCCTCGACAGCCCTAGGCTCGTTTGGCATGTTAAGGATCCATGGGATACATTGGTCACAATATTGACGTCACAACTAGGATTGCTCCTCAATTGTTTGGCTGATATAAATGAGGGCGTCAGGTTAGCCCACTAGGACAGCTTAAGTAAAGGTATTGGACATTCCCTGCTTAAACCTTCCCGGTCCCACAAGGCGGGGCCTCGATGGTTTAATGGGTACTGTTGTACGCTGACGATGCAGTTTTACTGCAAAAAAAACAACAAGGGATGCGGGCCCATTCCGAGTGGCTAACAGCAACGTTACCATGTTCCCGGATTATACATTCGAGACTCAGAAGCTGCGGGCCTCCTTCTTGCCGCTCAAGCGGGAGCTGCAAGCGGAGGGAATCCAGTACTCGCTCCTTTTCCCGGCCAAATTGCGAGTGGTGGTCGACAATAAGACTGTGTTCTTCCCCACGGCGGAGGACGCCTGTGCGTGGTGGGAAGAGCGCAAGGCGGAAACGGACAGAGCGAGACCCAGAGTGGCAGTGGAGCAACGATGGCAACCTGTGCGGAAATCGCGGAGGCTCCGGCAGAGGAAGCGGAGAGACGGCCGACCCACAGCCTCGCAAACTGATGAAGAGAGGAAGGCGGCCCTGCAGGCGGTGGTGAGCTTGTCAGGGACGGCGGAGGCCCGGTCGACCCGCGATTCGGGCTCCGAGAGCCGTGTCACAAGCTCGGACACGGACCAATCCGACCTTGGTGGGGCCAGGGGCCCGGTGGTGACCCCGCAGACCTCGGGAGAAATCGTGGAGGGCTGAAGGAGGGGCCCTCCCGGGCGGCTGGAGTGCAGGGACCGGAGGATACGGCTGTTCCTGAGGATGAGCCAGGCTGCCGCAATGCTAGGATCTTCGTGAGTGACTATGGAGGGGATTGTGGGGCGGGGGGACGGGATTGTGGTTGCCGCCCTTGGTACTGGATCGCACCCTAGAGGCCCTTAAGGCCGCCGCAGTGTAGACTGCGGCTTTGGTGGGTGGTCGAGCGAGATTGCTCTTCCTTACGTTTGGATGGGAGCTGCTTTTTCGAAGTTAGGTCCTGTTCTGGGGTGGGGTGGGGCTGAGAGAAGTTGGGGGGGTCTCGAGGCGGGGGAGTTGGAGGGGGGGTACAGGGTTCTTTAGGGGGAGGGAGGGATAGCGCCACGGACTGCGACTGGATTTGGAGGGGCGAGGTAACCTGGCCATGGACGTGGGACTATGGTTAATACTGGAATGGTGAAATGTGTGACATGGAATGTACGGGGACTTCACACGATGGCACAGCGACATAAGATTCATGCCTACCTGGTGCGCAGGAGTGTTCAGATTGCGCTTCTGCAGGAGACGCACTTAACAAAGCAAGAGGGCATAGCGCTGCAGCGTAGGTGGCGAGGGCAGTTATTTCACACCACGTACTCCGCTTTTGCGAGGGGCACTCTGATCTGGATCTGTGCGGGGACCCCCTTCCAGGTAATCAGGCACACGATAGACCCAGAGGGCAGGTATGTGGCGGTTGAGGGTAAACTTAGGGGCCGAGATATAGTACTGTGTAGCGTATACGTACCTAATACGGACCAGGGGCCGTACTTTGCGAGACTTTCCGGAGTGCTGGCCGGGTACTTGGCGGGCAGCTATCCTTCTGGGGGGAGACTTTAATTCAATAGCGGACCCCTTGCTTGATAGATCCCACCCGCCTCTAGCGACGTCCCCGGTACACCGGCTAGCGAAGAGTAGGCTTGAATGGCAGGGGCAGTGGGGCCTGGAGGATGTCTGGAGGGCGCAGCACCCCACACTGAGGGACTACTCATAGTATTCGACACTGCATGACCTCCATGTTAGGCTGGACACTTTTCTAGGTTCCTCGACCGTGATACAATCAGTCGCGCACACCGAGTACTTAAACCGAACACTCTCCGATCATAATCCCTTGCTACTGACGCTGGACTGGGTGACTGAGATTTCGAAGGTCACAACGTGGCAGCTAAGGCCTGAAACGCTGGACGACCCACCATACCGGGTGGCACTCGGGGATAGGATTACCCAATACTTTGACGAGAACAATAAGTCCACGGCGCTTAGAGCGATAGAGTGGGACGCTTTCAAGGTTGCTATCAGAGGGCATTGCATAGGGAAATATGCCGGGGTGAGGCGGACTCTGTTGGTGGACCTGGACAAGGCGGAGGGAACGTTGAGGGCGGCGGAGTTGGCGCGGCCTGGCCGCCCCGAGCGCCAAGAGGCGGTGAGTGAGGCGAGAGAGGCGGTGGCGGTTGAAGTGGAGAGGCTCCGCAGCTTCGACTACAAGAACTATCTGGTGAGGGCGCACGCGGAGGGGGACAAGGCGGGGACGCTGCTGGCTTGGCTAGCCAACCCCAACAAACGTAGCCAGCCGATCTTAGCATTGAACAGGGAGGGAGGCGGAGTGGTCACGGCCCAGATGGACATATTGGAGGGCTTTAGCACGTACTACGAGACGCTCTACACAAGCGCGCTCGAGGGACGGGAGGAGGAGATCAACGGCTTTTTAGAAGGACTACAGCTGCCGCGACTTGACCGGGAAGATGCAGAGGCCTTGGGCGGAGATATCGACCTCGCGGAAATCAGAGGGGCAGTGAACCGAATGGCGCGGAATAAAACCCCGGGCCTCAACGGCCTGCCGATAGAATTTTATGGTAGATACTTGGACCAACTGGCCCCGCGGCTTCAGGAGGTGTATAGGGAAGCCAAGACGAGATGTAAGCTGCCCCACTCTGTGTGAGGCCCTGATGATCCCACTACTGAAGCCAGGAAGGGAAGGGAAGGAAAGGACTCCGCTTCCTATAGGCCGCTGTCGATGCTGACAACGGACTATAAAATACTGAGCACCATTCTGGCGACCAGGTTGCTGAGGCACATGCCGAGACTGGTTCACAGGGACCAGTCGGGGTTCATCCTAACATCCGACGCCTTGTCCGTCTGATGGGGGACCCGCAGGAGAACGCGCGAACGCCACTCGTCTTATCTGTAGATATTGAGAAGGCTTTCGATAGCCTGGAGTGGGGTTACCTATACAAAGCCATGCGGCGTTTCGGCCTCAGGGAGGGATACATCGGTTGGACGAAGGTCCTATATGCCTCGGCGGTGGCGAGAGTGCGGGTGGGACCCCTGGTATCGCGCCAGTACTGCGTGGGTCGGGGCACCAGGCAGGGATGCTCGCTTTCCCCACTTCTATTCGCACTGGCAGTGGAGCCCCTCGCGGCGGAGGCCAGAACAGGCTGTTACTACAGGGGGTTGGATTATAGAGGGGCCCCGCAACTCATCTCATTATACGCGGACGATTTGCTCCTGTTCTTGGAGAATGCGGTGGAGGCACTGGACGGAGCGGAGCGGCTCCTTGCGCGATTTGGCAGGCTATCTGGACTGCGAGTGAATTGGGCCAAGACCTGTTTATTCCCGTTGCGACGAGGCGAGCCGCGGCCGGCGGTCTGGCCATTGCTTCACTGGGAACCTGATTGCCTTAAATAACTCGGAGTACATATATACCACACTGCCGCGGATATGCTTTAAGGCAATGTGGGGCGCTGTATCCGAGCGCTGAAGGGCAGCATGTCCTTCTGGTCCACACTCCCGCTCTCCGTAACGGGGCGTATCTCGCTGCTGAAAATGATTGCTTTGCCGCGCCTCCTGTATTATTTCCGCACGCTGCCAGTGTGGATACCGGGCTCCGTTTTTCGTCAGCTGCGATCACTATTAGTCTCTTTCTTATGGAACACGGGACGGCGCAGAGTTGCAATGGCGACTCTGACCCGGCCAAAAGACGAGGGGGGCTTGGCGGTGCCTGACTTCGAGCTTTATTATTTGGCAGCGCAGTTGCAGATCTTTACGCAAGAAGTGGCAAGGGTGTACCGGGGGCCGGAGCAGGACAGGGAGGGGGGCACCCCCAGGCATGTATTGGCGTATATCACGCTACAGCAGAGGCTGATTGTCGGAGACTTATCCCTGGAGGAGCAGACGTTCCGGCAATGCTGGAATCTGTCGCAGCGCCGGGCTGGGGTGCGGCGACCGTATGCGCCGGAGATCCCGCTGGGAATGGTAACGGCGCTTCCGCACGGCGGAGACTGGTCGGGATTGCAGGTATGGGAGGAGGCGGGCCTCCAAATGTTGGGCGACTTGTATGAGGAGGGAGCGCTGATCCCTTACCAAGCGCTGCAGGAGCGATTCGACCTCCCGAGAGGAGACTACCTGATGCATGCAGCGGTGACGGGGGCGATGCAGGCGCATTGGGGAGAGGGGCTCTCGGAACCCGCTACATCCGCAGCCTGCCAGTACACCATGATGTCTGCTGGCACTTATAAGGCGGTGACGTGTTTGTACTCCAGGATGCTGCGCGAAACCCTGTGGCCGCTGGCGGCGCTCAAGGCAAAATGGGAGCTGGATGTACAGACTGAGATCCCTGACACTACATGGGCGGGACTAGTGTGGAGGGCTAGGAAAAGCACCAGGAACGCGCGCTTTCAGCTGATACATTTCTATATTCTCCACAGGGCCTACCTTACACCGAGTAAACTTGGGAAGTACTTCGGTGTGGCAGATGCGGCGTGCCCTAGGTGTGGAATGGTGGGAGCGGAGCTCGGGCATATGCTGTGGGACTGCCCTCACCTGCGGGAATACTGGAGGGCGGTAGGCGAAACACTGGCAGCGGTGACGGACAGGGACTTGCAATACACCAAGGCGGTTTGTATCCTACACTGGTTTCCTCACACACCCAAAAACAAGAACACCAGCAAATTTATCGACATGGGTCTCCTGCTAGCCAAAAGGGAGGTGACGAGACTCTGGAAGTCGAAGGCGGGCCCCACACACGAGAGGTGGGCCAAGGAGCTACAGAAGTAGGCGGCGAGTGAAAGCACGCTTAGATATCAACTAGCGACTCGCAGGGCCGATGACAGGGCGCTAGCGGCGGTCACAGCATGGGAGGGGTTGGTGCAGGCCCTGCGCAATGACGCGATGGAGGTGGACCAGACGCCATCTGACCCCGAGGGGGACCCCCCCGGTGCATCCTACCCACACAAACACAGGGAATGGTTAAGTACTTCTGAAATGTACCCCAGACTAAATCCTACGGCCGGGAACAGTCGCAGTCGCGGGCGGGGGGGGGGGCACGGGTGGCGGGGAGGGAGGGAGGGCGGACAGGGGGGTAGGGATGGGGGAGGGGTAGTGCTGAAGTGGGGCACGGGGGGGGGAGGAAGACTCTAAAGCGGAACGCAGACGCCCTCCTATGTTAGTGGCAAAAGTGTAGTTCACAATATAGTTCAGTATTATGGTACCCTGAATGTCGCTGCCCGGCCTCCGGGATGTGGGCTCATGAGCTGTGTACGGCGGTCTCCATGACCACGAGAAATGGGGCGCTGGTAGAAGCGATGCAGGAAAAGTAAGAATGTACACTGCTGATAATATTGTTCTGCAATAAAAACGGTTTAAAAAAAAAAAAAAAATCATGCCTATGTGATGGCTTAGCAGAACACACGCTGCTGCTCTTCATGTTTTTTTACACATTTTTAACCCTCTGTTTTGAAATCTTTTTTGTAAACCATTATTAAACAGTTTGGGTCACCGGGAGCGCTATTTCATTTTAACTTGCTGAGCAGCTAAGATGTATGTTGGAGGGTTAGATTGTTCCTTAAGGCTGCAGTGGGATGCAGAGAGCCTTGGAAGGTTAGTTTTCAGCTGCAGCTCAACCTCCCATGTTATTACAATCAAGAAAACTACTTCTATTGCAAAATTCTGGGAGTACTTGCTAGATGATTTCTATTCGTATGCTAATTTGTTTATTAATACTGCTGTACTGACTAAATGCACTTTATTGACTCATACAGTTTTTAGTTCCTAGTTGTATTAATTGAATGTTTTTATGATATCTTCTCAATTATGGCCAAATCCGGCCAAATAAAGATTGTTTGAATTGACTTGAATCGAGATCTTAGTCTCTCAGAATTATTTGGAAATGTCTATGTTGATTTTGGAACAGCACCATAGGCCAAAGATGAAGCCACTGGGGAGTCTGTAGTGCATGAGCAGGAAGGCCGCAAGGCTCCATCTTGCTGCTATTCCATGCTTGCAGATCTGACCATCCCTCTATGGAAAGGTGGACATAGAATATTGATCCAAAATGTCTACTGGACATCCTACATAAAAAATGTCTAAATTACGGGATCACACAAAAATGAGGGACCAGAAGAATATCCTTCTTACTTGACCCCCAATTCACATATTATCCACAGTTCCTTTTTTGAAAAATATATTTTGGTACCAGGGAGTAGTACTGAAAGTTTAAGGATGGTGTTAATGTGCCTCAGATTACCAGCACTGGGCCCCTGTGCAACTACATTCCACCCAGGCGCTGAAGGAGAATACATCACACCCTACAGCTATTCAAATTTATGTGACAGGCGGGGTCAGTAAAATGAGGAAAATGGCGACCAAGTGTTGCCACTGCAAATTTCCTCTTACAACCCAGGGGAGGAAAAGGCAACAGGCCTTCTCCATCTATGCAACTAGGATCTGGAACAACATCCCTTTATACATTGGGACCACCTCAACCCTGCTCCAGTTTAGGAAGACATAGCTAATTAAATAGTGCTGATTCGCCACTAACAGGACACCACCCATTGCAGCGCCCAGATAACCCTCAAATCACCTGATGACTTTATCCTTGTCTTCGGCCTTGTACAGCTCTGGATAGGTTTGCCCTATACATACAGCACACGCGCAGACATACACTGAAGAGGACATGGTGATATCAGGCAGACCACCTACAAGTCTGAAGCTGAATTTCTCCTCTCCTGGAAAGGTCCTACTGGAGGTAGAAGGACTCACATATCTACAATGGAAGTGCCTCTTGAATATGAAATCTGATGCTTGTGTATGTGGAAATGAGGAAGGCGTGTAGATCCACAGATGGAAAGGTGAACTAGGGATGCACCCCTTCCAGGACACTCTTCCTTGTGCTGAGCTGAGCGCCTTACGCATGATCTCCAATTGCGGCAGACTAAGCCACCTTTATGTTCCCACGCCCCCAACACATCAAATTCCTGGCCCAGCACTCCGTGCCTCAGAATAGATGCCTACAGCTTTATCCCGAATTCTAAAATCTGCCACAAACTGCTTGCGCCCATCAAGTGCTCTGTGCAAATTGCAATTGGTTCCGCGTTTTTTCAGGTGCATTTTCCACCAGGTAAAGTAATGCCATCAAGCACTTGATTTTCAAAAATTGTCCACTAAGGGCAGGGGTTTGGGATCACTCAAAGGAGCGTGGCCGATGTAATTAAGGGCGTGGCTTAAAAACAGCTCAACTAAAAAGCTGTGCTTAGCATAGTGTGCTGCCCGACTGGTATTTTGCTGCTTCTGTCTGGGTGCCGCTCGCTGCCCTTGATTGTGGGACGCTTTGGAGCTGGTCTCTTCCCTAACGGAGTTACTTGTGTGAAGGGGACGCTGTGCTGAATTTGGTGAGGCCGCCAGAGAGGTATTAATCGCCGGGACTGCGAGGACCAGGGTGCTTGTCGCTCAGTTCACCCAGCACACTTGCCTCCTCTTCCCGGCCCCGCCTCCATCTACTACTTTACTTCTCGCGGCCCCCGCTCGCTGCCCTTGATTGTGGGACGCTTTGGAGCTGGTCTCTTCCCTAACGGAGTTACCTGTGTGAAGGGGACGCTGTGCTGAATTTGGTGAGGCCGCCAGAGAGGTATTCATCGCCGGGACTGCGAGGACCAGGGTGCTTGTCGCTCAGTTCACCCAGCACACCTGCCTCCTCTTCCCGGCCCCGCCTCCATCTACTACTTTACTTCTCGCGGCCCCCGCTTCGCGGGAGCCGCTTGCTGCCCTTGATTGTGGGACGCTTTGGAGCTGGTCTCTTCCCTAACGGAGTTACCTGTGTGAAGGGGACGCTGTGCGGAATTTGGTGAGGCCGCCAGAGAGGTATTCATCGCCGGGACTGCGAGGACCAGGGTGCTTGTCGCTCAGTTCACCCAGCACACCTGCCTCCTCTTCCCTGCCCCGCCTCCATCTACTACTTTACTTCTCGCGGCCCCCGCTTCGCGGGAGCCGCTTGCTGCCCTTGATTGTGGGACGCTTTGGAGCTGGTCTCTTCCCTAACGGAGTTACCTGTGTGAAGGGGACGCTGTGCTGAATTTGGTGAGGCCGCCAGAGAGGTATTCATCGCCGGGACTGCGAGGACCAGGGTGCTTGTCGCTCAGTTCACCCAGCACACCTGCCTCCTCTTCCCGGCCCCGCCTCCTTTCTGACCTCCCACCTGCTTTAAGGGTCCCGCCCACACGCGTTAGCGGGACGCGCGCGGGACGCAGCCCGGGGCGAAGACCGGGCAAAGAGCGGGCCGTTTGAGGCCGTTCGAGACTGTTCGTGACTGGACTGGACATATCCCTTGGACTGTGTGCTCCTCACAGGTAATAAGCAATGGCTACCGGTCTATTGAGGTTGGCCCCTAAAGGCAGTAACGTTGTAGGGACTCTGGACAATTTTATTACACGAGCCAGTAATGTCCTCGCGTACGAGATCGCTGCCACAGAACGTGGGTTATCCCTAGATCCATCATTAGGGAAGCGATTGATAGAGATCAGGGTACCTAAAATAAACCCACTTCCACGGATAGAGTAATCTCACAGTTACACGCACATACATTCATCATACGCTAGGGCCCATTTCACTAACATACACTCAAATACTCTACCAGCAATAGACCTGTGGGAAGAAAACTCCAAACCACCCTGCATCTATATCTAGGACGATAGGACCTGATTATAGTGGTTGCCCTTAAACATACTCTATATAATCTATACAATAATGATCAAAATGTACACAATAATTGACAAGAAAGGAAATTCAACACCATGTTTAAAAGTTATATTGCTTTATCTAAAATTAGTCAAAGTAAATCAATCAGAATAAATCATTTCTCATAGTTACCTATTCTAACTAAGTGTCAGAACGGGTCAGGACAAGTCTCTCGATAAAGTCTCTCAGGACGAAGTCCCTCAGCATCGATCCTCAGCAACGCAAGTTCACGCAGCAAAGGTAAAATGGCAAAAGGGGTGGCAAAATCCCTCCCTAAGCTAACAGTTTTTATAATGAAAATTACAATGGAAAGACTCATCAAGTTTGAAAGAAACACTGAATCACTGAGCAGAGCGAGAAGGAAAGGATGCAACATTGCAACATTTATGAACCTCCGCTCAGGAAAAATACACATAGCGAAGACTATGGAACAGGAACCAAGAAAATAAAACATGTATCACATTTAATCCGGTTTCTCCTCGGCCATCGAGCCACAGTTCAGAGTTTTCCTCTACGGCTCCTTTGTCTTTCGAAATTGCCAAGGACACTTTCACTTTTCTTGGAGAACACCCAAAGCTGCTGCCGTCCTCATGGAAAGTTTCATAGAAGGACCATGGTCAGTCACCCTCAAGACCATTTCCAGCAGGGGTCTCCCTCGTCACGTCTTTCACATATTCACTCGAGGCCAGGCTTCAAAATTAGCCATCATGGATTAGGCCCACATAGGCCACAACAGACCATCTCAATTAAAAGAAATAAAAACAACGTTACTACAGCATAATGATTAAACAGTGTTAACCCCACTAATACCCTTATGTGTATGCATTTATCTAGCTTTTGCAACATAAAAAGCATTAATTCAGACAGCGTTTTGTGCTCAAAATAAACAGCACACAGCAATGTTTAAACATGAAAACTTGCACTTTATATTAAACAGAAACAGCACAAATAAGCTAACCCTCGTATAATTCTCTCTTATGTTAGAACAAACGGATTGATTAATAGAATCACACTTGCACAAGACAAATAATTAATTGTTAATTATTAATAAATTAATAAAACGCATAGACATGCCAGAGCTTCAAAAGCCCATGAATTTTCTAAAAGAAAACTCTGCTCCAGCAATCCCCCCTTTGGTGATTTTATCACCAAATAAACCCAAAAAAAAAATTAGTGAAAATTTAGTCCCATTTTAGGAAAAATCAGAAATGTCTTTTCCCTTTACACAACATTAAACACTAGTCACTCTTTCATCATCTCTCTTTGTCTCTAAATAAACACTCTCCCTCAATTCTTCTAGTTCAATTTCTTGAGGTTCTCTTTTCAACTTCTTATTTTTCTTTTCCTTATTCAATTTCTTCTTCCCTCCCCTGTTTTTACAACACACACACACCAATCTTATTATTAACAAAGCCACAATTATACAAGACAAGGGAAACAATATTCTACCTATAATTGTACTACCTATTTTTGCAATAAAATCCTTAACAGCTATCATTTTATTAGCTATTTTAGTCCACAAACTCCCAGCTTCAAGTGGTACTAATTCTTCATGTAAATCAGTAATATTTTTGATATAGACCTTCAGGTCTTTACTTTCATCAGGAATGTAAGTGCAACAATGTTGAACTTTCAAAATTCCACAGACTCCACCCTCCTTGGCCAATAGAATATCAAGGGCAAGTCGATTTTGCATTGACATGGCACGTACGGCACTTAATTCCGTATTTACCAAAAGAAACCCTCCTGCGGTATTTGTCGATAAGCGATCAACCACTGTGGACAGTTTCCGAATTCCATAAGCATTTAAAGAAATTCCCACTGCTGGAATCAAAACCCCAAAAATATCACCCACAATTTCAGACCAAGTTTCTCTCTTAAAACGTGTTAATAAGTTAATATCTTCTACATCTCTTATTTTATCTGTATGAAAAATCTTAGGAAAAACCAGACCCACATAACACGTGCCATACCAATGGTCAGGCAGCTTGTAATAAGCCTTGTTCCCACAAACATAGTACACTCCTGGAAAAATCGTATCTTCTCCACCTCTGAAACCCCAACCTGTCGCAATGAAGTATGTATCATGGCACTCACTAGTTCCCACAAAATATGTATCATATTGGGATTTCCTTCTGGTAATGCAAAGTTTACCCTTCTGTGGCGCATCTAGAGCTAAAGTTGGACTAGCCCCATTCTTCAACTCTTTTCCCATCTCAATGTCCCACATTGTCTCACTCACTTCATATTTTCCCCCTTTCTCATGCATGTTCACTCTCCTTTCTTCTACCATATCCAGGAAAGCTCTCTCCTCTTCTTTCAAACTGCAAGTTAAATTATTCTTAAAAATATAATCTAATGTTAAACCTTTTTCTTCAATAAAAATCTCACCAAAAGTGTTAGCTTCTTTAGCTGGATTCAGCTCTTTATTCATTGGCAAGTGTCCAAAAATACTATCTCTGTTAGACATCTTATAATCTATTTTCCCTAACAAATAAAAAACACTACTTAAAATACTACAAGAAATACCATATGTAGCTGGTAAATGGTGATAAGTAACACCCTCTGAAACAGATGCAGGTAATTGCATACAGACGTAGCAATCCCTTACTTCCATTGTCTTCACATATTCATATAACAGTTTAGAAAAAACATTACTAGAAAAATTATTAATCGACCTATCTTTGTGTATGTAACTACTACTTCTAATTGGAACTACTTCTTGTGAATTCTTCTCTACATTTGTCACATTCTCTATATTCATTCCAAATTCTACTCTAAAAGTAACTAATAAAACTAAAACACCCCATAGAAGCATTAATAATCCAGTACAACAGCAGCACATTCTACACCACCTCTTAAAGAAGGCACATCTATTTTTATTATCCTCTATGTTAGCCATTTCAGTTTAGCCTCTACTACTCCACTACTGTTTGAACTTCTTCAATTCTTCAACAATTCTTCAGCTTTCAATTTATCCAAATGATCTCCTCGTTCACTTGATCCAAGTGAATCCTTCTTTCACTCAGTTTGGATACTTGTCATTCTTCACTTCAATTTCTTCAACATCAAATTGTATCAGATCTCCAACGTCAGAATCCTCAGTACTCGACTCTTCTCCAATGTCAGTCAAGAGTACTTTCAGAATTTCACCAGTATCTTCCTCAACCACTTCTCTCAAGACCACTTCCGGATTATCCCGAGTCACTGTTTCTTCTTTTCCTTCTTCAGACAGTGTCACATAAGACCATTCCGGTGATCTGTACTTTTGGTTGGGTCTTTTAACTCTTTTTATTTCTACTGGTTCTTTCGATCTCTTTGATTCTTCTTCTTCAGCCTTTGAAGTTTGACTTGATATTTCATTTACTTGTTCAGCTTTCGATGAATTTGCTCTTATTACTCTGTATCTCACCCTTTTAACTCGGTTGTTAGGCCAACGATCTCCTTTCACAACCTTTTTCGGCTTTAATTCTTTAACACTCTTCTCTCCAATCGAAGTTCTCTTTCTCAGAACTCGACCCTCTGTTTGTTCATCCTCATCATCCGATTCTGTTTCAAGTGCCTCTTGTTTCCGTTTCCCAGCAGCTTTTTTCTTCTCCACAGATTTTTTCACCACTGTTTGAGACTTCCCTACTTCTGTCCCTCCTCTGGTCTCCAACACGCAATCTTCTTGCTGTCTACTTGTCCCTTCACCTAGCTCCTCATCAATGTTCCCTACACCTCCTCGGGGGTCTTCCGCAATCTGTCCCTCTCTATCTTCTTCTGACCCTGTTTCTTCAAGAATAATCTCAAGTGGTTCCTCAATCTCCTCCTCTTCTGATTCAGGAGTAATCTCTGTGTGATTTCTTTTTTCTTTTCTTTTCCCTCCACTGCTACTTGAAACTTCAGGCTCTTTAACAGAATCTGATCTTTTCTCTGATACTCGCAGTGATTCTCTTGAAGCTCTCTGTGCTTCTTTTCTCACTGATTCTGTATCATCAGTATCTTCATCATCACTGGAATCTGACTCTTCAAAATACTCTTTACCAGTTCCTTCTTTTGGGTTTGGAACTCTCAGAGTATGACTTGCATGTACCCAGTGCTTCACTCCAGCACACTTTACTGCAGTCGTTGTAGTCAGAATAACTTGTCTCGGCCTTCCCCACCTTGGAATCAAGCAATTTCTTCTTCTGTGAACTTTTATCCTCACCCAGTCTCCTGGACTCAGGTCATGGGCTTGCTTCTTCTCAAGTGTGGTAGCTTCTTCTCCAACCTGGTGAAACACAGAATGAACTGCGTCAGCCAGGCCTTTACAGTAATCCAAAATCATGTCATCAGTTATTGTCACCAACTTATTGACAGGCACAAATGCATGGCGCATAGCACGTCCCATGATTATTTCATGCGGGCTCAAACCAGTAGTTCTATCTGGAGTAGATCTCATAGTCATCAGAACTAGAGGTAACACATCTGGCCATTTCATGCCAGTGGCTAAACACATCTTTCCAATTCTATTCTTGATTGTGCCATTGATCTGCTCAACCACACCAGAAGCCTCTGGTCGGTATGCACAATGTAGCTTCTGCTGAATTTTCAATGCTTCACAAATTAAACCTATGAGTTCATTTTGAAAGTGTCTACCTCTGTCAGACTCAACTGTAACTGGAAACCCGTACCTAGGAATCAACTCCCTCAACAGTAACTTTGCCACTGTTAATCCATCATTTCTTCTAGTCTGGTAAGCTTCCACCCACCTTGAAAACAAACAGACTACCACCAAAACATACCTCAGTCTGTTCACTTGGGGCATTTCAATGAAATCAATCTGCATTCTTGTAAAAGGACCTCCTTCTCTGCCTATTGTTCCCAGACTCACCACTGTTTTTTTCCCAGTGTTAAATTGCTGACAAATTAAACACCTTTGACAGATGCTCTCTGCAATTGTCCTGAACTTTGCATTGTACCAGGTCTGCTTGAACAACCTTACCATCGCATCCCTCCCCAGATGTCCCTGGCCATGATACATCCTTGCCATTGACGACAAGATTGAGTTTGGCATTACTGGTCTGCCATCTCTGTAGACCCAAACATGGTCTGTTTCTCTTGGAGCACATCCTGCTTTAACCCAATCTTGTTTCTCCTCTTCTCCTGCCTCATCTTGTAACTGCTTTACTTCATCCCACGTTTCTAGGACATTAGTAAACATCACAGAAAGAAAAGACATTTCCTCCATTCTGTCCCGATTAATTGACTGATTTGTCTTAGCACAATACTGCGCCACATCGTTGGCGTAACGGTTTCCAACCGTGATAAAATCATCCCCTGGACCATGGGCAGCACATTTTACAACTGCTAACTCCTTAGGCAGCTGTATCGCCTCAAGCAATTTTCCAATCAATTCAGCATTCTTTATCGGAGTTCCACCCGATGTCAAGAAACCTCTTTGCAGCCACAACTGGCCAAAGTCATGCACCACTCCAAATCCATACTGACTATCAGTCAACACGGTTGTTCTCAAATTTTTCCCAATCTCACAAGCTTTTGTCAATGCCACTAATTCAGCAACTTGCGCAGATTTCACTCCTTTCAATGGTGATGCTTCCATGACCTCTGAAACTTTGCACACTGCATATGCTGCACATAGCACACCATCATCATTCCTCAGGCATGATCCATCCACAAACAACACATGGTCATTCTCAGGTAAGGGAATATCCCTTATGTCTGGTCTCGGTTTTGTACAATACTCAAGCACATCCAAACAATCATGATCATCTTCCATCTTTATACCCACATTTTCAATATCCGGCAAGAGTGTCGCTGGATTCACATTCACACATCTCTCGAGTCACATTTGAAGCTCCCAGAATCACTTTTTCGTACTTAGTCAGCCGACTATGTGACATATGCTGAGTTCTGCTTCTTGTCAAAAGAATTGCCACATTGTGAGGTACGAATACCCTTACAGGATATCCCATTATGATCCCCTCACTCTGTTCCAGGCTTCTGCATGTTGCAGCCACAGATTTTAGACAACCTGGTAAACCCACAGCTACAGGGTCAAGTGTCGATGAGAAGTATGCAATAGGCCTTCTCAATTGTCCATGTTTCTGGATTAACACTGAAAGTGCACATCCATTTCTCTCACTGCAGTACAACTCGAACTCTTTCTCATAGTCAGGCATACCCAAAGCTGGAGCCTCACACATTTTACTTTTGAGCTCTTCAAATGCTGCCAATTGTTCTGCATCCAAATCTAATGGATCTTTCATTTCACTTTTCGTCAGCTTAATCAGTGGTTTTGCTATCAGAGAAAAATTAATTATCCACTGACGACAATATCCCACCATACCCAGGAACTTTCTCACTTCTCTCTGGGTTTTTGGAGCTTTCATTTCTCTGATTATTCTGATCCTGTCAGTAGTCACTTTTCTCAGACCCTTTTCAATATTGTGTCCAAGATAATGAACCTCTTTCTTGCAAAACTGCAATTTGGCTGGAGATACCTTTAATCCTCCATCTGCCAGATGATTCAGTAAAGCTATGGTATCTACTTCACAAGCTTCACGTGTCTTTGATGCCACCAGTAGGTCATCAATATACTGCACTAACACTGAGTTTTTGGGCATAATTAAACTCTCCAACGATTTCTTCAATAACTGATTGAATATCGAAGGACTCTCCGTATACCCCTGTGGGATTCGACACCATGCTAAGATACGCTGGCCAAACCTAAATGCAAAAATCGGCTGGCTGTCATGATGCAATGGAATTGAAAAGAACGCATGACACAAATCAATCACTGTATACCACTCAGCATCATGTGGAATTTGATACAGAATCACTGATGGATTTGGCACAATAGGACAACATGCCACCACAATTTGATTAACTTTTCTCAGATCCTGTACGATCCTAAATTTGCCATTGGGCTTTTTCAGTCCCATTATCGGTGAATTACACGGACTACTCAGTAGTTCTCTCAGAACTCCTTGCTGAATCATTTTCTCAATTATAGGAGTTATCCCTTCAATTATTTCTGGTGTCATTTTGTACTGAGGAATGTTAGGATATGTAATTCCCTCTTTCACTGCAATTTTCACTGGATCTACATTATTCATCAATCCCACATCCTCTCCTGTAAAATCCCAAACTGCTCTTTTCACTGTGTCTCTCAGCTCTTGAGGCAAATCCTCCGGATTAAACACAGCAAATGCACCAATTAACTCACTTTCTCTATTTTCTAGAGTCATTCGGTAGAAAACATCATCATCTGGTGTCTCAAAAGCTATTCCATCTGGTGTACAAAAAATTGTGCAATTCATCTTACACAATAAGTCCCTACCTAACAGGTTCACTGGACTCGTGTCACAGACAATAAATCTGTGCATGTCTGAAAATTTCCCTATCTGTACTCTTACTGGTTCAGTAAGACGTGTTCTGATTTGTGTATTGGCTACACCAACTACTTGGATTGCTTCATCCGAGAGAGGAAGATTTCTAACATCTGTTGACCTGACAGTTGATCTTGTCGCACCTGTGTCTACCAAAAAAGTAACACTCTCCTCATTTATTTTCCCATCCACAAATGGTCCTGCCTGGTCTATTTCTAGAGTTGCACCAAGTATGCACTCTTCCTCCTCTCTTCGGCACCGTCAATAATCACCCTCAGACTCACTCCCTTCACTCTTTAATAAGTACTGCTGTACTTTGTTAGAACGTCTTGGTTTGTTTACCTGTTCATCATTGAAGAATCCCGAGTCCTGATTGTACTTTTGTACCCCTCTATTCTGCGGCAAGGGCGGTTTTGGCTCCTGACTCTGTTGTCTCACAACTTTCTGTTGCTGTTGCTGCTGGTTATTCCCTTCATTCTGCACCTGTTGATTTAAGGATTTACCCTCATTATTCACTAATGGTGGATTAGGACATTCAGATCTCCAATGTCCCAGCTGGCCACATTTGTGACAAGGGAACTTTTTCTTTGCTTCCTCAAGACTTCCTTTCCCCTTTCCTGCATATCTGGGTCTATTTCCTGCATTATTTCCTGGATTATTTGCCTGTTCCACTAACTGTGCTTCCTGTCTTTCTGCAACTTTCACTTGTGCCCACATTGCTTTCTCTTTCAGCTTTCTTTGTTTTGCTTCAATTTCATCA
This sequence comes from Triturus cristatus, assembly GCF_964204655.1. Lineage (NCBI taxonomy): Eukaryota > Metazoa > Chordata > Amphibia > Caudata > Salamandridae > Triturus > Triturus cristatus. The sequence continues at coordinate 327,457,603 of NC_140590.1, read as the reverse complement.
CTGAAGTATTTTGCATGTCTCAGAATCTCATCTACTTTCTTACTCTGCCAATCCACTGTGTGTTCACGAATTCTCTCACCAATTTCAGGTCTTAAACCATATACAAATCTGTATACAAAATGACTCAAATCTTTGTCACCCAGGTGTTCATCTCCACTGAATTGTTTAAAAGCCAGTATCAGCCTTTCATAAAAAGCATGAACTGATTCTTTTGCTTCCTGTTGTGTTCGATCTATCTTAACCCAGTCTGTCTCTTTTGGAGGAACTTTACTCTTCAGGTATACCATCACCTGATCATATTTTCTCATCACTTCTGGATCTGGTGCCCCTGTTCTTGGATCTCTTGGATATTCCTCAGTAGGCCAACTCACAACTATTTTACACTCAGTCCACAAGTCTGCTGGAACAATTATATCAAACAGACTATTCAGGTCAACCCACAGCACTTTTGACAACTTCACAAACCTATCTACCTGCCTATACCACTCGACGGGCTTTTCTCTCAATCGAGGGAAATCATTCGTAAATGATAAAATATCCTGTCTGGTCCATGGAACATGTACATATCCTCCTCCAGGTATTTCTCTCATAGGATAATGCTCCACTGGTTTCTCCTTTTCTCTCACTGGAAATGCGGAATAAGTTGTTCTATCTTCAGATTCCTCTCTTTTCTTATACCACCTATCCTTCCACTTTTCTACATCACCCCATCTTCGCAATAATGCCACCATTTCTTTAATCTGTCCTGTTCTACCAGAAGTATTCAAATTTTCAATGTCTTTCTCTGTGAAATCCATCCTGTAAGTTTTCTGCAAAACCTTTACTTTATCAATGTCAACTCCTTGCTCATTTGCTATCGCTCTTAGTCTATCATGAGTATTTCTTGCTCTCCATGTTATGCTTTTACACATAAACATTAATTCACCATCATGATGACTCTTCAGGATTTCTGTTGGAACTGTTCCTGTCACAAGCTCTTCTAATTCTATACGTAACTTAACCACATCAATAACTTGTGAATCCTTATCCTTTTTCTGAAGAACCTTCATCCAATCATTCAAATCATCAACTGTTATTTCAGCAGTTTTTCTCACTGGAACCACTTTTTTCTGCGGTTCTAAAATTGGCATCCCTGAACAACTGGGTTCACTAACATCCAATAGTTCACTACATGTGTCATGTCTTGTTTGTCTCAGGTCACTTCTTTCTGCTCTTTTATCTGAATCTCCTGAAGGACCAACTGAATTCGTTAGGTTATTCCCAACATATGGAATCACTAGTCCATTCTCACCTGCTCTCTGTTTGTCAAACACAGGCATAACTGGACCTATTGTTACAGGCACCGTAACAGCTTCCAGATTCTTTGTTAACTCCCTAATTTTCTCAGTCAGTTCTGTTGTCGTTTTTGCTAATTTTCTGGCATTTTCCTCACTACTTCGATTCTCTCTCTCCCTGAAAGAACTATTACTTCTTGATTCAGGTGTCACTTTTTCTTTCTCAATAATACAGACTGTATCTCTTATTGGAGAAACAACTGGTGTACTCTCATCTGGTTCTGGTCTATATGGAGGTGGTCTCTTGTAAATCATGTCATTTAAGACCTCATCCTCATACTCTCCATATCTTCTCATATCTGACTCAGGAACCCTTTCTACAGAAGGAGCAGAAACTTCAACTGTTCTCATTGGATATAATCCCTCCGTCATATTAACATCTCGCCATCTTTTCATCCGATCATGATGTGTTTCACGATCATGTCTCCTTCCAAACATGTTCCTGTAATACCCTCCAGATCTTTGCTTTTCTCGCTCATGAACTTCCTCTTCCCATTCCACTAAAGCCTCGAACTGCGTAGGTCTCGGCTTCGGGTCCAGACGTACCATCTTTTCCCGTAAATTTCTCAACACGGCCAAATTAAATGAACCATGTTCTGGAAATGCTAGAACACCATCTTCTTTAGTATACCTAACCCAATTCTGCAACCATATACAGGTATGTAATCCATATTTCGCAACCATGAAGGATGCAGGTGTTTTCGCTGGAGGTAGCAACTCACCTTCTCTCGTTTTAACCTCTTTATCCTTGGTAAACCACTTTTTAACTTTCCCAAAGAACGTTTTTTTCTTTTTCTCCTCTTGATAATACATTTTAGCGCTTACTAAAACTCTCTACTCTTTCCGTATTATAAATATACAATACGAGTTTCTCAACCAATAGCAGCGCGACTCACACTAACGCACCAATCCTGGAGCGTCTACGTCACTAAACAGCTCTTCCAATCCCTGCGCGACTCACACTAACGCACTAATCCTAGCACTATCCAATCAGAGCGCGGACCTTCTGACGTCAACAGCCGCTGCAGTCTCTGTCTCCTGTCTCTGTCACTCGTCTACCCCTCCTTTACAAAAACTCTCAGTAGACTTCATGTCAAAATTTCTACAAAATCTATTAGTTACAACATAAAAACATCTCCATTGTCTGCTTCGCTAACCACAGAATAGTAAAAAAGAGTCTATTTCTCAAGAATCAACAAACTTACATACATCTCATAACTGTTTCCTCTAGGACGTATCCAAAGAGTCTTACAATCAATAAATGTATATGCATTCACGCACATTCATACAAGAAAAAAAATAGTACATGCACACAGAATCCTGCTTCCCGAGAACAGCGCACAATCTGTCCTATTACAGAATTATAACATACAACAACTAAGCAGCTTACCTCTGCCCAGTTCCTCAAACAAGCTCAGAGAATACCTATTACTCCTCCCGCAATAAGCTTTAACGGCAATCCTTACGGATCCCTGGGACTTAAGACCAGAGTTTCACAGATAACCTTCACTACGATACACACTCCTTATATACCAGAAATGTTTTCTAATAGTAACATACGACGATGTCACTGATTCCGAACCTAGACAATGTGAACGCGCAACTTCAATTGTCACACGTTATTCCTTACAATCCCGTCTTTCCCGAGAGCAGCATATACACCTTCCTCTGCCCTACTACGGAACTGCTACCAGCTTCCAAATTCCAGAAGGACTACATATAACTCAACATGACGACTCCAACATATAGTATTAGTACATATACCAATATCATCAAAAATAAATCAATAATCAATAAGCTAATATACAAGCAATCTTATCTTATCAGATCAAGACAACCATCTATAACCATCCTCTGCTACCAGAGAAATTGATAGAGATCAGGGTACCTAAAATAAACCCACTTCCACGGATAGAGTAATCTCACAGTTACACGCACATACATTCATCATACGCTAGGGCCCATTTCACTAACATACACTCAAATACTCTACCAGCAATAGACCTGTGGGAAGAAAACTCCAAACCACCCTGCATCTATATCTAGGACGATAGGACCTGATTATAGTGGTTGTCCTTAAACATACTCTATATAATCTATACAATAATGATCAAAATGTACACAATAATTGACAAGAAAGGAAATTCAACACCATGTTTAAAAGTTATATTGCTTTATCTAAAATTAGTCAAAGTAAATCAATCAGAATAAATCATTTCTCATAGTTACCTATTCTAACTAAGTGTCAGAACGGGTCAGGACAAGTCTCTCGGTAAAGTCTCTCAGGACAAAGTCCCTCAGCATCGATCCTCAGCAACGCAAGTTCACGCAGCAAAGGTAAAATGGCAAAAGGGGTGGCAAAATCCCTCCCTAAGCTAACAGTTTTTATAATGAAAATTACAATGGAAAGACTCATCAAGTTTGAAAGAAACACTGAATCACTGAGCAGAGCGAGAAGGAAAGGATGCAACATTGCAACATTTATGAACCTCCGCTCAGGAAAAATACACATAGCGAAGACTACGGAACAGGAACCAAGAAAATAAAACATGTATCGCATTTAATCCGGTTTCTCCTCGGCCATCGAGCCACAGTTCAGAGTTTTCCTCTACGGCTCCTTTGTCTTTCGAAATTGCCAAGGACACTTTCACTTTTCTTGGAGAACACCCAAAGCTGCTGCCGTCCTCATGGAAAGTTTCATAGAAGGACCATGGTCAGTCACCCTCAAGACCATTTCCAGCAGGGGTCTCCCTCGTCACGTCTTTCACATATTCACTCGAGGCCAGGCTTCAAAATTAGCCATCATGGATTAGGCCCCCATAGGCCACAACAGACCATCTCAATTAAAAGAAATAAAAACAACGTTACTACAGCATAATGATTAAACAGTGTTAACCCCACTAATACCCTTATGTGTATGCATTTATCTAGCTTTTGCAACATAAAAAGCATTAATTCAGACAGCGTTTTGTGCTCAAAATAAACAGCACACAGCAATGTTTAAACATGAAAACTTGCACTTTATATTAAACAGAAACAGCACAAATAAGCTAACCCTCGTATAATTCTCTCTTATGTTAGAACAAACGGATTGATTAATAGAATCACACTTGCACAAGACAAATAATTAATTGTTAATTATTAATAAATTAATAAAACGCATAGACATGCCAGAGCTTCAAAAGCCCATGAATTTTCTAAAAGAAAACTCTGCTCCAGCACGATCATCCTTGGGAGCCATTATGACCATCCCTTCCCCCTACAACTCAGTATTATCCACATTAGGTGGCTCTTCTGTTGCGGTTCCCTTAGGTGATCCCCCTCCTCTGGGTGTTCCTACCCAACTTAATCCAAGTGTTCTTAGGCGCAATCACCTGGATCACTCTTCCCCAGCTCCCATATTCAATAGTGCTACAACGAGATCCATGACGGATCGGTCCGTAAGAAGCAAACGCCCCGGGGTGAACCTCTCTGCTACAAAAGGCAAAAAACGCGAAGGGGCTCCTGTGAGATGTCCCTCTAAAAAGAAACCAAAAATGACGCCTGTCCCGAATCAAGATATTAGCACACCCCTAATTGAAAATGACCCAGCTAATATTCCCACCCAATACCCTGTCGTACCCCCTACACCCACTGTCACATGGTTGGAAGCTCTTGAGGGAATGAGTCCTAGTGCTTTGGGATAGAATGGCTGTTCTAATCGACGGAAGGCTGTCTCCTTTAGTAGATCGCCTTGTTGCTCTGGAAGGGAAAATAGCATCATTATTATCAATACAAAAACAGCCTAACATAGCGGCATCAGTACATTCAGCTTTGAACCCATCTAGCCATCAACTGACCACCTTACCCTGTATTTCATCTATTGAACAGGTGGCCGCCCATCATACCGCCCCTAATACAGCCAAAAGTGGAGGGGAACTAATCCCCAACAAGGACTTTAGGCATGCTCGCTCTGCCATACCACGACAGGCTAGTGCACCCTCTGAATTGGGTAACCCAGAGGGTCCCTCACCCCAAACTCCTCCCCCTTCCTCGACCAACCCTGGATCTAATTCCCCCCCTATCACTAAGATTCTCCCAAGACTCGACCTACCACCAGAATATAGTCCATACGTTGTGGTATTAACAGGTGTACCCGAACTTCCACAAGATAGAGTTGAACCCTATTTGTCTTTGAAGCATAAGACAATACACTGGCTGAATACAAATAGACCTTTGCCTTCAAATCTGAATGGGGAAATTCTGATGGTTCGAAGAGTATCCTGGGTAGGCCGGGGTGTGAAGAACATTAGGGGTGATTGCATAATTGTGAATTTTAGAGATCCAAGGGTGGTAAAATACGTCGGTGAGGGGGGTTGGAGTAACATGGATGATGGAATCCACTCCCCCCTCCTCTCTTACTTTTATCCGCTAGGAGTACCTAAACATAGGAGGGATATACCTATTGTACAAACAACTGCAGGGAGACCATGTATAGCTCTTAGTGGAATCCAGGAGTCTGATACACAACTTCCCTATTCTAGCATACCATGTTAAATAGGTTTAGCTCCCTGGACTGCATTGATTGACTGGAGCAAGACTTTGACCCCAGGTCCATGGCCACATTCCAGATGGAGCCAATTGAGAGCTCGGCTCCACCATCACAGCCCCAGGTATACACGGGCTCAGACAATTGGATATCCCTGGATGTTGGCTATGACCCTGGTATACGAAGAATACTTATAAGTCCCTCAGTAGCGCTCCTTGATTGTTTAGATACCCTAGATGATAGGTATCCCTCATTAATAGGTACCGACCCGGGCATCCCTTCTGCCCTGATTCCGTCCCCATATTTGGGTGGAAGCCCCAAAATAGGGTTAACACATCAAACAGAGTTGAAGTCAATGGATACCTTTTCTGACAATACTCCTCTCTCTGTTTCCCCTACACAGCTAGGCCTCTTACCTACTATTATTTGTGGCAACTCAAATACACCCTCTGCCATAACACCTACTTCCCTTAGGTCTTATCATTCCATCAATAAAGCTACGGGGTTGAAAGTTTTGTCCTGGAACGTGGCGGGCCTATCACGTTTGTTAGAACTCCCTGATTGGGGGGAATTTATAGATGGCAACGATATCTGCCTCTTCCAGGAGACTTGGGCATTGAAGCCCTATCATCATGTAGGGTTTGCTACCTTTTGGGAATCTGCAGTAAGGCCAAATGGGGGAAGGCCCTCTGGAGGGATGACTATTTGGGTACGGACTTATCTGGGATGTGCACCTAAGAGAATTAACACCGAGTCACCGGATATTATGTTTTTAGTTATGTCCACATTGGAAAACCAGGTGTTGACCCTTATAAACATATATTCTCGTCCTGTGAGCTATGGTCAGGAGTCCATCACCTTGAGTAGTTTGGATACTCTTCTGAGTACGACTATCAACACCGACTCTCTTATAATCGGTGGGGACTTCAATTGCCATTACGAACCTTTGAACGGGTTAATTTTCCCTGTATCCCAGGAAGAGGACCAAGTGTGGGCTATACCGCCTTCCAATACCTACCCCACGAAGGCTTGGACGCCATTGGTCCTTCAACTTACCCAATTATCACTTACTTTTTCACTAAGGGCATGCAATGGCAGGTTTCCTGCAGATAATCCAGGCAACCCAACATTCGAAAGAAATGGCCAAACCTCCATTATTGATTATATTATGCTTAGCATGGGACTCTGGCCAAGGATCCTGGACTTCCAAGTCATTAAACGCAGTGAAAGTGACCATAACCCCATTGTTGTTACCTTGGAGGGGTTTATAAATCACCACCCTCCCCCCACTGATCCATCTAGTGTAGTTCCTTTGATTGCAACCGATGGCTCGCGAAGAGTCAAATGGGAGAAGATCGCCCTATCTGACAGGAAAGTCGGTGCAATGTACTCTGAAATTTATCCTCTCTTGGAGAAAGTAATGGGAGCACCAACTTCACTAGAGGCTCATTCTGACCTTGAGCTGATTGGAGCGATACACATAGAATTATGCGCCACCCTTGAGACTCACTTTAGCCAGGCTATCAAGAGGAACGTACAATCCACAAGGGAGAATCCTACTTGGTTTAATAAATCGTGTAGGGAAGCAAAGTTATTGCTTCTAATAACTCTTAAAAATGGCACTAAGACAAAAATAAAGGAAGCAAGGGCTTGTTTTAAGAAAACTATCAGCGATGCAAAAAAAGAGTGGGAAATTAGCATATGGGAGGAAATCTCCCATGCACTAAAGAATAGGGATCAAAAATCATTCTGGAACTTGGTTAAAACCGGGAAGTCTGGTTCGACTCGAGCGTTCCAACCAAATCTAGGGCCAGAAATATGGCGTATATACTTCCAAGAACTCTACGCCTCCAAGACCTCACAATTGGTCACACACCTTCACCATCCTAGTCCTTGCCTACTCTCAAACCAAGCCCTGACCCCGATGTGCACCCTCAGTGAGGTTAGAGTTGCCCTTAGTAAAATTCTACCTAACAAAGCCCCAGGTTTAGATAGAATTCCAGGCGATCTTTTTAAAAGTGAACCTGATATATGGGCCCCATATTTATTTGGTCTCTTTAATGCAATCTTAGCAGGAATGCCGCTACCGTCTACCTGGGCCGGAGCCGAGATCATTCCGATACACAAAAAGGGATCCCCACTTGACCCGGCTAATTATAGGCCTATTAGCCTAATAGATGTTGCCCAGAAGATCTTTGCCCGCATCCTCTTAGCGAGACTACAAACCTGGATGGAGGAATCTAAAATCCTGACCCCTCTGCAGGCGGGATTTAGAGCCAGAATGTCAACTGTGGACCAATTGTTCAGACTGCAAATGATCCACTGGAAAAGCATAATCCTAGAAGGGGGCAGTCTTTACCTCACGTTTGTTGATCTAAAATCTGCCTTCGACATGATGGACCGCAGCCAACTCTGGGAGTTGTTAAAGGGGATGGGTGTACCTCTCTACCTCTGTGACTTATTTGAACGTCTCCATAAAGACACTTTCGCTAGAGTCAGGTTTGGACTCCATGGAGAATTGACAGAACCATTTCAGGTAGAAAAGGGAGTTAGACAGGGCTGCGTTTTAGCCCCAACTCTCTTTGCCCTCTTCTTGAATGGACTAATTGAAGATATTCTGGCCCTAAATGATAGACACCCCCAAGTTGGCAGGCAGGAAAATTCCCGCACTTATGTTTGCGGATGATACTCTGCTTTTGTCTAGATCACCCATGGGTATGGTTAGAGTCCTGGATGGCTTCGCCTCCTTTTGTAGGAAAAGGAATCTAATCATCAACGTGAATAAGACTAAATACATGGTGTTCCATGCAGATACCACCAATCGTCCAATACCAAAACTGGACGGCCTGCAACTGGAACGGGTGAATACATTTGATTATCTGGGTTTGACCCTTAATAACAAAATGACCTGGGCCACCCAGATCCCAAAAGTAAATCTAAAACTTGTCCAGATATCAGGGGGGATTTTAAAGATGTTCAAAAATAGTCACCCAGGCCAGGGGGGTGGCAGCCTACGGTGCTGAATTATGGGGCCATAATCCATCTTTGATTTTAACCAAATCAGAAAATCGATTTTTTTAGACAATTGTTTGCATTACCTACGAGCACCCCTATTCAGCCGCTCAGAATGGACTTGGGTATTCAACCAATTGCGGACATGATCGCCTCCAGACCTGTAATGTACTGGCGACGACTATAGAGCACTCCCGAACTTGTTAACTTTCAGGAGGAACTGAAGTCCATTTTATTGCTACCCCGGGCAGGTGCTATCCCCTGGTTAGCTTATGTTAAGAAATCATTTAGGGAGATAGGGAGAGACGACCTTTGGCTTCTACCTGAGGCCACTTGCTCCTCTCTCCCAAAAAGAGTATTGGCAAAAATCTTGGAGGAATATAAGCTGACTCTGATCATTCGATCTGCTAATACTGCAAATCTGACCTCGGCTTTTCTCGAGGCCAAAATTGGGTATAGATTTGAGCCTGCAATAGATCTGATTCACCCGGTAATTGCCAAAAAACTATACCTACAATTTAGATACGGGTCCCTTCCCCTCTGTTCACGAACAAATAAATGGGCTGGCTCAATTACGCAATCATGTCCTGGGTGTGGTGCCACTGATGAAACTGAGGTTCATACCATAATCTTCTGTCCGGCATATAAAATCCCACATAGAAAATGGATAATCCAGCTTGCTAAGAATCTAGGGGTCTCGAACCATAGAGATCTCTTCAGGTTGTTGAAATACGATTCGTATATGTAATTGTGATTTCCAAATTTCTTTTTTCCATGTGGTTAATCAGAAGACAATTATTACCTCATTAAGGCAATTTTATCGGTATTATTTATTGCTCTTATTTTGTTTCTATTTTATGTATTACCGATTGATGATTGTATCTACACTCAGAATCATGTTTTTATCCTTGATTAATTTTTCTGTTGTTGTAATACTATTTTATGAACTTTTATGGCTTGTAATAAAGTTTTTGTTGACTGACTAACTGCTTCTGTCATTGCACCCAGATACATAATACAACACGCAACATCACACCTACAAGCCAGGACTGTTGGCTTTGTCAATGGGTGTTAGTTGCATAGGATAAATAAGCAATAACTATGGCTTCGTTGTATAAGATACTGAAAATGCTTCAGTTCTAAAATGATGGGAACTCTGAAGTGCCATTAGGAGTCTCTTTGAATTTACATCAAAGGCAGTGAAGGGTGGTACTGCTGCAGAGTTCACATTTATTTATCACCCTGATGAGGAGGGCAAGAACGGAGAGCCCAATAGAGAACGGCCTCAGCACCTGTTTTTTCGAACTGCCGGTGCTGAGCACGGGCCGGACCCGGCCCACTTAAAGTCCTGGGTAAGGGGAACACTTGTTGCACAACTGTCATGTTTTTCACCTTTGCCAGGTGGGAAACCTGGATTAGCAAGCAAAGCATTCTACCCAGTGCAGTGCGGTAACAGTATGTCCACAGACATTTTTGCAACTGATTTTCCAACCATTACTTTTATTGAAGCTCCCACGCAGCCTCGTCTAAGCTTGCGAGTTGCTGGTTATTGACAAACGATGTGTACGTGCTCTGTGCATTTCCGCAGCGTAGGAAGGCAGCAAGTCATGGGTGGCAGGAAAAGATGGAGCGCTGGTGACAAGCATAGCACCTATTGCTTCTGAGTCCTTGCCCTCCTGGCTACGGTGCCATCGCCCACCCACAAACTGCCCTGGCGTGCAGGGCACCACTCTTCCGGGCATTTTAGATTCCTTCTGTATTTTTCCAGTCTTGGGATCGTATGTCTTCAATATTCAGAGAATGATATTACCACTGTCCTATGTATGTTATGTTAGTGTTTTGCGGTATTTTTTCTAGCGCTTCATACTCCTGGCAAAGCCTAAAAGCGCTCTGACTTTCATCGGATTTTTTACAGTCTTACAAATCATGATTTTTAGCATTTATATAAACAATTAAATGCCTTTGTGTGCTGCACCAGTTAGGTGGGGGCCAATGAAAAGGCAGAGCACTACAAAAGCTACCAGCTTTCCCAGTGACCTTCAGTCCGTCCTGTTTTTTCAGCAAACAGAAATAATCATGCTGGAACCAACAGGCCTATAATACTATGGGAAAGTAAGACGTCATTCTGCGACCCGCTTTCTGGCAATGCTTCATTTGAGCTGGTGGTTGCAGGTGGGCCGCATTTGTAATCAGCACTTACTTTTCCTCATCAGGCATTGACCCAGAGCAATGGAAAGAACACAAAATTAAGAAAGAATGAAAAAAAAGAAACCGTGAAAAAGAAAGAAAGCTGGGGTAAAAAAGAACCTGCAAGAGAGAAATAGAGGGTCAAAAGAGTGCCTGGTGGAAGATGAAAGAGGCATGAGGTAAAATCATGACTTCCCAGCTCTTGTATTTAATTTACAGGAATAATGGTTATCTCAGAGCAAGTTAATAGCCTTCACTTCCTAGGCAATTGTACTGATATGTTATTAAATAAAAACAAAGGCCCTCATTACGATGTCGGTCGGGACACCATTTCCGTGAGGGAACTACATGACCATAGGTTGGCGGTTCCGAATTTCAGATTAGGATGTGACCACACAGTGCGGTCGGAAACATCCATTTTTAGGTCTCGGCTGCGAAGGCTGCGCTTGCGCAGTCTCGCTCCGAGATTTAATGACTTTGAGAAGAGGGGCTTGCACCCGCCCCTCTTCTCTCCTGTTCTCCATTGGCTGGCCTCTTAAATGCTGGTCAGCCACTGGAGAAGAGGTCCAGTCACTCCGTTGAAGCCCCGTCCTTTTCGGATCGGGGGGCATGTTTTTTGCGAGAAGTCTCAGGGAGGAGACAACAGCAAAACACGCCCCCAAATCCGAAAAGGACGTGGCGTTTCTCCGAGGCATTTTCTGCTGTGCCTCGGAGAAAGGCGGTGGTGTCCCGGCGTTGCTCCCTCACCTGATCTCCTTCGTCATCAACGATATCGTCATCTCAGATCTTCAGCTCCGCTGGAATCCCTTTCACAGAGGAGCACGTGTCTCCGGCTATGGCCTGGCTTGGTTGGTCTGTATAATCGGGGCCTTGTAAGCGTGGCGCTCTGATACTGCAGCATATCTTATCCATAGCGACCGTAGAATAGGCGAAACAGTGTTCAAAATGAGCCACTGGAACCTGCGTATTGTGCATTTCCATGTTCCTGCGCTGGATCGCAGAGCCCTCACGTCGAAGGGTGCGGTGCATCCCACCGCCAATAACATGTGGGTGTGCACAGAAACATGCATCGTAACGCCTGGAGCCACCCAGGCTGTGCTAGCAGTCCCCTCCCACAAACTGTAACCCGACAAAGTTATTCCCACGCAGCACTCTCTTTGTGGCCATTGGAACTGGTTGCAAATGTCATTGCCATTTTCCGATACTCAGCGGCCATTTCCATTTAAAAATACAAGGTAACAGCGGTTACCTTACATTTTCTTTCCTTTCTCCGACTGCATAATAAAAGGGGTGTGTAAGCACCAATCCCAGTGTTAAAATACCTAATAACATCAAGCAGAAATTCATCAGAAGACGTAATCTCGTATTCAAGCTATGTCTTTGAAGCGCCACGGAAATTCATCAGAAGACGTAATCTCGTATTCAAGCTATGTCTTTGAAGCGCCACGAGCGTCACATACAGAGTATAAAGGCATCGTTCAATAATTTAGGCTTTACAACCCATACTTTAACGGACCCCTCTTCCTGAAGGGTGTGGTGCATCCCACCGCCCGGAACATGTAGGTGTGCGCAGAAAGATGCATCGTAACATCTGAGGCGCAAGCTGTTCAAGCAATCCCCACCCCCAGATTATATCCAGACAAAGTTATCCCTGGCAGTGCTCTATTTATGTCCCTTGGATCCGGTTGTGAATGGCCCTGCCACTTTCCGGTGGTCAGCGGTCATCTCTGCTTCTCTGAACCTAAACCTCCCTAGGATGCCATTTCATTATTATTTGTTTATTAACCTATTTTAATCTAACTAATGTGGCTTTAATTGTTATTAATTATTATTTTAAACCCAAGCCAATTACTGTTCGGGTTGTTCGAAACTTCCCTCACATCTACATTCCTTCCGCGTGGTCTCAGTTTTGTGGCGGGCATATTATTCTAGATCACAGGTCTCAAACAGGTAATGCGCAGGCTGCTGGAAGCTCGTGAACTCCAGTGAACTGGCTCTCCAAAGTGGACCCCCGCCCGGCTCACATTCAGTGGGTTCATGTATGTTAAAGAAGGCAGCGCTGTTCATATCGGAGACCCTTGGAGTAGAAGCCAGCCGGACCAAGAGAAGGCCCTCATGCCAAGACACAACACTACATGGCCAGTACATGACCACATGTCTCCACAATGAGATTGAACATGTGAAGGCTTTGCTCTATCCGTCAGACCGAGACCTGGAGTCGGAGCAGGGTTGCCTCAGTGTGGGCCAGAATGGAAGAGGTGTTTGAATGAAAAGTGTTCATTTTCACGAATTGATATGCTGATAAAGACAAAACAGTTGAATTTCCAAATATATTTAAAGCTCATAGCTGAATAGTAACTCAAGCTGAACTGTATAGATGTACTGCTGTGGGAATGTCCCTAGTGCCAAAGGGCACGTGTCCGATATTGTACATTGATAAAATGTATTAGTGGCACCAGATGATTTAACTTTAGCTGAAGTAACTCTTTGTACAGAAACATTTGGAGACCCCTGCTCTGGATGGGAACAGACTAGTGAATCTGCACCTTCCATTCACTGGGGAAGATTGGGAACCCATGTGCCTCTTGTTGGTGGCACTGCTCACCTGGGCCAGAGAATGTGTCACATGTCAATTGAACACCTACTACATTAAACTTCTTTCACAAAAAGCCCACTGCATTTTTTTTGGGGGGGGGGGGGGGGGGAGTATAAATGGTACAATAACTATCAACCAATTCTAAGGCACTAACTGTTGGACTTTGCATGGTGTAGAACTGGGTTGCCTTACCAGGGGTCTTCAAACTGTGGGGCGCGACCCCCAGGGGGGCCGTGGAGTGGTGCAAAGGGGGTCGCGCCTTCCCAGTCACACTTCTGCCCAGGCCCAAGGGCTTCAGCCCCCCCCCCCCACACTTCCCCCGTCCTGTGTCTCAGCCCGGGCTGCTGCAATGAACCTTGAGCTGCTGGGGGCTCAGCTGGGCAGTGTCTGGATTCCTATCTCCGGCACCCCTGTGTTTTTTCACAGGTCTTTAAAGACCATTTGCATTTTAACATGCCTTTGTAAACTGGTTACAGAGGCTTAGGTTTTTTTGCTGGTTCCAGTACCCCCTGGGTCCCCACTGTGCCTATTCCTTACATTTGGATTTTACATTCACTGCCGCTAAAAATAAATTAAAGAAAACTTATTTCGAAAAATGGATTAAGAATTATTTAGGGTCTTCAGAGCAAAAGCAAAGCTGGCTCTATCAGGGAAAATATACAATGACTAATGCTTTACAGGTAATTCCATTTGTGTCTGCCACCCTGCAGGGTGGAGGGTGACGCCACACCACATTTGAAGCAGTCCCTGCTCGCTGGCCGCGTGTGCACGCTCACGTGACCGTTGTGCCCAAAACCTGACAGGCCCGGGTGAGTACGGGCACACTCCTCAGGCCTGGAGAAGTTCCGGTACTCAGAAGAACAAGCATTTACAATGCAATGGTCTCGGCATTGGTAAAGTTAGAGCTATTGGCATTGCTCATGACAATGCCGTTTCTTTACATGTTTTAAAAACAAAAACATAAACAAAAATAATGTCATGAGCAATGCCAATAGCTCTAACTTTACCAATGCCGAGACCATTGCATTGTAAATGCTTGTTCTATTGGAGCTTGTGCTTCAGGCAGAAAACTCCAGTAGCATAAGCTCTCCTAGAAAAATGAATGTTTACTAACAAACCTGCACTGTGTGGCAGGCCCCATAGGTGCCCCCCAGGGCAGTATGCTGAGGCCACAGAGGGATGCCGGCCCTGGGCCCCCAAAGACACTTTCTGACAGCAGTTCCATGTCGGAAAGGCCGACATAGAACTGCTGTCAGAAAGTGCAATCAGAATCCTGATGGCGGAAACGCTGTCCTTAAGGGATTATGAGGCCTTTCCAACTGCCCATTGGGCTCCTTGAGCCCGTCGGAACCGCGTCGGATTCCCCTTGACTGTAAAATATTGTCATTGTGTATATGGAATGTATATACACAGGCCTGTGCATCTAAATGTATGAGTACTTATTAAACAACTGGAGGTTTAAGAACTTTAAAAATATTTACTAACATATCATTGCGGGGTAAGAATGTGGCCTAATGGCTAGGGCTGTTGACCTCGGAACTACAGAACCGGGTTTGAATTTCGGCAGGGACGCTCAACATTATACGATTCTGGACAAATCACTTAATCTCCCCGTAAATGTGTCTGTCTGTAACGTAACTGGTGCTCGTGTAAAGCTCTCTGATACCTCTGGGTCTAGTTTGCGCTATATGAAACTCCACAAAAAAAATAAAAATGAATTACAATTGCTTGGGAAGTAAAGGCTGTTAACTTCCCCAGAGGGAATCATTATTCTTGTTAATTATGTACGTACCTGGGCACCTAAGGATGCTGGGTTGCCCCTTTTTAGGTCTCGCCTACGCAGAGCCCATGCGCTGCTTAGGAAAGAGACCTTCAGGAATCGGCACAGCTTTGCGGCCAAAAACGTGCACGCGTTGCATTGCTTCCAATGGCAACGCGTGCATGTCTGGCGATGCCCTTGCAGGAGCGAGCTTTGAAACCATATGTTTGCTCTCTCCCACAAGGGAAATCGGCGCAGGCTCCCTCCTCTCGCCCCTCCCCCTGCTGCCTCTTTTTAGCGTGAGGCACGCGCGCTTGTTCTCTACCTTGCTTCTCCCCATGCTTCTCTTACTACCTCTTCTTTCTATCGGTTTTATTTTTTATCTGACAAAAATAGTATTTATTTTTGTATTGTTTAAAATAAAAATTAAAGTGAAAATCCCAAAACACACCTTCAATAAGTTAACTTGGACGTTGCATTCGCTCGGCGCGTCGAATGGCAAGCAAGTGTGTTCTTGAATTGCTCGATTAAAATTTGACACCCTTTACATCTATGACATCTGACATTTTATTCAATCGCCCATTGCAGTCTGTGTCTGTCTAGCGTGTCCGCCTTTTATTTTCATGAACGTTGGTTGAAAATCAAACGTGCTGATAACGTGATGCTGCATTTCTATTGTATATCCGTAGTAAGCTGGAACGATTTTCTCCTGTATGGTGGATTGGTGAAAATTAATAATCGAAGTTATAACAGTTTTAAAGTTATGTATTTTGGAATTGCTTGCAATCAGTGTAGCATTCTGGCATACTCAAAGATGGTGCAAAAACAACGTCTGTTTTCATTAAATGTTTAAAGCGTTCATTTATATTCAAAGTTCATCTCATAAATGCAACCTTCTTCCCCTGCAACCCTTGTTTTGTATTCATAAATGCTGCCATTTCATGATGTCCGCAAGAGGATACAATGTAGTCCCTTCTCTATGTTGTAACTAAATAGTAGGCCTGGGCTAAAAATCCGTTCCGCTCGCGGAAATTGCGATAATTTGACATTTTCGCATTCCGCGGAGAGCGCAAAAATGTCAATTTCCTCAATCCGCATTTTACCAGAAATTTTTGCTTGCTCGCGCTGTAAAATAATACATTCTCACATGTGCGCGATCGCCTTACCTGAATCCCTGCGTTCGCCGACAAGTTTTCCCGATCCGGTCGCGTCGCGTTCTCCACGAGATGTTGGATTGTTGGTAGCCATTTGCGCTGTCTCGTGACAGTTCGCGCCCGCAGTAACATCATTCGTCGCGTGATCACGTCTTTCTTCTCGCGATCATGCACCGCGAGACAAGTGAAAACAAGATGGCCGCGCCCGCGAGCAACCGCATGGGTAAGTTGGCGAGCCGCGACCACGCAGAAAATACCGCGAACGGGCGGGAAAAAAACTTTCACATCTTCGCGATATTTCTGCGTGTTTGCGGAGACTTTTAAAATTTTCGCGATAATTTGCGAAAGTGAATTTCGCAAATTCCGCCCACCCCTACTAAGTAGAACATATGGTGGGCGGTCCTTTTAAGGGAAGAAACTACAAACCGGGACACGGATTGGCTACACTGCTGCATATAAACTAGTATAATGATACGGTCATGTTAACAGTAAGCCTGGGCAAGCACTACGCTACGCTCGCGTAGTTTGCGAAGTTTGCGCTACTTCGCACTACGCGACTTGCACGTAACACAGTGCGAACACGCGTTGCGTAGTGCAGCGGTAATTTTTTTGCTTGCTCGCGGTCCTCAATGTCAAGTTGGCGACCGCGAGCAAGCAAAATGACATCCCGGCGAGACTTTTTCCTCGTTCGCGATCCGCAACATCAAGTTGGCGATCGCGAGCGTGGAAAATAAACCTCCCGGTAAGATTCTCAACGCGAGGAGGTCAGGTTTCTCATTGCGAGTGGTCGCGTATGCTCGTGACCGCTCGCGATGAGAAACTACCAGTCCGCGTTGAGAAAGCTGCCGCACGAGTAAAAATCTACTCAAGCGGCAGAAAACTACAGCTCGCACTGTGCAAGATGCCGTTTTCAATGATTGCACAGTGCCGGTTGCTTGTCCGCACTGTGCAATCATTGAAAACAACATCTTGCACAGTGCGAACAGGGTACTACGCAGTTCGCGAAGTGCTACGCGTAGCTCGCGTAGTGCGAAGTGTACTTTGCGTAGCTTCGCGTAGTGCTACTTCGCGAACTACGCCCAGGGTTAGTTACCAGTACAACTTTTACTGTAGTGGACTCTCTTACATCGTAGATAACTCGTGATTCGCTTCGAGTGTGACCTAGTCAGATGTGGCCAGACACCACCGCCACAACATTCTCACCCTCACAATCATGAGAGAATTGCATGCTCAGGTGTTCCTCCATTCAGATGTACCTACGATCTTTCTGGTTCTTGCAAGTGATGTGTGGGTTGTCACGCTTGTGCGTGACGTGTGCCATCCCATTTTTGTTACGACAGGGCACATTACCTCTCTGAGCTAGACATCTTCAGACAATGTTTGTGGGCCGTACAATTCTAATTTTTGCGATTAAAAACGCCTAAAGCTTTTCCATTCGATCAGTATGCTGCTGGTGCGTCCATGGGAAATGCAGGGCTGTCGGCATGAATTGGTGTAACACAATGAAGTGGCAGCAGGCGGTGTGAAGCAGGCCGCACGGGTAAATACAGCACGTGCTTCTAAGAGACTTTTGCACGCACAGCTGCTTTTCCGAATAACGTTTCCAGCACACTATGCTTAATTACAGAGTAAAAGGCAAAAAATACTTATTTATTCTTCCACACGCGAGGGTTAAGAACACGCCTCATTTAATATCAGACGAGGATCTAAAACTAACAGACTGGCTTTTCCAGGAAAGTCCCTGGAAAACAGGCTGCCTATTTATTCATTTAGAAGTGGCATGAGGGATGTCAGTTCACAAAAATGCTAGAAGTAGTCAAAGTTAGATCGTGTACAGTTTTACCCCGATTACATCATAGTTAACCCCTTTCCTTCCCTCATCTCCTCAACAGCCTCCTTTGATGCATGGCTAAACACTTACACAGGGTAATATGCAGCATGGCTAAACACTTATAAGGTCCCAAAAGCGAGACCTATTGGCTATGCCAATGCTTGTTTTGCTTACAAGCCTTTGTATTTGGCATCCCTGACATTTGATAGTACAGGCCACGGGCTTCATGGGATTCTGAGCAAAACATTGGGCCCAGCACTTATTCTATTTCAAATTAAGCACTGTTTTCCGGAGAAATCTACCTTCAGATCTCCCTTTTTAAACATGAACTAGTTGACCGGGTGCTCTGTAATAGACTATGGAGTATTTTTGGAAGGGCAAGGATGTTTCTAGAGTTAGACCGCTTGTAGCATCCAACAACATAAAAAACTTGTCTAACATAAGGTCTCAAATATAGAGAAACAACTATGTATGCTAATACCTGGGGGTTCAGGTCTCCGTCAGTGCATGTAATCTTATTTTACAGAAATAATATTTTAGAACTTGTGCTTAGAACTTTTATTAAAAATTAAAAAAATGTTTAACTGATTATAGGAGAAACATATTTTTGGATTATATACACATTCGATGAATTTGTGTAATATCAGAGGAATAGATTTAATGTAAAGAAAATGGAAATCGAATGTGACGGAACAGGAAAAAATACCTGTATAACTTGTAAGAACTTTTACTACAGTTTTTTCTTTTACTGCCAGAGGTATGATCCATCAGCAAATAAATGAGAATTAGAAGATAATTGCAAAAATGCAACACTGAATGGTGCATTTTTAACAGACTGTGGCATCATTCGCCTCTTCCCAGGATTCTAATAATGCCATTTTCATTCAGATGTCTTCATGGAAAGTAGGATTTTCAAACAGATTGCAAGGTGTTTATGGAACACCTTGAGAAACATGTTTATTTAACATCTTACACATAATAAGTCCAACAATAACCTAGAACTCTATAGAAATGCAACATAACTTTTAATTAACGAAATTGACACACTTAGACAAAGCATGGGTGCTGTAGGCATGTGATTGTAGTTGTGTCCTGCCTTACGTTGTGTGTTCATATGTTTTGTTAGCATTGATAGCTTTAACATTTTATATGGAGCTAGTATAAGCCCCATCTTCATTGGTCAATGTAATTTTCTGTATTAGAATACCCAAGTGTTTAGGATTAATTATAATTCAGTTGGAGAGATTTTCTGGGCCTTGTACAGCAATACTTGTGTTGTCTATGATACTTCAATAAACTACTTCATTGGCCATCTACAAGCTGTTCCTGCATGTTTATTACACGTAATATTTGGCGACGAGGATGGGATTGATACTTTAATAAACAACTTCATTGGTCTTCTGCAAATTGTTCTTGCATGTTTGTTGCACTAAAAGGTTTTACAAGCAAGCATATGTATTAATAGTCCAACATTTCATAAAAATGTATTTTTAGGGGTAAAACTGACAGGTGGAGGACCACACCAAGACCAATCATATCCATTAACACAAACATTACACTTGATAAACCATAAAGCTATTCCTGAAAAAATGACCCAACACTCACAGCCATTCTTGCGTAAGTGAAAATAAACCATTCACTGGCTATATTTATTACATATCATAAACGCGACAAAACAAAAAAGAACAACTTGTATATTATTTTATAATATGTACAGCATTCTGTACCATAGTTTGGACAAAACTAATACATGATAATCTCCTACCACAAACTCACATTTCTCAAAGATGTCAGAGATATGGTTGGCCATCCCTCAGGTCCCTTTACGTGTCAGCCAATTCAGTTGACTTGGGCCTGGGAAAAACCCCTCATGGGTCCCTCTGTAAGTTGTTCTTTACTAGGTAGATCTACTTGCTCCCTCAAGACAGAGGGAACTTAAGCCAGAATAAAAGCTGGTCCCCCAAAACAACCATGCCAGAGCCAACCTAATAGAGTTTTACTATAGATAACTTCAAATAAATGTACCTTGGTGCTATATATATCTTCAAGGTGCGTAGATTCCGGTCCAGTGAAGGCATGGCTTGGCAGTTTGGGCTGGACTGTTCCCATGAGGCACAGGG
The DNA here is from genome assembly GCF_964204655.1 of Triturus cristatus. NCBI lineage: Eukaryota > Metazoa > Chordata > Amphibia > Caudata > Salamandridae > Triturus > Triturus cristatus. The sequence continues at coordinate 327,437,082 of NC_140590.1, read as the reverse complement.
TCAGACTGATTTGCATATGGCCATGTCTGAACTGGGGTGGCAGAGTGGGCTAAAGAACAGTGATGGATCAAATCCAGATCTGTTGACTGGGTGTGAGTGTTTGATTGGTTCTGATGCTCCGTCCATCACCACGCCCTTTTGTACCGCTGTGTTCGCCATAAGTTGGCAGGGTATGCTCAGACGTGAGTCCCTTGCTCACTTTGCCACTGGATTCAAGCAAGCCTGGCTGAAGACAGCTGAAATGCCAGAAACCGGTCCTAGGAAGCTTGTTTCCGGTCCAGTGAAGGCATGGCTTGGCAGTTTGGGCTGGACTGTTCCCATGAGGCACAGGGTCAGACTGATTTGCATATGGCCATGTCTGAACTGGGGTGGCAGAGTGGGCTAAAGAACGGTGATGGATCAAACCCAGATCTGTTGACTGGGTGTGAGTGTTTGAATGGTTCTGATGCTCCGTCCATCACCACCCCCTTTTGTACCGCACAACAAATGTGAGGCTGCACATTGTACTATTTGCTAAGAAAGCCTTGGAAATATGCACCACCACCACCAGAGGGTAAGTGGCATTGCGATACCCTAGGGTTGCTAAAAACTGATTTCTGAATGCAAATGTTACCTATGTCTGGGCACAGACACACTTCAGCAGTAGTTGTCCCAATCCAGAAAACTGAGCACTCAAGTCGGAATAAAGCATGGCTCAACACTGAGTAGCATATTAAGTGAGTTGACTCGTCCCCATAAAAGTGGCTCAGCTAGCAAGGGACCAAAATAGACTACATCACAATGGGTAAAGAACACCACCCAGGGCCAGGCAAAGTGAGACACCTCTTATTATGACCTCAACTGTTAGGAGAACGATGTCCAGTGTAGCGAGCTTAAGGTCCCTGAGCCTGGGGCAAACTGCATCTTGGTAGTCCTTAGTGCCACTGGGCCATCCAACCGAATCTGGCTCATAACATACCACTTGCACACCTCTGGGGAAGGCTAACAACTTTGCACAATTGGATACCGACTTCGATTAACCCCAGATGATAATGACCTTAGATGCATTCTGTAGGTCCTGTCCTACCTGCCAGGCCAATGGGAAAATAGGGGTAAAGTGAAAGGCCCCCCATTCCTCCTGCCCATTCTGTGAACCCCCTTTCCCATACCTTAATGTGATCGCAGATACCACCCAAGTCGGCAACGTAATCCTGTATTTGTACCTGCCTCCAAATAACAACGGGCACCAACAAACCAAAGAACATTTCAATATCCACAAGCGTCATCACTGTTGATTAAGTGGCCTCAGTCAATTCTTTATAATATGCAGTAGGATTTTTCCTGGGGTCAGGTAACTGAGTCTTAAGGGACAAGACTTCGCTCCTTTTCCACGGGGATATAAACCCACTGTTCTTGGAAACGGGCCGCTACCCCAGGTCTAATAACAACATCATGCTGATCCCGTTGCTCTGTTATTTCAGGGTGATATCTGGGGTGGACCTCCCTCACCTGAAACGGGAGACACCATCTTCGGGCTCTTCTCAAGCAGCCTACTAAGATAAGCAACCAAGGTCACAACATTACCAAAAGCCTGACCAGGCGCCATATCAGCTATGTAGATATGATCCTTAATATCATAGATAACCTGTGGTGCTGTCTCATTGAAACACTGCTCCCAAAGCCCAATCAAAGTTCCCAACATGTGTTTAAGGGCATGCTGCTGCACGAAAGGCTCATAATCTTTCATCACATCCCACACATCCTCCACACCATAAATGGGATTCCGGGCCCACTGGGCAGCCTGATTAGCTACTACCTTTTTTTCAGCCTCCCCCACGTCAGATCGTATCAGCGTTCGCCCTAATCGGTCCTTGAATTTCATCCAGTCACTATCTTCGGGGCCGCGCATTGGTGTCCCAATACTCTGCAATGTCAGAGAATGGAGGAAAGCAATGGGAGTGGTAACAGAGGTAGTGTGCATTAACGTCGCTGCTGGGTGGGTCATGGGTGTAAGAGATGGCGAAAGAATACCGAAGCAATTGGTGTTGCAGGAATGCTAACAGTCGTAGTTGCCCCAGACGGCGAAGACAAAGAAATGACAGGAGGTGCCGTGGCCAAGGCAACAGTAGCGGAAGCAGAGACAGCAGAGGCAGAACAACTGGGCCTGTGGGGGAAGATCAGCATATACCCTTGGTGGGGCATACGGGGGTGGGGGTCGAGCATCCAGCAGTACCTCTACAAAAGTATTGTTTTATTCTCAGGCTACATATGTTTTATCAGTATTCAGTCGAAACCTCCTAGCTGCACGGTCAGTTCCTAACTCCTGCATCTCTCTATCATGAACTACAGCTTTCTGAGACACTGTTTGCATCCTCACCTTCCGGGCCTCTTTCTCTGCTTTCATTTGCCTCTGATTAGCCTCTTTTTGCCATGTTCTGAAGGAATCAAACATCAACTGCCTACTCCGTTTCGCAAACTATTTCTCCTGTAAAAAAAACTAATTTTTTGTTCATCAAAAATGCCTGTCAAAAGCCAATGCAACTCGGCATTGTCCCTCGTATATTTGTCCATCGTATATTTGTGCCATAACGTACTAAACATAATAGGGCCAATGCATATGCATTACATACATGTCAAAATTCTGAGTGCCTTCCGGAGGTGCTGGCTGACTTTCTTCCAGTTGAGCATCAGCAGAACAACAACACAAAACCAAGAAGCGACTTAAACAAGGCATTTTCAAAGAAGGCTAAATTTGTTATGTTGCCTAACAAAGTGTTCAGAAACACTAGGTATCCAAAGCAATCATCAGACCGTGCCAAAGATAATTCTAAATCAGTCATCAGACCGTACCAAAAACAAACCAAAATGGTACCATCTCCACAAAGAACCAAAACAAACTCACCTGGTGCACACAGGTCAAACAAATGTATTCTCCACTACCGACTCTTCGGACCAAATGGTCAGATCCAAGGGTTTCGCTGTTCAGGTCCGTCAGATGGGGCAGCTGTGAGTTCAGTACTCTCTCATGCAGGGATCCCTGGTCTGCCCGTCCGACCCAACGATGGACCTGACCTCCCCACCCATCCGTAGGCGAGGATGGGTCAACCGATGAGGTGCCAACTGAAGGAAGTGACCTGATTAGAGTCACCCGAGTCACTCGCGACCACGTCTCAGCCTTCCATACAAATGAAGAGTTGGTCAGACAGTAGAGAATACAAACCAAGTAAGCTTTATTCAGGATACCCTCGAGTGGAGTCCAGTCTGACCAGCCTCCTTGGATTGCTGCAGAGACTCTGACTTCAGCAAGCATGGCGATACATAATATACAATTCAGAACCAATAAAGACACACCCTGACTGGAAATTTCCAGTTGGTAGCTGCTGAACAAAGGAGATACAGAAGGATGGGTTACGATCCTGAGACCGGGCACATGCTATCTCAGCACCAAGGTCACTCTGTTCGCACCCGCCGCTCTAAGGGTGGGAGCAGGCCTATCTGGTAGGAAAGGTATGTACAGACAAGGACAATGTATTAATTAGTACAGCGAAGCTCAACCATGGAGAAGGGAAAACGATCGCAGCAGCTTTCAGCTTGGTAGAGAGACTGAGAGAGACCGAAGTTAATTTTGATCATGGCTCAAAAAGGCGGCTGAAAATAAAATGGTGCCGTGAATGATAACTTAAGACATACAGTGCATGGATAACTCACCTAAAACATTTTTATTACATCATTGGGCAGCGAACTTGTGGGACTCCTGAACCTCAAGACAGCCACCACCCAGATAAGAAACATTACCCACAAGATATTCGAAATTGTTCAGTTCAACTTGTCAAAGTCAGACATTATGTACCACCTACAGTCTAGTGCTATTGCCACATTCCTACTGACAGGGACACCACTCAATTGGTTAATCAATGTGTGTGCACTTGTAATTACCGCAGTTAATGCCCAGCAAAATTTAATGACATCCAAATTTCTTGAACAGTGAAAAGTTAGCGGATATGGATGATAATATGATATACATGATATGATGTCTCTGCTCTTTTGTTGCTTCCCACCTCTTTCCCCTATGAACTGGCAAGGTGTATCTGCCACTATCACGGAGACAATCTTGCATAAAGGAATCAAATGCTGCCAAAAGTGAGAATGTATGTCTTCAAACATTCTAAAACATGTAACAAACGTCCCCTGTGATCAGACCTGACCATCAATAGCTTTCACCCACTAAAGACTTGGAACCCACAAGTAAGGAGCTCAGGAATTTCCTGGCCCTACCGGTAATCTGAACTCCAGCAGCTGTGAAATATGGACTTAAGTCTAATGATTGCTTCCACAATAATTAACTCCGTGTCCTCCCTGGTATTTCTGAGCCCCAAGCCATACAGCTACAGCAACCCTCATATTAAGTACCTGCCTTGACCTTTTTTCTCTGTATCCCACTGCAGAGATGTACTTAAACCCTCAAATTAAATGACTTTATTCTTCTTGTGAGAGGCTCTCTACTTCTGTGTAGAAATCCAGTTTTATGATTACCCTTGTCTATGTTTGCACCCAGAAAAACTTTGGCTTCCACAAAATCCCCTCACCAGATAGGCCACACACTGTCATATTTGATGCACCCCGAGCTCTAACCCTACAGTGTCATTTCTTTGACCTGACTAGTTCACTCTATCCAGTTGTGATTATTCTACATGAACCCATCCCCCCGCATGCCTACGTCCCCCCAGGGCCAACCCATGGATAAACCATAATTTCCTACGCAGGCGACACCCAGCTCATCCTCTCTCTATCTGAAGATCCATCCACGACAAGAGCCAACTTCCGGCTGTGCATTACTATAACGTCGACTGGATAAAAAACAACTGTCTCAAACTCAATACAGACAAAACAGAAGTACTGATCTTCAAGAACAAACCCTCACAGTGGAATGACTCCTGGAGGCCTGCTGAACTAGGACCCTCACCCACTCCTGCAGACCACGCCCGGAACCTCTGCGTTATCCTGGACAGCAAACTCACAATGAAAGAAACAGATCAACCCAGTCTTCTCTGCCTGCTTCCCCACTCTTTGCATGCTCCGAAAGATCTTTATATGATTCCCTGTCAGCACCAGGTGCATCGTCACTCAAGCCCTTGCCACTAGCCACCATGACAACACAGTCTATACAGGAATTACAATTACCACACACCTCCTGAAGAGACTGCAGACCATACAGAACTCAGTGGCCCGGCTCACCCTCGTCCTCCCCAGATGAACTCACATCACTCGACACCTTAACTCGCTCCACTGGCTCCCCGTCCACAAGAGATGTCAATTCAAGATGCCGACCCATGCCTACAAATCCCTACACAGCCAAGGACCAGCATAATGCAACCGCCACCTGAGGTTCCATTAACCATCCAGACACATGCGCTTCACTTCACCCTCCCTCGCTCACACCCCCGCATCTGCCGAAACAACAGAGGATGCTCCTTCTCTCACCTCGCCGCAAAGTCCTGGAAGAGCCTCCCCACCAGGACCTCATCCTCCCTTCAGGAATTCAGAAAGGGAGTCAAGATCTGGTTGTTGAACTGATTCCACCCCAGCAGGTTGTCTCTCAGCATCCGGATACCCTTTCAGGTGATTAGCAGCGCCTTATAAATCTAGAGTGATCTTGATTCTTCGGCAAGCTATTACAGTAAGTAACTGCTGCCGCTGCACTGCGACACAGCAACAGTTGAATGATACCACTAAGCAGAAAGATTTGCATGCCCATTATTTTGGCTGCTCAAACTTCCCATTCTAAACTCCATGCTGGTCCCACGACATCTACCTCAGCCATATCACCGATTACATATGGTCCTACCAGCTACCTCTTTTTGAAGCTCTTACTTGATTCAAAGTATGCCACCCTAACATTTTCTGTCCTACGGATCATAAGACATTGATTGGCATATGTGAGGCCTCTTTGCGACAGTAAGCATTGCACCATAAGCAGTAATATAACCAACTTATATACTTAAGTAAACCCTGAGACCCCATGCAATATAATAGTCCCTTAGCCCTTCAGACTGAGGGTCTAAATACCTAAGCAATTAAGTCACAAATAATTCTTACCGAGAGGATCATCCTGACAAAATGTGTGTGCTTGCATTTGTTGTATCAAAAACAGGTTCCTCCTATAAACACAGAATCATTATACTCTAAAAGTTATCATGCCCCTGTAGAACCTGTTTTGCCACCCTGATAAACTGGTTTTCAATGTATCACAGTCCTATATTGTGAACCAGCTCCCTCGAGTCAAACTCCGAACACCACCAGGGTACCCCTCACCACCCTCACTCTCCTCAGGATGACATTGAGCTGTACAAGTATTGGGCAGCTCTTGCTGTCTTATACACTCTGGCAACAAAACAGACCACGGTTGTGTGCAGTAATGGGAAAGTGCTCATTTAAAATAGCATAGACTTGCAGTAAAGCACCAGATATAGGGTGACAGATGTCCCGGTTTTCCCCAGACGGTCCCGGTTTTTGGAGCAGTGTCCCGGTGTCCCGACACTTTGCTCCAAATTAAAGAAATGTCCCTGTTTTTGCGTGGTGCCCGGATTAAACCGATAAATGTCCCGGTTTTAAGATAGTGTCTCGGTGCGCCTGCTTTACTTCTCTCAGCCTCTCCATTTTTGCCCTCACGGAAAAAAAGAAGCTTACTACTGCAGCAGTACCACCCTTCACGGCTTTCAAAGAGGCCCGTTATAGTTCTTTCACAGTCTCTTCATTCCAGAACTAAGGCATTTTGAATGTTATGTACAGCAAAGCCAAAGTTGTTGCTTATTTCCCTTATGTAGCTAACAACCATTGACAAAGGCAATAGTCCAGGCTTGTTCTAGGTGTAATGTTACTCGTTATATTATTTATCTGGATACAATGACAGAAGCAGCACATTTTTCAGGCGGGGCGCTATGGTAAGATTTTTTTTAGCTTATGTGTTTTAAGCCACGTCTTTAGTTCCATCGGCCATGGCCCTTGAGAGACCCCGCCCGTAACCCCCCAAACCCCTCGTTTTTCCATCCCACTTAAAGCCATGGATACTTCTGTTAGTACTACTTCTATGTCTGACACCTGTCCCGGTTTTTTGTTTTGAGCATCTGGTCGCCCTAACCAGATACAATGTTGAAGGGCCACGCCCACCATCACCTGCGTAACTCTGTGAGCTCAGTACATAAAAGCCACGAACTACAACAACATTACAATGCGTCTAAGCAAACAATTGAATTGCGGCCCGTTTTCAAGTAAAAATACTACCCATAAATAAGGCTTTAAATAGAGCTCGGGATGGGCATCCCCAGTACTGAAATGCACTTCAGAAAGCATTGCATAAAACATGCTTAAATGAAGGAAAGCGTGGCCCTTGAAACTGGCCAAAAAATAGGATTACCAGGACAAGAGCAGACCACCCGTGCTCGACAATTCCCAGCTGCGTCCCTTGAAGCCGGCCACACTTACCACCGCCACCACACATGCCAAGGCTGCCCGGGGGGCCACGTAGGGGACCCTCAACAGGGCGGCTGCCTTAGTGCCACAGGAAGGCACAGGAGTCTGCCGACTAGGCTCCCTGGGCGTGGGACCAGGGGGACTTCCGGCTGGCCACTTCCGGTAGTGGGAGGGGGACAGGGGTACATATACTTTCCCCCGCCCACTGGGCAGTCTCTTGACCGCTGCCCGTCTTGCCTTTAGACGTGCCCCAGAGCTGTTGGCAATTACATTGCGGTGAGTGCTTACTCCACTCCCTCTTCTCTCTCCCCGCCCGGTCTTCCCCATCAGGGTAGTATTGAGGGCTGGGCGGCCCCACCACGGATACGGTCCGCCTCGGAGGGAGGAGGGGTGTGGGGGTGCGGGTAGCTCTCCGTGTCACGGGTAGCGGCATAGAGGTGCACCTCCTCCCTTTAGGTCGGGGGAGGGGGTCGAATTTGGACCCCTGCAAAGTGGTTAAGGGGCCAAGGCCCGATGGGTCGCGTTTCCCGGGGTACCCAAGTACAGTCGCTGCACAGGACCGCCATCCTTTCCAGCAGCGGTGCCGGGGAGGGTAGTCCCCGGATCACCATACCCCTGTCCCACTGCGTGGCGATGCCCGCGAGAGAGCCTGATCCAGCTGCTCACCTCCAGTCTGTGTGTAGCCGCGTGTACACGCCATCGGTGCTAGGAGTTGTGCCTCACAGTGAGCCCCATCCGGCCATCGCTTAGGCTGCCACCCGCCTCAAGGGGGGTTAGGCTGCTTCGATGGGCACTCACCAGCATCCAAGGCCCAGGCAACGCAGACATGTCATGCGGGTCTGTGCGGGAGGCGAGAGGGCCAGTGATGGCAGCCAGGCTCTCGCTTCAGAGCGGTGTGGAGGCAGGGGCACTTAGCACTGTTTTGGGGGGGAGCACCACGCGTGTCGTGCTGCTCCATCTCCGGTAGCTTTACAGCCAGGGCTAGGGTTGCCTGTCTCCACGGGGCCCCGGTCCACCTTCCAGGGAGCAATGTTCGCGGTCTTGCCAGCGGCGCCATTCAGGGGACGATGGCCCGCACAGGCTTGTTTGTTGCTTGGAGGACACGCTGTGTCCATATCCCGCTGAGGTGTCGTGTTACGCCCGACTGCAGCCCCCTTGATGCTCAGAGGAGGGCGGTGAGTCTGGGGACTCCGACCGGCTTGAGGGACGGCGATGCAGTGAATGCGCATCCGCCCGCATGCGGTGACTCTGAAGCCATCTATTTTGCCTTGCCCCTTTTAGTCTTGCCGGGCGTATCAGGGGCACGCAGGGAGCGAGCGGGGAAACCTCATGCTACATAGGGGCGTTGCGGCCTGGTTCTAGAGGATGGCACTTCCTGCCCGGGGGACGCTCGGGAGCTCAACTTCGTAGCTTAGAAGCCTTAGAGTGGTCAGTATTGGGGGTTGAGCTTGGATGTGTATGGGGGAGGGTCGGGCAGTCCGGTAACGCGTCTTGCATCTGGCCCTCAGCCAAGGAATAGCTACTCTCCCGGGCATAACATCCAGCGAACTAAGTGTTCTCATGTGACTCAAAGCAGGCAGGGGAACCGATGTTGGTGCTCCCTCCTCCCTTTTATTCTCATCAGCCCCGCAACTCGCATCAGGCCAGAAGATGTTCGCAAGTCATTGCCCCACCCTAATTCTTATAAGAATGCATGTGAGCACCCAAGTTCTCAGACTGGCAACGATGGTTGGGATCCCCTCGCCTTCTTCCCCCCCCCCCACCCCCCCGGCCCCCAACCAGTGAACTAGCACAAAATATATGCTAAGGAAAGGTGCATGAACCATGATTCCGGGTTCAAACAGCAGCGGGGGTTGGGGGCGTGGGGTGGATGGGCCTGTTGAGTTATGCTGCAAAATGTCCGGTTGTAACTTGACTGGGGTTTCTGGTGCGCGGCACCTTCTCTTGATGGTAGGTGAATTTACGTGGCGGACCTTATCTGGAAGGTGTCACAGCGCTTTCTACTGGCCCGGTCACATTACACAGGGGCGTCAAAGTAATTTTTTTTTTTAAAGTTTTTTTTTATTTTCTTCCATGAGACAAGCAGAAAGGCTCTTATTCACTAGTGTTAGAAGCTCTATTTTGACATAGATACTACTGGTTAGAGTTTTGCACTGGCTATTCTATAAGTTATCAGGGAATTGATACCACACGGGCATGTAATTTTCACCCTGATGGGGCATTCAAGGGATTGTAACACGCTGAGCATTCCAGTTGATAATAACACATTCATATGTAGCCAGTATTTTCTTTACATCAACCTACCTGGTTCTCTGCATCTTCACATCCGGAGCCAGATTACTTCCTGCGTCCCAAAAACTTAATGACCCGTAGGCCAAGCCCCCCAATTTTACAAGCTCTTATCCGGGTGACCATGGGGTTTCTAATTTGGACAGCATTGCCAGTTCTTGGGGGTGGGTTGCATCCGGGTCGGTATTCACCCCACTTTCTTACTTTTCACGTTACGTGTCGTCCTCGCGACTACCAGGACTATCGTTTCTGGGCTACCAAAAGGGAAGACATTTACCCAACCTCCCCCAAGGTTCCTTTGCACTGCCTACCATTGTTATATACTGCAGCAAGTTTACCTGGTTAAAACTTGACGGGAGTCCAGGTGAGCGGCACCGGCACGGATTTTTAAACATCGTCGCCCTGACACCCTGCCACAAGGGCGCTGTCTATTTTAGAGATGACCACACCAACAGGCATCCCTCAACTTATTATGCATTGAATTTCTATTCTTGTTGCCCGAGCCATGGTCCCAGCGTCAGGGGCCTGGTACAGTCTGATGTCCACTTGTACTTGCTCAGGGTATAGCAGGGGTGCTACTTTGCTTGGCAGCACGGCTGGAGCAAGGTGTGGGGCAAACGGAGGTGGCTGCCTGAGGTGAGCGCAGGCATATAGTTGCACATCTGACTACAGCTGGCCTACAAGGGCCTTGGGAAGTTTCCGGGAGGGTCTGTGTCATCGAAGGTCAAGGTGATGCTCCAAGGATGACAGGATAGAATACTTACATTGTTTGGGGCTAAAATCTAGAACACAATTTGGAGTCTCGGCAACAATGCTCAACATCCTGGAATTCTGGGCAAATCACTTAATCTCCCCGTGCCTTACAAAATGTATGGGTCCTCAGGTAACGGAACTGGTGGTCATGTAAAGCGCTATGTTACCTGACGTCTTGGGTCGTTGTTCGCGCTATATATAACTCTATAAATATTTGAAATAAATAAATATTCTTATCTAGCCCTGAAGGCATGCATAGATCCAGTGACCCAGCCGCCCCAATGAAAGGCAGAGCTAGCACATAGTGGATACATGCTACTGATAAAAATGCAGCGGTTTTTATTCCAGTCAGGGACCTAAATGTATGCTGCAGCTTTGCACTGGCTATTACGCCAAAGTGCAAAGTAAGACTAAAGGTAGTAAAAAAAAAAACGCTTGAGTTACTTGATTGGGATGACCTCAAGAAAGGTTAGGGAAGGGAAGCTTGGCAAATATATAATTATAAGAAGTATGTGGTATTCACGAACAGTACTATGCCTCTCATGTGACAGATATTTCAGTGTCAAGTTCTTTACCCAGCCTTTTGGTTCTTTAAGTCATTATATCCGCCACCCGGATCTACATGCCTTTCTGGTGGTCATGCGTTGCGGATGTCTTACCATGCGATGAACCACAGCAAATGTAAATATACTTGGGGAAGCAAAGGACTGTCAGAGTTTGCCCAGGCTTACCAGTGTTGAATATGGCAGCCCGCTGTGGATAATGCAGTGGTGTAAGGGAGGTCTAGGTTTCGGGGGCTCAAAGCCAACTGGGGGGGGCTCCTAGCGGGAGCTGGCTAGTGTGGCGGCCAGCTCGGCCTTAATTTGGGGCTGGAGCAGGTATTTGCATGCAGTAAGTACTTAGATGCTAGTGGTCTGCCCTCAGGGGAGGGTTTCCACAATCCACCTGTGCCCAAGCACCTGAATGGGTCAACCTGCAACACACCTGGCGATCATGTGCAACGCTCTATACCTGGGCAGCATGTGCGCATGAGAGTAACTCCGCGTAAGGGTAGTTTCAGGTATTTACAAGACAGTGATGGAACAACAGAGACTTGTATTGTATTGGATTCACTATTGGGCATTCAATACTCCAGGGGGAGCGACCCATACATATTTCTCCCCTGCCACATAAAGCCACAGTGATACTCTTTACATACTTGAACCGTGCAGTATGTCTATCTGATTGAAACACAGCGTGCAACCCCAGGAGCACCGGTTTCTATGTCTGCTCCAAGACTCCATTAGTAACGGCAGGACAGTCATTTGTTCGACCCAAAATGACATTAACTGATTGTGGGCATGTTGCCCAGTGCCAACCTAAAAGCTTTGCATGAGTATACAGGAGGGGGCTTTACTTTGAGTGTCCTGTAATTTTATGAGTGAGGCAGTTGAACTGATACCACTAGGGCTATCATGACGGTCTTTTGTTGGCTCCTGTTGAATGTAAGGGTACCCATTTTCACAGTAACTGTGTGCTTACCTGTGGTATGATTTGTTTTGTCGGTTACGGTCAGCTTTCCTCCTGTCCAAGCCATCCTTTTAGCCTTGGAGGGGGGGGGGGCTGGATTGCCTCATTTGTCATACTTGGAGTCAAGGGAAATAGAGGCTTGTCAGCTCTGTAATTTCGATTGCCACGTTTGCTGCACTTCAAGGACAGATGTTGAATGTCTCCTGACAAGTGCCGCTTGCAATTGTAGTTTACATTGAGTTTGGTGAATACATTATCCTTTCACTTGCGGTCAGAGAAAGTAGATAATCTGGTTGGATATAGCATTGCATGACCTGACACTTAGCAGTAAAGCCGGCGAGCATTAAGCACATATATCCTCATCCGGAAGGGGGATGCAGATGTCAGTTCTGTGTGGACAAATGCTCCGTTAGTAAGGGAGCTCCCTGGGTTAAGGCGTGCACGGCAAGGATCTGAGGGTAACCAGCAAAAGGCTTGCTTCCAGGGTTTGTAAAGTTGATCAGATGGGCCAAGCTGTGCTGCAAAGCACTGTGCATAATCTATAGGTCACAGTTTTTAATACTAAGGTCCTATGCACAGTTACTATTGGGTTCTGATTCCTATGCGCCTGCACACCATCACATATATTGTACATTCGGGACACATGTTATACGTTCCACCGACCCCCGATGAGAGGTAACCACACATTTTCAGCAATGTAATTTCCTACGGGTCAAGAGGGGCGAGTTGTGGAGGCAACAAGACACCTGCAGCAGGGAGTGCCGCCAGGCGGCAAGGAGTTGGAGAATAAATGGGATTTGAAGGTCCCGCTGGGTGCCTGCCACCTGGCCACTGCAGGTTGTTGATGGTGATCTCTAAGGGCTTAGTAGGGGTCATGACAAAATACACCTGGGATGATTCACAGGCGGGGTGTGGTGGTCCCTACCTCATTTCACATGATTCTCCCTGTCGGGTCTGTCTAACGATCATCTCAAAGGGCTTTAAATTAACAGCCTCTCTTGTCTCTGCCATACTGTGAGCATTAAGCAAGCGGTCTGAGCATCAGTAGGTTGGGGTGAGCACGTCCGTTCCCGGCGTTGTGGCTGTGATTCCTGATGTGACTCTTGGAGTCCTAGTCCTGCTTGCTGTAGGTGGAATGATGAGTGTTGATTGCATAACTGGATGCAATGGCTGAGGAGGCAGAACCTTGCAGCACACTCTGCTAAGCAATGTTCCTGGCAAATTGTTTTGACCCAGGTCCGAAGTGAGAGCCTCTAGTGCAGGGCCAGAATCATTAGGCGACGGCAGCATGACAAAGGTCTTTTAGGCACTGGTAGAATGGTACATGCTAAGTAGTCCTGAAGGCCCACCCCCCCCCCACTTGCAAGGATGGCAAGCAGGGGTCACACGGGGGACGGAGCGATCAGCTGCCAATCTTTTGAGCATATAACCAGCATGAAAGTCGGAGGGAGGCTGCTGAGTTGCCCTAGCATTGTTTGTCTTGCTTCAGGGCCAGTTACAGTTACTGTTCAGGGTAGGTTAGAATTCTTGGTTGCGTTTGGATACTTTGACAGGTTGCCCTTGCTCATGCAACACGGCGATAAAGTGGTAATTTTGTGGGTGTGAACTAGGTGTACCTTTAAGAAACTCATTAGATCTTACAGTCCCGCGATTGCAGAACATAAGATTTGTCAACATTCTTCAAGGAAACCATTATTAGCAGGAAGGTATTGAACCATGGAGAGCCAATGGTTGTGGGTTCGTGCACAACAGTAGTAAGGGAATTACATTCAGTTTCAACAGGCTATGTGTACCATCAATAGCACCAGCAGCTGTAAAGCTTCTATTTCGCCCAGGATTGGAGCTGGCAATGTCATCAAACTTTGCAGCCAGACACGGAATAGGCAAAGACATACCTGTGATGGTGCAACGTGCACTCAGCAGTAGAGTTAGCTGAGTTTCAACATACCCTGGTATACTGTCAGTGATAAACGTAAGGTTAGGGGCTACACACGAATAGGCACTTTCTGTCAGCTGGGGCGGGAGTGTGCCAGTGCCAAGAGGGTGCGGGTTGCCTGGTTAGGGCTGATATGGATGGGAGGGAGCACTAATACGGACAACCACAAGAGCACATTTTGCAGTCATAGAAGGTTAAATTGATAAATTGATGGCATGGTACCAGTTGCTTCAGTTATGCGAATTTTCCTTGGCAGTTGTCAGCGAACATTCCGACTGCAATGTTGGTGGTTAGCCTGTTGTCAGGCCTTTTAGATGTGTTTTTAGCTCAGGCATGGCCAAGTATGGGTTAGATGCCTGAAGTCTGCCCTGGGATGCATGTTCTCCGGCATGTGGAGCGGCAGAACTTAAAGGGGCTTGGGTCCGACCTCTGGTTACAGGTTCAGATCCTGGTAGGTCCACTTAGTATCCCGTCCTTCTGAGTTCGATGAAACAGGTACCATTGATTTGAGTAACGATAACGTGTAATTTCTCCCGCCCTTTAGCCTTGACTGGCAGCAATGCAGGTTGTGGAAGATGTCATCCAACGAGTATGCTGTGGGCCAATTTTTGGATCAAGCACAAATAGGCTACAAAGTATTGGAGGACACTTGGCATTCCCAGTACTCGAGAAAGAGCAGGTATCTATACATTTGGTTCCCCTTCGGTACACACTGTCCTGTCTGCTCCCTGGTGTCTAACAGAAGTTTTGGAGGGCAAGGCGTCACCTGGGGTGGTGACTGACATAATGTGATGGACATACTCCGACAAGTGCTATACACAAATAGCTGGGTGAGAGGAATGAAGGCGGGCTTGATTACTCTTACTTCCACCGCATTGGCACTTCTTGTCAGAGGTATTGCTCTTCAGCCAGGCAATGTTAACATTGAACCAACACCAAGCTAATTGTTTTAGGTCATCCTGGGTGCATATACATGAATCACTGGGCGAGGTGGGTACCACGGATACTGGGTCCCCCTCAGAGTTGCAGGCTCAGCAGGACATGCTAACAGGAGGGGCGATGGGAATCCTAAGGCATTTTAAGGGATAGCTGGCCGTGAGCCACCCTGGCGAGGGGTGGTGTAATTGTGCAGGCACTGGAACAGCTTCTGTATAAATAGCGGCCCTGGCAGGGGTGAGTGTGTCTCCCCTCCCATCACTGGGGTCAAAAGTTGGGAGGCAGGGATTTGACTTTCCAGGGTAGGAGGGGTCTGCTGCCAGAATTAAATTCCCACTGGTGTAAGTTATGCATCCATCCCTGAAGAGAGGGGTTGTGGTTTTATCAGTCTGAAATCCACAGGGAGTTGAGAAAGGATGGAGGCACCAGCTGTACTCTGGTCCAGTATGGGCTTGGACTTGTTTTGGCTGGTCCTGGGAGAGTCCAGGGAATCAAGATGCCTACCTTGGTGGGGGGCCCTGGTTGTGAAGGTGGCCACCCCCAGAGCTGTGGTGGAGTTACAGGGCGATCCAGAGTCTGCAAGGTACAGAAGGGTACTATATGCAGCAGTACAACAAGGGTGCTTAACCAAGGATACCCAGGTATGTCTTAGCGTTGTCCCCTGGAAGAACTACGGTGCCCCGTTAGTCCTACCGGTGGTTGTGGGTCTGAGCAACCGGGGGCTGCCTAGAACGCTCCGCCCACCTTTTGGGGGGCATGAGAAAGGGAGTGGTCGGTGGTCCACTGATGGGAGGGGTGACCCCTCCCAATAAGTGGTAAGCACCGATTGCCGACGGCCACGGTGTAATTTGGATCATCAGGCGGGCAGGCGGCTTAAGGGTTGGCCTGCCCTGGGATCGCCCGTAAGATAACCCACCATGTTGGCATATTTGTTTTGCAAATAAACCTGCAGCAATTTTCTCCACTAACAAGGTGTTATGTGGTTTATTGATGTATTTTGCTGCATGATAACGGAGTACTGTTGCCGATATTGGCACTATGCCAAGGCTGCCCGGGGGGCCACATAGGGGACCCTCAACAGGGCGGCCGCCTTAGTGCCGCAGGAAGGCACTGGAGTCTGCCGACTAGGCTCCCTGGGCGTGGGACCAGGGGAACTTCCGGCCGGCCACTTCCGGTAGTGGGAGGCGGACAGGGGTACATATACTTTCCCCTGCCCACTGGGCAGTCTCTTGACTGCTGTCCATCTCGCCTTTCCCGCCCCACCGCGTACCCTGCGGACGGACAATATGAGGATTGGGGGGGGGGGGGAATATATCTAACCTATTGTTTTGTGTTGCAGGAGGAGATACAGGGCGATCCAGAGTCTGCAAGGTACAGAAGGGTACTATATGCAGCAGCACAACAAGGGTGCTAAACCAAGGATACCCAGGGATGTCTTAGCGTTGTCCCCTGGAAGAACTACGGTGCCCCGTTAGTCCTACGGGCGGTTGTGGGTCTGAGCAACCGGGGGCTGCCTGGAAAGCTCCGCCCACCTTTTGGGGGGCGTGAGTAAGGGAGTGGACTGGTGGTTCACTGATGGAAGGTGTGGCCCCTCCCAATAAGTGGGAAGCACCGATTGCCGACGGCCACGGTGTAATTTGGATCATCAGGCGGGCAGGCGGCATAAGGGTTGGCCTGCCCTGGGATCGCCCGTAAGATAACCCACCATGTTGGCATATTTGTTATGCAAATAAACCTGCAGCAATTTTCTCCACTAACAAGGTGTTGTGTGGTTTATTGATGTATTTTGCTGCATGATAACTGAGTACTGTTGCCGATATTGGCACCAAAGAACCAGTCGCCACCCAGCAGGGAATCGCAGGCTGCCTCTGACAGACACCGTCTCCCTCACTCTCTGCTCCTCATCCCTGTCAGGCCAGTTGGATGCAGTGTGGCCATAGCGTAACATCCTTCCGGACCGCACAGCAGACTCTTGCCTCCGGCCAGCAAACCTTCCCCCGGTTCCATCCAGCACACAAGGGCCTGAGCTCCTCCTGAATGGTCCACCCGTCTGGGGGTAGGCAAAGCCCGGATAAAAAGAAGCTCTCGGGTTGGAGTCAGGAAAGGAGCGTTGACGGCTGTTGGGGGCAGCCAGGTGGCAATAGGGCGAGATTATCTCTTTTTAACTTGCCCGGCTGCCCTCGTGCCAGCCACCCAGGGGTCCCCATTAGCTTCCCGTGGGCAAGCCCACGAAAAGTCAAACAATATGGCCACTGTTGGCCGCTCTGCTGGCAGTGGTTAATGTCTTAAAAAATAAAATTTCAAAAAAGATACGTTCCAGGGCTCTTGTCAGAAGGCTTGCACCAACCCAGTCCTTCTGTTAGCGCCACCTAAAACTGAACCAACTACCAACCATGAAAGAGGGGAGAGGATGCGGCGTAATGGCCAGAGCTGAGCTGGGGACCAGGCTCGAGTCTTGGTGTTGGCTCAACATCCTGTGATTCTGGGCAAATCACTTACTCTCCCTGTGCCCACCATAAATGAATGTGAATGTGTCCTTAACTGGTGCTCACGAAAAGCACCGGTGTTGATGAAGTGCCGGTGCTGAGCACTGGAAAGCACCTGCTCAAATTTGAACATTCAGTGCATTGCCCATTGTGCAGCACTCATGAACAGATCCGGCGCACACCTGCCTCCGGTGCCGTCGGCTGTGCGTCGGAGCCCCTGTACATAAGATTATTTATTTTTTAATATAAGCATCTCGTATTTGAAGTTTGCAGAGAATTCTGTCACAGATTCTCTAGCTGAAGGCAATGTAATTCTGCGCAATTTTCTACAGTTTGAGAATATTCTTTCTTCCAAAATGTCACGGTTAAGACCATGTCGTCCTCTATGCTAGATTTGTGCTCTAATAGGAAACAAAATTACCATCCATCTACAAATGGATTACATTCGTGACACATTCTCATAGAATTTTGAATGAGATGTCTATGGAAAAATTAAGTATTAAATGGTCAACAAATGTATCCTTTACCTCTTTTAATTTTAAATTGGCAAACCCATGCACTTCACCTATTAGGAATCAAGGGTTTCAAATGCTTAACTAATACAGACCCGCCCTAAACACGTCTTTGTCCCGGGACCCACTGGCAACATCTCTGTCCTGTATATAACTCCTTTCTCCCTCCCCATAAACCATGTATCTTTTTGGATCTGGCCTTTGAGACAGCTGTAACTGTCTTGCAAGACTGTTGCTTTTCCAAAAAAACACATAAATAATAATCCTACAGGGGGGCTTTTGGTTGTCTGGTTTCATCTATTGGCCAGTTAAATTGTCTTTCACATTTTGCTTCCTCCCACCAGAGATTACGGCTGGGGTAATGGGTCAGCCCACTTTTCAAATTGCCTCCCTGACACGAAACCTGTGCACATTTTTCACAATCATCAAAAAATTGTTGACAAAGGTGGTTCAAGGTACGATTTTTCATTTAATTAATTTTTTATATGAACTTGAAATGCCTACTATTTATTCAACCTGCATTTCAGGTGCCCAGTTAAATTGTGACTTATTTTCTTTCTCCATTTTAAAGTTGTTGAAATAAACTCTTCAAGAGAAATTGTAACATTTTAGCTGCCTGCAATTGGAGAGCTTGGTGAGATGATGAGTTGTTGTTGTCTCTTTCACAAATAATAACAATTAAATCCATTACACAACTGAAAGGCTTATTATTAAAAAAAACATCACAAGCAAAACAGCCACATAGGTAACGTTGTTTT
This sequence comes from Triturus cristatus, assembly GCF_964204655.1. Classification (NCBI taxonomy): domain Eukaryota; kingdom Metazoa; phylum Chordata; class Amphibia; order Caudata; family Salamandridae; genus Triturus; species Triturus cristatus. Next base: position 327,418,454 of record NC_140590.1, on the reverse strand, counting down.
TACAAGCATATGGGGCCATGTTTATATGGCTGCCTAGTTTCTTTTTTTTTTTTTTTTTTTAATTTGTTGCCTGACATATCCTTGCAATAAAAACAAATCACGAAATTGCAACTATTGCCTCAGCTTCCATAGCCAGATCTGTTTGCTGCGCCATCTTTTGTTTTTATTGGTTCTTGGTCCACCATGTTCTTTGGAAGAGTGGCCCCTTTTTTTGTTATCTAAATTCAGCGAACACTCAATGGGAGCAGAACGAACAGACCAATAAAAAACATCAGGTGAGAATTTTTTTTTTGTACAAATATATTTTTAATTTATATTGTTTTTAATATTTTTAAACACATAGAGTATTATCAGATATTTTTTGTTGATGTTTACATACATGCACATTAAATATTCAACGATACAGACGACAAGAAAACATATCTAGATCAAATACATCAGCTGTCACATATATAAATTTGCTATTACCTACGTGAATTTTCTGTTGGTTGTTCATGTTTGTTTTATTGATTTTAGGTATTTTCATTGTCCCCCCACCTCCTATCGGTCTTCGCCCTGATGAAGGTGGGGCCCACGACTGGGTCCAATACCGAAACGCGCGTTGGCGCTTGATTTTCCGGTTCTTTGTACATACAGTAGCACCCTTTGACAACCTGATGATATGTGAATGTACCATCCATACAATTATACTTGGATGTTTCTTTCCATCTTGACCGGATTTTGTGTGCAGTATGTTAGTTGAATGAGTGTTGGTCATATGAGTTGAGCTGTGTGTGGGGCATTGAATATCTTTTAGATATGTTTTCTTGTCGTCTGTATCGTTGAATATTTAATGTGCATGTATGTAAACATCAACAAAAAATATCTGATAATACTCTGTGTTTAAAAATATTAAAAACAATATAAATTAAAAATATATTTGTACAAATTTTTTTTTTCACCTGATGTTTTTTATTGGTCTGTTCGTTCTGCTCCTATTGAGTGTTCGCTGAATTTAGGGACCTATTCTTTAGGCCCTTTCATTATATTGCTGGGTAGGTGGTCAGTTTTGTTTCCAGAATTGCCGTATTTACCCCGATACCACCCACCCTTTATCGCTCCTTTGGGGTTCCCCTCTCGTAATTGGTTTTTCCCTTTTTTTGTTATCGTCAGACCACAAGACAGAAGTGAATATAAGACTTTGAGGTTCGCGTTTTTTTTGTACTGAAACGGGGAACCCCCCTCATGGTCCTGTTTATTCTTTTCGTTACTAGGAGTGTACCCCCATACCACCCATTCCTTCCAGTCACCCCTGACATTTCATCATCTACAACAACAGCATTGTTAATGTACACCGTGCATGCGTCCTAATGTTGAGGGGAAGAAGGGCTGCACATCAGTGGGTCTTTTTATCGCCATCAGGGGTCCGGGAGTGTCTTTCTGCACAAGAGCATTACATTAATACAAAGAGAATGAGTATAAACCTGCAATGTCCCTGAATATTACCACTAAATAAAGTACTAGTTTGTTCCAATTAAAGTGTGCATTTTTAAATGCCCATAATGGAGACGGGGCTCGGTTACCTAGATTTCTTAAAGTGAACAGACTCTAACAGAGGTGGGACAGGATTAATTGACATGGGTGCAATTAACGAGTTAGCAGAAAGCGGGATGTGGAAGATCTATGCCGTATAAGAACAGCTAATTGATGTGTGATCCTACTAAGTTCTATGGTCTGAGAGTTGTATGGTATATAGGTAGGAAGCATGTTGGCGTGGGTGTGTGTCTGTGGGGAGCTTTCTATCCCAGTAATTTAACACTAATGAAGCCTTCAATTTCATGCTATTCATTTTCTATTTTACCAGTGGCAGCTTGCAACAACAGGGGAAGAGCAACAGATGCAACACATGGTGGGGCTGAGGCTGCAAGGGTAGACATGTAAAGTTACATTAAGGGGAATTTATTTGACTGTGATATAGTTATTCAACAATTAGTTAAGCTGCCTCATAATATAGCCCTGATTTTTAAACTTGTAGCTGGGAAAATATTTCTACTTATTTTCAAATATATGAAAACTAGAGGGTGAGCAGGAAGTGTTGTTATCCACCTAGCCACACAATTATGGGGCTAATTCACCGAAAAGTGTAAAAGTACTGGTGAGGTTCTACAACTCTGCCTGCAGGTACTTTGACTCTTTTTGCAAGTTCAAAAGGCAGGTTCAATGGTGCTCCTGGAAAGCCATGCCAAGTGCAGGTGTCATACCTGTTAAATGACATAGTTATTCATAGCTTACAATGCTGCACAATGGGCAGGGCACTAAATGTTCAAACAACTTTTTCTTAAAATCCTTTTCTTGTTTTCTTTTTCTTTTCCTGGAATTAAGCTACACCCAACTGATGAGCCCCAATAAGGTTGAAACCGGTCTTGGTTGCTTGTGTTCCGTTTCAGGGAGGACCTGGCCCCTCCATTCGGGCTGGACTGTTCCAATTGGAGCAGGGTCTATCCTGAAATAGCAAGTTGGGCAAAAGAATGATTGGTTGGCATGCTGCTCCGAGTACTTGCCAGTAGTTAGACCTATTGCAAGAATTCCGCCGATCACCTTTTGTGTGTTTGATTTACCCTTTTAAGAAACATTAAGAAGAGGAAAAGCAGAAAAATGAAAAGGGAACTATAAAAGGAGAAAACGGATAACTAAAGAACTGGCCAACTGAGGCACCCTCATTGTGATCAGAAAATTTCATCATTCATAGGTCAAGAGAGTCAATTACTGATGTGTACTGAACCATTACCCCATGCAGCGCGCTGTCATAGATGGGAGCAGAGTGTAAATGACACTCAGACAGGCCAACGTCAGAACAGAGCTGGCCCAAAGGCCCACTATCTTTCTATATGAACTTATATATTTATATATGTATGCATGCATCATTTAATTATTTTTCATTACAAGATCCTGGCAGATAGATAAGAAGAGATTGTAGAAATACATATTACAGTGCAAATCCTCTCCCCCTAGGGTTTATCAGAGCCAGTAACCAATACTAAGGTTCTTCCCTACATCATAATCTGTGACATTTCATGTTATAAAATACTCCTCTCCAGGCTTTAATACAGAGAAATAACAACTTATCCACAAATGTCTATTGCCTTTAACACAAGTTTTTCACAAGAAATATGTCTTATTCCTTTAAAAATAACTTTTGTCAAGATGGCGGCTTAGGCGGACGTGCGGTTTCGCCTCTCCCGCGGGCGACTCAAGAAAGCTTGGTGTTCGGCCGTTTCCAGCTGGCCGACACCTAAGATAGCAGCCCAGGGGGTGCCTGCCGAGACAGCGGAGGCGAGAGGGCGGAGGCCGGCCAAAAGAGTGACCCCGAGGCCCGTACCACTGGAACGGAGGGAGGTCCGGCGCTATCGAGGCCCGCCACGAGGAGAAGCGGCCTGGTTGAGACGGCATTCAGGCGGAGGCACTCGGAGGCGGACTGCGGCCACATAGACCCTGAGAGGCGGCGGGCCTGGCGTGGGGGGGCTCTGTGCCTTTCACCCGGAGACCGGAGAGCAGGACTGGCCTGGAGGTAGCGTGGGGGCCCTGCGGAGCGGAGCTGCTGGCCAGGGTGGAGCTAGCGCGGCGGTCCCGGAAGTGGAGGGACGAGGATCGGCCACCTCGGAGGTGCGGCAGACCCTGGACCGGACCGGGCCGGAGCCCCCGGGACCCCCGCTGGGGTTCCAGCACCAGGCAGGCAAGTGATCGCGCTGTTGGCGCCCCGGTCGCCCGGGGCAGGCGAGTGGCGGCCATTAGCGGGGGATTAGCGGCCTGCCTCCGGGCGCAGGGATCGGTGGAGCACCCAGGGGGCTTAGGAGTCAGCGGTGCACTCGACAGGCCGTGCAAGTGTGGGGGCCATGCAGCGGAGCCGTGAGCGGCCTCGTGGGGCGGCGGAAACACCAGGAGTGAAGCCCGTCCGCACACCAGTGAGACTCTGGGGCCTGCGCAGGCCGGAATCAGCGGACTTACGGAGCGGAGGCCCAAGCTTAAAGCCCCGGAGGTGCAGGGCCCTTTGCTGTGGGCGGCGCTGCCGTTTGATCGCCCTGGGTTCGTGGGGAGGCTGCCCATTGTGAGCTTTAAACCCCGTGGTGTCTGAGTGGAGGACGGGGGCTCAGCGCGGCCGGGGTGTAGCGGTGCCCGCGCTGCCGCTGGAGGTGAGCCTGGAGGGGTGCACGGTGGATCCCGGGCCCTAGCTCATTCGCTGCGGTGGAAGAGATCTATTGGGTCTGCCTGAAGAGACAAGTAGCGTTGTAGTGGTCGAGCGATGGACCCTCCTGGCGGGAGCACTCCGGAAGGCCTCTGAGGGGGATGCAGGCGGAGAGGAGACATGTGGAGGGGAGCCCGGGTACGGGACGGTGAAGCGTTCTGGGCCCTCACTCCCCCTCGGACACCAGCAACTAAACGCCTTGTGTGGCCGCAGTGGGGGAGACGCGACTGGGTGGCTCTTGGAGTCCGATAGGCGCCTAACTACAGCAAAGGGGCCGAGAGGAGGATTGCGGAGGTCGCGGATCCAGGGCACTAGCGGGTGACACATTCCGGACCAGTGAGGCTCGCTGGCTTTGACTCAGTAGCGGAGGCGGCGGGGCCGGTGTAGGTGGGCCCGAGGCCGGCGCTGGATGGGGGTCGGGTGGTGCTGAGCCCCCCCTGGATGGTATAGAGGTGGAATCTGAAGCACGTTATGGTCCCCCCGAAAGGCCGCAGAGACAAGACCCTGAAGGAGCTGTTTGAGAAACCTCGGGTTGGGCCCTCAGCAGGCGTCATGGCGTCGGGTGTGACGGGTTGCCCGCGCGGGCAGCTGGAGGGATCGGACCTAATCACCAAGTCATTTCTAGAATCCATGTTCACCGGCCTACGAACTGATATCCAAAACCTCCAAAAAGAATTCACTGCGGCGCTTGAGGAAGTATGCAGAGATGTGGACAGTATTGGGGAACGGGTTGCCGCGCTGGAGGATAAGGGGGACGGCCGCGACTCGGAGCTGGCAGCACTTCAACAAGAAATCCTCCGGATTCATGACCAACAGGTGGATCTTCAGTTGCATGTAGAGGACCTGGAAAACCGGTCCCGGCGCCATAATATACGAATTCGAGGGGTGCGAACTACTGAGGACTCGAAGGATCTCTTCGCCTTCACGAGGGAACTCTTTAATCATATCCTGGAGCGTCCGCTGGAGACGGAGCTGCGAATTGACCAGGCACATAGAGTGGGTCCCCCGCGGCGGCCGGTCCATCTGATATCCTGGTGTGTGTTCAAGACTACCGCACCAAAGAAGACATACTACGTAACGCTCGTCGGCAGCACCCCGTGAGGTTTCGGGATCATGCACCGGTGCTATATCAGGATTTGTCGGCGCTCACGCTTCATAAACGCAGGCTGTTCAAGCCAATCACGACACACCTCCAACAACGCAACATCCAATATAGTTTGGGACATCCGTTCCGTTTGGTGTTCCGCATTGACAATACATTATACCAGCTGAGGTCCCTTTCGGAAGCGTCTAAGCTGTTGGGGGTGAACTTACCAAAGGAAGACAGTGGGGCAGAGGAGGGCCCGGTGGATGCGGCAACGTTGGGACCCGGTTGGCGTCGACAGGGCCGTCGTAAACGTGCGAAGAAACCCCCAGTGGCGGAGATCCTCAGAGGGCAGCAGGATGCACTAGAGACAGTCTCCGTAGGTTTGCGAGACACCTCGCCCGGTGCGGCTGAGTAATGGCTGTGGCGGGCCACTTTGCTGGATCTTTGAAAGGGCCGCCTGTGGGAGAGGGACCTTTTCATTGTGTTGCCGTACCTTGCGCCCTTCCATCACCATCCACTGGAAAGTGGAGGACACTGGTTCTGGACTTTTGCTGTTAATTTGTTGGGATGTTGGGGGGGGTATGTTGGGGGATTTGGGAGAGGGAAGGGGGTTCCGTGTCTGTCATGGGGTAGGGTAGCGTGGGCTGCCAACATGCAGGGAGAAGGGAGCGCAAATCCTTGGTTTAGTTCCCGAGCGCGAGCGGCACCTTTTACATGGCACATTTTGACATTCCAAGTGGAACCACATGGCGCCTCCTACACTTAAAGTATTAACACTCAATGTTATGGGCCTCAACAACGCGGTTAAGCGCAGAGCTGTGCTGTCATGCCTTGAGAACTCGCGGGCTAGCTCAGGACTGTCATAGGCTTCGATCCCGCAAGTTCCCGGTTCAACTTTTTTCCTCTAGTCTTACCAAGACAGCGGGAGTTGCGATTCTGGTGGCCCAGCATTTTATAGGGGAGTTCCTGCAGAAGGAAGCTGAAGTTAGAGGACTGCTTTTTATTTATAGGTTTGCCTTGGGGGCCGTGACCTTTACCATTGGCTCAATTTATGCTCCCAACGAGGGGCAAGAGCGCTTTTTGCAGTCCGCTCTCACGGAAGTCACTGCGACGAGCGATCGGCTAATTCTCTTGGGGGAAGATCTAAATCTTGTTTTTGATAACATACGCGATAGATCTTGTCAACGTACACATCAATCGGGGGCAATCTCTGCGGCAGGGCTTGACCGATTACGGGAGTTGGGGCTCGAAGATTTGTGGCGTAGTTTTCATCCGCAGGATCGGGAGTTTTCATACTACTCACATGCGCATAAAACATACGCGCGGCAGGATTATCTTCTAGCATCGTCCGAAAAGTTAGAGAGATGGCAGTGGCAGTTGAGATGAGGGTGGTCCCGCTCTCTGACCATGCTCCGGTGTTTGCCATGTTGACTCTGCCACCGGCGGTGCGGCCGAATAGGGTATGGCGTCTTCGAGACACCCTGCTGCACCTAGAGGATGTGCTGCGACAGATCAGCAGGTCGATCAAGGATTTTCTTACGCATAACGACAACACTGCCACGACACTAGCGACACAATGGGCGGCATTGAAGGCGGTCCTCAGGGGGGAGTTTATTGCTATATCTGCAGCCGACAATTCCGAGTGGCGACGCAAGTGAGATGAGTTTACACAAAAAACTAATGAGCTGGAGCAAATGCATCAGAGGACGGGTGCTCCGAGGATATGACGGCAACTGAGGGCCATCCGGCAGCAGCTGATGGCTCTTGATTAAGATAGAGCGGAATACGCTGCTCTCCGCTTAAAGCACGCTTACTACACGGGAGGTGATAGGTGCGGACGCTTACTCGCACACAAACTTCGGGAGGTCCGGAGGCACCAGGGGGTTCACGAGATCTGTCGAGAGGATGGCACGAGGGTCACGGACGACAGGGACATAGCTGAAACGTTCCGAGCTTACTATGCAGCCCTATACGATGGTTTGGGGTTGTCTGCAGACAGCGGGGAGGCCTTTCTGGATTCGGTCGAGCTCCCCACTCTGACCGGGGCCCAGGCAGACCAGCTGGACAGAGACATACGCCCTGAGGAGGTGATTGCGGCTATCTCCCGGTTGAGACTGGCGAAGGCCCCAGGGCCTGATGGCTTTACCGCCATTTTCTATAAGAAATTTTGTACTTCGTTGACGCCCCTTCTTACCCGGCTCTTCAACTCCTTCTCAGTCGCGGGGGCGATTCCCCCAGATCTTTTGGGGGCTCACATAGCGGTGATTCCCAAGCCGGGGAAGGACCGGACTCGTTGTGGAGCGTTCCGCCCCATTTCCCTTTTGAACGTCGATTTTAAGCTCTACTCGGGGATCCTGGCCAGCCGACTGGCACCTTGCATGCCAAACCTGATCGACCCGGATCAGGCGGGGTTCATCCCAGAAGGTCAAGCCCCCGACAACACGAAACGCATCGTGCACCTGGTCGAGAAGGCCTCTCGCACGTCGGAAGAGTACATGTTCCTCGCGATCGACGCCGAAAAAGCGTTTGACCGTGTTCACTGGCCCTACCTGGAGCAGGTGTTGCTACGGATGGGGCTGGGGGAGAGATTCCGCACCCACATCTTCAACTGCTATAAATTCCCGTCAGCAATGGTCCGGGTCAATGAACACACGTCCGCTAGCTTCCCCATCACGCGGGGCACGAGTTTCCACTGTCGCCGCTGCTTTTCGCTGCGTATATGGAACCCCTTGCTCAGAAGATTAGGCAAAACCCGGGAATCTCGGGGATTACGTTCGGGGGATATACCCATACCATCAGCCTGTATGCAGATGATGTGTTACTCTCTCTATCAAACCCGCGGGAGGTGTTGCCGGCGTGCATGGCGGATTTGGACGCCTTTGCACGGGTGGCGGGGTTCAAGGTTAATGCGGACAAATCAATGGCTCTAGACCTTTCTTTGACCCCCTCCACGCGGGAGTACCTACAGGGTTCGCTCCCCTTTCAGTGGGCGAAGGAATAGATTCCCTACCTGGGGATCCAGTTTGCCCCCACGCTTTCCCGTGTGGTGGCTCTCAATTATGCTGCTTTACGCCAGAAGATCCGCAGAGAGCTTGGGCAGTGGAAATACTATCCCCTCTCGTGGCTGGGCAAGATAGCGGCGGTTAAAATGACCATCCTACTGCAGATCCTTTACCTTTTCCGCCCCATACCCCTGTACCTGCCTGCTGGCTGGATCCAGCAGACACAGTCGGATTTGGCCCAGTTCATCTGGAATGGACGGAAGCCACGCATGAAGAGATCACTGTCCATTCTGGCGCCTGAGGGCGGGGGACTTGGGATCCCTGATCTCCAGCTTTATTTCCAAGCTACGCAACTACGCTACCTGGTGGAGTGGAGTAGCTGGGAGTCGGAAAAGCACTGGCTGTTTCAAGACCAGGCAGTAGCAGGCAGACCTCTGCAGGATATCCCCTTCCTGCGGAGACAGCACAGGCCCCCCAACCTCTACGCCTCCCACATTACCCGCGTTCCTCTGGAGATCTGGGATCGCACTAATGTTGCTCACGGGCTTACTACCTTCCCTTCCCCGCTTACCACCCTGTTTGACAATCCGGACTTTTCCCCCGGGATGGATTCGGCAGCCTTCCATAGGTGGAAGCCGGCGGGCTGCTGTTTTTTATATCATATGTACGACGCTGTAGGGGTGCGCCCGTTCCAACAATTCAGGCAGGAATACGGGTTGCCAGAGGCGGAGCGCATTCGCTACTTCCAGGTCCGACATTGGGCGCTGGATGGGAGGGTCCGACCGTGGGCAGATAGGCGACTCTCTTAGTATGAGCGGTGGTTAATAACGCGCTCATCTGACAAACAATGGATTTCTGACCTCTACAGAACGCTCCAAAGGCGATTCACGCACACATACAATGCAGGAAGAATGCGTTGGGAGAGGGAGCTAGGTAGATCTTTGACTCATGAGGACTGGGAGGGCATATATTACAGGGCCCGGCACTCAGCGTACCATATGGGACTCACAGACACACTTACAAAAGTGGCAACCTATTGGTATTATACTCCGGAACGCCTACACGCGATGGACAAGAAGAGGGAGGCGTATTGTTGGAGCGGCTGTGGGCAGATAGGCACCTTGACTCATTTACTTTGGGAATGTGAGGGTGTTCGGGCGTACTGGACTCAAGTGCTCGATGAAATAGACAAGCATTTCGACACCGCGATCCCGCGCTTTCCGGCGTATGTATTGCTGGGTCTCCCAAATCCTTTGACATACCCACTTAAGTCACGCAGAGGTAGACAAATGGCCATAGCGCTGGGTTCAGCGACACAGAACGTACTTACTCATTAGCGCTCCCACACCTCACCGACTTTCACGGGCTGGTTGTACCGATTGTGGCATGTTCTGGGCATGGAAAAACTCACATTGACACTGTCAGGGGAGGGATCCAAGTACGGAGAATTATGGAAGCCCTTCCTGTCATTGTTAGCCACCGAGTTTAGGGAAGTTACTTGTCCCCGCTATCTACGCTTACTGAGACTATCTGAGGAACAGAAAGAGGGGTAGGGATTGGGCGCTGATGAGAACGAGAAGGAATGGGTTTGATGGATGCGGAACAGAGGGAGGGAGGGGGGTGTTGGTGGGGGGGGTTTTAGGTTCCTTATTTTTGCTTCATAGCACCCTATTAGAGATCACTATGGCGTTCCCAAGTTGGTTGTAGCCTGACCTAGTGTACAGTACAGAACTGAGAGACTCACGCATCAACTTGGAACTGAACAAGGTGCTGTTCTTTCTCTTTGTTGAAGGTTTTTTTTGTGTATTTCTGAAATGCCAATAAAAGATTTAAACCATAAAAGTAACTTTTGACTATAAACAATCAAGCATATAACCTTTTTCATTGACCTGTTACCATAAACAACTGTGAACTACTGTGTTGGTCATAAGCCTTCCAAAAAGGCAACTATCAGGTATACCATAAAAAAATAAGGATTCCCATTATGCAAATCGTCTAACCCACTGCATTTGTTTGAGTGGGTTACCAACACCAAAGCTTAGGCCTACTAAAACATTCAGCAAGATTCCATGTGTTAGACAAGGCATCTGTTGCGTCGTTCTCCCCAAACTTTTTGCCTTCAACGCTCCTGGTTTTGCTAGCCCTGGGACTCTGCACACTTTACCACTGCTAACCAGTGCTAAAGTGCCTCTGCCTAGGATTGATAGGTTTCCTCGTGATGTATACCTCACTGGGATCGACATCTTGGGCAAATATTTCACAGAGTCCTTTTTAATGCTATCATGCGAGGGACTTTAATTCCCCCAATTTAGGCAGGTCCTGAACTTTTACCTATTTTTAAGAAGGGTTCACCACTTTTACCGGTCAATTATATGCCAATTAGCCTTATTGACAGTGCACAAAAATAGTTTTTTAGAATCATTTTAGATAGGTTACAAGAGTGGATGGAGGCCAATGACATACTGAGTCCATTACATGCAGGCTTCTGTGAGAGTACAACCACTGCTGGCCAGGTGTTTAGACTGCAACTATTATTCGGTAAGACAGTGGCCCTCGAGAGTGGTGTTTGTCGCTCTTGCTCTGCCTTTGACTTGGTGCATAGGAACATCCTATGGAGAGTGTTAGCCAACATCAGGATCCCTGAATATCTCCTTGCTATGATCATTAGGCTATACAAGCGTAATCTTGTCAGGGTCAGATGCGGTAGGCTGGGTGAAGTCCCCGGCTGTCCATGTCCAGAAGGGTGTGAGCCTTGGTTGTGTCCTTGCCCCCACCCGCTTCACCTTGTATGTGAATGGCTTAACAGCCCACTTAAATGCTGGTGAGAGGGACTCCCCTAAACTAGCTAACATGAAGGTCCCTGCCCTAATGTTTACAGACCACACGCTGCTGTTATCAAAATCTCCAATGGGTCTACAGCATATCTTAGATAGATTTAGTGACTTCTGCGGGCAGAGAGGCTTGGACATTAATGTTGCAAAGGCAAAATATATGGTGTTCAATCCCTGTCTGACTACCAGACCCAATCCTATTTTGAAGGCGATTCCTCTTGAACTGGTACAAACAATCAAGTATCTTGGGATCACCTGACCGCCCGGTTGGAGTGGCCGCCCACATTTCCAAGAGCAGATTACAATTGGAGCATTATACTGGGGTGCTGAAGAAAGTGCTCCGGGGCTCCTACTAACTGCACTGCTTAAAACCATAGCAGTACTTCTTTAAAAGAGGGATTAAAAATAATCTAGTGTATTTTACATACAATTTGAACATATTTTTTTTAATGAATGTCTGGCCTCATCATTACGCCAGATCGAGAACCAGAGGAAGAGTGGTCGCACAATGAGCAGATCTATTTTATAAGGGACCCCTAATTTATTTTGGAGGTTAAAATGTGAAGCTGGAAAAGGGACAGATAACAACTTTTTGCAAAATAAGTTTCCTTCTTGTTGGATAACCAAACAGTTGGAAATTAGGGGTGGGCGGAATTTGCGAAATCCACTTTCGAAAATTATCGCGAAAATTTTCAAAATTATCGCAAACATGCGGAAATATCGCGAAGATGAAGAAGTTTTTTTCCAGCATATTCGCAAAATTTTCTGCATGGTTGCGGCTCGACAACTTCATGTGGTTGCTCGCGGGCGCGGCCATCTTGTTTTCAGTTGTCTCGCGGTGCATGATCGCGAGAGACGTGATCGCGCGAAGCATGACGTCACTGTGGGCGCGAACTGTGGCGAGACAGCGCAAATGGCTGAAAACAATACAACATCACATGGAGAACGCGACCGGATCAAGAAAACTTGTCGGCGAACGCAGGGATTCAGGTAAGGCGATCGCGCGCAAGAATGTATTATTTTACAGTGCGAGCAAGAATCAAATTATCGCCAAGCTGCGGAATGCGGCAATTTTGACATTTTCGCACTTTCCGCGGAACGCGAAAATATCAAATTATCACAATTTCCGCGAACGGAACGAAATGTTAGCCCAGGCCTATTGGAAATCCCCCACACTTCGGCTGTGTACATAGCAATTGGCAGGCATTATGATTTGTATATTTGTAGCAGGGGTGAGAGAGAGCCTCTCCCAACAGGTTGTGGGAGACTGCATAGTGACCCATTTGCCAAGGCAAATTTGGTCATACGGTTGGCTATATTAGGAGACCATGATCCCTGTGTGGAAAAAATAATACCTATGTATGGAAAGGTGTTGGTGCTGCTTAAACAGTGGGTACCAATTAGTATATTTGGGTGGGTCGATGCTTAGGACCACAGTACATGATATGTGATTTAGTGAAATTGGTCTGCCAATCCACGGAACCCATTAAATCAACAAAAGTATGCACCATTAGATGAAGTGCCCTAGGTGCGCGTGCCATTAGCACAGTGCCATCCACATAGAGGAGTGGGTTACTTTTACTTGTAGGTATATCTATAGTGACGCGTTCTAGGGCAAGGAGGAGGTTGTTTACATAAGGAATAAATAGGACTGAGATAGCACACAGCCTTGTCTTACCCCACGGAGAATACCTTTTACACCAGTCACCTCCCACTGAGCACTAATGCGGACTCTTGTCCTCAAGTCCTTATAAAGGTATGCAAGGAAGTGGTCTAACGCATCTAACCCCTGTGTGATAAGCAGGCGTCAAATTCTGCAAGTTCCATTCACCCTTACACTTCCCTGAAAATGCAAACAATCATGAGCATTACTATGGTTAGCAGTTACTTTGAAAACTTTTTAGCTGTGTTAGGGTAATCCGGCTTGCTTTGGGCTGTGATTTGCTCCTTTCTCCAGCAGGGAGCAAGTTACAGGGGCCAATAATGCTTAGCATGACAGTTACTTTGCAGTCAAAACAGTATCTAGCCTAGTTCCAGGTTCTATGGGCAAACCGCCATAGAACTCAATGAAGTTGTCCTAATGCAGGGGATACAGGATTCTGAAAGATGCTGAGGATGCTGCCTCAGTTGATGGTGGTTTTTGTGGGTTCACATGGAGTGACTTTGGTCACCAGAGTTGATGTCCTTTGAAGTCCAGGTCAAGTCAAGCCAAAACTGGTCTCAGTCACAGCAAAACCAGTTGTTCCCTTTAACTGAGGCTAGTGTCCATCTTGGGCAACCAAACTGCACTTTGACAACCCTTCCTGGTCCAATAGACTTAGGTGCAACTTTTGAACATTGTGACTTGATCTCCCAGGCTGCGATTCAGCGGCCAGTGGTGATCAAACAATAGTGGCTACCAACTTTTTGAGTTAGGCTTGCTCAGCTTTGTGACCCGGGAGCTGTAACAGAAAGTCAGTTGGCTGCCAGATGACTCTTGAAGATTTGAGATCTTGGTGCCAATTTTATGCCTACAACTTGCCTTCGGGAGAATTCAATGACTACTAGCCATTGAGCTACCAGGTCCCCTCCTACCTGATGATGACTTCCTGCAAAGTGTGTCATCTAACTATCCCAGAGTGTAATAGTTTGCCCATCTCTAGATGACAGAACCATTCTCTTTGTGTTTTGGGCTTGGTTGCCCATCATAGAGGCTAACTGAGGGCTACATGCCCACGAAAAAACGCAGTTTGGCAACCGTTTTCCCCTCTCTGTTCCCAACGCCAACCTGTCTACCCAAACAAAAGAGCAGCCCCTCTTGTGTGTGTCAACCATTTGCCCTTCAAATGCATCTTCCCCTTTGAAGCACACCTTTTGGTCTCACATCCCCTGTGGCTTCCCACTGGAAAGAGTTAACACCTTTTCCAACAACAGGTCTCTAGTGTGTCTTTTCCTGGAAGTCATTTGCACATCTCCCCAGGAGGGCAGAAGGCTGTCTCGTGGCCAGCAACTGTAGATGGCCACTGGAAAACTTTGGGCAAGAGAGTAGCAACTTCTACATTTGTGTTTTATTCAAAAGTTACATTAAAGTTACATCAACTCAGGTTTAATGCAACAATTCTTTTGATACCGTGAAGTACGAACTTTAGTTGGTTTAGTTATCCCATTGAGGAGTTAGCACAGCTGAGTTGCCAGTGTGTAACCCTATACTTGTCAATGAGGCTACTAGCCTTTCCACAGTAAAAATGATGATTTGGGATTTTTACTGTTCGAACATATCAAAACATGTCTGACTTTTTAATAAACTACAACTTGCATTTGGGCTCTACAGGCTTACATTAAGGGTGACATATATATTAAGGGTCTGATTCTGATGACATTCGGAAGGCCTCCGAATCAGGTTTGGCTTTCCCAGATCCGACTCGTAGCCCTTGTTTACGAACGAAACATACATAGGTCCAAACGACCAAGTACAGTGCGAAGATCGCGTACGCGCTGACCAAATCGTTTCCGGGACCCAAACCTGTCAGTATGACTCGTTCATAGTGCATCATGCTAAATTCCGACTGAGCGAGTACGATGCACAATTTGGACAGCTGCTTCACCTCGGTCTCAGTGAGACGAAATGTCTGTCGGAGGCGTACTTCTGGGGACCGTAGCAGGCCCCCCTTTACCCGGGGCACTCCGAATCTGTCACGGGGGTGTGCCCATGGGTCCCCCAATCCAGGCATGCACAGTGTGGCGGGCACCATGGGGTGCCTGCCACAGGGTGTACGCTTTACCCACCCACCCCTTTTTGCTACGGGAGCCGGTATACGCATCTGTACACAGGCTCCCATAGAGTTGAATGGGAGTCCGAGCGGACCGAGTCCGCAAGCATACGGCTGCATCGTACTCGCTCGTGTGGACTTCCAGAGCACTTTTCGCTCGGAAAGCCTCCGGATCTGAGTCGTACGGAGGGCTTTCCTAGCGAGATCAGAATCAGGCCCTTAAAAGGAACGTCTAGACTTTTTCATTAGTTTAAATGACAAAGCACTTTAAACTGCTCAACTAGTCTGCAGTGTAAGTCTAGGAGAGAGGCTTTTACTTTGTCACAATCATGGTGTCACAAGAGCTGTAGTTCATGAAGGACACTTTAATTTACAGGCCGTGGGTACCCCTGGTACCATATACTATGAGCTTATAAGTAAATTAATGTATGCCAATTGGGTGTAACCCAATCAAACATACCATTTTGAAGGTCAGAGCACTGGCACTGAGGTCTGGTTAGCACACCCCAGTGCACTCTCAGAGTCAAAGAACCTGCATCAATAAATCAGGTTTCTTGTAAAGTGTGACTACTCACCCATTAGAGTCTCTAGGTGCTGAGACAGAATATCGAGTTGGAAATGTCGAATTACACGAATATCAAGTTGGAAATATTGTGATTCAGAAATATCGACAGAATATCGTAGTCAAGAATAATTTAAGGTAGGAAATATTGTTTTTAAAAAATATAGAAGTCATTAATATTGTTTGCAAAAATATAGATGTTTAAAATATCGATTTTTTTAATTAGTGTCAGGTATTTTCGTTTAAATTTTAAATGTAAGTGATCTATGTTTTTTTGTAGAAGTTTTGTTTGTTTTTTAATATGTTACATTTTTAGTAGTTATGAATTTTATATTAATTAAATTGTGCATTTTTAGTTCCGTAGCGGGGTATGGGTTTATAGGGGAATAGGTTGAGAAGTAGTTTAATTATAATAAATTAATGATGTTTTTTATTTATTTAATTTAGATTTTATAGCGTTAATTGTGGGAATTCATTTATTTGTAATTAATTATTAATTGGTTGTTAATGACTATTACATAATAAATTAATGATTAATTATGGTAATTGTGTATGTTTTTTAGGTGCATGTTGTGGGGTTTATAGGGGTAAAGGGTAGGAAGTGCTTTATTTTTGTTTAATTGTTAGTTTATATTAATTTATTTGAAAATTAATTAAGTACATTGTGTTATTATTTTAGGTGCGGGTTGTGGGGTTTATAGGGGTAAAGGGTGGCACGTAATTTATGTTTAATTATTTAATAATTTGTTGTTAATTTATATTAACTAGTAAATTGATAATTAATTATGGTAATCGTGAGGAGGAGCCTAGCGCTTGACCAAGATGGCCGCGTGAGCTTTGAGCTCCCGAGACCCTCGTGCCCTCCGTCGACTATCCTGTCTCTAATCCTGTCTGTATGCATGGCATCGTGTAGATGACTTGTCAGGGAGGCGATTGATGCTACCCGAGGTCGGATCGCCCACCGGGAACCGGAGTTACGCATGGCGGAGGATTGAGGCCTATCTCCGAGGGATGCCAGGGGCTAGAGTTGGCAGGATGCCCGACCTCTAATTGAACAACAGCGGCCAGGCGAGGTGTGAACTACCGGACGGAGGTCCCCATCCTTTCACTTTCACTTTCTCTCCCTTTGTTTGCCCTGCCCGGGGAGTGCTCTCGGCTGCTTTATTATCATTTGGACGCTCTGCACGCTACTCTGGCGGCCCATCGCAGGACTGAGCACGCCTGATTCCTTTCGCTGAGAGAGGGCCGTCCTGTTTGAACCAACCTGCTTGAACCAACCATGTCGGGCAAAGCAGAGGTGGATCGGCTGAAGCCCAAGGCCACCAGGCGGGGAGCCTATACTCAAGCCAATAATATGGACCGCTATGCCCAGCAGAAGGGGTCACCGGGTGGATCGAGCCAGTCGCCGGATACACAGAAGACTGCCTCACCCTTGGCCTCGGAGCTCTCGCTGCAGGATGTCATGGGCGCGCTCGAAGGGCTGCAGACTTCGATTGGGAGACAGTTTGATGCCCTGGCGCACAAAGTGGATACCATCTTGGTGGACGTTAATCTGATCCGCGCGGATCTGGGCAAAACAAATGAACGAGTTAAAACCCTGGACCTCAGGACCACGGGCCTCGCTGATGAAGTCTCGGAACTACAGACCGAGGTCCGTAAGTTGCGGACCGAGAGTGATCTCGCCGCCCGTCGGCTGGAGGACTTTGAGAGCCGGGCCAGGCGCAACAACGTGCGCGTTATTGGGGTCCCGGAGTCCTCGGACGAGACTTCTGTAGACCTGCTCGTGGAGGACTTGGTGCTTAACCATCTGCAGCCTAAGGGTCTTGGGAAGTTTTTCGCAGTTGAGAGGGCCCATAGAGTGCCGGGTGGGAGGCCCAAGGTGGGAGCCCCACCGAGGCCGATTGTCGCCCGGCTCTTTCATTTTCGAGATCGGGACGCTATCCTGCAAGCGTCGAGGGTGACGGGCCCGGTCCCCTTCCAGAACGCGTCGGTGAATTTCTACCCTGACTTCACCCAGCAGGTGCAGAGGCAGAGGCAGGGGCAGGGCTTCCTGGGGGTGAAGAGGCGGCTTCGGGAGAGGGAACTGAAATATGCCATGCTCTTCCCTGCCAGACTACGTGTGGTGTACGAAGACCGAACATTCTTTTTTGAGTCGCCTGTCATGGCCGATGAATGGCTGGACGCTCTGCCCCGACGACGGACGGGAGAGGTCACTGCCGCAGACGGGGACAGTGGCCGGGATGAACAAGGTTGATGTCTTCGGAACCGGACTGACTCGATTTGACTCTAGCTAATGACTTGAACAGAATGCAGTAAATACGGAGGGTTGTGGGAGGACGAGGGGAGCTCTTTCCTCCCTTAGGGTACTTTTTGTAGATTTTGGGTTTGGTAGGGCGACAGGCACACTGCAAGTTGGGGGGGCTTTGTAAGCTGCAGCAGGGGTGCAGGGTGGGGGGGATAGTTGGGATTTTGGGTTTGTTGTTCGGGGGTTCGTTTCTGCAAGGCGTAGTGATTATTTTCAGGACTGTTCCATGGTGGCTCTTCGGGGGTGGGGTGGGCCTCTTCACGTGTGGGGATGGGGGGTAGGGGTTTAAGTGTTATTAGCTGGAATGTTAATGGTTTGGGGGATCGCATTAAGCGCGGGATTGTTTTGCAATTCTTGAAACGGTCATTGCCGGATGTCGCCCTATTGCAGGAGACGCACCTTATAGGTAACATGTGCTATGCTCTTAATAGGAAGGGTTATAAATTCATAGCACATTCGGGATTCTCCTCTGGGTCCAGGGGTGTGGGCATCCTAGTCAGAGCCTCGTTACCATTTGAGGTGGACTCCACCATTGTTGACGATAGGGGGAGGTTTGTGGCTGTGGCGGGGCGGTGGGAGGGAAGAACTTTGGTTTTAGTTTCGGTTTATGTCCCGCCGGCCCTGCAGGCCTCCACGTTTACAGATCTGGGTAGGGCCTTGCTGGATCTCCCGGGGGGTATGCTTGTGGTGGGGGGTGACTTCAATGCTGTCGGCTCTGGGCTGCTGGATAGATACCCGCCCAGAGACACAGGGGGGGCTCAGAAGTGGCTTCCAGACTTTTTAGACACACTCGGCCTGATAGACTGCTGGAGGCTCCGGCACCCCACACAGAGCCAATACACCTTCCACTCCGGGACGCATGGTAGCCTCTCTAGGATTGATTACCTGCTCACTCTGGCTGCACACGCCTCATTGGTGTCCGAGGCCAGGCACATGGCGCGTGGTATATCGGACCATTCGCCAGTGTGGGTCAGGCTGGATGTCGGCCGAGAGGGAGGGGGAAGGGTGGCTCCTATTAACCCTTGGTACTTTCGAGACCCCAAGATGCGCAGCGCACTGGTGAAGACAGTTGATAATTTTTTCAAGGAAAATCAGGGATCCGTGGACTCGGCTGTGTCGCTGTGGGAAGCATTTAAGACCGTGCTGCGAGGGGAGGCTCTCTCCCTTGTAGTGGCGGCCAAGCGGCGGAGAGATGGCGAGGTTATGCAGGTTGAGGAGGAGATCGTGGCTTTGGAGGGAGCGCTAGAGGAGGAGGTTACAGAGGCCTCACTGCATGAGCTGAGCTTGAAGCAAGCCGAGTATAAGGACCTGGTGACGAATGCCGCTAAGACTCTCAGTAGGGAACAGCAGGGCCGCCTGTATGATGTTGGTGACAAGGCCGGGAAACTCCTAGCTTGGCTGGACAAAAAAGAACGGGTTAATAGAGTAGTGCCGGAGCTGACGGGAGAGGGGGGAGAGGTGATTGTGGAACCTGAGAGGATTGTACAGTGTTTCTCTGACTATTTCCGTATGGTTTATGCCTCAGTGTCGGATAGGCCGCCCGAGGACTCGCGTGACCTCTTGCGTGATATCGCTTTGCCCTGTCTCTCTGACGTAGATAGGGATGATCTTGATGGTGACATAACGGTCGATGAGGTGGCGGGAGCTATCCGCGCGCTGAACTCGGGTAAGGCCTCGGGCCCGAATGGCTTGCCGGTTGACCTGTATAAGCTGTTTCCGGATAGGGTAGCCCCTCACCTGCGCGCCATGTTCGTGGAGGCGCGGGGGAGTGGGACCCTCCCGTTGGATCAGCGACTGGCGACAATTGTTGTTATACACAAAGATGGTAAACCCCGAGATAAGTGTGCCTCATATAGGCCTATCTCACTCCTTAACGCCGAGCCGAAGATTCTGGCTAAAATCCTGGCGGCCCGATTGGTCAGGGTACTTGGAGACTTGATCCACCCAGATCAATCCGGCTTTATTCCGCATCGTAACACTGCGTTAAACCTCCGGCGCCTTCATGGTGTAATCGCCAGGGCGGGCACGCTGCGTGAACCAGCTATTGTGGCGTCTCTCGATGCCACGATGGCCTTTGATACGGTGGAATGGGCATATTTGTGGGCTGTGCTGGCCAAGTTCGGCTTTGGCCATGGTTTTGTGAGCTGGGTGAGGTTGCTGTATGAGGGACCCCTTGCGAGTGTGGTGGTAAATGGCCGGGCATCGACTCCGTTTCAGCTTGGGAGGGGTACTCGGCAAGGTTGCCCCCTGTCGCCATTGTTGTTCGCCCTCGCCCTTGAGCCGCTGGCAGCGTGGATACGCTGGCACCCGGATATACGGGGACTTAGATGGTCGCCCGAGCACGAGGACCGCATTTCGCTATATGCTGATGACATCCTGTTGTATCTTGCCTCGCCCAAGAAATCACTTATAGTGGTCTGTGACGTTCTTACATCTTTCGGTAGGAATTCGGGTCTCGTCATCAACTGGAGTAAATCGTATTTATATGTTCTGAGTGGCGAGGCTCCACCGATCCCGCGAACTTGTTCGATCCAGATCGCTCAGCAGGGCTTTGTGTATCTGGGGATCTTTATCTCCACGGACTCCGCTTTGCGGTATGAGAGGAACCTGCTCCCCCCCCTGGCGCGCCTGCGGCGGGATGTAGAGGGCTGGCGGAGGCTGCCGCTCTCCCTCGTTGGGCGCGCTGCCTTGTTCAAAATGATGTCTCTTCCCCGATTCCTCTACGCATTGCAGAATACTCTAGATTGGGTACCGGCCAACTACTTTCGGGAGGTCGAAAGCCTCCAACGAACGTTGTTGTGGGATGGGCGGCCGCGAATAGCAATTGCTAAGTTGACGCTTCCATGGTATGATGGGGGTATTGCGCTTCCAGACATCCGACGCTACTATTGGGCCGCCCAGCTGAGCGCGATTAATCATGGTCTCTATGGCCCTGTCCTCAGCCCTGGTTATGCCATGGACAGGTGGTTGCTGCGTGGTGGTAACTATCACAGGGAGTTGTACTCGCGGTCCCTGGACTCGTCCCTCATGGGGCCCACTGGGGTGGCGGTGCGTGTGTGGAAGATGGCAACTGACTCGCTGGGCTGGAAGGATAGGCTCACCCTTGCTACCCCGTTGTTTGAATCTGAAAGATTGGGTAGGCTTTGGCATACAAAAGGTTTTGATAAATGGGACTTGATCGGCCTCTCCAGGGTCGGAGATGTGCTGATTAAGGGGAGGGTGAAGTCCTTTGAAGAGTTGCAGAAGGAGTATGAGCTGGGGACATCCGAGTTTTTCCGCTATGTTCAGGTGCGTCATGCCCTCCGGTCAGTGCTCGTGGAGGGTGAGAAGGTGCCTGAGTCCTCTCCTTTGGAGGACCGGATCCTTGATGGCCATATGCCTGAGAGCACGATCTCGCTCATCTACAAGAAATTGATAAATGTCCGGGCGGATATGCTTCTGGGGCTGCGGGACCAGTGGACTAGGGATGGACTCGAGTTGGATGACGAGGATTGGCAGTCTGCTGTTTCCTCTCCCAAGGAGGTTGCGATCCCGTCGCGTCTGAGGCTGGTGCAGCTCAAAATACTGCATCGAGTGTATGTGACGGGGCCAAGGCTGGTTCATATGGGATTCTCTGAGGAAGGCCTATGTAGGAGGGGATGTGGTATGGTGGGTACTTTCCTG
Source organism: Triturus cristatus (assembly GCF_964204655.1). NCBI lineage: Eukaryota > Metazoa > Chordata > Amphibia > Caudata > Salamandridae > Triturus > Triturus cristatus. Next base: position 327,397,033 of record NC_140590.1, on the reverse strand, counting down.
CATATCATTTGGGAATGTGGTGTCATCACGGAATTCTGGAGGAGAGTCCATGCAGTGATGGGGGAGGTGACGGGCATTGCTATGCAGCCGGAAGCGCGGTGTTGTCTCCTGAATGTCTGGGGGCCCACTGATCACGATGAGGCACAGACCCAATGGGTGACTCTGGGTAACATGGTCGCTAAGAGAGATACCGCGCGATTGTGGGGCTCCGTGGGGCCCCCCACATTGACCGCGTGGAAAGAAAATATGGACTGGAGTATGCTCAGGGAAAAGACAGTATATTGCGCTAGAGGCCGCCCTCGGAAGTGGCACGCCATCTGAGGGCGGTGGAATCAATACAGGGGGGGAATATGTCTTGCCCCTGATTTGGATCCCCCCGAGGAACAGCTTTCTTCTTGACATTCTTTCCAGCTCAGTATATAAGATGTGATGGTTAATTGACTTCTTGGGCCTCTGCTCTCCCCCTTCTTCCTCTTTTCACAGTACTGTGACTGTTAGATGATTGGGGTCCGGCCTCCCCTGGGGGGCTATCACCATGGGCATTCAGTGTTCTTGCCTTGCTGGGGTTGGTTGTGTGTTTGCGTTTATTTAAAAATGGAACCTTTTCACTGCTCCTTAATGCAATCTGGACGCTTCTCTGTCCTTCTCTACCGAAGCTGCCGAACCTCCGGGTTGTCGGCTGAATAGCTGTGTCCAGACTCTTGAAGAAATAAAGGTTTTAAAAAAAAAAAAAAAAAAAAAAACACTCTATGAGGCATGCCATTTCAGTACAAACTGTCAGTAACATAGAACCATATCTAAACTGGAACATAATACGCCATCAATGTCGTCTGTGGACTTATTTCAGGTTGAACCTATTTCCTCGCCTTATCCCTTCTAATCAGAGTTGTTTCTTGTACCTGGACCTGTCCCGTTGTAATTGTGATAAGACGATTAATGATACTTTACATGTCACTATATTCTCTACAAAATATGATAATCTGCGGCATAAGTTTCTATTTCTAATTTTAAAGTCAATAAACTTTTCTCAAGTCAAAAAAAAAAAAAAAAAAAAATTATGGTAATCGTGTAATTTGTTTTTAGGTGTGGGTTGTGGGGTTTATGAGGTAAAGGGTGAGAAGTAATTTATTTCTAATTAGTTAATAATTAGTTCTTAATTAATAATTAATTGATAGAAAATAAATTACAGATTGTGTAATTCATTTTAGGTGCAGGTTGTGGGGTTTATAGGGAAAAGGGTTGGAAGTAATTTGTTTAATTAATAACTAGTTGTTAATTTATATTGACTAATTGATAATTAAGTATGGTAATTGTGTGATTTTTTTTAGGTGTGGGTTGTGGGGTTTATGGGGTAAAGGGTGGGAAGTAACTTATGGTTAATTAATTAATAACTAGTTGTTAATTAATGTTACTTACATAATTGAAAATTAAATATGGAATTTGTGTAAATTTTAGGTGTGGGTTGTGGGGTCTATAGGGGCAAAGGTTGAGAAGTGTTTTTTGTTTAATTAATTAAAAATGAGATGCTCATTATTATAAATTGATTAATGTATGTTTAATTAGGGTATTTATTTATTTTTTTTGTGCTTGGGTTTTATTGTTATAGGGGTACAGTGTAGGGAGAAAATTAATTTTACTTACTTTATAATTAGTTGTTAAATACTATTAGGTTCTTAATTGAAAATAAGTTTTGATTGTCTAATTTTTTTTTCAGTTTAATTTTAGTTGTGGGATCATAGGCGTAAAGTATGGGAAGTTAATTAATTTCTCTGACTTTTAATTTGTTAAATAATATTTCTTTAATTGGCAATTAATTATGTTGGTTGAGGAAGTACTTTTTTAAAATTTAGATGTGGGTTGTGAATTGTGTGGTGTTATTGGGTAAACAATTAAAAAAGTAAAGGTATGTAATAATTAAGGTTATTTTTGTTTAATAATTAATTGTTAATTCATATTAATTGAAAATTAATTAAGTAAATTGTGTTATTATTTTAGGTGCGGGTTGTGGGGTTAATAGGGGTAAAGGGTGGCAAGTAATTTGTTTAAGTATTTAATAATTTGTTAATTTATATTAACTAGATAATTGATAATTAATTATGGTAATCGTACAATTTGTTTTTAGGTGTGGGGTGTGGGGTTTGAGGTTTTATGGTGATTTAATTAATAACTAGTTGTTAATTAATGTTACTTACATAATTGAAAATTAAATATGGAATTTGTGTAATTAATTTTAGGTGTGGGTTGTGGGGTTTATAGGGGCAAAGGTTGGGAAGTATCTTTTCTTTAATTAAAAATTAGTTGCTCATGATTATAAATTGATTAATTTATGTTTAATTAGGGTATTTGTTTATATGTTTTTGTGCTTGGGTTTTATTGTTATAGGGGTAGAGTGTAGGGAGTAAATTAATTTTACTTTTATAATTAGTTGTTAAATACTATTAGGTTCTTAATTGAAAATAAGTTTTGATTGTCTAGTTTTCTTTTCAGTTTAATTTTAGCTGTGGGTTGTGGGATTATAGGTGTAAAGTACGGGAAGTTAAATAATTTCTATGAGTTTTAATTCTTAAATAATAATATTTCTTTAATTGCTAATTAATTATTTTGGTTGAGGGAGTACTTTTTTAAATTTAAATGTGCGCTGTGAATTGTGTGGTGTTATAGGATAAACAATTTAAAAAGTAAAGGTATGTAATAATTAAGGTTTTTGTTTCTAAATAATTTTTAATGAAAAACATTATATGTTTGGAAATTATTTATTTTATTTAATATAATGTATATGTATTTGTTATATGAAATAGAATTATAATAGTTTTTTAAAAATTGTAATAAATATATTTATATTTGAATTTTTAACATAGTTATATATTTTTTAATAAAATATTTTTATTGTTGTTAAAATTGTGTTTGTTTTTAATTATGAACTGACTGAAGTGAGAATATTAATTGTTACTCCTCTGCAATCCAACACTCTCCCTACTGTTGCGCTCACTGGAGTGGGAATAGTAATTTTTACCCCTCCGCTATCCAACACTTTCACTACTGTTGCACTCACTGGAGTGGGGATAGTAGTTATTTACCCCTCCGCTATCCAACACTTTCCCTACTGTTGCACTCACTGGAGTGGGAAATGTAAGTTTAAAGATTTTGAAATAGTTTAATGTTTTAATTGATAATAGAATGTTTTTTTAAATTATATTTTATTTCATTGGTTCAAACACACACACACATATATATATATATTTAAAGCATGAAGAAACTTTTTTGCATGATTTGTTAAAACCCTTGCAAACACAACAAATAAAAAATGTTGCAATATGTAAAATTAATAATACATCCCAAGTTTCTGTAGATAGAAACACCCGACATCCTAACAAATAAAACTCTATTGTAAGTACACTATCCATAACTCCTATAGTAGTGTTCCCATAAGGAGACGGCAGTCCTAGTTTAAAATATCATTTGAGACCCGGGTCAGCTAGCCTATGAGCTACTCCCCTTCTGATGACAATTTTATTTTGTTTTCGTCCAAAAACTGTCCGTGTGCCAGTCTGCTCCGCTAAAGGAGTTAGTTCTGCAGCTGAATGCAGGTAAGCAAGGGGTCAGCAAGGGATCTATGTCTCAGGCCGAGAAAGCGTTGAGCATCTCACCTCTGCTAGTTTTTTTGCAAAGCAATCCATGAACCTAACCAAGGCGCAATTTATGATGGTATTCCGGGGATCAAAGCAGGCCAACACTGCTCCTCTACATGATCTGGCCTCCTTGTCGATCCAACCCATTCGTAGAAGACCCCTTCTTTCCTTCAGGAGGTTAGGACACAAACACAGTACATGCAGATGATCTTCCCTGTGTTGGCCACAAAGCCGGCATGTTTCCAGGGCACAATCTCTTTTCCATTTGGGAAGGTGACAAATCATTGGAAACGCCCCCATTCTCAGTTTTAGGAAGCGGAGCTTGGTGCATGCACTGAAGGTGAGAGTTAGATAACTCTGAGATTTCAACTGGGCGTAAGTGCTGAGAGTCATCCAACCGTGACTTCTGGCAGAGAGGCTAGCCCTGTCTTCTGCTGAGGAAAGTCTTTACGCGCTGAGTTTTGCTAGCCTCTTGAATTCATTTTGGCTTGCATGTAAGTCCCAGAGCTCGCTCAGGCTGAGGATGCTAAGCCCATAGGAGTAGTAGCGGTGTCCCGATAGCCAACGTCTTGTGTTCAGCTGGGCCCATAAGTGGTGAGCCAGACTACCCTCCTTTGACGCCTGCGGCTTGTGACAGCTTGTTAGAAAAGTCGCCATTCGGCCCATTGACTGTCTGCAGATGCCGAATTCCAGCCTGATTTGTGCAGGTGAAGTGTGGAACGGTAGCTGGAAGGTCGTTCTAAAATTGTTTGCGACTAATTTGTTTAGTTGGCCACTGTCTAGCCCTTTTAGTGCCTCACTTCTGTAGGTTAGAGTTGTAATAACCTTTGCCTGGGCCGCCTGAAGGGTTGGAGCGAAAGTTGGGCCAAATAATTTCTTGTGAATGGAGCGGAGTGCAAATGCTAACACAGTTCCTTTCGTTTTTTGTTCACAGTTGGCTCTTGTATCTGCCATTGTTATTAAAGACGACTCCTCAACACTTGTGGCAGCTAGTTTCTTCTTTCTTTCCAAGTTTAAAACCCATGCCAGCTTCTTGAGCCTTCCTGAGCGAACCGCCAGGATTTTAGTTTTCTTGTTATTAATCTGAAGCCCATTCCTGTTTGAATATGCGGCGGTTGCATCCAGGAGCCGTTGTACTCCTATCTGTGTGTGGCTTAAAAGAACCACGTCGTCGGCATACAATAGGTTTGACAGGTGTAGACTACCTATTTTGGTTGGGTGAGAGTTGGCTAGATTCAGGGCTTCCAGGAGATCAGATAAAAAATAAATGTAAAAGTGTGGGAGCCAGAACGCACCCTTGCTTGAGGCCTTGCATTGTCGAAATTGGTTGTGACGATCTTGAGCCGTCTCCAATCTTGATCCTGATCCACGTGTCCTGATGCAAAAGCTGCACAGCTCTCAATAAGCTGTTTGGACTGTTCAATAAGGAAAGCTTCCGCCACCACTTTGACCTGTTGACCTTGTCAAAAACCGATTTATAGTCAATAAACCCCATATAGATGGGGCTAGTGCTGATCTCTGCCTGGTCGATTAAAAGGGAAAGTGCCATAAAATTGACCGTAGTACCGGTATTACTTGTGAATCCGGTTTGGTTTGGTGGGATTTTGTAGCATGCTTCGGCCAATACCCGAAGGGAGTTTAGCAGTATCCCTGCGAAGTACTTCGCTTTATCAATTAAGGCGACCAGCCGATAGTTGCCTGGGGATTTTTTATCTCCTCCTTTAAAGATGGGGACGAGGATCGATCCTTGCCATGAGGGCAGAATGATGTTCTTTTCTAAGATGGTAGAATAGAGCCGAGCTAGCTGAGTAGCCCAGAAAGCAGGGTCCTCCTTAAACAAGGCTGAAGGAATGCCTCCTGGGCCTGGGGTCCAATCTTTTCATCCCTTTTCAATCTGCTTTTGGATTGTTGGCGCTGTATGGGAGTGCTTAAGAGGTAAGTTGCCCTCAATCCAAGTTTGAACCTCCGGAGCTTTGCCACCCTCTGTACCAGTAACCTGATTATAGTTAACCATCAGAAGCCAGAAGCAGGGGGAGGTCCCTCGGGACCACCTGACAACACGACCATCCTTCAGGCGATCCAGGGCAAAATGGCAGAAATAGGGTTAGAGGTGTCCCTACTGTGCCAAGACATGCACAATATGGCCGAGAGGGTGACTCAGGCGGAGACCCGCATCTCTGAAGTAGAAGACACAACACATAAATTACAGTCCGACGTTCGCGCTCTACAAGCAGCTATGCGAGAAGTGGGAAGGTAGATGATGCAGAAAACAGGGCACGTAGGAACAAACTATGCTTTATTGGATTCCCGGAAGGCGCAGAAGGCTTGGATCTGGTAGCCTTCCTGATATCATGGCTGTGTGACTCCCTTCCAACAGCGTAGTTTTCACTCTGTTTCATCATTGATGTGCCCACAGGATGCCTATCTTAAGGTCGCCTCCCAGGGCTCCCCCACGACCACTGATACCAAGACCGAGATATAATCCTTAAGGACTTGTGGCGAATTGGGGAACTTAAACATGCAAACAACAAGATAATGATCTTCCCCGATTCTTTGAGAGAGGTCCAGAAGATGAGGCGAACATTTGACTCAGTGGAGGTTAAGCTAAGAGCCATGCTGGTCCAGTACATGCTCCTTTTCCCCACCAAGCTGAGAATCATCTTCCAGGGCACCTCCCAGTTCTTTCAAACCCCAGAAGAAGCATGGGCTTGGATAGAGGAACGCTTCATGCCACGATAAACAACGGATTGCAACTCAGAGATGCACCACCAAGGTTTGAACCAAAACCACAGAGAGTAAAAAAGAGGCGCCTACACTTAAAAAGATGCAAAACTTGGACAGAGACCCCACTGAGGAGAGCCTCAATGGTGTTGAAGCAACAGACGTTATCAGACTCTGGTGAAGACGTAACCGAACCCAAAAAAACACCCCCCAAGGAACAAGAGCGGATCAACACAGAGCCCTCTGACAAACAGTATCAAACGGACACGGATAGTGACCACCCACTACTTAAGAATATTAACAGTATGGAAAATCTAGACACCAAGACAAGACATCTAGACGACACGCCCCAACAGCAGGATGAGAATGGCGAGGAAGGCCGCAATGCGGGCTAAGCCCGTGGCAGCCGGACTAAAGAACTGCTACGGAGCCCCCCCGCATAGAAAATACCGGGTTCAGTATTGCTGAGTGGAACAACTCACTCTAAAACTATATCCTTAGTTGAACTGATTAACATTACGAGGGTTTAGGGTAGGGGTGGGATTACAGGCCTCTCAAGCTGTATTTATGCCGAGTTGTCATGTTGACAGTTGGGGGGACAGGCCTAGGAAGTTGGAGAGTGTTGGGTGGAGGGGAGGGGGTAGAGGGTCAAGAATTCTACAGTTCAGTTGTTAAACGTGTTTCTTATACAGCCAGACACAGAGGAGTAGATCTTAACAGAGACAAAAGGAAGGAGACCTACAGGTAGGCCTGCCCATGTATATAAAGATAGATAAGAAGACATGCACGCAGCTACAAGCACTGCATACATAGCGCTGACATGGAATGTCAACGGGCTGGGAATCAAGATTAAGAAGGGATTAGTCGCAAAGTACACTAACAGGCTAAAGCCGGACATTGTTTTCCCACAAGAAGCTCATTTGAGAGGTACACACTGTGCCTTCATAGGGAGAGAGATATACACAACACTAGCCCACGCTGGATTTTCCCAAGGGGTGCAAGGAGTTGCCATACTTGTTAGGAAGCCGCCCCCCATTCCATACATCAGAAATCTGGTCAGATCCCAACGGGACCTTTGTCGCAGTTCAGGGGACCTGGGTGCGACAAGAACTCACACTAACTGGTGTTTATGCCCCACCACGACTGCAATCCAAAACCCTAAATGCACTTGTTAGGATCTTGTAAGAATCGGGCCCATCCACACACTATATTGAAGGTGACTTGATGGGCCCATGCCTTGACCGAACACACATGACGGCGGGAGCTCGGTTTCCCATGGCACTAGCGAACTTTGCAAAATCACTGGGGCTGATCGACCTTTGGCGGCAACAATATCTTAAAGATTGCACCTTTTCCTATTTCTCCGGGGCACATAGAGTCTTCTCGAGACTTGACTATTTATTTGCACCTGCGGGAGAAATACAGAAGGTGGATAGGGTGGATTATCTTGCAAGAGGGGTCTCAGACCATTTACCATTTTGGTTGACGGTAGGAGGTGAAGAGAACAGACAACGATCGGACTGGAGACTAAATACCTGGGAACTCCGGTATAAAACAATAACGGGAGTAATCAGCACAGAGTCTGAGTTATTTTTCCAAGAAAATAAGGACTCAGTAACGTCAGATGCCACCCTTTGGGAGGCCTACAAAGCAATAATTCGAGGCAGAGCACAAGATGCAATAGCGCAAAAGCACAGGGAAGAGACTTGTCAAATTGAAACCCTAAACTTTTAGAAATAGAGAGAAGCATAATTCCAGACAATGAAGCCACTTTATTATGACAGCTGGAAGTGACACGTAGAGAGCTTCGTGCCCTGGCAGAATGAGAAGCCCAGACTGAAATCCAAGCCTCACATCACAGGCTTTATGAGGCAGGAAACAGAGCAGGGAGACTCATAGTCTGGCTGGTTAGAAGGGAGAGAGAAGCGAGGTGGGTCCCACAGATCCAGGAACAAGAGAAAAGACACATGACCGCGCAAGACATAGCGGCTGCGTTTGCGCTACACGAACCTATATGAGGCTCGGCCCCTAGCAAATAACACGCAGATAGCAAAATACCTTAGTAATATTCATACCCCCATTCTGCAGCAACAGAGTAGGGAAGCCCTTGAGAAAGAAATTACCCTTACTGAAGTACAAGAGGCCATAACTAGACAAAAGTAGGGGAAAACCCCAGGCCTAAATGGGCTGCCTGCTGAATTTATTTAAACAGAACAAAAGTTTGTTAGCCCCCCAACTCCTCATCATGTTCAAAGTGGCTCGAGAAGAGGGGTCGTTGCCGCTAGATCTCCATAGAGCTACAGTGGTGGCCATACTTAAGCTGGGAAAACCCCCAGAGAAGTGCGAATCCCACTGCCCAATATCATTATTAAATATCGAAACCAAAATCCTGGCCTCTATTTTAGTGGCACGGCTTGTAATGGTGATCTCATCACTGATCCACCGGGACCAGTCTGGCTTCATGCCGGGTCGTGCCATGCGTTTTAATCTCTGCTGCCTCGATAACTGGCTTGACACAGTAAAAGATAGACATTCCTAGCAGATGCTCCTTTCCTTGGACGCGGAGAAGGCCTTGGATACTGTCCACTGGCCTTTCATGGGGCAAACCCTGGTGAAATTTGGATTTGGACGAGAATTTATGACCTGGGTGGAGCTATTTTACACAGGCCCTAGAGTCAGTGATAGGGTTAATGGAATACAGTCTGCCGCCTTCCCTATTCAAAGAGGAACCAGACAGAGTTGCCCCCTGTCCCCCTTACTCTTTGTGTTAGTTTTGGAGCCACTGGCCTGCCAGATTAGAGCCCACCCGGGGCTTGGAGGCTTCCAGGACAATGGTGGTTGGCTCACTGCCGAATGGATTTTGCCATTCGCTGACAATATTTTACTTTACGTCACCGATTCTAACAATACACTCCCTGTGATTCTGCAACAAGTGAAGGAGTATGGTAAACATGCAGGGTATAACATCAATTGGGGAAAGTCGAGGCTTTATCCTCTAGAGGGTACCATTGACACAGTTATTACCAGAGCAACTTTAGATTACCAATGAGGGTTTCAAATATTTGGAATGTATATTTCAACAAAAGGGGCTGATTGCCTCACCCGTAACATTAAACACAACCTGACAGAATTCCGAGACTATGTGACTAGATGGCTCCGACTCCCCTTGACACTGCTAGGAAGGGGGCAGCAATTTATAAAATGATAACTATCCCCAAGTTACTCTGTACACTCCAAAATACATACCACACAATTCCTTATATCATTTATCAGACAATCAATGACGAACTTCGGAAATTTCTATGGGACGGGGGCCACCCCAGAGTGGCGTTACAAACACTACAGCGAAACCAATATAACGGAGGAATACATGCCCTACATTCAAGCCTACTATTGGACTGCTCATTTGGTGGTAATTAATGAATGGTGCCATGCACCAGGAGACCACCCCACATACGCCCTAGAGAGGCTCCAGTTCCAGAAACATACTTCCTTCACTACTCCTATGGGGGCGCAGGGACACGGGATCTATTACCGGCTACACGTGGACAGTTGAGGTGTGGAAAGGGGAAGAACGACAGATGAAATGGAGGAAAAGATTAACTAAAGACACACCATTGTGGGAGGGCAGGCGGCTACCTGAACTGGGGAAATTACGGGGCTTTGAGGAATGGGACACAGTCAGGATTACAACACTAGGCAACATAATACAGGGGGTGGGGGACATAAAGTCTTTCACAGACCTCCAAGCTGAATACCAACTGTCTCACACGCAATTATATAAATACTTACAATTGCTGCATGCCTGGAGGGCACAAAAGCCTGATGTTACAGACCTTCCTGAATATGCACCGCTGGAAGGGAGACTATTGCAGGAAGAGATACACTCCAAAGCAGTTTCCTGGACCTAAAAAACCCTGATAAATTACATTCCTGACAGACTGGTATCTCTTAGAAGTAAATGGGAGGAAACCACTGGCCCCCTAGAAGAAATAGATTGGGAGGCAGCATTGATGCACCTCAGAGAGGTCACAATTAAGCTCCGTCTATGGCTAATACAATTCAAAGTCCTACACAGGGTGTATTATGACCGGGAGCGACTCCACGCAATGGGCAGGGTGGAGAAACCTAATTGTCTGCGCTGCAAAACCAACCAAGGCACCTATATCCACAGACTGAGGGAATGCCATCAAGTACAAAGATACTGGTCGCAAATAGTACAGGAGCTGAACAAGATATTAGAAACACAGATCTCTTTATATCCCAAATACATTATTCTGGGCATCCCTACGGATGGAGATATTTCTAGATACTAGCTCCTACTGTGTAATCTGGGCCTCATAGTTGCCAAATGAGACATTGCCAGATACTGCGGAAGGGAAGACCTGCCCACTCTTGTGGAATGGCAGGCCAATATGGGCCTAAATATGGGGGCAGAGAAAACAACCTACAAGGCTAGAGGATGTCCCAAAACATTCAAGAAAATCTGGCAGCAGTGGTTAAGATAATATAGTTTAGAGGTGGAGGGGAGTGGATTCGATACTATACACCCCAAAACACAGGAACCATGAGTTATGGATGGACAAGTTCACTATCTAAGGGGAAGCATCCAAAGTGGGCCACATCTGATCTATCGGGTGGGAAGGGGACAGAACACCGGAGTAAGGGATCTCAAAATTTACTCTCTGTATGCTTGAAAGTAATAATTAATTGTAACAGTATAATATTTGATGTATATATGACTCGCCTGTTGAGATTCTGGCTGATGGTTAAAAATAAAATAAAAACTGGAAAAAAAATATGTGGACCGCCATGGGTTATAAGACTGACCTCTGTTCAAGCTCAAGGGCTACAGCTATGTGACAATAGTCCTTTCCTGCCACTGCCCAGATAATTGCTGGCAACTAGACTTGGACTGGAGTCTGCTGTTGGCCTCTGCCTCTCACCGTTGAAGTTAAGTGCCTCTCCAGGTGTTGTGGGTGAGCTTTAGAAGTAAACTCTTGCTGTGAATTATGACCTAAAGGAATAAGTTATAAAATAAAATATTTTATCAGGGTCAACCTGGGTGGTGCATCAGACCCACGATCCATCACGGCCAGTCTCAAATGGTGCCTAGTTCCTGGTCTGCTGCAACTATTGCCTGAGATTGGCATTCTGTGCTTCTTGGCACTATTCCTCCTTAAAACTTTAAAGAAATCCATATCTTTGTTTCCAGTTTCCCTTATTGGATTTTGGTCATTTTGATGTCTTTGTGGTTATCAAATTTTACTCTAGTTACTCTATTTTTGAGACTCAGTGTGGGATTTTTATTGATTTGCATTTTGACTTTATTACTGTTTGGTACTGCATGAATAATTGTTCACATTGCCCTGAGTTAAGCCTGTTTTCACTGTGTCATAGCTATCAGGGGGTTGAGCTCAGGTTAATTTAGTAACTTTAAGGGTTCACCCTGACATGGCTTGTGATTGTTTCCTTGAAGTGGGTATCAATTATCTCTCAATTAATAATCAATTTTCTTAAAATCGTTCATAAAGGTTTAAAGTTACATGGATGATGCCGAGGGGAGCGAGGGGTCTAATCCTACCCAATTTATAGAACAGTGGTTGTGGGAAACGGTTGCCCCAGAAGGCCTTTCAGCACTTTACAGTGTGGAGCGGGCGCACTGGATCTTGGCGTGCCCACCACTCCCTGGCACCCGGCCAAGGCCATTTATAGCACGAATATTCAACTTCAAGGACCTGGACACATTGCTGTGGGCAGCCCGCGACAAAAGAACAATTCAGTTTGAAAACCAGACAGTGTCTCTGTATCCTGATTTTACCCTGTCAATATAAAGGGCGTAAGCCCTATTATTCCAACTGCATCTGGGCTAACAAACCATTATAGAAACAAAAATAATGCATTGGAACAGATAAACTGGATCATTTGACTAGAAGGAGAAAATCAACTAATCCCTCTTCAGGATTTGTATCCCAAAATATTTTTTACATGAATTATGGAACCAACAGCAAATAGTATTTCAAAAAAAGTTTTTTATATATATATATATATATATATATATCATGTGATCAAGGTCCAGGAGGGACCGAAACGCGTCATGGCCGACTAGCGAGAAATAAACTAATCTGCACAAAACTGTGGTCCGTGCCTGCTTTGTTACCTTGGAGATTGCGGAACGAAATAAGCAGCAAAACTGGATATATATATATATATATTCACTGAAAAAACCATAGGTTTCAGACATGTTATAGTTAGCGGAAATTTTACTGATAAAAAACCAATGAAATTCCCCCGTTATAGTTAGTGCAGGCAACTATAACTCACGCGACCGCAATCTTCTGCTGATGCTAATACTGTATTTAGACACTTATTTGCCCATGTCTTCTTCCATAAATTTTTAGCTATACATATATTAGAAATATTTTTTTTTCATAAAGACACATATGTCATCAGCAGAAGATTGCGGTCGCGTGAGTTATAGTTGCCTGCACTAACTATAACGGGGGAATTTCATTGGTTTTTTATCAGTAATATTTCCGCTAACTATAACATGTCTGAAACCTATGGTTTTTTCAGTGAATTTGCAAGGTTTTTTAAATGCTAATTCCTAACTATAACGTGTGTGAAACCTATGGTTTTTTCAGTGAATTTGTACGGTTTTTTAAATGGTAAGTTACTTTACGCCATTCGTGGCGTGCACGCCCACTTAACGCAGTTCGTTCCGTGCGCGCACGGTGCGCTTCGCGCACCGCGCGCCCACTTTACGCAGTTAGTGCCATACACGCAAGGTGGGCACGCAGTGCGCTACGCGCACCGCGTGCCCACGTTACGCACCGTGCGCACATGGAGGACATATTATGCGCTTCCTTGTGATAGGTAATCTGTTAAATTTAATTTGTAAGTGATGACAATAATATGCCATGCACAGTGTTTTTTTTTTTTATTAAAATTTTTAGCGTAAGCGCACCGTACGCGTACGGTAAGCGTAATCGGCGAAATTTTCAAAAAATAAAAATTTACCGTTTTTGGCCTTTGAGGACTCAACTAACATGGCTATGTGCATGGGCGCTGTCTAAACAGCCCCTTTATATGTTTTTTGCCTTTATTTACAGCCCCCCCCTCAGAGTGCGAGAGAGAAAATGGCGGCCGCCGCTTCCTGGTTTCGACCGATTCGAATGTTTACTTAGATGTAACAGCCAATCAGAATCGCGCTCGCGCACGCCACCGTACGCGTACGGTAAGCTTACGGTAAGCGTACCGTAAGCTGGCTCAGATATATATATTGATTTAAAGGCTATTTTCTCAGAATCTACTGAACAGATTTACACCAAACCTACAAAAGGCACTTCCTTGACCTGAGGACTACCTCTCTGCCAAATTTCTAGTAATTCTGTTCAGCCGTTCGGGCTGTAGCCCTGTCTAAAGGTCCTATGGAAAAATACATGGGAAAAACGCGTTTTGGGACCCCCCTTTTATCTCAGCCCCCGCTTGACGAATCCCCCCGAGACTTTCAGGGTAGGAGCGGAGCGTAGCGCCCCACCTATTTTGAGAAATTCGCGAGGATTCGTCGACCGGCGCCAAAGTTATTCAAAATAGAATGTTGCGGATTTCCTATGGAAAAGGGGTCCTAACTATAACTACCTACTGGCGACCGCCAGTAGGTAATATATATATATATATATATATATATATATATATATATATACTTTAACGAAATTTTTAAACAAACAAATTGCATACATCTATTCAAAAATATACACAAATGTACACAAAACAACAAATTAATCTATACATACCGCTGATTTTACCCTGGCAGTGCAAAAGCGCAGATCATCGTTCCAAGGTGTCAAACAACAGCTTCAGAAACACAACCTTAAATATGCTCCCTTTTGCCGGCCAGGCTGAAAGTAATCTATGATCAGAAATCTCACTTTTTTGACTGTCCGGCTATTGCAGAAGAGTGGGCTGAGGTGACGCTGTCATCGAGCTCCACCCAACACTCTTCCCAAACTTCCAAACTTCCAAATCAAAATCTGCTGCGCACCAGAGAGCAGGGAGCGGCAAACAGAACCGGAATAGAGTACCTAGAACTGAGGCCAGTGTCAGTCCATCTCCCGAACAGATCCTGGAAGGTAAGAAATCTGCCCTTCCGGCAGTGGTGGCGCTAGATGAAAGTGACGCGCAGTCAATGGTGGACTCACAAGACTCATCCGAAGATAATACAATACACTCAGACTCTGAGAATAATTTGAATATTTTTCCTTCTATTACCCTGCAAATGGTGAACGACTATATGGGCTGAGGCAGACAGCGGCATCGCCTTGGGGCCGCTATATGGGGGGTCGCACTCAATGGGTGGCTCTATTCACCTCCTAATATGTATGTACTTGTGGCTTTGTATATGCAAGAAACATGGGGCTAGGGCTGGGCCGGATGAAGGACCGTCCTAGACTGAGCTTCCCCTAGATCTAAATTCGGTGTTGGTTGCCTTTCCCCCCAGTGCGACTGCAATTTTGCTTGTTATGGAAATGTTCTTAATAACCATGGTTTGGTCCTCTGTTGTTATAAAGGGGAACCTAGTATTGAGGGTTGGTATTTGTTCGGTTAGACTCGCTTCCTGTCTTTGTGCCACTAACCACCAAGCCTGTGCTAGACAGGGCAGGACACAACAACACAACTCGAAATATGGGCACGCCAGGGAAATACAAGATATTAACTTGGAATGTTAGGGGGATGGGGTCTGTCCATAAGTGACACAGACTTTATGCGCAACTTAACAGAAGGAAAGCACATATTGTTTTCCTGCAGGAAACACACTTGACATACTCGGAGGCGCTCAAACTCTGGGAAAAATGGCGGGACAGTTGATTGGTACATCTTATTCGGTCTTTGCTAGGGGTGCTGCTATATGGATTAGAAGCGGGACTCCATTTGTAATATTGGAGCAGAAGATAGATGAGCATGTTAGATATGTGCTTCTTCGTGGCACGCTGGACGGAGAACCACTTATTTTGGGCAGTGTATATTCCCCCAACACGGATTTCTGGAGACACTAAACATAGTTCTCTTGGGCTGGGAGGGTCACCCCTGGGTTACTTGGGGAGATTTTAATGCCACTCAGTGTAGAACTTGATCATTCTCATCCACCTCTAGTGGGTGCAATCGGCCGGAAGCCGGCTGAAGCGTTGTTGAGCTTGACGAAGGGATGGCTACTTGAGGATGCATGACGGATACATAACCCATTAAGCAGGGAATACTCCTATTATTCCCCTACACATTTGATACACACACGTATAGATAGGGTGTTTTGTTCTGTTTCATTGCTAGGCAGTGTTTCCCTTGCAACATACCTTGGGAAAACCCTCTCGGACCCCAATCCATTTGAAATGCTAATAGAATGGGGCAGGATTCCCACACCGGTCCCAACATGGCGATTGCAACCAATCTCACTAGAGGACCCTGTATACCATAATACTCTCTCTAAAACGATAACGCAATATTTCGCAGAAAACGCCAACACTGCTAGTACACGGCAATTAGTGTGGGAGATGTTTAAAAGAGTTATCCGTGGGGTGGCCATTGGCACTAAAGTAGGGGCCCGAGCCATGGTGGATAGTGAACTGTGAGACTTAGAAAACAGGCTAGGTACTCTGGAGTTTGCTGCAGCTTTAGATGACACACACAAGGAGGCTTTGCAGGAGGTGCACATCAAACATGCAGAGCTGCTGGAACAGTTGCGGACAACAGATTACCGCTCATACACGCAACGTAAACAGGCTGAGGCAGACAGGGCTGGTGCTTTGCTAGCTGGAATAATATGCAATGCCCCTAGCAGTATCCCTATCACCGAGATCACTACGAGAGAAGGAACCACAGCTACCAAGCAACTTGACATTAACGTGGCGTTTCAAAATATTACGAGTTACTATATGATGTCCCGCTGGCGCTACCAATGGAGGAGCTAAATGGCTTCCTGGAGGGCCTAGAGTTCCCACAGCTCACCAAGGCATAGATGGACGACTTAGCGGCCCCGATCTCAAAGGCTGAAATACGTTCCGCGATCAAAGACCTACCCCGGAACAAAACCCCAGGCCTGGATGGTCTACCTGTGGAATTTTGCGAGACTTTCTCAACCAAATTAGTCCCTCAACTCGAAAAGTTATACTACACAGCTCTGGAAACTGGAGCATTACCCCTGACCATGAGTCAAGCATTGGTGTCATCCCTGCAGAAGCCAGGTAGAGACCCTAATGATATGGCAGGTTACCAGCCCCTTTCTTTACTAAACACGGATTATAAAATCCTTAGTAAGGTTTTGGCCCATTGGCTACAGCAATATCTTTCACGCTTAATGCACATGGACCAGTGTTGATTTGTACCGGGCAGGAGCACCTCCCTCAACATCAGGCGCCTACACCACATAATCTCCTCAACCCCCCCTGGAAATGCATCAGCCGGTTGCATCTCCTTGGACCTGAAACAGGCGTTTGATACACTTCACTGGGACTATATTCTACGAGCTCTTTCCTTATTCGGCATTCCCTAGGGCTATATCTAATGGGTGCAGCTCCTGTACATGGATCCTACGGCTCTTGCCAGGACTGGGGCGCATATATCACAGCCATATGTAGTGGCCAGAGGCACACGCCAAGGATGCCCTGCTTTTTGTACTACCGCTTGAGCTGCTTGCCATTAAGGTGCGCACAGCAGCAAGAGATAGGGGCATCAAAATGGGAATCAACACTCGTATCCTCTCAGCGTATGCTGACGATATTATTTTGTACCTTAATGATTTACGTGGACCCCACGATCCGCTCCCTGATACATTCAAGCATTTTCAAGTATTGCCTGTCCTTGCTATTAATGAATCCAAATTAACTGCTTATTTCTTTCCTGACTCCGATTTTTTTAGTCCCGGTTAGATTTGGTCACTGGTCATTTTCTATGGCTCCCGTTACATTTACATTTTTGGGTATCCAAATTTACAGGCCTTACTGGACGGTAATCTAAAACGTGCACTTAAATTACTCAAATCACAAATCTCCTTTTGGATTTCGCTGCCAATCTCCGTGGCAGGGAGAGTGGCCATATTTAAAATTGTCATGCTGCCCAGGCTGCTATATTTTTAACTAATATACCAGTAGTTATCCCGGCTCACATATTCAAAACACTAAACATACTACTTACTGAATTGATCTGGGGTAAGGGACGAAGGAGAGTGGGGCTTGCTAAGCTACAGCTTAGTACTCATCAGAGCAGTTTGGGAGTCCCGGACTTCCGGGCATATTGCTATGCCAGTCAGCTGCAGTGGTTGTCCTATTGGACTGCTGGCTGCCACTTGCAGGAAATAGGCATGACACAGACTGCATGGGAGAAGGGAGCACTACATATGCTATTACTCCCCAAGCGCGGGCCTCCTCGATCCGCACCCCCATATCTAAGGGTAGCCATGACATTGGAAGAAAGCCATTTAGTACACCAAAGAGCTCAACCCTTATGCCCCTCATATCCCACTGATGGGGCTCCCCACACCGACTGGTATAATTTCGGCTAGGCAATTGTCTCAATAGATTGAGGAAGGTGTAACCACTGTAGGCATGCTGTTTGCGGATAACATGCTTCTGGATCATAATGCCTTTATTAGAGAGCAAGGAGTCCCCAACTTGCTCTTTATATTACACGCTGGGATATGTAGATATATCAGGAGCATCTGGGTGCCGGATGGTGCCGAGCCACAAACAAATGCACTAGTACACATGACATATCTTATGGGGAATGGGGGACACTTGACCAGATGGCTAAATAGAAGCATCCGTACGCATGCATCAGTCTCGCTTCAGGAGCTCCGGGATAAATGGTCGGCAGATCTAGGCCATGACTTAACGGACAAGGAATGGGAGAAAACACTGGAGTATCCCAAAAAAAGTGTTGTGCAACCCTAAATTTAAGTAAATTCAATTTATGTTGGCTACATAGAGCTTACTTGACCCCCCCACAGACTGAGTTACATGTTCCCGGATATGCTAGATACCTGTCCCAGATGCCACACCCAACCGGCAATGCTGCTTCTGGGGAAGAAAAGTGAAGTGTAAAGGGAATTATATTTAGGATATGATACTTGTATATAACATACGGGAATAGTTGGATAGTTTCCATTGCAGCCCAAAGTCGTTGATGTTTGGCCATATGGTATTTCTAAATGGTGCTCCATTCAATCTGTGCAAGCCTTTCTTTTAGTGCAAAGTTCCTGTTTGTCTTGCAGTCACGCATTGTGCAATTATTAACGTTTTTTGCTTGCGACTATTTACTTGTATTTTTTTGCAAAGTACTGTAGGAATGCGGCTTTTATGAACATGTAAATAAACCTTAAAATGAGGGTAAACGGCTGGATAGGAAAAAAAACGCATGGAACAAATTGTCTAGGGTTGTTGGGATAGTGTTAGACTCGGAGGAAAGGGAGTTGGATTAAGCTCACTTAGGGCCTCATGTAGGTAGCATACCAGTTACCACTTCTAAAATACCGAACGATACCGACTCGGTATTTTAGAAGTGGTAACTGGTATGTAGGTAATGAGTCGGTATTTTTTACCGAATCGTTACTAGTCGGTAATTACCGAATCGGTATTTACCGATTCGGTAATGAGGCATACCTTCCCATTGAGGGGAAGGTATGCCTCATTACCGAATCGGTAAATACCGATTCGGTAATGGGGGGAACACATACAAGGGTGGCAGGGTGTCACATTGACACCCTGTTGCACCCCTGATTCGGCCATGTGTGCACATGTGGCACACATACATGCCCTAAGGGCATGTATGTATGCCACATTGCACACTGCTACGCGCGTAAAAATGCATTTACACATACATTCATTATTTACCACCAACTATAAGTTGGTGGTAAATACCGACTCTTAAACACACACACACACTCCCCCTACATCTCGATTTTGCTTTCGGAATTTACCGAATCGGTAAAATTACCGATTCGGAAAAGTTACCGATTCGGTAACATTACCGATTCGGTATTTTTACCGAATCGGTAATTTTACCGATTCGGTAAATTCCGAAAGCAAAATTTGTACCCCTACATACCAATGGCCAAAATACCGGTCGGTAACGGTATAATTACCGAAAATCGGCCGTTACCGACCGGTATTTGGCTACCTACATGAGGCCCTTAATGACGATGCATTGTTTCAACTGAGCAGTAAGAGTTTCACTGAATTATTTCTTCTTTTATGGCTCACTGTGTCCTTTGTTCGGTTTGGGTGTGGGACGCGAGCTCTCTTGAAACGCTTGGTGTTAGCACCATTGCTATCAGAGACGCTTGAGCCCCAGAGAGGCGTGGAACAAGCAGGTGTGAAGAGCTGGAGAATGGAGATCGCCATCTTTATGACACGCGCGTGCTCAGGGTCACTGATACTGAGGAAAAGAATCCGACCCAAAGTCACAGGAAGAAACAACGGGCGGGGTCAGCGGAAGGATTAAGTAATGGCAGAAATAAAATGCTGGCACGTGAGAGTGGGGATGGGCACCGACGCTGTGTTCTAGAGCCAGGCGTGCCTGGGAGGGAACGTTTTAATGCTGTTTCAGGATCGAAATGGGTATAGCGAGGCGCTTCCCATTTTACACAGAAAAGAAAAAAAACCAAATTATGGGATAGAATGATTGGCCGGGAAATGCGAGGTAAATTATACGGCGAAGAAAAGCAAGTTATGCAGCACCTGTGATTAAAGACAGGTTATATGGCACGTTCTGTTGCATTATTGTATGGTGATCTATACATTTTAATAGCCATTTACGTACAAAAGTATCTCAACGCTCGAGAAAAGATATTTCCCACAAATAAAAACCATATCTATTCAGTAGATAGCATTCACAATTATTTTCACCAACAATAAATGTTCTTTGCTTGCATGTTATGAATGCTTTCACCGCCGTAGTATTTTATTTTGTGTAAACTTAATACAGTGTTTGAGAAAAGAAGTCAACGCTGTATTAAAGGGTATGCGGCATTTGTTCTACACATCCCAATTACTTTTAAAAACTCTTTTAGTTTTGAGTTTATCTTGTGTTCACAATATATGGAAACTGGATGCACCTCTTTCATTCTGGAACAGTCTGCACCACTAGAGCTGAAATGCTTCAGCTGAAGTGTGAGGCAGGGAGTCTCCTGTGCTGTGAAACCGAAGGCGGGCAGAGAGCTAAACAAACCTTCCTGCCAGGGTGCTGCTGCCTTAAAGAAATGGAAATGTGCACAAGCAGTCAATCTGCAACTGTAAAGGGAGCTTGAAAGGCCGTATTGGTTAATGGAATCACTGGACTCTTGCTGATGATAAAGATTTATTATTTTTGAGTGGGTTTGGAAAAGAGTTCCCAGGTGAGTGGTGAAGTGTGTGCTTTCTAAAGGGGTGAAACAAAGGCCCCAACACTGCATGGGCTGCAGGGGCCTGCGATAGCCCCTAACTATTCCTCTCTGCTACAATCAGGATTAAATTCAGTGACTCTCTGGTAACAGACACAAACCTCTGCAGTGTATTAAATAATACGGGTTTCATAAAGTACAATAGTGCAATTTCCAATGTTTAACTTAACTTGCATTTGTTTTACATTTAAGCTGTGTGTTATTTTATATGTACATACCTGCAGATGAAAGACTGAAAAAAGTTACAGCATATTTTGTTTTTCTAGCCATGCCTTTGACCCTGCCCCATGTTTAATCACCCTGCTCCCTTTCTGAGCAGCGTCACAGTCCCATACTTTTATTAATGCACTTCGACCGCTGGTCTGCACAATGGAATGCAGGTTACAAATTTGTGGCTCTCACCTCACCCACCTTTGGCAGGTGACATCCCCCACAAATGGATCCTACAGCCTCCCCTATTCACCAGCCTTGCTGTTGGGTGGGGCAACCTCCAGGTTGTAGTGTCTGGCAATGACTGGTAGATACTTATAAACATGGGATAAGTCCTTTCAACCCCACTAGGGCTGGGGTCATTGTGGTGAATGTATATGCAGATGTAGCATGGGATTCATTCAGAGGCTGAAGAATGCACTAATCGAATCGAGTAGTGTCCCCCTAAGCACAGCCAAATGGCAACGAAGTTGCAGGATGAGCAATGTTCCAACTCAAAAGTGAATTGACAATAAGTTCTTCATTGTTGTATTCCTCGTTTTATTCACGGGAAATGTAGATTGTGGAAGTAGACAAAACAAGGACTCTTAATGTACTCAATGCATTTCGGGTTATAAGCAACCCTTCATCAGGAGAAGTCCTATAAAAATACACAAAAAGGAGAGGTGTATCGGCCTGTTTTATCATACAAGCAGTTGAATTAGTACCTAGTGGGTTGTGAACAAGATGAAATAACGGTAAAAATAACGAAAGTGGTGAGCAAGATAACGGAGTGAAAAGACGGTATATCGTCGAGTGATTATTACTGTGAAATGATAGAACATGTTGAAAGTCGACGGTACCCCAAGGACCAAGTAGAAAGAGTTAATCAGGACAAGGGTATATAAATTAAATAAATGTTTACACCTTATACCACTACGGCAAAAACCGCGTTACTCCCCAGTGCGTTATGATAAACCTAGATAGCGTGCGATGTGGCGCGACATACCTGGTTAGTTTGAAAGATGAAAATAACTAAAGTTTCAACGCGTGCAGAAAACAGTCAACGTGTAGTCGTGCAGTACAACTCCAACGAGTGAAGCGATAAACGAAAAGTAAGGAGAAACCTACTAATGTCCAAAACGGGATAGTAGAAAGTGAAAAAGGGCCGGATTGTATCAAAGAGTCTATACGGCGGCCATATTGTAATGGTGTTCACAAAATAACCATGCAGTAACTAATGGATAATGACAAATAAGACAAATAAAACAAATAAAAGGATAAAAAAGATTAGAATGTCAAAAGGAAAAGACACAAGAAAAGGGCATGTTAGAAACGTGAAAGTCATTGTGTAGGCGGAAAAGAGTTGACAGAGTTAAAACAAAATAAAGTTGGATGAAATTCAACGTATTGACAGAAAAAATAGGTGAATAATGAGGAGCAGAGAAAAAAGATAAATGAAGATAGGTAAGCCTTAATGGCTGAAATGATAAGAGCAATTATATGAATAACAATAAAGGTAATCGAAGGAAAAAAGTAAAGAAGGAAGTTTAAAGGGATAGGGTGCACAGGGCAATGGTTACAAAAAGCAACTCAGTTCAACGCGGTCATTGAGTCCGTGTGGTGCCAAGGCATTCATTTTGTAAATCCATGCAGTTTCTCTCTGAAGAAGGTATTTGCGATTGTCTCTGTGTTCTTTGATCGGTACCATTTCACAAACCAAAAATCTCAATTGGCTGATGTTGTGGCCTTTAGCAAGAAAGTGCGTTGCAACTGCTGATTTAGTGTTCTTATTGCGGATGTTGCTTTTATGGTCTGTTAAGCGAACCTTTATTTTTCTCTCAGTTTTGCCTATGTATACAATGCCACATGGGCATTTAAGCATGTATACAAGATTCTTGGAGTCACATGTCGCCGTGACATGCAACTTGATGTTGAAACCTTGTGTTGGATGTTGGGTTGAGTTACCTTTGATAATGCTGTTGCAATGCCCACAGTTATGACACAGTATGGTACCTTTGTGAGGTAAAGCCGAATCGCTGACGGGTTGAGAACGCAAAAGTTCCAACAAATTCTTGCCCCTCTCATATGCGAAAAGAGGTTTATCCAGAAATATATCCTTGAAATCTGGTTCGATCTGTAGCATTGTCCAGTGTTTCAAAATGATTTTCTTGATATTAAAACTCTCAGTAGAGAATTTGGTAACTATAACTGATCGTGATGTGGACTTCTTGATGTTACTGGTCTTTAGCAGTTGTGATCTGGATTTATATGAACCCTTTCAAAAGAAGTGAGCAGAGCTTCTTTGGGATATCCTCGATCGATGAACCGTTTTTCCATGCTTAAATTCTCTTGTATCAATTGCGTAGGTTCAGAGATGATTCTTTTGACTCTCAAGAATTGAGAGTATGGTAGGTGCTGCTTCAAAGAAGGCTGATGGAAGCTGGAGAAATGTAGTAGATTGTTCCTGTCTGTACTCTTTCTGTATAAAGTAGTCTCAATCCGATCGTCCTTAATGTACAACAGTACATCCAAATAATTGATTGTATCGCTGTGAATGTTGTAAGTAAACTTCAAACGGTCATTGATACCATTGAGAACCTCAATCGCTGTTTTGAGTGGTTGTTCAGAACCCTTCCTAATTAAAAAAATATCATCGATGTAACGTAGGAATAATAACAAGTGTGGTTTCCACTCTATGTTATTGAGAATGTAGTCAAGCTCAAATTTGTGCATGAACAGTTGTGCGTAGCTGGGAGCTGCACAATTGCCCATCGATGTACCGTTCAATTGAAGGTAATACCTGTTGTTGTAACAGAAATAACTGTGATAGAGTGTAAAATGCAGTAATTCAAGTAAAAATATTTTATGGTCTTCAGAAATGGAAGATTGTAACAGAAAAAATTCGATGGCTTCCATGCCTAGATCGTGTGGGATGGAGGTGTATAAGGAGGTTACATCGATGGTACAGAAAAAAGTGTTGGTGTCCCATTTAATGTTACTACTCATTTTTTGAACATCATCCAGGAAAGTATCTCTTACATAAGTTGACATTTGCTGTACTAGGGGTTGAAGGTGTCGATCAAGATATTTGCCAACAGGTTCATGTACAGAGCCACAGGTTGTGACGATCGGTCTCATGGGAGGGTCAGTGAGGCTTTTGTGGATTTTAGGCAACATTCTTAGTGAAGGACGTGTGGGAAAATTTTGAGTGAAGAATTTTTGTTCTTTCTCTCCAATGGTGCCACACCGGACTGCTTTATCCACGATCTCTTGTAAGGTCAATTGAATTTCAGTGGTAGGATCCGTGTCAAGTTCAGAATAGGTTGTAGGATCTTGTACATGTTCTTCCAGTTGAAATCTGTAATGACTGGAGTCCATTATGACTAATGCGCCACCTTTGTCGGCGTTAAGGAATGTAAGATCTGGATTGTCGGCCAATTTCTGAAGCAGTGCTCTATCTTTTACTGTCAAATTTTGGTGAACTGTTTTGTGTAGTTTACATATCCTCAATAGATCACGTTTGACAAGAGTTTCAAAAGTATCAAGCACTTTATGGCTCACGCGTGCCATGTAGGTGCTTTTGGTTTTCAAACCACCCAACGTGTCAACAGGTTGAGGTTGAGGATCAGTCAAAACATTGTCAAAAAAGTGTCTAAGTCTTAGGGAACGCATAAAGCGATAAAAGCTAACTTCAGTTTCCAGTCGATTGGACGAATGGGTGGGGACAAAAGATGATCCTTTTTGGAGCAATTTGATCTGTGGCTCATCAAGAGGTACTGACGAGATGTTGATGACCAAGTTATCATGCTCAGTTATCGTTGACTTCTTGTGACTCTCTTGTCCAAGGATGGTGCAATTGGTCTTCCGTTTTTTGCCCCTCCTGGGTCTGCGTTGTCTGACTGGCCTGTCCCTAAAAAAGGAACCGCAGTTGAGGAAGTAGATGTAGATGGTAATTCGGATGCTGATTGTATTCCTGTCGAAAGATTCTCCGATTGGCTACTGGGTTTCGGTCTGTTTCTGATGTTATCAGAATCACTGGAAGCTGGTGATGTGTCCGTGTCTGAGGTTTTGCCAAAAGGTCTATTTTGTCGCCTGCGTGCATAGATTTCAGCCCAGTTATAGACCTCGCCCAATTTGTAGTCTATGGTGTCCCTACGAAACTGACATGCAGAGATTGCATGACTACTTCATGTCATATCTACAATTTAATGGATCCAAAAAACATGATGAAGGCCACTCTTTTCAAAATAAAGCTATTTGTGCATATTTTTTAAAGCAGGTAAATATTCACAGTTCCGACAACACAGTGCTCATAGTGGTGTAAAATATCTACATAACCATAATGAATGGCAGCATCTATTTATCAGCATAATATAGTAACTGTTCCTGTATAAAGCTCACCATGTACTCTAAATAGCACTGAAATAACACTTACAACACTCACATGCTGCCTTTTCATTTCCAATGAACACACATATCGCCTAAGTAGGGTTGCCACCTATTTGTGTGTCTCCAGCGCACTATTTGTTCCATACCACAGCTAATATTTGACAACATGGTGGTGTCTGCGAGTTGTGTTCATGGTTCACTTCCATTGAATCGATTGTACAGACACCTGACACATATAGGTGCTGAAAGCATGGAGCTAGGTACAGCCCTACAGATTCTCCAGCTGCCGCAATAAACAAACTTTGCAAGAACAAGTATCTGGTGGACAAAGAGTTGCCAAGCTCCTATCTCTGTGTCCTCGTCCTGTGCACCTGTTGGGTTTCCTGACTTTGCATAGGTCTTCCTCTATCAACCAAGTACTCTGCGTTGCATGTGTCGGATGGAAAATGAGCCCAGGAGCTTCTTCATATTGACAGTGACACAGCTCTTTGGCAGGTGTTGTGATTAATTAAAATAAATGTCTTTTAAGAAGACTTCTGACATCTCTAAAAGAAAGCAAACCATCATGTGGCCATCACATTTGCACCAAGAGTGGAATTTTGTGTTAATGAAGTGGCAAGAAAGCTAAGTGTCCTGAATCACCATCCGCAAAATACTGTGAGTATCTTGGTTAGAAACCTCAGGGCAATTCAATCACTTACATTTTGGAGGTCGATAAAATGAATGCCAGTGAGTTTGGAAACAACTATTGTTTCTAGTGGTTGGAAGCAATTTAGTTTGTGGCGTGTGCTAGAAACGTGTGATAATTATTCTTGTTATTTATGCAGTATTTTACAGCACTTCTATACAGACCCTCAAGGAGTTTGCAATTTGCAAAAGAATCGCGAAAACACCAGTTTTAAAAAAACCTGTACTTTTTACAAAGGTGCCTGCAAAATTCCTTTTATTGGCCCAGTGTTGGCCACTAAGGCAAATAAAAGGAGCGGGTCAGAGAGCAGATGATGTGTTTGTTTACTCACCTGCCTGCTGCTGCTTTGCTTCCCCCTGCCTGGAGGTGCCTGGAGCTGAAAATAAAGAACACTTCTGCTCAGACTGGTACACCAAATAGCAGGTGCATTTTGCCGTGGTTCGGCAGCATATGGAATTTCTCTGCTCCTCTTCCCCTGCCCTCAGCACTCCCACCATCCACGGGCTGAAAGTGGATGGGTGATTTCTGTGGGTTTGTGGCAGAAGTGGGGAGCACAATGCGGCGGGCCATGGGGTCAACAAGTGTATTTTTTTAGCTTGTTTTCTTCAAAGAAAAAAAGAATGAATTTGGGCCTGCCTCCCATAGGCATATGGTGGGTCCCGATGGGGGCAATAAATATATATATATATATATATATATATATATATATATAACCCACTGGCAGTCGCCAGTAGGTAGTTCTAGTTAGGACCTATTTTCCATAGGAAATCCGCAACATTCTATTTGGAATAACGTTGGCGCCGATTGATGAATCTTCGTGAAATTTTCCAAACTTTTGGCCAGCTCCGGTCCGCTCCTATCCTGAAAATTTCACGGTGATTCGTCAAGCGGCGGCCGAGGAAAAAAGGGGAGTCCCAAAACACGTTTTCCCCATGCATTTTCCCATAGGACCTGTTGACGCAGCTACAGCCCGAACTGCTGAACGGAATTACACCAAATTTGGCAAAGAGGTAGTCCCCAGATCAGACTCGTGCCTTTTGCTTAAATGGTGTAAATCCGTTCAGTAGTTCCTGAGAAAATTAGAGTTAAAAAGATAGATCTATCTGGGCGGAGCCTAACCACACATCTCATCGTGAGATCTGATTGGTTGTCAGTTCTTCATCCAAGAAGTGTTGGCAGCCATCTTGGGACCAATATACGTGATAGCACCTCATTAAAAAGCATTGCAGTTAATAGAAGGTTTTAAGACTTTAGTTACATTATAAATCATTTGTTGATGGTACCATACTCATTTTAGGAATTGTGGTGTGTTCTAAGGTGATTTTACCATGTGAAAAAGCCTTCTGCTGTGATATCATGAATCATGTTTGAGAGAAAAATATTTTCTCATGCTTTTCCCACAGAGGTTTGGAAGGTGATCTATAAGCTAAACTGAGAGCATATTTTCTGTAAATTCACATTATCTTTCTCAGTCATGTGAGAATGAAGTCTGAAATTCTCAGTAAAATATGTACATCCAACAAGGGCAGAGACTGTCAGTTGATTCCTTTGTGTTCTACTGCAGCTTCCCAGAGTGTTCTTAAGAACAACTAGAGCGCTTACTGTCTTACTTATGACAAAAGTATGGCACACCTGAAGCCATCTTGATAGGAATAAACTTGTAACACTTAAAACATTTAATTTACAAAGGAACAAAATGAGGGCGTTCATTTTGCCATAGAAATTATGATTAGTGCTGCAGAAAGAAAAATTAGGGCACATTTTGACTTCTCAAATCCTCTTCTATTTCATAAAAAAATTCTGACATGCAGACTGAAACATGCACTTTGAATACCAGCAGCAGACTTCCCTGGTGAGCAGTAGCTTTACTACAGTGATCTAATGAGCAACTAGAGTGCTAACATTCTGAATTTATGGCAAATGTGTGACACATCTGAATGCCTTCTTGATGGAACCAAAGTAAAACATTGAAAGTATTTTCTACTGAGGAGACTGCAGTAAATGAGGAAATTAGGAAACTACATAACAAATAAATCTCCCAAGATGGCCACCAGAGACAAAAGAGCCCAAATGTAGCCCAAATATCACCCAGATGTAGCCCAAGTATAGCCCAATGACAGAATGTCCCAGAGTGTTCTTAAGAACAACTAGAGCACTTACTGTCTTACTTATGACAAAAGTATGGCACACCTGAAGCCATCTTGATTGGAATAAAGTTGTAACACTTAAAACATTTAATTTACAAACGAACAAAATGAGGGGGTTCATTTTGCCATAGAAAGTATGATTAGTGCTGAAGAAAGAAAAATTAGGGGACATTTTGAGTGACTTCTCAAATCATCTTCTATTTCATTAAACAAATCTGATATGCAGACTGAAACATGTACTTTTAAAGCAGCAGCAGACTTCCGTCGTGAGCAGTAGCTTTACTACAGTGATATAATGAGCAACTAGAGTGCTAACATTCAGAATTTATGGCAAATGTGTGACATATCTGAATACCTTCTTGATGGAATCAAAGTAAAAAACTGACCGCATTTCCTTCTGAGGAGACTGCAGTAAATGAGGAAATTTGGAAACTTCATAACAAATAAATCTCCCAAGATGGCCACCAGAGACAAAAGAGCCCAAACGCAGCACAAATATCACCCAGATGTAGCCCAGATGTAGCCCAATGACAGAAGTGTGCAAAACACTTATTTTTTGTGTATTTGCAGTTTTATATAGTGCAGACTTGTCAGGTATTGGAGTGCTTTACATGAGCATTGGTTACATCACACAAGATCAAATTCATTTTGGTTGTAGACATGGGGAGATTAAGTGATTTGACCAGAATCACAGAATGTTGAGCTGAAGCAGAAACTCCAACCTGGTTCCCCAGTTGCAAAGTCTACAGGTCTGGAAGTAACACCACATCCTCTCCCCTAAGTGCAACATTTAATCAAGTGGTCAACTGGATAAAAAAACATAAAGATTACAAATAATTTAAAAGTTCTTTGTCGCTATTTGAAAACTCAGAAAATATGTCCTCATTTTAGTTTTTTAGAGCACTAACCATAATTTTGATGCAAATAAGACCCTCTCACATATGTAATTTCTAAAGGAAATGCTCTAGGTATTACAGTTTTGATTACATCAAGATGACGTCGGGCGTTCCACACTTTTGTAGAGACGCTGTGGCAATATAATAGACCATTGTGGGCAGAAGGAAGAGGCAGTGGTAGTACAACCATACATGCCAACAGACCCGTTTCAGCCAGGAAACGTCCAATGTTTTTAAGCTCAAATGGGCTTTATTTGATCTGTCTCCTGTCTACAATCTCCTCTTTTTCAATGTAACTCAAAGGGGAAAATCAATACCTCAGTTTTTGTTCAAAATCTCCCTCTTACCAAGTTCAAAATGTTCGCAAGTATGGTACATTGGATCATGGTAGGCAGGAGGAATTGGGGTAGGGACATGGACTCGGATAACAGAGGACAGGAGGGACATGGAGAGGTGCACCAAACTGACCCTACAGGGCAGGCATCAGGGTTTGCAGCAGCACAATACACCACACAGGGCATGCGGGACGGGAGTGCAGCACAACAATCCATAGAAAGCAATAGGGAGGGGACAGGACCATGCACATGGACAACAGAGAACAGAGGGGAAAGAGGCAATGGTAGCTAGCTGACCATAATGGACAGACAGGAGAGAAAGCTTCAGCATAGCAGACCATAAAGGGCAGGAGGGACGGATCAGGGGCATTACAATGTAACAGACAAGCCAGGAGGGAGGGAATAGGGGTCTGCACATGGAAACAGAGGGTTGGGGCAAAGGGGGCAGGGCAGGAGCAGCAAGATGACCATGGAGGTCAGGCAGGATGGGCAATAGAAACAAGACACACCATGGAGAGCAACAGTGAGACTATGATGGCATACACACAGACCATGGAGGGAAGGTGGGAGGGGGTCAGGGGCATCTAGCTGACCACACAGGGAAGGTGGGAGGAGCCATGGCAGCACAGAAGACCATGCATGGCAAGCGGGAGGGTTAGTGGCAGCACAATGGCTATGATGGGCAAGAAGGAGGGTGCAGGGGCATGCACAAAGGACCATAGAGGATAGAAGGGAGGGTCAGGACCTGGGCACAGACAAGAGTGTTCAGGGGAAGGGGCCTCACAACAGACCGCTCGGGGCAGGCAGGAGGAGCAGTTGTAGCACAACAGACCAGGGAGGGCAGAGGGGTGTGGCAGTAAAATGGACCATGAACGACAGGAGGAAGGGGATAGGGGCATGGCATGTGGACAGGCAGGGTGGAGGTGGCAGGTACAGGTTACAGTCATCTGACAATGCTAGGAAGGTGAGAGGGGAGTGGCAGCTTAACAGAACACTCAGAGTAGATAGGAGTGGCAGGTCCATGGAACATGGTGGGCAAAAAGGATGGAGCAGGGGCATGCACAAAGACATCGGAGAGCAGGGGGAAGGACAATAGGGGTAGCAAGCTAAGCACAGAGGCTAAGCAGGAGGTCAATGATGGGCCATAGAATTGGGCAATGGAGGGCAGGAGGGCTGGACTGGTACATCATGCTAAATGGAGGGCAGTGGCAGCACATCAGACCATGCATGGCAGGAGGGAGGTGGCTAGTCCATGGATTCAGACAACAGAGGATAGGGAGGCGGTGGATGGGGAGCAAGCTAACTGTTCTGAGAAGGTGGGTATTAGGAACTTTATTGTTTTTAAAATGTGTGTCTGTGCGAACTACTTAAAATATGAACAAGTATGCAGCATAATCTCACTTTTATTCAGGAAGAAGAGGACGTTTGTGACTGTGACTCCGGGCTCACTTGGCAGAAACACCCCCTGACCCTCCACCCCCCATTGCAAAATGTAATGCCCGTGAAAAGGGTAGGTGGATGCAGTGTTATATAGAACATAGTCCTGAGAGCACGATTGAAAATGAAAACTAGATATAGTGTATGGTATAAACTATGCACCAAAAAGTGTGATATAAGATGAACCGGGGCTTGAAATATAATATGCAATACATTGTGCGCAGTGACAGATTCATTGGAGAGCGCGAGATAGCACAGGCACTAGCGCGTGCTATGCGATATGCGCCTTGGAGTGCAATATGCACAGGGCAGTGTTGTGTAGCCTAACTAGTCTCTAAAGTTGTAATATAAAATATGTGCTGGGGAGTGTAACGTTGCACGTGCACTGTGACAAAGATATGGGTCCCAGATTGTAATATGTATGGCATAGCGCTTTGTGTTATAACATAGGCATCGAGGAAGGCACATTAGATAGGGCAATATAACCCGTGCGAAGGCAAATGTGGCATGACATATTCACGGGGTGGTGTTACAGTGCACATGGGCTAGAGAGTGTCATAGCATACGCACTAGCTGGTGGAATACAACACAGAGGTGTGTGGCACTCGGCGGGCACTGGTGGGTGTAACACAGCATTGGGCTCAGCCAGGAGCACGCTGTGACTCTCAAGTGAGGTTTGTCTCCTTTCCAGAGAGTAAAATAAAAAGTATTACACATCCGGCGGTGGATGTGTGTTTTATTAACCGTGAGGGGGGTTTCTTGCATAGTTTGGTCGAATTTTTGTCGAATCCCCTTTGAATGGCTTGGTGTGCGTGTGTATTAAATGTGCCCGTCAATAGCTACCCATGTTTGTATAAATAAACGACAAGGGTGTCTACTTGGAGAGTACCCACCGGCGGGGGCGCCGGGATTAGGCACGGTAGGACGTCAGACACGTCAGAGCTTCACTAGCGGTGTAAATACATTCCATGTGGATTCATTTTGGCGCGTTTTAAGTTGGGGAAATAATTCCCTTTCAATCCTGAGGGACCCTGGGGGCAAACTAGCCCACCAGATGCTTCCAGTAAGCGCGACTGCTCTGCGTTGCAGAGAGGTGGTGCAGGCCGTGCCCCTTTTTACACCTCTCTGCAATGGCGCTTACTGGACGTACCTAGTGGGCTCTTTTGCCCCTAGGGACCCTCAGGATTCAAGGGGACTTAATCTTCCAACTTAAAACGGCCACAGGGAGTGTCTACACAGTGGGGAAGGGAGGGAACGGGGCCTGAGGTGACGTGTGCAAACACGCCCTATGGCGCATTTTAAGTTGGGGAAAAAATTCCCCTTCAATCCTGAGGGCCCCTGGGGGCTAACTAGCCCACCAGGTGCTTCCAGTAAGCGCCACTGAGCTGCGTTGCAGAGAGGTGGTCCAGGCCGTGCCACTTGTTACACCTCTGTGCAACGCAGCTCTGTGGCGCTTACTGGAGGTACCTAGTGGGCTAGTTGGACCCTAGGGACCCTCAGGATTCAAATGAACTTAATCTCCCAACTAAAAACGGCCACAGGGCATGTTTACACAGTGGTGAAGGGAGGGGACGGGGCCTGAGTTAATGTGTGCAAACACGCCCTGTGGCACGTTTTAAGTTAGGGAAATAATTCCCCTTCAAGCCTGAGGGACCCTGGGGGCCAACTAGCCCACCAGGTGCTTCCAGTAAGCGCCACTGCGCTGCGTTGCAGATAGGTGGTCTAGGCCGTGACCGTTTTTACATCTCTCTGCAACCCAGCTCTGTGGCGCTTACTGGAGGTATCTAGTGGTCTAGTTGGACCCTAGGGACCCTCAGGAATCAAGGGGAATTAATCTCCCAACTAAAAACGGCCACAGGGCGTGTTTACACAGTGGGGAAGGGAGGGGACAGGGCCTGTGGTGACGTGTGCAAACACGCCCTGCGGCTCGTTTTAAGACGTAGTTTTAATCCCCTGCCCTATTATATACTAGGGGCTTACAGAGTAGGACATGCTAATCACAAGGGGACCCCAACGCATAGTGTTCCCTAGTGTATGTAGGTGTTTTCACTGTATTCTGAGTGTCTTTTAACATAGCACTGGCACTAGGACTGGTTAGTCAGACTCAGTTACCACCAGTATCCATCTGAAAAAGTTGAGGGTATAGGATGATTTTGCAACAAGGCTTCTTTCTGCTCTTCTGTTTGTTCTTTCCGCACGTTATCCATCCTTCCTGCACTTTTCTTCGTCTTTGAGGACTTCTGTTGCTTCTTTCTGCATTTCTTTTTTTCTTTCTTTGCGTTTTTTCTTCTTTCTTCACATGTCCTATCTCTGTAAGCATAGTTAGAAATTAGCATTTAAAAAACCTTTGAATTGAAATTCACTGAAAAAAACATAGGTTTCAGGCACGTTATAGTTAGGCATTAGCATTTAAAAAACCTTAAAAATTCACTGAAAAAACCATAGGTTTCAGGGGCGTTATAGTTAGCTGGACTTTTCACTCGTACAAAACCATTGAAATTCCCCCGTTATAGTTAGTTCAGCTAACTATAACTCGCGTGCCCGCAATGCACTGCTGATGACGTCACATATTACATCACTCATGACATGGTCAGTGACATCACTGATGACATCACTGATGACATCTCAAATGACATCACTGATGACATCACTGATGACATCATCCTTGTGATAGAGTGGCAGACCTCCTCTCCCCCTAATATAACCTTTGATACACACATTCAAAAATAGAAACTAAAATTTTCAAAACAATGGACATACCAATACCAGTTACAACAACCTATTCAGTAATTCTAAGATCCACATACACATCCACTCATTCACAAACAGTCCTATACAGTCACTCATACATGTACTCACTCATCATATGTACTCATACACCTATACATCCTGTTACACAACGCCACTCATCCATAGTTACTCACACACATAGTCACTCATGCTGATAAAGAATCAAACAGCCATTTACTTGCATATACAGTTATACACACACCACCACACTTACTTCTACAGAAACTTACACATACTTAGTTTTTTAAACAATCACTTATAGAAACACATACTTATTCATACATGAACTCTTCCAATCTCTCACTCTCACATATACTCACTTATATACACCAATAGTCACATTTACTAGTTTAAAACATATGTAGTTACTCATAAAGACACTATTGAGACAGTCATTCACTCACTAACGCACCCATGCACACACTCATCCACCCATACAGTCCTGCACACATGCTGTCTTCAACATATACAAACAGTGAGTCACTCATTCATGCACCTATGCACTATGTAATACCCCCCACCGAACCATACAGACACTCAGATACTCATACTCCAAAAAACAACTAATAACCTATATAGACACTCGTGTAGCTACTCACCAACCCATGCAGCCACTTATATACAAAGTGAGAGACTGATACAGATATTTACATATTTAAACATTACTCACTAAGCCATGTATTCACTAAGATACACTTAATCAGTCAGTTATACAATCAATTTTTCAAAAACAAATCATCAATTTAGACACTTATATACCCATTTATTCTTCCATCGACCTTGAGATATAAATATATAAAACATATGTAATTTTCAGAAAAACACACATTCACTGGATGATGTCATCAGTGATGTCATTTGAGATGTCATCAGTAATGTCATGAGTGATGTCACTGACCATGTCATGAGTGATGTAATATGTGACGTCATCAGCAGTGCATTGCGGGCGCGCGAGTGAAAAGTCCAGCAAACTATAACGCCCCTGAAACCTATGGTTTTTTCAGTGAATTTTTAAGGTTTTTTAAATGCTAATTCCTAACTATAATGTGCCTGAAACCTATGTTTTTTTCAGTGAATGTATATATATACATATATATTTCATCCAAATTGCTCCTGACGAGACTACGGACCCATGGAGGGTGGTGTATACACCGGCAGAGCACCCGGTAAAAATTCACCATCCGTCTGCAATACGTGATAATAATACACTCTCAGGCTCCAGAGAGAATGATCATCAGGAAGTTTATTTCCACGCTACGTGTTTCGGCTAAAAAGCCTTGTTCACACAATGGAAGAACAAACATATGTCACCATTATGTACGCATCTCACTCAACGTAGGGTAATAAACATAAATAACAGACCCTGCAAAAAACGGTCTAAATCAGGCTCCAGAAACCACCGCGGACATATTGGAACAGTTATACAGATTATGCCCTGTGGCTTTCCACATCGCTGGCAGTATAAAGGTATTATCGTTTTTGAAATACAAAAGCCAAACATTGGGAGTATCACCAATTATAAAATTAATAACCTCTAAAATTATATCAGATTATGTAATACAAACTAAATGCAGTTTATCAATGGCTCATTGTCAGTAATGTATTTTAAATAGCGTGTATAGACTGTACACAGGAAAGAAAGGATAATTTAATCACGGTGCCTCATACTCGTAAAGTGACGTGTGTAGTGTGCAAAATATGTATCTAAAATCCCCTCCATACATAAATAACATGAGTTCTGTCAATTTGCAATTTCGTATGGTTATGACCTAGAGTGAAAATTGTCGTCATGTAGATTACACCACGGTCTCTTCCTCAATTAAGGGAGAAGTGAACTGTTTGTGCAGTGATATTATGGTGTGATTCAACTGTCCTAAAAGTGATCATATTGTATCCACACAAGGATATATACAGACATGCTGGACATGTGTCCATGATAACCAGTTGTAGAAGTGTCAGTATATGCCCTCCATCATCTACAAGAATATCTGCAACAGTAGCATGGGTGCTAGTGCCCATACATACTTAAGAAGAACCAAATATAGGTCGATTTACAAGGAGATTCCAGGAAATGTAATGAGGGCCAATGCTCATAATCACACAGACATGGGCAGAACATATGTCAATGTAGAAAGAGGAAACTGATAGTGATAATTATAAATCTGACGTGATACCGACTCGTGAAGTGCCTCCGGAAAAAAGGTTGGGGACCCGTGAATGTGATACCACCCGAGTGGTGTGGGTCCCTGCCTTTCCTCCTGTAGTGAAAGAAAAGGAGAGAGAAAAAGAAAAAAAAGGACATGTATAAGAAGAAAATATATAATATAAGGATACAGTAATAATAATGGAATTAGTGAGATAAAATCAGTTCAACAGAACATTCACGTGTGCAAAAGCATTATAAGCATTTTTTCTCTCAAACTGTTATGAGGAGCATATTGACGAACAATTACACATTACTTTTCATACAGATGTATTCGTAATTCCTCGTCCAAATTGAGCCCCCCCGGGAATTTAGTCTGAAGGTCAATGATGAACCTTGATTCTCGCTGTCTAAGTTTCAATACCCTGTTGTCTCCCCTCGGGGATCTCGGGATATGTTCCATGGCATAATAGCTAAGACCTATGTTGTTGGAAAAATGATGTTCTTGAAAGTGGCGGGCTACCGGATACTGTTTATCACAATTGGTGATAGCCCGCATGTGTTCCAATACGCGTTTCTTAGCTGGATGGACTGTACTTCCTATGTATCTCAACTTGCAGGGGCATTCAAGACAATATACTACAAACGGAGTTCCACAAGTAAGGAACTGTGTAATAGGTTTAACCCTTCCCCCTCCATCTCGATACTCTTTTTTTCATGGTACTGTTTCTGCACGCCCTACAGTGTCCACAGGGAAAAAAGCCCTTAAGTCCCTGATACTACCACTGTGAGGAAACTCAAACTTAAAAAGTGGCATATGCTTAAGAGACAAGGACAGAATCAACCTAGAAGGAACAGTAGTAGTATACCTGATAATAATCTTATGATCAGTGATATTGATACTCTTATCACCATGGCTGAATTGGCTCAAAATAGTGAAAGAAACAATGTAGAGACCAATACTACACAGGTTCTTGATGATATGGAGTTGGATCAGTTGGATGCGGCACACACTCAGTTGAAGGTAAAATCTACATTTGTACCCCTTCTCCCATATGACAGCATTGACACGTTCCATGATTGTATCATTAAGTCACTCATGGATATTAGACTCAGTAATCAAAAATATCCTAGTGATACTCATAAGAATCTCTCTTTTGCCCAGAGACAGGCACTCAAGACATTAACTGACGATACCAACATTGTAATCCGCCCTGCAGATAAGGGGGGAAATGTGGTTATCGAGGTGATAGAGAGGATTACATCAACGAGGCTTTACGCCAACTTGATGATACCAATTTCTAAATACATGTCTCTCATGATGTCTACAATCAGAGCATTACCGATATCTGGGAGAAATTGATTACATGGAGGAATAAGGGTCTTCTTGAGTGGGAGGAATTTTGCTATTTGAAAAAAGATCATCCCAGACTTCCCATACTATACCTCCTACCCAAATTGCACAAAGATAACAACAAACCACCGGGACGCCCCATTGTCTCGTCAATAGGGAGCATCAGTGAACATATTTCCAAGTATGTAGACCACTTTTTGAGAAATTTTGTGATACAATTATCGAGCTACTTAAGGGATACTAAAGATTTTCTGTGTACAATTGAGAATCTTGCATGGAACCCGAATTATCTCTTTATTGTCCTGGATGTGCAGTCTTTGTACACGATAATAGATCATCAACAAGGACTGAAAGCATGTGAACACTTCTTGAAGCACAGACCTTTGAGATATCGTGAGCATAGCCGGATGATAATAGAGATGACTGAATTTTGTTTGAAAAACATTTTTCCTTCAATGGCGCCCACTACAGGCAGGTTAACGGTACTGCGATGGGTTCTTGCTTTGCTCCCTGTTTTGCTAATTTATTTATGGGCCACTGGGAGCAGGAAATCTTTGCCAGTACTACCCTCAAAGAGGACCTCCAGAAAGTCATCATGTGGCTACGCTACATAGATGACTTATTCATCGTCTGGAGTGGCTTCAAAGGGGATGCTGAGGATTTTATTGAGAAATTGAACACCAACAGCTATAACATCCTTCTTACAGAAAGCATTAATGCTAGCAAAACTGAGTATCTGGATGTATGCCTGGAAGTTAAACAGGGCAAGGTGTGCACATCTCTCTTTCGGAAAGCTACAGCTGGTAACAGTGTCCTACATGCCCTCAGCAGCCACCCTGAAGCACTCAAATGGAGTATACCCTACGGGGAGCTGCTGAGGGCCAAAAGGAACTGTAACAATCTTGAGGCATATTCGGATGAGAGAGATAACATCATTAGTAGGTTTCGTAATAGAGGTTACCCTAACTGGGTCCTGAAGAAAGCAAAGGATCATGCAGAAGGGGTACAGAGAATTGACACTCTACGAGACAAATCTGATGGTGAGGGTGATGAGGACAAGGTAGGCACACGGATGATTCTCACCTATAACTCAGAGTCACATAAGATCAAACGCATATTTGCGAGACATTGGGATATCCTGAAAACTGATGGTGTTTTGGGAACATGCATAACTGAGCGGCCCATCATAACATACAGGAGAGACAGGAACATACATGATCTGGTTGTCAAAAATGATATCACCAAATATTCCACCAGTGCTGGTCATGGCCTCATAGGATTTTTTCCATGTGGCCATTGTAAAGCGTGTAGACACAGTAAGTTTAAAGGCACTCTGGAATATAGGGGTATATCCAAAAAGATCACTCAGTTCCTGACCTGCTGCACTAGTTTTGTTATTGATGCCATCGAGTGCACATGCAAACTTTGGTATATTGGCAGTACAACTTGCTTTGCGAAAAAAAGAGGGTCCTGGAACATCTTAGAGCCATAACCAATAATGTCCCTAAATATCCTGTCGCTCGACATTTTAATGAACATCATTTTGAGTTATCTGATTCTTGAACATATCCCTAAAAATCCCAGGGGTGGAGATAGGGTACTTGCTCTTAGACAGCGGCAATCTAGACACATCATTGATTTCCAAACTAAAAGCCCGGGAGGATTGAATATGGATGAGGAATTGTCCATTCATCTCAAAGTGGGATCGTAAACTCTCTAATGGGTGCTGTTAATACATAATGTGTGAGATTATAGATACGGCTGTGTTTACAACATACATATTGCAATCTTTCTTAACCTTCTGTTTCCTCCACATCAAGGATGTGCTTTTGATTTTGTGTGTATATTACACAGTGACATGATGTTACATGGTTTTAGCTGTAATTTTTTATGTTTTATGTTTTCCTACAGGAGAGAAGGAAGGGGCCCCTTCACATGTATTCAACGGCACGAGCATCCTACCCTTTTCATCCGATTTGTTCTGCACATCTGCACATGGTATTGTTATAATATCTACTCACCAGCAGTTCACTTTGTAGTGCACCAGCCACTGAACTAGACCTGACTGTTGTTAGCTAATAATTAGGGGCACTTTCCTTTTCCTGCCTCTTTGGGCCCTCAATTTATATTGG
Source organism: Triturus cristatus (assembly GCF_964204655.1). Classification (NCBI taxonomy): domain Eukaryota; kingdom Metazoa; phylum Chordata; class Amphibia; order Caudata; family Salamandridae; genus Triturus; species Triturus cristatus. The sequence goes on along the minus strand of NC_140590.1, from coordinate 327,357,752 downwards.
TGGACACCTCACCTTGAGATCCTTTAAATTGCACTATGTAAGACACGTGCACTTGCACTGATAGTTGCCTTCTAGTTAGGTATGGGCACTTGCCCATTTCTTACCTGGCTGTACCCTTGCACTATTAATGTAATGCTTTAGACATAGGGTGTATTACTGCTCACCGCACTGTATCTTTATTGCGCGCACTGGTCAGTATGTTTGTACAGCGCTCCATTCCCATGACGGGTTTATTTGGGTTTATTTGGAAATTCATTTAATTGCTACCTACATTTAGGCAATCAATTTTCGATATGCTTGCGCATTTCATGCATCCGCTACTCTAGATCAGTGCACCGCATTCGTTGGGCTCAATACAGTTGCGCTATTACGTAACTTTACGATAATAACGTTCATGTATTATGGTTTTCTAAGATGAGCATTTAACTCAATTTGGCCACATCCTTAGAAGTATTATACTTCGAATCATGCATTAATGTGTCCTTTCTCCATTTAAGTTTACCACCTTAAGATGGCCGCCAAGATTATTGTATTTTTGGTCGTGTGTACATCTGTTAAAAAGATCTTTACAACACATAAGCTGGGCTCAGCACAGTAATTATGTCAGGACATTGTGCGAATCAAAATGTTACATACAAGTTCACATGAATATTTAACTCATTCGGGTCAAATTGTGAGAAATATTTCACATAACTTATGTATCATGCACAATATGCTTTGTTCTATTATGGCTCACCATTCTAAGATGGCCACTCAGATTGGTGTTGAACTTTGTTTTCAGTCCTATGTCTATTTTGTTGATGGTGTGGTCTTTGTGAAAACTTTATTTAGTGACTGCTGTATAGTGCACATTTACACGTGATCAAGGCTTCTGCTGAAACGCGTTGTGTGAATTAAATACTTGGACCTCCAAACCTGGTGTTTTGCCTGTCTTCCTGAGAGCGTACGTTATCTCTTTTCTGGAATTTGGATATTTGAAGTACCGGCACGCTCCGCCGGCGTGTACACCACTCTTCTTGGGTACCAGCATCCTGGAAGGAGCAACCTTGGCTTTTTTGATATATACACTCCACACAATCTCGTCGTGACGGGAAAGAAGCTCGGACTCCAAAATTGAATGCAGTTACGTTTATTCGCACAAGTGCAAAACGACGCGTTTCGCCATTACGGCTTGGTCACGCTCGAATACACAGGAAATCACTATGGTACATATACAAATTCATTAAAAGACGGACTACCACAACAGAAGGAACTTGATTTAACAGTCGCGGCCATCTTGTAACGGTGTAATGAGTGAAATACATTAGTGTAGAACCAGTGCAGATATCTACAGTGCAGTAAGTCGATAATAATATAAGTGCAAAAAAATGACATCATGTTGGTGCACATTAATAATCATGAACAAATAAGATTAATGTAATTAAATCAGTCATTAAATACAACTTGGAACTGGTGTATCGCAGGTGAAATTGTCGCTTGCCCAAGTGGGCCCTACCACAGAGTAAAAACCTCCATGTTTTTGTAAATTCGATAAAGTTGCATCTCACAATACCGCCCCAGTGGGCTTACGAGCTTACTGGTAAAACTGCTGAGGGTCAACAACCCATAAGTGGTTCAAAACACATATGACAGCCTCGATAAACAAATCCAGCTAAATACTTTGAGTATAAAATTCACTGTAATGAATGCATCTTCCTTCAAACAAAATTATTCATGTTGAGTAAAGTTGTGACACCGTCTGAAATACAAACAGATATAAAATTCATAAAAACCTTGAAGTTAACTGACTGGACAATATTCTTACATTATTCTTGTAAATGAATAGCTAATTCCTCGCTCATGTTTAGCCCTTTTGGGGCGAGGCTTTCAAAATCCACAATGTAACGGGATTCTAGTTTTCTTAATGACAATTCTCTGTTGCCCCCTCTTATCCCCAAATCCACAGAGTCTATTACCACCATGCGTACCTTTGTTTCATCTTGAAAGTGTTGTTCCGAAAAATGTCTCGCTATAGGGTACAATTTATTGTTATTACGTATAGCCCGTAAGTGTTCTAACACACGTTTCTTGGCTGTATGTTTGGTACTACCAACATACCATTTTGCGCATGGGCAGATAAGAACATATACGCAGTGTGTCGTGTTGCATGTCAGCTGTCTCCTGATGGTAAATTCCCTTTTTGAATTCGGTACCTGCAACTTATTACAATCTACACTGTTCCTACATGCCTTACACCTACGGCAACATTTGAAACCCACTCTGTCAGAATTGCTGTCACTAGCCATATCTGTGATGTAATTATGGCTTAATACATCTCCCAGAGACCGTCCCTTTCTAAACGTGATCTGGGGATTGCTACCAAGATCTTTTTTAAGGTGTTCGTCAGTGAGTAGCACATGCCAGTGTTTGCGGAATATATTCCGTACCTCAGTTGCTTGTCCTGAGAAAGTGGTAATGAATCGTACTTTTTCTTCCTTGATTTCTTTGGGTTTGGGGTAAATGAGTTCATTGCGAGTTTTAGTTTCTACTCTGGAAATGGCATCTTTCACAGTTTTAGCACTGTAACCCCTCTCCATAAATCTTTGGCACATAGTTATTTTTTCACTCTTATATGCAGCAACAGTACTACAATTCCTCTTGGCCCGTAGCAGTTCTCCGTAAGGGATACTCCGCACCAAATTGTGTGGGTGACTGCTATTGGCATTGAGAATGCTGTTGCCCGCAGTTTCCTTACGGAATAATCTCGACGTAAGTTGGTTGCAATGACTTCCAAGCGGACATCTAAGAACTCCATTGAGTTCTTGCTGATATTCTCCGTGAACTGTAAGTTGCATATATTGATATTCAATTTGTTGATAAAGATCCGTACTGAATCTTCATCACCACACCAGATGAAAAAGATGTCGTCAATATATCGCAGCCACAGGGCAACGTTGTTAAATTCTTGCATGGTAGCCACCACCTGCTCCTCCCACCAGCCCATGAACAGGTTCACGTAGCTGGGGGCGAAGCAGGTTCCCCTAGCTGTGCCCTGTGACTGCTTGTAAATGGTGTCATTGAAAATGAAAAAGTTATTTTTGAGACAAGTCTCAATCATTTCCAATATCATTTGGGAGTGGTGTAACAATGAGATGGATCTGGTCCTGAAATAGTGTTGAATAGATTGTAGCCCCAAATCATGTTGTATGCTAGTATACAAGCTGCTGACGTCCAAAGAGACCAGAGTGTAATCGGTCTCCCAATGTATGCCATCGATAATGGTCAAAGTGTGTGGTGTCCCTTAAATACGAGGGTAAAGCAACCATATATGGTCTGAGAAAATAATCAATGAACCTTGAGGTATTCTCATATAGTGACCCGATAGAGGACACTATTGGTCGTCCTGGCGGGTTCTGCATATCCTTGTGTATCTTCGGCAGTAGATACAAAATGGGTACTCTGGGATGTGCACAGTAAAGATAGCTGAATTCCTCTTGCTCTACCAATCCTCTATCTTTCCACCCGACCAGCATCTCTCTGTATGTGGTTTTGGATTTCAATACCTCTGCCATGTTGGTCTTACAATAGCATTTCTCATCTTGTAGTTGTCTCAACCCCTCTAATAAATACTTCTTCTTATCCAAGACAACCACATTCCCACCTTTATCCGATTGACGGATAACTATGCTGCGGTCTGCTTTGAGGTTGTCTATGGATGTGATTTGTTTCGCTGTGAGATTTTTCATGTCCCCTGATATTTTGTTGTATCTCATTCTCTGTAAATCACTTAATACACCTTTTTCAAATATATCGATTGCTTCACATTGTACATTAGGGAGAAACACAGATTTAGGTTTGAATTTGCTTACAGGGTTTTCATCTAGGTTCTCACCCCATGCATCCCACTCAGGCATAGATTGACTCTCATCAACATTTCCTGTCATGTTATGCAAAGCATGCAATAATTCAATGTCCGACATATTAAGATTACTTTCTTTGTTTGTCACTTACAGTTCCTTGTTGACGAGGTTTGGTATTAAACCACTTCTTAAGCTTGAGTTTTCTTGAAAACAGGAATAAGTCAATGCGGGTTTGGGCGTAGTTCATGTTGGATGATGGGCAAAAGGTCAGGCCAAGGGAGAGGGTCTTGATTTCTTCACTAGAAAGTGACCGTTGCGATAAATTAACAACTGTCATATTTGTTGTGGTTTCTTTCCCCTTGTTATCATTCCCATTGGGGTTCTGTCTTCGTTGCCTCCTCCACTTCTTGGCTTGTTTGTTCCTCTTATTCTTCCTTTGTTGCCTCTTCCTCGCCCCCTCTGAATCCCACTGTCTTGTTGAAATTCTGTCCTGTTTTGATTCAGTAGCTGGAACTGTAATAAAAAATTGCTTGCTCTTGTTTGTGTGTCATTGTTGGTTTCTTGATTAATGCCGGATGTGGATGCATCCGATACGTTCCCATCAGAGACGTCGCTTTCACTTATTTCCTCCGTTGTGCCCACACTGATAGAAGGGATTGACGTTATGCCTGTTTTCTTATCGAACATGTGATCATATTTTCTTTGAAAGGTTAATGTTCTTCCAGCTTGGTAATCTTTATAATCACGAAGAAATTTCCTTTGTTTTTTCGCCGTTATTTCTTCCTCTAGTTTATCCATCTTTTTATGTAGATTATTCAAATGATCTTCTAACGCCTCCTTTGTCATGATCTTACTGATTTCCATTGTCAGTTTGTCTATCTCTTGTAGCAGTTTTGCACGGTCTTTCAATGCATATTTCACCAATATGCGCATCATCGTCAATGAACATTCCGCTGAATTGTTGGACCATTCCTCCAGCATGTTTGGATCTGGATCCTCATAGGTCGGAATAGTGAAAATTCTCAGTCCCCTAGGGACGCGTCCAACATCAATATATCTTTGTAGGGACTCAGCTTCCCACCATTTCGCCAGTTCCTTTTTATGTAACTTCTCCAAAGTGCCTAATAATGTTTGCAAATTAATTTCTTGTGAGATAGTAGTGGAGGGGTTAGATGTATTAATTCCTGGGTTCGTTTGCGTGAAGAATAACTTGTCCGCAGTTTGCTTTCTCCGAGCCTCCAAAGCACTTGCCATCTCGTTTTGTCGAAAATCTGCATGCAATCAATGCGTGTCTAAAGGCAGCGTAATTTGCAACCTAGACACGCTCCCTTGCCCTTCAGGAATGGAATTCTTAGTGGGGGCACTCTTGAAACGAAGGAAATCCCCTGTATTAGGTATACGGCAACACTCCAATGCGCGCCCTCCACCTTCACCGGAGCAGTTCAAATCAATCAATAGAGCACAAAACCCACTTTACTTCGCCGGTGTAGCTGAAAACACCGTTCCGGATTGCTGTTGTGGTAGTCCGTCTTTTAATGAATTTGTATATGTACCATAGTGATTTCCTGTGTATTCGAGCGTGACCAAGCCGTAATGGCGAAACGCATCGTTTTGCACTTGTGCGAATAAACGTAACTGCATTCAATTTTGGAGTCCAAGCTTCTTTCCCGTCACGACGAGATTGTGTGGAGTGTGTATATCAGGAATTCCGGTTTCCCTGCTCGGACCGCCCGCTGACAGACCGATCTTTTACCGGAACTGGTGGTCTATATATATATATATATATATATATATATATATATATATATATATATATATATATATATATATATTTATTCACTGAAAAAACCATAGGTTTCACACAAGTTATAGTTAGCTGTACATTTCACTCATAAAAAACCAATGAAATTCCCCCGTTATAGTTAGTGCAGGCAACTATAACTCACGCGACCGCAATCCTCTGCTGATGCTAATACTGTATTTAGACACTTATTTGCCCATGTCTTCTTCCATTAAATTTTAGCTATACATATATTACAAATATTTTTTTTTCATAAAGACACATATGTCATCAGCAGAGGATTGCGGTCGCGTGAGTTATAGTTGCCTGCACTAACTATAACGGGGGAATTTCATTGGTTTTTTACGAGTGAAATGTACAGCTAACTATAACTTGTGTGAAACCTATGGTTTTTTCAGTGAATTTGCAAGGTTTTTTAAATGCTAATTCCTAACTATAACGTGTGTGAAACCTATGGTTTTTTCAGTGAATTTGTACGGTTTTTTAAATGCTAAGTTACTTTACGCCATTCGTGGCGTGTGCGCCCAGTTAACGCAGTTCGTTCCATGCGCGCACGGTGCGCTTCGCGCACCGTGCGCGCACAGTGAGCACGCGGTGCGCTTCGCGCACCGCGCGCCCACTTTACGCAGTTAGTGCCGTGCACGCACGGTGGTCACGCGGTGCGCTGCGCGCACCGCGTGCCCACGTTATGCGGGATGGGCCATGTACGCACGATGCACTTCACGCACCGTGTGCACATGGGGGACATATTATGCGCATCGTTGTGAAATGTATTCTTTAATAATTTCACCAGTTGAAATATGCCATGCACAAATGGTGCACTTCGGGCACCGTTTGCACACAGGGTGGGGAGAGTGTGGCGAATTTTTTTTTAAAAAATGTTGTTACCGTAAGCGTAATCGGCGATTTTTTGAAAAAAAAAAAAATTTTGTTTGGGGACCCCTATATCAATGCTGGGTGGTTATGATCTCAATATACTGCCCCTTTAGACATTTTTTGGCTTTATTTTTGCTGCCCCACTCAGAGTGCGAGGGAGAAAATGGCGGCCGCCGCTTCCTGGTTTCGACCGATTTGAATGTTTACTTGGATCTAACAGCCAATCAGAATCGCGTTCGCGCACGTCACCGTACCCGTACGGTAAGCGCACTGTAAGCGCACCGTAAGCTGGCTCAGATATATATATTGATTTAAAGGCTATTTTCTCAGAATCTACTGAACAGATTTACACCAAACCTACAAAAGGCACTTCCTTGACCTGTAGACTACCTCTCTGCCAAATTTCAAGGAACTCTGTTCAGCCGTTCGGGCTGTAGCTGTGTCTAAAGGTCCTATGGAAAAATGCATGGGAAAAACGCGTTTTGGGACCCCCCTTTTATCTCAGCCCCTGCTTGACGAATCCCCCCGAGACTTTCAGGGTAGGAGCGGAGCACAGCGCCCCACCTATTTTGAAAATTTTGCGAGGATTCGTCGACCGGCGCCAAAGTTATTCAAAATAGAATGTTGCGGTTTTCCTATGGTAAGAGGGTCCTAACTATAACTACCTACTGACGACCGCCAGAAGGTAATATATATATATATATATATATATATATATATATATATATATATATATATATTACCTACTGGCGGTCGCCAGTAGGTAGTTATAGTTAGGACCACGTTTCCATAGGAAATCCGCAACATTCTATTTTGAATAACTTTGGCGCCGGTCGACGAATCCTCGCGAATTTTTCAAAATAGGTGGGGCGCTACGCTCTGCTCCTACCCTGAAAGTCTCGGGGGGATTCGTTGCTTGTGACATATGTGTCTTTAAGAAAAAAAAATATTTGTAATATATGTATAGCTAAAATTTAATGGAAGAAGACATGGGCAAATAAGTGTCTAAATACAGTATTAGCATCAGCAGAGGATTGCGGTCGCGTGAGTTATAGTTGCCTGCACTAACTATAACGGGGGAATTTCATTGGTTTTTTACGAGTGAAATGTACAGCTAACTATAACTTGTGTGAAACCTATGGTTTTTTCAGTGAATTTGCAAGGTTTTTTAAATGCTAATTCCTAACTATAACGTGTGTGAAACCTATGGTTTTTTCAGTGATATATATATATATATATATGTTACCTACTGGCGGTCGCCAGTAGGTAGATATAGTTAGGACCTATTTTCCATAGGAAATCCGCAGCATTCTATTTGGAATAACTTTGGTGCCGATTGATGAATCTTCGCGAAATTTTCAAAACTTTTGACCAGCTCCGGTCCGCTCCTATCCTGAAAGTTTCACGGTGATTTGTCAAGTGGGGGCCGAGAAAAAAGGGGGGTCCCAAACGCGTTTTCCCCATGCATTCTTCCATAGAAGCTTTTGCCGCAGCTACAGCCCGAACTGCTGAACGGAATCACACCAATTTTGGCAAAGAGGTAGTCCTTAGTTCAGACTCGTGCCTTTTTCTTAAATGGTGTAAATCCGTTCAGTAGTTCATATATATCTATGGCCTCGGAGGATCCGCGTACCCTAAGCGCAGCCTAAGTGCACCCTGCTGTGCACGAGCTGTGTTCTAATTGGCTGTCAACACTTCAAATCAGGAAGTGTTGGCAGCCATCTTGTGCCACGGTAGAACCGAGGCACAAAAAATCAGCAAAAGAAACGCGAAAAACGCAAAAAGGGGGCAGGGTAGAAACACCCTGAACCCCTAGGCCTGCTCAGGGGGTCCCAAAAGGACCCACAGGGCCAAAAAAATCATTTTTTTAAAACAAATTGGTAAGATTCGCGCTCCAAACCGCTTCTTTGGTAATTGGCCCCCGGGGGGGCCAAATCCCGGAGGCATATTAAAAAAATAGTGTGGGGGGTCCCAATCCCCTCCACACTGCCCCGGGGACCGCCACCCCCGGGGCTTATTAATATTGGGTGGGGGGGCTCTCAGGCCCCCCAGCCCTGGGGACCGCCACCCCCCGGGGCTTCTTCAAAATGTGGGAGGGGGCCACGCAGCCCCCCTCCCGGAGTCTTGTCTAGGCCCTGGGGACCGCCAACCCCAGGGCCAGCTCCTGCAGTGTTCCGGAGTGCCCACCCCCGGGACACTGTAGTTTGCAATGACAGGGCGGGAGCCTTGCAGCTCCCACCCTGTCATTGCAAACTACTTTCCTATTTGGAAGAGAGAGCAGGAAACCTGCTCTCTCTTCCAAATAGCAAAGCAGGTTGCTTTTCCACAGGAGAGCAGCATATTAGCTGCTCCCCATGTGGAAAAGCAATGCCGGCTCCCGCAGGACGCGGGGAGCCGGCTGGGCCCGTGGGGGGTTTGGGGACCCCCCCACAGCCCCCAACAAAGAGGGCCAGCCCCGGGGAATGGGGTCCCCGGGGCTAGTAGTGGCCCGGGAGGGGGGCCAGGCGGCCCCCCTCCTCAAAAAAAAAAAAATAGAAACGGCCCCGTGGGATGGGGTCCCTGGGGCCTTAAGAGGCCACAGGAGGGGGGCAGGGCAGACCCCCTCCAAAATATATATTTTTTTAAAAACGGGCCATGCCTCGGGGGATGGGGTTCCAATGGCAAATGATGGCCTCGGGAGGGAGGCCACGCGGCCCCCTTCCCGATTTTTTTTTTTTTTTTTTTTTTTTTTTTTTGATTTAAAAAAAAAAAAAAATTGGGGGCAGGCCCTGGGGGATGGGGTCCCCAGGGCAAATAAATTAGAAAAAGAAGGGGGGCTACACTTCTTAAAAAATTAAAAATAAGAAAAGCAGGATCAGGCCGGAGGCCACGCCCCCTCCTTGCACCACTCTGCAAACGCGCCCCCTGCTGCGTTTGCAGAGGGGGAACTAATTCCCCTTGAATACTGGGGGTCCCTGGGGGCCAACTAGCCCACCAGGAACCTCCTGTATGCGCCAGGGGGCTGTGTTGCAGAGAGGTGTAATGAGGCCATGCCCCTTTTTACAACTCTGCAATGCAGCTCCGTGGCCACCAGGGGAACCTCAGGATTCAAGGGGACTTAATCCCCCAACTTAAAATGCGCCATGTGGTGCGTTTGCACAGTGGTGAAGGTAGGGGGCGGGGCCTGAGGTGATATGTGTGCAAACACGCCCTGTGGCGCGTTTTAAGTTGGGGAATTCATTCCTCTTCAATCCAGAGGTCACCTAGAGGCCAACTAGCCCACCAGGTACCTCCACTAAGTGCCAAGGAGCTGCGTTGTAGAGTGTTGTAAAAAGGGGCGTGGCCTCTGAACACCTCTCTGCAACGCAGCTCCCTGGCGCATACTGGAGGTACCTGGTGGGCTAGTTGGCCCCCAGGGGACCGCAGGATTGAAGAGGAATTAATTCCCCAACTTAAAACGCGCCACAGGGTGTGTTTGCACACGTCACCTCAGGCCCCGCCCCCTTCCTTCACCACTGTAAAAATATTCCTCTAAAATCAGCCGAACTACGAATTCCGATTTACTCACCTGTTATCAGGAGAGAACCCAGTGCTGCATCTTTTAGCCCAGCACTGAGCCTGAAAAGTAATTCTGAGCGTACTTACCAGTAACTTGTATTTCCTTCCATAGGAATCCATTGTGTGGTTTTCAGCAGAAAAGTTTTTAAGTGTCTATTTTCACAAACTAAAAATATTCCTAAAAAATCGTCCGTATGACTTAAACACATTCTTTCAACTGTTAACAGGAGATGCACCAGTGCTGGATCCAGGATCCACCACTGAGTAAGAAAAACTAACGATAACACTAACCTGCTAAGTGAATTTTCTGCCATAGGATAACTTTGGTGATTCTATGTGAAAAAATTTCTGTGTCAACTTTTAAAATACAATAATATTCCTTAAAAATCACTACTATAACCAAAACGCTTTTACTCAACTATTTACATGAGATGTCCAAGGACTGAATCTAGGATCCAGTCCTGTGGTTAGAAAAGTAATCCATAAAGTAACTAATTGCATTTAACTAGAAATTCACATTGAGGTGAATGTTGCATTGTGTTTGAAATTGTGTTACACATTGCAACAACTGTAACTACTGTACTTAAAATTCTATTGCCTATTTGCAAAGTATTTAAACTAAAGTAATTCATTCTGAGAAAGTATATTTTGTATTGGAATGTATAATGTAATTATAATGTAATTAAAAAATAAAATATCTAAAAGTAAATAGTTTAAAAATTGTAGCAAATCAGTATAAAAAAAAATCAGCATAACAATAAAATACATTAAAAATTGTCATTTACAAAACCTTTGAAATTCACTGAAAAAACCATAGGTTTCAGGCCTGATATAGTTAGGAATTAGCATTTAAAAAACCTTTGAAATTGACTGAAAAAAACATAGGTTTCAGGCTTGATATAGGTAGGAATTAGCATTTAAAAAACTTTGAAATTCACTGAAAAAACCATAGGCTTCAGGCCTGATATAGTTAGGAATTAGCATTAAAAAACCTTTGAAATTGACTGAAAAAAACATAGGTTTCAGGCTTGATATAGGTAGGAATTAGCATTTAAAAAACTTTGAAATTCACTGAAAAAACCATAGGCTTCAGGCCTGATATAGTTAGGAATTAGCATTTAAAAAACCTTAGAAATTTACTGAAAAAATCATAAGTTTTAGGGAAAGTTATAGTTAGTTGGATATTTCACTCGTACAAAACCATAGAAATTCCCCCGTTATAGTAAGTTCAGCTAACTATAATTCGCGCGCCCTCAATCCACTGCTGATGATGTCACATATTACATGACATCACTGATGACCTCATCCAGTGACTGTGTGTTTCTGTAAAGTTTAAATATATTTAATATATATAGGGAAATGCGTATCGAAGAATGAGTGGGTATATAAGTGTCTGAATGGATGCTTTAGTAGGTGCGTGACTGAGTCTATAAATGAGTCATTAAACGTATCTTACTGAATGCATGGGTTAGTGACTAAACTGTGAGAATGTCTGTATCCGTCTGTCTGTTGGTGTGTAAGCGGCTGCATGGGTTTGTGAATAGCTACATGAGTATCTATATGAGTTGTTGATTGGTTGTCTGAGTATCTGTATGGGTGCCCGAGTGTTTGTGTGGGTGGGGTGTGTGTGACTCTGTTCATAGATGTGTGAGTGGGTGATTCACTGGGTTCATGGTTTCAAGAGTGCATATGTGATAGACTGCATGGGTGGGTGAATGTGTGTATGGGTGTGTTAGGGAGTGAATGTATATCTCAGTGGTACAAGTGCGAGTAACTACATATGTAAAAGGCAGTGTATATGTGTGTTAGAGTATTTAAATGGCTATAAGTGAAAGTGTGTGATTGTGAGAGTGGCTGTATGGATTAGTGTGTGCTTGTATCAGTATTGTATAAGTGCTAAGAATGTGCTAGTATTTGCATGAGTAAGTGAGCTGGTGTGTGTATAACTGTATAGGTGAGTAAATGGGTGTGTGATTATTTATTTGCATGACTGACTAGATGTGTGAGTACCTCTCTGGATGAGTGGCGGTGTGTGAGTGTCTATATAGGTGTATGAGTGCATATGATAGTCCTGTACTGAGTGACCATAAGTATGAGTGACTGTACGGATGAGTGAGTGGATGTGTGTAGACCTAAGAATCAGTGAATGGGTATGTAGTTATTGGTGTTGGAGTGTCAATGGTTTTGAGAATGGCCGTCTGTAATTTAGAGTGGGTGTATCAAAGGTTATATTCGGATGTGAGAAGATGCATCAATTTATCACATGGATGATGTCATCAGTGATGTCATTTGAGATGTCATCAGTGATGTCATCAGTGATGTCACTGACCATGTCATCAGTGATGTAATATGTGATGTCATCAGCAGTGCATTGGGGGGGTGTGAGTTATAGTTAGCTTAACTAACTATAACGGGGAATTTCTATGGTTTTGTACGAGTGAAATGTCCAACTAACTATAACTTTCCCTAAAACCTATGGTGTTTTCAGTGAATTTCTCAGGTTTTTTAAATGCTAATTTCTAACTATAACGTGCCTGAAACCTATGGTTTTTTTCAGTGAATTTCAAAGGTTTTTTAAATGCTAATTTCTAACTATAACGTGCCTGAAACCTACGTTTTTTTGAGTGAATTTCAAAGGTTTTTTAAATGCTAGTTTCTAACTATGCCTACAGAGGTTGGACATCTGAAAAAGAAGAAACCACGCACAGAAAGAAGCAAAAGAAATGCAGAAAGAGGCAACAGAAGTCCACAAAGACGAAGAAAAGTGCAGGAAAAAGCTAAACATGTCCAGAAAGAACCAACAGAGGAGCAAAAAGAGGCCTTGTTGCAAAATCATCCGGTACCCACAACTTTTTCAGACGGGTACTGGTGGTAACTCACTCTGACTAACCAGGCCTAGAGCCAGTGCTATGCTAAAAGACACTTAGGTGCCGATCACGATCCGGTAAAAAATTCCCCCGTGCGACTCGTATCGGGTCTTTTTACCGTACGAATCGTACAAGTGCCGTACGAACTGGCAATCACGATTCGCATGGTAAAAAGTCCATACGAACCGCACCGGGAATCATTCCCCACACGTCCTCGGGTCGGAAAATGTGTCCGACACGTCCTCGGACGATTTACCTTACAAACGTAAAAATCCAAGTCCGACCGAGGAATCACGATCCATCCCGTGCGTCCGAGCCTACAACCGTATGGAAAAAACACCGTCCGCACCGAACACCAATAGCAACCATGGAGACATGTGCCCGCATACGCGCCCAACACTCCCCCCAGCCCCCGTACGTCCGACACGTACCCCCCGTATATGTATACCCCCACCCGTCTATGTACACCCCAGTACGTTCCAGTCGTACCCCCACCCCAGTACGTGTCGTACCACCGTCAATGTACACCCCCCCACCCCTGTACGTGTCGTACCACCGTCTATGTACACCCCAGTACGTTCCAGTCGCACCCCCACCCCAGTACGTGTCGTACCACCGTCAATGTACACCCCAGTACGTTCCAGTCGTACCCCCACCCCAGTACGTTCCTGGCGCACCCCCAACACAACCTCCTAAGTACGGAGCGCACCCCATGCCCCAACATCACAACCGCATGTACGAGTCGTACAAAGCCACACACAAGGACCAAATCGTACAACCAAATGGCCCATGTACACACCGTACACACGCTCAAAACGCACGTACACAACAAGGACAAAACAAAACAACTCAACAATACACCATTCGAAAGGCACACAGCCACTAAACATGGCCAACAACCACTAAAATAACACAATCACTGACCTGCAACTGTCAAAAACAAACAGAGGCCCAATACACCACCACTCCTTATAACACACCCACCCAAAATTCAAACACTGCCACACCCACCCATGGACCAATAAAAAGGGCCCACACACACAAACCATGAGCCTTTGCAACAGACCCACTGCTGCCAGACACCACAGAACCAGACTACAAGCGACACCACATCTTACACTTACACACCTTCACACGACCACCCTCACAAACACCCTCTCATCACATTCACACACACACACAACCATCCACACCCCCCCCCAACATCCACACACCCCCCACACCCACACCATCCCCACCCACACCCCTCACCATGCCCACTACCAAGAATCCAAAGTTCAGTCACCGAGAGTTGGAGGTCCTTGTTGATCAAATCCTCAGAGTCGAGCCACAGATCTTTGGAACATTGGTCAGAAGCACCAGCCAGGCAGCCAAAACAGCCATGTGGCAGACCATCGTCGATGCTGTGAATGCTGTTGCGGACACCAGGAGGACCAAGCAGGATTGCCAGAACAGGTGGTACGATCTGCGGAGGAGGGTCAGAGCCAAGAGACAGGAGGAACACGACCAGGCCAACGCCACCGGAGGAGGGCCCTCCCGCAGACCCGTACAGTACCATCCCTGGGAGGAGAGGGTGATGGCCATACTGCCGGTGGAGGCAGTTGAAGGAGTAGAAGGACTCCGAGACCCGGGTGAGTACACAAACAACGCACCTCACATGGGGGGAACTGCAACCACAACCAAAATTAATAACAGGCACGCAACCACCACAAGCCATCGCATTACTCAACCACACTCCATGAGCAGGCACATGCCACTGCTGCCACCATGCCCCATGCACCCAGCTGGACAATGTCAAGTCACAGGCCACAGAAGACAACAACACATGACACGGTAACCCGGATGGCGGGAGGCTGGGCACCAAGAATCACATAGTGCGACTCCAAAGCAGACAACAATGCCCTCTGCCCATATGGCCTAGGTCACAGCCAGACAAACACTGTGTCCCAACACAGGAATGACTTGCCAGCAAATGGCGGATGCCTTGCATCAACACATGGGGGTGAAGGCACTGTTTTGCACATGCCAGCAGCTAATGAACAGCCAACAGTGTGAAAGAGTGGCAGCACACACCACCACAGCAGCAGCGCACAGACACACAGCAGACAAAATGGGTGCCTGGAGATCAGAAACAAACTCACATCAACAGGCCAAGGGCCACTCAAAGATCTGCTAACAGTGTGTGCCCAGGAAGCTGGGCCAAGGTGACAGAGGGTGACACACGGAGGGAGGGAGAGGGGGACACAGAGGGAGGGAGAGGGGGACTGAGAGGGAGGGAGACACAGGAAGATGGACAGAGGGAGGAGGCTGACACACAGAGGGAGGGAGAGGGGGACAGAGAGGGAGGGAGAGGGGGACAGAGAGGGAGGGAGACACAGGAAGATGGACAGAGGGAGGAGGCTGACACACAGAGGGAGGGAGAGGGGGACAGAGAGGGAGGGAGAGGGGGACAGAGAGGGAGGGAGAGGGGGACAGAGAGGGAGGGAGACACAGGAAGATGGACAGAGGGAGGAGGCTGACACACAGAGGGAGGGAGAGGGGGACACAGAGGGAGGGAGACACAGGAATATGGACAGAGGGAGGAGGCTGACACACAGAGGGAGGGAGAGGGGGACACAGAGGGAGGGAGAGGGGGACACAGAGGGAGGGAGAGGGGGACACAGAGGGAGGGAGAGGGGGACAGAGAGGGGGACAGAGAAGGAGGGAGACACAGGGAGAGCAAATCAGTCCTGTGGTGTGTGGGAATGTCTGCTCGTCAGCAGGTGGACTGCGTGCATGTAGACAAGGGTGGCCAGTGCCAGAACCCCCCCTCTTCATCATGGCAAAACGCAGGGCCATGTCACAACCTGTACACGAGCACAAGGACAGCCACCTGCATCATATGAGTGTGTGGATCCACTCCATGTGCACATGTACAGTGCTACAAGGAAGGCGCAAATGCATAGCTCGGCACACATGCACACTCCACTGCTGACTGCAGTCACACTTGACGCAGCAAGTAAGACTGTGCCACACATAGTTAAAGGGGCCAAATTGGTGCCCAAGGGACACACACATGCACAAGTGCACTGTGAGTGGAATGCAAGACAGGTCCTAATTCCAAGAGGAAATGTGCCAACTTTGTAACGGATGAAACATGGATGTTGCATGGATCAAAATTAACATTTTCTCTCACACACACAGGTCAACGTCGTGCTGCACCCCCCAACACTGGGGGGGAACACTCACAGGACCCGGATCTGCAGGAGACCGATCCCACCGGCAGCGACCACTCTCACCACTCTGCGGACGACCCCGACCGACCTGGCCCCTCTGGTGTCCAACCACCTGCAGCACCTGCGTCAGGTACAACCGTGCCAACCACCACCCCCACTCCTGCCACATCCCAGGAGACACCCAGGATCCCTGCCCCAACACCACAATGCAGCCAGGCTCGCCAGGAGGGACACGGTGTCCCGGGCACCCAGGAGGAGGCAGGCGACAACGCCAATGCCACCCCTCAGGGGTCCCGGAGACCCGATGTGCCCACAAGTGCAGGCCAGATGCAAGTGGGCAGGGGTGGTGGGAGTGGAGGACGGCGGAGGCGCGAGCCTGACCAGTTGGCTGGGGATCCGGTATTTTCACATGTCCGTAACATCCTGGACTCATACCGGCAGGACACCACGGGCATGGCCCAGGTTGTGTCCGTCCTCGAGGGGATCAAGGTCCAGCAGGCCCAGCAACATGCGGAGCTAATAGCCTGTCTACAGCTACACCAACGGAGGATGGAGGACAGACAGGCTGAGCAAGTGACGGCGTCCCAGGGGATTCACGCTGAACTCCGTCGGATGGCCGACACCATGGCCGACCCTCCCTGTGCCAGAAGGCGGAGAACATCACCACCCACAGGGAGGGATCATGAGGAGGAGGAGGAAACATCCGACGGAGCATCCCAGACGTCGTCACGGCCTGCTGCTGAGGTTCCCCGCAGGAAGCCGGGTCGTCCACGGAAAGGACCGTGAGGGTGGCTGCTACATCACCATCTCCCAGGACACCTGGCCTGGCACCTGGCCCACTGGAGCAACAGCATCACAGCATCAAGAGACATTCTCTGCCACATGGCCCTGCTGGTCACTGGCTGACCAATGTTGACAAAGACTGTGGCATGGACTATGAGGATTTCCAATGGCAAGGACACCAACTCCCCTACTGAACTTTGGATTCCCTAATCCCGGAAAGCCCCCCACTTTGTCCCCCCCCCCCCCCTAATAAATCACACTATTAAGAGTAGATGCCTGCTGGTAGCATTATTACCTAACATGTGTCTTGTACAGTCTAAACATGCCTGAGTCATCTGTTCACTTCAACCATCCACACCCTGGGGCCTGAGTCTGTCACAGGACACATGGGTCACAGTTTATTAGGCAAGACAGACATGGAGCACCATACACACCCGTGATGTGCAGAACCAGCTGAGGGGGTGGCCGAACAACCGTGCTGACAGACACATTGAGTACAGCAACAGTCATGCGCAGAGGTCAGGGAACCTGGCCCGTGTCCTGGGGGGCACCCAGGTACGTGTAGACAGGTGGCAGAACCATGTCCTGCAAGCTTGAGTCCGGTGGATGCAGAGAATGGGGGCCTGGACAACGTTGGGTGCATGGGGATGGCACATGTCACACTACCCACACAGTCATGGACATCATGCCCAATACACAGTCTCAGCACACACACACAGCTTGCATCTTGCCACTCGACACATTGACACATAGCCACAATCTGGGAATACCATGCCAGACATGCAGGATGCACCGTGCCAACACACCAGCATTGACTGAGCAGAGGCACCTTGGAGGCATAGGGACACCTTTAATAGTCATGTTTTTGGGATTGCAGAGGCAACTTGAAGTACACATGAACACATCATGTGGAGTAACATGTGGCTCAAACACTGGCACCCCCCTTCTGCAGCACAAATGCGTGATAGCCATGGTACTGGCACACAAGCGTCGGCTAACAGCTAAATACCCACAGCTGCACACGGAGAGCCTGCCATACACCATAGATCCGCTGATGTGGAAGTCCCACGCCATGTCAAGCCAATGTCAACCGTATGTGTCCGAGGGCAGTGTCACACACATTGATGCCATCATCACAATCCACCATCCCATCACTGATGACTGACAACCAGGCAGCCCATCTATTCTGGTGTACCCAGCTGCATGTCGTGTCCCATGGGGATGCAACATGACTGCAGAGGAACCAAACCCCGACCTGGGCAGTGTGCACACATCGTGAACAACTGCCACACCCAATACACCCCAGATGCATCCCTTACCCCATGGAGACTTCCAAACGTGTCCGTGCCTGTAACGCTGAGTCAGCCCACGATGCCATGTCCATGAGGAATAGCAGTGCCACAACAATGCAACCAGCAGATGGCATGCGCAGGTACCTGGGGAAGAGAGACACACAAGAAGTCAGCCACAAAAAGCACAGCCACTTGCATGTGCATTGACTCGACACATGTATGGATGACAACATGCTAGGTCACAATTATGACTGGGGAAATACTACCATCACTGCCACCATCACTCCAGTGACACACCCACACACACCTCTGACTCACGTGCCATACATGCAGGTGGACACACACATCACAACACATGCCACACGGGGACCAAGGCGTGCACACTCAGACACTGGTACTCACCACTAAGCAAAGAAGTCGCGTATGAGCCGAGTCCGGATGTCCTCTTGCGGCTCCACATCCTCCACATCACTAGCCCCATTGCCAAGCCCTTCGTCCTCCACGGGTGGATGGTCCTCGTCATGTTGATTCAGGATGAGTGGCACAGCTCTTTCAACTGCCATGTTGTGCAGCATGCAGCAGACCATGAAGATCTTGCAAACCTTTGCCGGGGCATATGGGAGTGCGCCGCCGGTCTTGTGGAGGCACCGGAATCGGCTCTTCAGCATGCCAAACGTCCTCTCTATCACTCGCCTTGTCCGGCCATGGGCGGTGTTGTAGCGGAGCTGGGCCGGCGTGATGGGGTTGCGGAGAGGTGTCAGCAGCCAAGGCATGTTGGGATAGCCAGCGTCCCCTACATGGGAAGCACATGGACATCGTTAGAACTGGCGAAGCGGTAGTGCTGCTCGGCCAAACAGAATACAGGACAGACAGACTGTACCCACCAACAACACATGCTCGTTCGTTGCGCAGCTGCATCATCATATCAGGCATCCCGCTACGCCTCATGATGTAGGCATCGTGTGCTGATCCTGGGAAACGAGCACAGACATGTGAAATCACCATGTTGGACAGACACACCACAAGGGCATTGATGGAGTGGTAGTGCTTCCGATTGCGGTACGCCACCTCCCGTGCGTGTGGTGGTACCAAACCTTTATGTGTCCCATCTATGGACCCAATGACATGGGGCATCCCTCCCAGGGCATAGAAACCACGCTTGACCTCAGTCATCTGTTCAGGGGTTGGGAACTTGATGAAGTCATCCAGGTGAATCAACATGGCCTCCAAGAAATCATGCAGCACACCGCTGAACATGCTCTGGGACATGCCACCAACATGAGCTATGGTATTTTGGAAGGTACCCGTGGCAAGGAAATGTAGGGCAGCCATTACCTTCAGCTGGGGTGTCAGTGCCGTAGGATACCTGTGCTGCGGTTGCAGGTGTGGTGCCAGTCTCGCCGTCAGCTCCAGAATCAACGGTTGGGTGAAGCGGTAGAGCCGGATCCTGTCATTCTCCTGCATGGTGGCCAAGTCTGGAATTCTTCGGGCAACAGGAGGCGCTCTGCAGTAATTTGGAAGTGACAAGGAAGAGTGAGTGCACTACGAGAACAACTCATGTCTACTGAGCACATGTAAATCTGGCAATACACACATGCCACATAGGGAGTCAGGCATGTGCTACATGCCCAGGACACGTATGGATGCAAGGTGACACTCCTTCCAAGACCCAGCTACACACGGTGATTGAGAACCTCCCCATGCCACGCCATGGAAATAGCTGTGTCCCAGTGCAAGTGCACTGCCCGACGCAAGACAGGAGTGACATACACCCACACATCAGCAGAAGTGTGATGCCGATTGCAGAGACTGGCAGCGGAACACTTGAGCCACAGGTCACATGACATTACACTAGTCCAGCCCACACACCTTGCCATGAAGGTGCACATGTCATGACTCACCACACATTCCTTGTGAGTTTGCTGACATGGCCTTGTCACGCTACTCCGTGTCCCTTGCATACATGTGCACCTCACATCCGAGAACACATGTGGCATGGTGTTGGGAACAGTGTGCAATGACAATCTACACACAGCCACATGTTGGTTGCTGCAACGGCTGCAGCTTTTGAGGGTGCTACAACATCAACCTGATGTAAATCCCGGACACATATATGGCATAGTCACATTGTGCACTGTGGGTAGTGATAAGTCATGTGTCATGAACCCTGTACCTGGCATCATGGGACACTTCCGTGTGTTGGTGTCGGTGCCATGCCAGTGACGCTCACCCCAAGTGCGCAGTCCCACATGCACACATGTCAAAGGAGTCAAGGGCATGCCTGGCACACATTGCACCCTCACACAGTACACATGTACACATCTCATCATACATCTGGTGCCTTCTCCACTCAGGAGGCATGTTCCACATCACAGCCTGTGACACCTGTGCCCCACACATGTGGTAATGCACAGACGATGCCTTGATGTCCATTCCTGGACAAGTATGTCCATCCATGGACAAGTATGTCCGCCCTATTCCTACATGTGTGTCGCCTATCACCACAGTGATGTGTAAAATCCGCCGTACTGCTGCTGAGAGGGCCTGTGCATGTTCCCAAATCAC
The DNA here is from genome assembly GCF_964204655.1 of Triturus cristatus. Classification (NCBI taxonomy): domain Eukaryota; kingdom Metazoa; phylum Chordata; class Amphibia; order Caudata; family Salamandridae; genus Triturus; species Triturus cristatus. The sequence continues at coordinate 327,336,977 of NC_140590.1, read as the reverse complement.
TGTGGGAGTGCTGCCGTATGTGTACCCATCGTGATGGCGAGCGTAGATGCGAGTGTACGGTCCGTGTCACTACGGGTACGCATACGCGTGCAGACCCATAGTGATGGAGAGCGTAGATGCGAGTGTACGGCCCTATCACTATGGGTCTGCACGCGTATGCGTACCCGTAGTGGTACGGACCGTACACTCGCATCTACGCTCACTATCACTATGGGCCTGCACGCGTATGCGTACCCGTAGTGGTACGGACCGTACACTCGCATCTACGCTCACTATCACTATGGGTCTGCACGCGTATGCGTACCCGTAGTGGTACGGACCGTACACTCGCATCTACGCTCACTATCACTACGAGTACGCATACGCGTGCAGACCCATAGTGATGGAGAGCGTAGATGCGAGTGTACGGTCCGTACCACTACGGGTACGCATACGCGTGCAGACCCATAGTGATAGTGAGCGTAGATGCGAGTGTACGGTCCGTACCACTACGGGTACGCATACGCGTGCAGACCCATAGTGATGGAGAGGGTAGGCATGCATGTACGGGCCGTTGCCATGCATTTGGGGTGCCCTAGGGCCCCCACACGCACCGTACCTGTGTGTGATGCTCCAAATTACATAGGGGACAAGTATTAAGGCCTACATGCATGCTGGTTGTCATGGAGACCAAGTTCAAAATTCGAAATTGTTCTGGAAGGTGCACAGCAGAAGTCAGTTGGAATTTGTCTACTTTGTTGCAATGTGTTTGTGGGGCTGACATCATGCAGGAGAATGAAACCGATAGAGAACACACAGACTGCTAGGTTTGTAGGGATTGGTGGAAACATAGGATGCAAATGTGAGTGACCAATCTCTCTGTACTCCTGTGCATGAGACTGGGCAGAAGGGCACATATAAGGCAGCCAGGTCCCATGAGGGAGCACTTGCCTGCACATCTTTGCATTCGTCGACCCAGCTGCTGCTACTGATTCCCTGGAACCATGTCAAGGGCTGTGGAGAGGACACAGCCATTCACCCTGGAGGAGAACATGGCTCTGCTGGATGTGATCCTCCCACAGTACCCCATGCTGTATGGGCGACCAGGGTATCAGGTGAGTGCATAGGCCACTGCCACAGACTGTCCCTATGTTGTGACTGTGACTTCTGCCATTGCGTCCAGGTGTAACACACATGCCATGTACTGTCGGGGGGGGTCCCAGGGGGGGGGTGCCTGATGTCTCCCAGCAGTGCCCTGAGACAGGAGGGGTGGGGGCCTATCACTCACAGCAGTGCCCTGAGACAGGAGGGGTGGGTCCAGAGTGCTCCCAGCAGTGCCCTGAGACAGGAGGGGTGGGTACAGTGTGCTCCCAGCAGTGCCCTGAGACAGGAGGGGTGTGTGCCTATCACTAACAGCAGTGCCCTGAGACAGGAGGGGTGGGTACAGAGTGCTCCCAGCAGTGCCCTGAGACAGGAGGGGTGGGTACAGAGTGCTCCCAGCAGTGCCCTGAGACAGGAGGGGTGGGTACAGTGTGCTCCCAGCAGTGCCCTGAGACAGGAGGGGTGTGTGCCTATCACTAACAGCAGTGCCCTGAGACAGGAGCGGTGGGTGTGATGCACAGTGTGAGCCTTGATCATTGATTGTGACATTGCCATCATTCCACCTGTGTACCCACTGTGGCACGTAGTGCTTTTTCCCCTCAACAGGGGATGATGTCCCTATGACAAAGGTGCAATGCGTTGGCTGCATGACATGCCTTGTTGTAACCAGCTAATTTGTACCCATATGTCTCTCTGTGACATGTGGCTGGTGTATTGATGTGGTGTCACTTGTTCTACCTCACAGGTAGGCGCCACTGCCAAGGAGCAGATCTGGCTGACCGCCGTCAGTGCCGTGAGGCGTGTGGATGGTCGGAGGCGGAGCCTTCCCCAGGTGAGGAAACGCTGGCAGGATATCCGGTGCTGGACGCGGAGGATTGCACGGCTCCTGCTGGGGGACTCACCTGAGAGCCACAAGAACCGCGGCCGCCGCCGTCTGAGCCACCTCCACAGGCGTGTGCTGCCGGTGGTCTTTCCAGACCTGGAGAGGCGCTTACAGGCGATGCAGCAGCCGGAAGGGGGTAGGTACATGTGTGTTTGTTGTGTGTCACCGGCATTTGTAAGGGCACAGTAGCATGAATTCACTGGCAGGGTTTAAAGGTGCTGTGCAGATCCTGTTTGCCCCAGTATAGCGCTGTGCCCCTGCCACCCTTCCCCTCCTTGCAATGTGTTCCCTGGTCTGTGTGTAGTCACTCCTCCACAGGGTAATGTAGGCTGGCGCTTTGTCCACGGGAACAATGTCTGTAGCATCATGTGTGGGGGTGGTGTGTAACAGGTTGTGGGACATTGCCTGTGCACTGTCAAGTTCACTGCATGTGGGTTCCATATCAGTTGGCACTGATGCTGACTCCAGACATGGGAGTTGGTCTCTCATGTGTCATGCCTTACAGCGCGCATGTCCCATGTAGTGGCCTGTGACATGATGTGCATGAGTGTGCGATGCACATAGTGCAGGGATGGTGACGTGTGTTGCAGTCATTACCATTCAGTAGCATGTAGTTGCGTGCCCACTACTGTCCCCTGGGGCACCTTTTACTCAGTGGTGTATGTGTCATCATAAACGTGGCCACTGTCAGTGTCTACAGCGTAAGTTGTGCTCTCTGCCATTGTCCCCTGTCACCATGTATATAGACGTGCTATTTTGTACAGGTGTCCACTGTGCAGCCTGACCTGATTGTCCTTCTTCATACTCACAGTTGCCAGTGCCTGTGTGTCTTGCTATACTCATCTGAGGATGGGCACTGGTACCACATTATTTGTACAGGCGCACCTTGGCTGTTTGGCGTTCAATCTCGCTTTTTGCCTGCCCCTGTGTGTATCACCCAGACTATGAGATGTTGGTGCCACCTGTGTCTCAACAATTTGCCTCGTGTAGGGTCTTGTTGGGGCGGGCAATGCCTATGTGTTAAATCCTGATTACCACTTGCTGGGTCTGGGCAGTGTGTGATGTGTCTGGACACACACGCAATGTGCAGTGACAGAGTCATGTTGTGCATGTTTTCAGCATTACCTATGCAGCATGTGTCTCAAGTTCATGGATATGGTCCCTGGTCATCGGTATTTTCGCCAACGCTGTGTGGTGCAGATGCAGTGCTGGATTGTCCCCAGGGCCTGGGTGCTATGTCAGACTCCTTTTCCTGTGTTTAGCTATTGTCTCATGCTCTCCATGGTATTTCAGTGGCATGGTGGCTCAACCAACTGTGTGTTTCATGCCCTACATCGGTACCCTGTTCAGTAGATGTTAGGGATCTTCCTTTTCAGGCCATGCAATGTTACCTATGTGGATTGGACTCATGTGACAGATGTGTACAGATGTCTGATTATTTCTGTCTCTCCACCCTGCCCACAGCATCGTCGGGGGACACAGAGGGAGACATGGTCACAGACCAGGCGGAGGGACCGAGCACCAGTGCCAGCCGTGACATCGGGTCTGGCACATCGAGTGGTACAGAGGCGGAGGAGAGTGTGGCTGAGGACCTGTCGACTGGCACATCAGACTACGAAGCTGACAGGTCCGGGGACGATGTCTCCGAGTGGGCGGAGGCTGCACCAGCAGCTGACAGCGGAACAACACCTCGCACCGCCCCCTCAGTTTCCACCAGCCGCCTCCCACTTGCTCGTGTCCCTTCCCAGCGTGCCCGGTCACAGCATGTCTCCTTCCTGCCAGGCACCGCACCCCCTGCCCCTGTCTCCACTGCTGCCGCCAATGCAGAGTCTGTGGACATCCAGCGGCAACTGCAGGTTGGTCAGGCTGCGATCCTTAATGTCCTCCATGCCCACGGCAAAACCCTCACCAACATCGAGGCTTTCTTGGAGGGCATTCATTCATCGCAGGCTGACCAACGCAACTTGCTGAGGTCCATCGACTCCACACTGACTGCAGCAGTGGGTCTCCTGCAGCGCGACCTCCCCCCACCTACCCCTGCCCCATCCACACTTCCTGCTCCCATGCCTGTCACTCGTACACCCAGACGTCGGCATGCACCCACATCAACGGACACGGGCACCACACCAGCAGGGAAGGTCCACCGCACTCCTCCTGACACGCACACACAGGGTGAGGTAGGCACACCCACTGGGTCGGGGGGCAAACGTGTGACACGCAGCCATAGTGGGAGTCCGCATTCCACCCAGTCCACTCCCTCCAAATCCCCTCCCCTCAGCTCTCCTGGCCACATCTCCCCCAAGGACACCTTCATGGCCGCTCTGTCCCTGAGCCCCACAGTTACACCACCACGCAAGCGGTCAAGGAGGTCCCCGGTCAGGGTGGTTGAGTCTCCCCCCCTGTCTCCACCCTCCCCCGGTGGCGCTGCGACCCATCCCTCTGACCCCCCCCCCCTCCTTGGGGCCTGAGGTCCCTTCGGGTGCAGGGGACTCCCTGGAGGACCTTGCAAAGGTGTGTAGTGCCATCCTGGCCTCCGCCTTTGGCACTGACCCACCCCCTGTGGTGGAGTCCTCCATCCCTGCACCCACAACGCCGCCCCTTTGCCCTGATGTCCCTGCGGTGCCTGTTGCTTCTCCCCCCCCTGATGCCCTCACCAGTGTGGAAGACGATGCCATTTGACTGTGCAGGCAATGTAGGGGACACGCATCCCACTGTGTCCCCCATCCAGCTGAGAATCATTGACTGCCCTATGGGCTTTGTGAAGATTGAACTGCCTGCGATCCACGGACATTGTGCTCATGCTGAATAAAGCTTAATTTTGTTTTCATTATCACACTACTGCTATGCTGGTATTGGTGTTGGTGGGGCTGCTGCATGGTTTTGGGTGGTGTGTAAGGGTTTGGGTGTGTGGGATGTGTAGTAGTGTACTGCTCATTGGTGGGACCCTGTGATCTGTGTGCCATCACAAGGTGTTGGCTAACTTTCTTTGTTCATGTAAGCAGTTACTGCATGGTGCACTTGTCCCAGGGTGTATTCCTTCCTCTGTGTACCCAGCTTTCTTCCCTGCAGGGTGTTCCCAATGTTTAGCGCAGAGCTGTGTCTACATGAGCTGTGTGTGTGACGGAGCCCTTCTACTTTGGCCATGCATGCAGGGCCATGTCTCCACCTGCGACAATCGTGGCATCCTTGGTGATCACTGTACTTGTGTGTGGAGTCTGTTGACATGAGTTCATGGGGACATGTTCCCTTGTAGCCAGTATGCATGTGGATAATTCTGGCCTCACACACATGTGTTACACCCCTCCTGTATCAGGGCACTGCTGGGAGTGATGGGCACCCACCCCTCCTGTCTCAGGGCACTGCTGGGAGGACTCCACACCCACCCCTCCTGTCTCAGGGCACTGCTGGGAGGACTCTGCACCCACCCCTCCTGTCTCAGGGCACTGCTGGGAGGACTCCACACCCACCCCTCCTGTCTCAGGGCACTGCTGGGAGGACTCCACACCCACCCCTCCTGTCTCAGGGCACTGCTGGGAGGACTCCACACCCACCCCTCCTGTCTCAGGGCACTGCTGGGAGGGCTCTGCACACACACCTCCTGTCTCTGGGCACTGCTGGGAGGACTCTGCACACACCCCTCCTGGGTCTGGACACTGCTGGGGGGACTCTGCACACACCCCTCCTGGGTCTGGACACTGCTGGGAGGACTCTGCACCCACCCCTCCTGTCTCAGGGCACTGCTGGGAGGACTCTGCACACACCCCTCCTGGGTCTGGACACTGCTGGGAGGACTCCACACCCACCCCTCCTGTCTCAGGGCACTGCTGGGAGGACTCTGCACCCACCCCTCCTGTCTCAGGGCACTGCTGGGAGGACTCCACACCCACCCCTCCTGTCTCTGGGCACTGCTGGGAGGACTCTGCACACACCCCTCCTGGGTCTGGACACTGCTGGGGGGACTCTGCACACACCCCTCCTGGGTCTGGACACTGCTGGGAGGACTCTGCACCCACCCCTCCTGTCTCAGGGCACTGCTGGGAGGACTCTGCACACACCCTCCTGTCTCTGGGCACTGCTGGGAGGACTCTGCACACACACCTCCAATTTCTGGATATGTACGCTTGGGACATACACGGTGTGGGTGCGCTCCATGCATTCGAGGTGAGGGTACGGGTCGTACTTACACTGTTGGGGTGGGGGGTACGCTCCATGCATACGCGGTTGGGGGTATGGGTCGTACTTACACTGTTGGGGTGGGGGGGTACGCTCCATGCATACGCGGGTGAGGGTTCGTGTCGTACTTACACTGTTGGCATGGGGGGTACGCTCCATGCATACGCGGGTGGGGGTACGGGTCGTACTTACACTGGTGGGGGTGGGGGTACGGTCCGTACGTCCGCGGGTGAGGGTTCGAGTCGTACTTACACTGTTGGGGTGGGGGGTACGCTCCTTGCATACGCGGGTGGGGGTACGGGTCGTACTTACACTGGTGGGGGTGGGGGTACGGTCCGTACGTCCGCGGGTGAGGGTTCGAGTCGCAATTACACTGTTGGGGTGGGGGGTACGCTCCTTGCATACGCGGGTGGGGGTACGGCTCGTACTTACACTGGTGGGGGTGGGGGTATGGTCCGTACGTCCGCGGGTGAGGGTTCGAGTCGTACTTACACTGTTGGGGTGGGGGGCACGCTCCATGCATACGCGGGTGGGGGTGCGGGTCGTACTTACACTGTTGGCATGGGGGTTACGCTCCATGCATACGCGGGTGAGGGTACGGGTCGTACTTACACTGTTGGCATGGGGGGTACGCTCCATGCATACGCGGGTGGGGGTACGGGTCGTACTTACACTGGTGGGGGTGGGGGTACGGTCCGTACGTCCGCGGGTGAGGGTTCGAGTCGTACTTACACTGTTGGGGTGGGGGGTACGCTCCATGCATACGCGGGTGGGGGTACGGGTCGTACTTACACTGTTGGCATGGGGGGTACGCTCCATGCATACGCGGGTGGGGGTACGGGTCGTACTTACACTGTTGGCATGGGGGGTACGCTCCATGCATACGCGGGTGGGGGTACGGGTCGTACTTCCACTGTTGGCATGGGGGGTACGGTCCGTACGTCCGCGGGTGAGGGTTCGAGTCGTACTTACACTGTTGGGGTGGGGGTACGCTCCATGCATACGCGGGTGGGGGTAGGGTCCGTACATATCCGTCCCCACGCTATGTGATGCTTGTGCGGGCCGTACCCAGGCCTTTGCCACGTGGGTACGATCCGTCCCGCCATTGTTGGGGTGACGTGTGTGTGGGCGTGGTACGACTCGTACCCACGCTCTTGAGGCGTGGGTACGGGACGTACCTGTCTGGTTGTGTTGCCGGTTCGCGTGGTGACGGACTTCCGTTGTGGCAGTCGCTGGGTTATCAGGACACACCCCCACCCCCTCGTGGTGACCAGGGCATGGGAGTCAGGTATGTCCAGGCCATGTGTGACTTATGTGGTTGTTTTGTGGTCTGCCCTGGTCGTGCCACCCCCACCCCACCCCACTTTCCCCCCTCCCTTAGTTATTCTGACCTTCTGCGGCGTCTGCGTCGGTGCCTGTAGAGCAGGTGGACTGCTATGAGGGCAGGGATGACTCGTAGGTTCGGGTCCATGTCTGTCCGTCGCGTACTGGTACTCCAATCGCGTCGTCCTGTCGCGTACGGGTCCTCCTTGGTGGCGTCGTCCTGTGTGTCCGTCACGTACTGGTCCTCCTTGTTCGCGTCGTCGTCTGTCCGTCGCGTACTGGTGGTCCTTGTTCGCGTCGTCCTGATTTCCCGGCAGTTTTTGGCTGCCGCAAAATATTCACCGTGCGGGGTGACGTCGGTGCGAATCGTGATTCCTGGGTCGTGAATGGCTGGCTGCGAGCGTCCCGACGTCAGGTCGGCACTTTCCCGGATCGCATTGGTAGGTGTTTTTTTGTTCGGTCGGACTTTTTTACGAATCGTACGGTCATGGTGTACCCGTGCGATTCGTAATTCCTTGTTTGGAGAAATTGACGACCGGGTACGCGTCGGACGGAGAATATGCTCCGTCCGACGGTTCGTACCCGGTTTTTACCGGATCGTGATCGGCACCTTAGAATACAGTGAAAACACCTATATACACTAGGGAACACTATGCATTGGGTTACCCCTGTGATTAGCATGACCTCCTCTGTAAATCCCTAGTACATAATAGGGCAGGGGGATTAAAACTACCTCTTAAAATGAGCCACGGGCCGCGTTTGTACAGTGGTGAAGGGAGGGGGGTCCTGAGGTGACGTGTGCAAACACGCCCTGTGGCCGTTTTAAGTTGGGAGATTAAGTCCCCTTGAGTCCTGAGGGTCCCTGGGGTCCAACTAGCCCACTATGTACCTCCAGTAAGCGCCACAGAGCTGTGTTGCACAGAGGTGTAAAAAGGGGCATGGCCTGGACCACTTCTCTGCAACACAGGCCTGTGGAGCTTACTGGAGGTACCTGGTAGCCTAGTTGGCCCCCAGGGGCCCTCAGGATTGAAGGGGACTTAATTCCCCAACTTAAAATGCTCCACAGGGTGTGTTTGCACATGTCGCCTCTGGCCCCGCCCTCTCCCTTTACCACTGTGCAAAGGCTCCCTGTGGCACATATTAAGTTGGGGGATTAAGTCCCCTTGAATCTTGAGAATCTTGAGAGTCCCTGGGTCCAACTAGCTCACCATATACCTCCAGTAAGCACCACAGAGCTGTGTTGCAGAGAGGTGGTCCAAGGCCATGCCCCATTTTACACCTCTCTGCAATGCAACTCTGAGGCACTTACTGGACATACCTGGTGGGTTAGTTGGCCCCAGGGACCCTCAGGATTCAAGAGGACTTAATTCCCCAACTTAAAACGTGTCACAGGGCGCGTTTGCACACTTGTGACATCAGACCACGCCCCCTCCCTGCACCACTGCACAAACGCACCCCCTGGTGCATTGTAAATTGGGGGATTAAGTCCCCTTGAGTCCTGAGGGTCCCTGGGGGCCAACAAGCCCACCACTTACCTCCAGTAAGCGCCACAGAGCTGCGTTGCAGAGTGGTGTAAAAAGGGGCATGGCCTGGGCCACCTCTCTGCAAAGCAGTGCAGTGGCACTTACTGGAGGTAAGTGGTGGGCTAGTTGGCCCCCAGGGACCTTCAGGACTTAAGAGGAATTAACTCCCCAACTTAAAACGCGCCACAGGGCATGTTTGCACACATGACACCTCAGGCCCCGCCCCCTCCCTTCACCACTGTGCAAACGCACCCTGTGGCACCTTGAATCCTGAGGGTCCCTGGGGTCCAACTAGCTCACCAGGTACCTCCAGTAAGCACCACAGAGCTGCATTGCAGAGAGGTGTAAAAAGGGACGTGGCCACCATGGACCCCCAGTATTGAAGGGGAATTAATTCCCCAATTTAAGACACGCGCCACAGGGTGCATTTGCAGAGTGTGTCTGGGAGGGGGCAGGGCCTCTGGCACGATCGTGGTCTTTTTTTAATTTATTTGGGTTTTTTTTTTAGAAGGGCGGCTGTGTGGCCCCCCTTTTTCCCCTTTTTCCCCTTTTTTTGGGCCCTGGGGACCCCATCTTCCAGGACCTGATCCTTTTTAAAAAAAATTAACCGGAAGGGGGCCGTGAGGGCCCCCCTCCAATGGCCAATTCCGGCCCCGGGGACCCCATCCCCCAGGGCATGGCCAAACATATGTTTTTTTATAGGAAGGGGGGGGCTGCATGCCCCCCCTCCTGTGCCACTTCTGGCACCGGGGACCCCATCCCCCCACAATTATTTTTTGTGAATGCCCCCGGGAAAATTAATAACGAAGCGCGCTTCGTTTTATTTTATTTTCGTGGCGGGATCCGTGGATCCTCCGTGCATCTCGCGATTTTAAAAAAAAGAAGCTTTTTTTGGCCCTGGGGCTCCTTGTGGGACCCCCTGAGCAGGCCTAGGGGGTCAGGATGTTTCTACCCTGCCCCCTTTTCTTGTTTTGCGCCTTAGTTTTTCTGTTTTCTTGTGCCTCGGTTACCGACAGCCAATTAGAATGTAGCTCATGGTCGGGAGGGTGCGCGAATCCACTGCGCCTCTATATATCGAAACTTTTATTTTTTGATTTTCTCAGCAACTACTGAACGGATTTACACCATTTTTTTTTTTATAAAAAGGGTGCTTTCTGAACCAAGCACTACCTTTTTGCCAAATTTGGTGTAATTCCGTTCAGCAGTTCGGCTGTAGCCGTGTCTAAAGTTTCCTATGGGAATTAACATGGAGAAAACACGTTTTGGTACCCCCCTTTCTTCTCGGCCCCCGCTTCCTGAATCACCCCGAAACTTTCAAAGCAGGAGCTGACCGGAGCTCTCCGCTAGTTTTGAAAATTTCGCGATGATTCGTCATCCAGCGCCAAAGTTATTGGGAAAACAAAAAACGTTTTTCCTATGGAAACTAGGTCCTAACTATAACTACCTACTGGCGACTGCCAGTAGGTAATATATATGTGTATATATATATATATATATATATATATACAGATAGAATGTTGCGGATTTCCCATGGAAACACGGTCCTAACTATAACTATCTACTGGCGACCGCCAGTAGATAAAATATATATATATATATATCTATATCTATATCTATGTATATATATATATATATTGAAGGAAAAAGGTTGCCCCTAGGTGGACCAGCACTCGCACAGGGCATCCGCTCGCCAACGCAGGCAGCATCCATGCGACTCACCGCCCCTCTCAATTCGCTGCTCGACGCGTTTCGGGCTTGGTCGCCCTTCCTCATGAGCATTTCAAATCCCAATGGAAAAACGGCACAAACACTTCCAGTGAAGTCCCCTCTTTTATTTCTGGCATAACATAGCACTCAGCATTCTGGGACTGGTAGTGAAAATTGTTCCCCCTGTGGGTTGCCGTCGTTCATGGAACATCACGATTTTCCAGGGGTTCTAGTGCCGCAGAGAGGCCCCTGCAGCTTAACAAGAGCACCTCGTGCGCCGATAACGCTGTCCATGACAAACAGCACCGGCCCCGCTCTTAGTCCCGCGGTGGTGCTAGTCCGTGACCGGGCAGGCCACTAATATTGAAGGAAAAAGGTTGCCCCTAGGTGGACCAGCACTCGCACAGGGCATCCGCTCGCCAACGCAGGCAGCATCCATGCGACTCACCGCCCCTCTCAATTCGCTGCTCGACACGTTTCGGGCTTGGTCGCCCTTCCTCATGAGCATTTCAAATCCCAATGGAAAAACGGCACAAACACTTCCAGTGAAGTCCCCGCTTTTATTTCTGGCATAACATAGCACTCAGCATTCTGGGACTGGTAGTGAAAATTGTTCCCCCTGTGGGTTGCCGTCGTTCATGGAACATCACGATTTTCCAGGGGTTCTAGTGCCGCAAAGAGGCCCCTGCAGCTTAACAAGAGCACCTCGTGCGCCGATAACGCTGTCCATGACAAACAGCACCGGCCCCGCTCTTAGTCCCGCGGTGGTGCTAGTCCGTGACCGGGCAGGCCACTAATATTGAAGGAAAAAGGTTGCCCCTAGGTGGACCAGCACTCGCACAGGGCATCCGCTCGCCAACGCAGGCAGCATCCATGCGACTCACCGCCCCTCTCAATTCGCTGCTCGACGCGTTTCGGGCTTGGTCGCCCTTCCTCATGAGCATTTCAAATCCCAATGGAAAAACGGCACAAACACTTCCAGTGAAGTCCCCTCTTTTATTTCTGGCATAACATAGCACTCAGCATTCTGGGACTGGTAGTGAAAATTGTTCCCCTTGTGGGTTGCCGTCGTTCATGGAACATCACGATTTTCCAGGGGTTCTAGTGCCGCAGAGAGGCCCCTGCAGCTTAACAAGAGCACCTCGTGCTCACAGTTCCATTAGGTAATCGTACCCATCACGGACGACAGCACTCACGGGGGAGAGTTCAAAAAAGGATTTATTATTTGAACCCTGGGCAAAGACGCGTTTCGGCACTCAGCCTTTGTCAATTTCTGCAATGAAACGCGACAGCCATTACACATTTTAAAGCACTTTCAAAATTTCCGCCAGTAGATAAAATATATATATATCTATATCTATATCTATATCTATGTATGTATATATATATATATATATATATCACAATACTTCGTTCCAGGTAAGGAAGACATGGCACTCCGGAGTGGAAGAAATTCAATTTAATTCATCACACCGGACAGGACGCGTTTTGGCTGTTGCAACAGCCTTTGTCACCTAATGAGCACCATGTTGAGACATCCTTTAAATAGTACAATTTGTAAATAGACCTAAACAAAATACTGTTAATTTTTCAGCTCTCAGTTCTCGAAGTCATACGAGTTCAAATGCAAAACACAAAACAATATTATTGTCCCAGCAGGCTTGAACTTATAACTTACATTCAAAAATCAAAAAATTGTGTTACATAGCTCAAATAAAAAGTTCGAGTCCTGAGTTTGAATTAATAACCCCGTATTACCTTTCACATTTTAAGTGCACTATATTTCTAAGCAACTTAACTGAAGGGTTTCGACTACTCCCCAGCATTAGCCCGAGTTTAATGTAAACATTTGTAACAGCGCATGCTCGGAGGGCGCAATTCATTTAACATTTTGCTAATTTATATGAGTTTTGAGATTCACAGGGCTCATGCTGTCGGATTAATTAGAAAAAATCACTAAATGCACATTATTAAAAAAAATACCACGAGAATTCTGAAGAAATACATAGTTGTTCCAGAAGAACCAATAAAGTTTTGTTGTTACAAAAAGGGCCAAGTCAATCAGCTTCTTCAACCATTCACGGATGAAAAAAAATTCATATCAATTTCATTTATAAAGCCATCTCTTCCGCCGCAGCCACATCATTAACGAAGTCATTTGATTTTACCTCTCTAAATGCAAAAATGTCAATATATATCCTTTTATTGTTCTCCGACTGCTCGGAAGGAGGCTTCTCCAATTCTCCACTGTACAAAACTTGAAGGTTGCTCGCTGAACTTGCGCTCAATTCCGGTGCGTTGGTGATCCAAACATAAGGGCAGATTTACAAGCCCCTTGAGCCACTTTTGCATCACTTGTAGCATTGGAAAAGTGACGCAAAAGTGGCGCAAAGGGCTTGTGAATCTGACCCATAGAGCTTCCAACCTTCTGCGCACGGCAAAATACCCCGCAGCCCAGCTCCGAAAATGCATTCTCTACTGAAGAGTGCAGTAATGTCCATGACGGCTGGCCCCCGAATACATGGAGTTGCGGATGCGGGCAGAAGGAGTCCAATTGAACGACGTGGAAAGCCTGTGCTCCCGGTTTGACCTTTCTTCCCTGGAAACCTGCACCGTTCAGTAGAGAATGCCAGTGATAATACACGTTGTCTACTGAATTTCTGGACCCTGATGAAGGGCTTCCCTGGCCCGAAATGCATTGGGGCAGGATGATATAAGACTGGATTGTCATTGTTGAGAAATAGGAGAGAATTGATTACATTTCCAAACAAGGTGTCAAGAGAAACAGGAAATACCCCTTTAAAAAAAATATCTTAAAAGTTAAAATTTGATGACTATTGGAGTTATAGTGATTAGGGTTCCCTCGGAAAAGAGGGGCATTTGGCTGTGCTGAAGGGGACGAACCCCAGATGGGGAACGCTATTCTATATTCATATATTTTCCACTCAATGATTAGAAAGTGCATCCTTTAAGCACTCTTCAAACTGAGTACCATTTGATACAAGATTGGAACACTTTGGAGTGCGTGATCCATTATACTAGTGATAACATGACCCAAATACTCATGGCGCAAAGTGACCAAAAGGTGTGATCTTGAGCACATCACTTCATTCCCTCGTGCGTTACCATCCTCATCTTCCACTGCTGGCAAGATTGCAGCTCTCTAATACAGTTCAGCAAGCAACTACTTCAGAGCTGCACAAGTCACTTTTTCATTCTAATGTTTCTAGTTATGTCATGTTCATCCTTTTCATATTCGTGCAATCTTTCTATTTTGGGTGAAGAAAACCTCAGTCTGGTTATTATGTGTTCTTGGTATGTATGAAAGGAATGATCAACAGGTCTGTTCAATCCCTTCTTCACTTAGCCTTTAAATCCTACAAGCTGCTTGTAATGTGGGAACATATGTTTTTTTTACAATCTTGTGAAGCGTTGCTTTTAATTTGTTCAGGACTGGCACTGGTTCATGGAAACAGAGATGCGGGTAGGATGGCGGAAGGTCTATTTTGTTCGTTGAGATGGTTAGTTAGTGTTGGGGCAGGTTTGAGCAGATGCAATAGCCCAGACTCAGTTTCAGCTGCTGTAACACAGCCTGAAGGCCAGCAATGAAAGCACGTTCTCCAGTATATCTGTGCAGTTCTGCACTCCATGCATTGCAGAGTGCATCTTTTTTTGTAATAATTCTTTATTACGTTTTCAAGTCATGCAAGAAATACAATAAAGAGAAGGTGTGAGCACTAAGACATCAAATCTGACCACAGGAGTCAAAATAAGTGCTACTGCAATAAAACAGTCAAGGTTAACCTATGAAAAAGCATTGTGTCGGGCGAGGCACATGACAGCACGAGAGATCTAGCGCCATGAGCCATAAGCCCTAAGCCGGATGCATGTGGCAAAAAAGGCAACATTGCTATATATCCATTCACACTTTGATAGCCCTTTAGGAACATTATTCGTACATAGGGGCACACACACCTTTTAACCAGGCTAGAGCTACCTAATACATACAAATGTGATCTAAGTAGGACTGCTCTAGACCTATTTTACTTATCTCACCCCCGTGCACTACCCAACCCCCACACCCGCACGCACCTAACGGCTTCTTCAAAAGATCCCCGATAAAGAGCCCTGATTCTGGGAACCCGTCGGGCATTGCAGCGCCGGCCTGACGAGGAGCAATTGCCCAATGATGAAGCATGACACCTCTCGGGGTGTGTGAGGGCATCATGAACAAAGACCTGTCTTTCCCCCACGTCCAGACAGGAACTGCACACTACCTTTAGACTTTAACATTGCTATATATACAAAAAACAAAACGCAATCTGACCTGGAAGGTAGGCTCAATGCGGGGCTCGCAGTAAGGAGGGTGAGGGGGGTGGAGAAAGGGATGATAGACAAGTGTAAGGTGGGTTTTGGAGGAAAGGGGACCATCTGTCCTCAGAAATGTCAAGCTGGTCCTGCAGGTGGTTCATATCTGTTTGTGAGAGGTGGCAACTGCCATGGTGCACATCCAGTCTGTGTGCGTCAGAGGCAATCGTTGTTTACATCGTTGTGAGATGGCCATCGCAGCCACTGAAAGTGCTATGTCTACCTAGTGTTTGGTGTGTTGGAGGATCTCCAGTCGATACAGCATATCACAAAGGAACTTCAGTTCAGGTGAGAGTTTGAGCCAAACAATTGGAAGCGTTCATGGTGTTCTTTACTTGGGTCCAACATCCCTGGAGAGAGTCACAGCAGTAAAAAAGGTGCATGTTGTCCCCCTGGAGGTGCACGTAGTGCCAACATGCCAAGTGGGGGCCAGGTTGGCTTGTGGTCTGTGTGGGGACCAATGCGTGTCACACCATCTTTCTTTCAGAAGTGACCGAAGTTTTTGTGAGTGGTGTTCCTCAAGCAACATTTTGTACAGTCCCGAAACAACTCCTGTATAGTAGCTCTAGTGATGCAAGTAGCTGTAGATAACGGATCTGGGAAGGGATAAACAGTTGAACAATTGCATGTATCACTAGTGTTGTCTGGCACCGAGATGAAGTTCCTCCTATATGTAGAATGCTTCTCAAACAATTACTCATCTTCACAAGTCAGTATAGGAGCTTTGTTTTTAGATCTCCTTGGAAGTCAGATGCTCATAATTCTAGAAAAGTACACAAACATACAGCCACTCGTACAGACATCATTGTGCATCTGTCCAGCATATCATCATTGCTATGGAACTTCAAAAGGTGATGGAGAAATTGCAGAACTTCCATCAGGGACTCATGGTTTGATGCATGGCTCTATCCAGGGCTGTAGCTTTGAGGGGGGCTTGAAGGAACGATACAACATATAAGCAAAACCCCAGTTCAGACCCAGTCATATGCAAATCAGTCTTCACCCTGTTCCTCATGGGAACAGTCCAGCCCGAACTGCCAAGCCAGCAAAATAACTATGGATTGAACCCAGATCTGTGATTGCAGGTTAGACAATGTTCAACATTCCGTCCATCATTTTTTTGTGTTGCATTTTCACCCTAAGTGGGAAGGGAATTCCCAGATGTGGGTTTTGTACTCGATACGCCACCAATTTGAAGCTAGTGTGTCTGATGTGTTGCATTTTCACCCTAAGTGGAAAGAGTATGCCCAGATGTGGGTTTTGTACTCGCTATGCCAACGGTTTTAAGCTAGTCGGGCTGACGAGGGGTGATGCTCCGAAACCGGTCCCAGGATGCTTGTTTTCCGGTCCAGGGAGGACCTGGCCTGGAAGTTCGGGCTAGACTGTTCCCATGAGGAACAGGGTCAAGGCTGATTTGCAAATGGCTGGGTCCACACTGGAATGGCGCGGCAAACAAAATAACAATGAATTAAACCCAGATCTGTGATGGGGTGAATGTTTGACAACGTTCAACATTCCGTTCATCATCTTTTTGTGTTGCATTTTCACCCTAAGTGGGAAGGGTATGCCCAGATGTGGGTTTCGTACTCGCTACGCCACCGGTTTCAAGCTAGTCAGGCTGATGAGGGGTGATGCTCCAAAACCGGTCCCAGGATGCTTGTTTTCCGGTCCAGGGAGGACCTGGCCTGGAAGTTCGGGCTAGTTCGGGTCAAGGCTGATATGCAAATGGCTGGGTCTAAACTGGAATGGCGTGGCAAACAAAATAACGATGAATTAAACCCAGATCTGTGATGGGGTGGATGTTTGAGGATGTTCAATATTCCATTCATCATCTTTTTGTGTTATATTTTGTGTTGCTCCTGTATAGTCATCCACAAAAATGTGTGCTACGGAGAGTAAGATCATAACCCTGCACAATTCACTATAACATATCTGTTCGTGAAATGCATGTTTTATTTGGCAACTGTTCCTTACTTTGAAGTAGAGGTGGGTGAAGAATTCCGCTCTGCCAGCGGAGTTCACAGAGTTTTGCCCACTCTGCGCTCCGAGCGGAGCACGAGTTTTGAAAAACTGCTCCAAGTGCTGCAGAGCGGTGTTGTTTCTCTAGAGCGGCTTGCCAACATTAAGTTGGCGAGAGCTTGCCAGAAAAAATTGCGTGCTAAACCTCCTCCCGGCAAGATTTCTAAACGCAGGCGGTCATGGCAGGTAGCGACCTCTCCCGCTGAGAAATCTGCTGCTCGCATTGAGAAAGCTGCAGCTCAAGTAGAATGTCAACTCGAGTGGCAGAAAGCAGCAGCACCCTCTGGTGCGATGCGCAGTGCTATTCATGCTGATTTTACAGCACAAGACAAATGCCTGGTGCTAAAAATCAGTGCAAGTAGCTCGACTTACCAGACTTCATTTTTGCTGAATTGAGGTCTCTGAACACTTTATTGTTGCTAACCACTGCTACAGTGTTAGTGCTCTCTCCTTAAAACATGGTAGAATTGTTGTATACCCAATTGGCATATTTAAGTTACTTGTATGCCCCAAGAACAGTGGTACCACCCATGCTGAGGGTCTGTAAATGTATTGCTACTGGTGGGCCTGCAGCACCCACTGTGCCACCCACTTAAGTAGCCCTCTAAACATTTCTCAGGCCTGCTTTAGCACCCTACGTATGTAGCTTTAAACTGACAATTTAACCTGACAAAATAAACCTTTTGCCAGGACCAAACCTTCATTTTTAAACCATATATATCACCCCAAGTTAGGCCCTGGACTTGCCAGAGGGTAGAGTGCTGTGTATTTTAAACATTGGACATGTACTTTAAAGTTTTAGGGGTATTCGACAGTTGTTCAGTGAGATAAAGGGAAGAAAGGTGGGGGCAGGATGGAAAACTCTGACCTAACCACACTTTCAAATCACAAAGGCTCTGCCTGAGCACTCTCAAAAAAGGGCTTGTCACTAGGCAATTGTGATCCCAGACAAGCTGGGGCCACGACAGGGATGAAAGGGATGACTGACATTTCAGGGGGGTGGAAACCTCTAGAAGTGTCCTTCACTTCAAAGTAATGTACCAGGCATTAATATTGTATACAATTCTGGACCTGTGGACACTATGCCAGGAAGGACTACTGTGCTGCTGAAGGACTGCCACTCTGCTGGACTGCTGCTATAAAGGACTATTGCCTAGCGGTGCTGACCTGCTGTCTGCTGGGTGAGAAGCATTGTATCTGCATCTCTTGAATCCAGGACCACCAGATTGACTCCAAAGGCTGGTTGGCTGGCCTCCAGTCCTGACTACAGCCTCAGGGACAGAAGGCTTCAACAACCTTGAACCCAGCACCTGGACTCCCATCCTGCCAAGTGGTGCCATCCCAGCCCTGGACCCTTGGTAGTGGGATTAAAGGTGCTCTGCCAGCCCATCTGTGGATCCAGCAGAACCAACGCATCTCCTCTGCTGCATGGCGCAACAGCGAGTAGAGCGAAAGCATAACCTCTCCTGCATGGTGTTTCTCATTGCATGGCCTCCTCACCACCCAGAACCTCATTGGAAACGCCCCTGCATGACACATCCCTGACGCAGGCCCTCGTATCTCTCGTAGATGGCAGCCTCAACGATGAAGACAGATTTCGCATTGCAGCCTGGCACCTCCTCAGAACAATTGCATCGCCCCGAAAATATGAAGCATCCTCAACACTGGAATTCACATCACAGGCCCCTAACTAATGGGATCCTTGAAAACAATGGAGGACCTCACATCGCAGCTTCGAATCTCTTGGAAACCGACTCATTGCTTTTGCTTCACGACGCATATTCAATACAAGATCTCGCAATGCTCCACAACCAGGATTTGAGGTACTCTTGTTTAGTGGGCATAGCTGGGTCCCTGTAGCCGGCCTGAGCTTGATCACAGTTAGCCTGAACTTGTGACTTTGTCCCAGTCCGGTGCGGCCAGATATCCAAGTTGACTTTGTTGTTTTTGGCCCTATTTTCACTAAAAATTGCATATTTCCGGTTCTACTGACTGGGTTTTTATCATTTTGGTCTTGTTTTATTTGGATGTATGATGGAACCCCACATGCATTTCCCATGCATGCCTTTACTCTATAGACACTACCCCGAATGCGACGCTACCATGCATTCCTTTACCACTTGAGGTGTTACACTTACTGGCATTGATAGTCAGGCCTGACCTCTGCAGAGCCTAAAGCACTTTACTGAATTGGCACAGGTGGTCCTCCCAGCTAGAACTGAATACTGTAATGCCGTCTAGATAGGCAGCACTGAAATTCTCCAACCCTGCCAGGATCTGGTTGGCCAACCAGGTGACAGGGATGTTCTTCAACACAAAGGGCAATGCCCAGAACTGAAACCATCCCTCTGTGGTAGAGAATGCGGACACCTCTTTGCTCCACTCGGTCAAAGCAATCTGCCAGTACACACATGTTAAATCAAATGTGGCGAAGAACTTGGCAGCTCCCAACTGATCTATGCCCTTCTCAGTTCAGGGGTGGGTTAAGCACCAGTTTTGGTAACTGCATTGAGCACCCGGAAACCCACGGAGAACCTGAGTTCTGGGGTGGTACCTGGAGGGGCGACCTTGTGGCCCAACACCACAGGGCTGGACCGAGGGCTGTTAAAGGGCTCAATAACCCTAGCTACAGCTTTCTGGAAACTTCCTCCTTCATGCTAGATATCAGCTTATTAAGCAGCCTGTAGATTTTACTCTTCACAGGCATATGTTATGTTATGTTAATTTTACTTAAGCGCAACGGTTACCCGAGGGGGGCCTGGCGCTGGCTACTGCCTTCCAATCAGAGAGTTATATCATGACCTATGCAGTGAAAAGCCAGATTTTCAATCCTTTCCTAAATGTCATTAGATCAGTAGTGTTTCTAATATGGAAAGGGAGCTCATTCCAAGCCCTTGCAGCACAGGTGATGAAGCTTCTTCCACCTCAATCGACTCTTTTATGGGGTGGTACAATCACCCCCTTGTCTCCTGAGAAGCGAAGAGCTCTTCTGGGGATGTACCATTGAAAACGCCTTTTCAGGTAGTCTGGGCCAATTCCTTGAAGGGCTTTTAAAAACAATGCACAGGGATTCAAATTGAATCCATTGTTTGACTGGAAGCCAATGCAGCCTTTTTATTTATTTTGTGACGGAAACAAACTTTGGTATCCCGAGCAGCAGTCTAGCTGCTGCATTTTGCAGGAGTTGAGGTTTGTTTAAGTATCGCGTGGGAATATTTAAGTAAAGGCTGTTGCAGTGGTCTACATGCGAGAGAATGAGAGATGTTATTGCTACACGTTGGCAGTCTACCGGTAAGAATGACATAATTTTTTTGATCATTCTGAGGAGGTCGAAGCTGGCAGGGGCAACCGCAGTTATCTGGTCCCCAAAGGTAAGTTTATTGTCGACTATGGTCCCCAGATTTCTGCCTTTCCTAGTTGGATCAGGGAGAGTCCCTAGTTCTACCGGCCACCAGTCTGAGGTCCAAAAATTGGCATTATTTCCAAAAATGAGGACCTCCCTTTTGCTGGAGTTCAACTTTAGGCAGTTCGTGGTCATCCACATCTTGACCGCTTTCATGCAGTCATGGAACCTCTTCCCTTTCTCAGCCTCCTGCCCTCTTCTCAAACACACCACAATTTGTGTGTCAACCGCATAACATGTTAACTGAAAACCGAAAGATCTGATCAGAGCCGCCAGCGGTGCCATGTAAACATTAAAAAGTGTGGGACTGAGCCCTGTGGTACACAACAAGGAAGGGAGAGAGGTTTGGAGCTGGCTTTGTCTAGATCCACAATTTGTATTCTTTCCATAAGGAAAGACTTCAGGAGATTCCATGCATTGCCTTGCACCCCACAGGCTAACAACCGGTCCATCAGAACATCATGGTGGACCGTATCGAAGGCCGTGGAGAGGTCCAACATGATAAATGCTGCATTACCTCCTTGGTCCTGGGCTTCTTTTAATCCTTCCATGGATTTTATAAGGGCAGACTCTGTGCTGTGTCCTGCCCTAAATTTATATTGAGTAGGAGCTAATATGTTGTTTGCTTGATGGAACGTTTTTTCAACCAGTTTTGCCGGCAAGGGGAGACGAGAAATTGGCAGGTAAATTAGGATCCTTGGGGTTGAGATTTTGTTTTTTTAAGCAGAGGAAGAATGGATGAGATTTTTTGGGAAACTGCCCAGACTTGAACATATTATGTAAACAATGGGGCGACCCTGTGTCCCTCAGAACCTGGGTATAAATGATACGAAAGACAGTGGTTCTGTCGGGTATGTCCAAGCAATTGCTTTGTTTTGTGTTGTGATTGAATAAAAAAAGAACCTAAGTACATTAATCAATAGAGGAAAACAAAACTAATCCTAAGAATAATTGTATTTAAGAGGACCACATGAAGAAATGACAGTATACAAATCACAATAAAATCAGATTTGTAGGGTGGCAGAATGTTCTTTATATATAAATTGCATCATTTATATCAACACCCATATCATTCTTTTTTGCAAAGTATGGCTACCAAAGTTATAAAGATTAAAGTGAATTGGTGAATCAGTGACAAAGTGACATAAGTGACACAATTAGTGTACAATATATACAAAGTGAATACAAAAGTTTTTATATACAGAATAAAAGACGGCCAGTATTTGAAAGAGCACAATGACCCAGTTTCCACGGAAAATTCAGATTCTATATGAAACCGAGTCTTGAACTGGTCCTAGGTACTGTCGACGTTTCAACCCTATATATGCGATCTTAAATCGTCATGCGGGTCTTCATCAGGACTTAAATTTGACAATGGCAACCTACAAAAGCAAGTAAAGTACGTGTCAAAAGCTGGTCCTAAATAGTCACATACATATGGTCCCAATACTACCAAAAATGGCCATGACTCACCTAGCCGTTGGTCTAGGATGGCCTAATATTCACACATAGTGGGTCCGATGCATTCATCCAGCGGAGTTTCTAAAAATTAATTCAAACAAATGGTATTGGATGACGTACAATCATCAACCCATCACCATTAATACGAAAAAAGCTCCACCAACAATTCTGGGAACGAAGAAACTAACAAAATCATTGTACAAGCGTGACATGTGAATCGTTTAGGAGTAAAACAAGCTCGAGCTCTCAACGTGGTAGAAATTCAATTAATGGTAACGCAATTACCCGGGTGAAATCATAACCAAGAGCCAATTAAAAGGCAACTCATAGGGTTAACTAAAGCTCTTACCATAATAGGGAAAGCGGGTAATGCGTATAGATTCAGTTATTAGCAACATAATTATCAGGATGAGCTTGGCAATTAACGGGGGCTAATTGAAAAAGAGACCACTCATAAAATTGGTACAGAAACAGATCTACAGTTTGTTCCGACTGAACAGCGCTCCCATCGTGATAAAGAAGGCGGTTGTTGTATAAAAAGTCTATTTGAACAGCGCAAACCACCCGGTTAAAGGTCATCCTTAACAGGGGGCTAATGGTGACAGGCTCAGTTTTAGGTTCAAAGTTGCGAAAAAAAAACTCAAACATAGATGTCACAGCTTTAAGAATGGACGATTGGGGACCTGGTCAAGGCTCACCTTAAAGTTGACTTGTAAGCTACAATACTTGATAGAGCGAATGGTAGCCGTCAAATCCAATTTGAAACAGGAGTTGTTAGAAGAATCTAACTGCGTCTATAAGGTAAATAACAAATGCAAGCTTAGTTGTATAACCTTGGCAAAGCAAACCGAAAAGGGAGATGCTTCAACGTGTTATTCGCAGACTCACTTTCGGTGAGAACAACAAATTGCTTCCAAGCGGTCTTGATTCACGCTTCTGTGCCACCTTTCGTTACTGTGGGGAACCCGCGTTAGAAACGCCAGCTGATATATGAAAGCGACCAGGTCCCTCCCTGTATGACGTAAAACGTAAAAAACGCCAAGTCGGTTGCCACGCAACTCAGACAGCGTCAAGGGAAACAGGGGCAGCTGATAGAACGCGATAGCCGTTCGACAGTACTACGGTCTATACTGACGTCAGACGTATAGTCTTCTGAGGAGTCCTCATGACTAACGAGGAATGTGTCATGATGTTTGCTAGGCAACGGAATTTGCCGCCGAGAGCCAAAATAAGGAATCAGATTTCCTCCATTTAAGTGCCCTCATACTGCTAATGTACCTAGTACTTTTCAACAGAAAACGAACGTGAACAAAGATTCAGCATTGTCACGCTGTTATATGTGCCAAAACAGTTACAAAGAATTGAAATAAATTACAAAAAATTATTTTCTTTGCAAATGAGACATACTGAACATTTTCAATTAGAAGTTGAAAACAGTTTGTTTTGATAAAGTTTCAAGAAACATTGGTGACATGTCGCACACAGCTCTATGTAAAACAAACATCCGAATACATCCATAAAAAATATTCTGATACTATTAGTAAACAGAATAATTGTTTCACATCGAGCCAAACGTTAAAGATAGTAACGCTATGATTTGTAAAACAGTTATCTGAACAAAAACAAATTTAGAAATATCTCATCCCAAATGGGGCACAGTGAACATTTTCATTTAGATGTAAAAAACAGTATGTTTCAATAAAGTTTCAAAGGGCATTGGTGAGATGTCATACAGAGTACATCAATGTAAAAATCCTAATACAACTGTTGTGCATAATAATTTTCACATTAAGCAAACAGGAACAGAATTTAGTCATAGTTGCGCTATGATTTGTAACCCATCACGTTACAACATGATCTCTCAAGAGATGGAGCATGTTGGACCTTTTGAATTGGATGTGAAAAACGTGTGTTTTAATAAAGTTTCAAAAAACAAATCATATAAAGTTCTACATGACATATAAATCTAGGAATGTAGATTAAGTTAGATTAGGCAAGCGTTCACATCCACTACCTAACCTACTCTAGAAAAACGAGAGTTCAATGGCCGGCAGCCTTTAAGTGATATCTGTGCAGTTGAGAATATATCAAAGAGAAAAGAAACCGTGGATTATAATTGACCCATCTGTCTAGATGTTTCCTCAAACTCATTCAAACCCTGTTGTACTGTGTCAAGGGAATGTATCCACCTACATTCTTTTCTCTTTAGATTGAATGTAATCGAACCGCCTCTTGGAGCTAAAATCACCTTTTCCAGCACCCACCATTTGATATCCTCAGGCTGATGTTTCTGCGCAAGAAAGTGATCCACCATGGCCCTTTGAAACTTTATTAAAACATACTGTTTTTTACATCTAAATGAAAATGTTCAGTGTGCCCCATTTGGGACGAGATATTTCCAAATTTGTTTTTGTTCAGATAACTGTTTTACAAATCATAGCGTTACTATCTTTATCGTTTAGCTCGATGTGAAACAATTATTCTGTTTAATAATAGTATCAGAATATTTTTTATGGATGTATTCGGATGTTTGTTTTACATAGAGCTGTGTGCGACATGTCACCAATGTTTCTTGAAACTTTATCAAAACAAACTGTTTTCAACTTCTAATTGAAAATGTTCAGTATGTCTCATTTGCAAAGAAAATAATTTTTTGTAATTTATTTCAATTCTTTGTAACTGTTTTGGCACATATAACAGCGTGACAATGCTGAATCTTTGTTCACGTTCGTTTTCTGTTGAAAAGTACTAGGTACATTAGCAGTATGAGGGCACTTAAATGGAGGAAATCGGATTCCTTATTTTGGCTCTCGGCGGCAAATTCCGTTGCCTAGCAAACATCATGACACATTCCTCGTTAGTCATGAGGACTCCTCAGAAGACTATACGTCTGACGTCAGTATAGACCGTAGTACGGTCGAACGGCTATCGCGTTCTATCAGCTGCCCCTGTTTCCCTTGACGCTGTCTGAGTTGCGTGGCAACCGACTTGGCGTTTTTTACGTTTTACGTCATACAGGGAGGGACCTGGTCGCTTTCATATATCAGCTGGCGTTTCTAACGCGGGTTCCCCACAGTAACGAAAGGTGGCACAGAAGCGTGAATCAAGACCGCTTGGAAGCAATTTGTTGTTCTCACCGAAAGTGAGTCTGCGAATAACACGTTGAAGCATCTCCCTTTTCGGTTTGCTTTGCCAAGGTTATACAACTAAGCTTGCGTTTGTTATTTACCTTATAGACGCAGTTAGATTCTTCTAACAACTCCTGTTTCAAATTGGATTTGACGGCTACCATTCGCTCTATCAAGTATTGTAGCTTACAAGTCAACTTTAAGGTGAGCCTTGACCAGGTCCCCAATCGTCCATTCTTAAAGCTGTGACATCTATGTTTGAGTTTATTTTTCGCAACTTTGAACCTAAAACTGAGCCTGTCACCATTAGCCCCCTGTTAAGGATGACCTTTAACCGGGTGGTTTGCGCTGTTCAAATAGACTTTTTAAACAACAACCGCCTTCTTTATCATGATGGGAGCGCTGTTCAGTCGGAACAAACTGTAGATCTGTTTCTGTACCAATTTTATGAATGGTCTCTTTTTTAATTAGCCCCTGTTAATTGCCAAGCTCATCCTGATAATTATGTTGCTAATAACTGAATCTATACGCATTACCCGCTTTCCCTATTATGGTAAGAGCTTTAGTTAACCCTATGAGTTGCCTTTTAATTGGCTCTTGGTTATGATTTCACCCGGGTAATTGCGTTACCATTAATTGAATTTCTACCACGTTGAGAGCTCGAGCTTGTTTTACTCTTAAACGATTCACATGTCACGCTTGTACAATGATTTTGTTAGTTTCTTAGTTCCCAGAATTGTTGGTGGAGCTTTTTTCGTATTAATGGTGATGGGTTGATGATTGTACGTCATCCAATACCATTTGTTTGAATTCATTTTTAGAAACTCCGCTGGATGAATGCATCGGACCCACTATGTGTGAATATTAGGCCATCCTAGACCAACGGCTAGGTGGGTCATGGCCATTTTTGGTAGTATTGGGACCATATGTATGTGACTATTTAGGACCAGCTTTTGACACATACTTTACTTGCTTTTGTAGGTTGCCATTGTCAAATTTAAGTCCTGATGAAGACCCGCATGACGATTTAAGATCGCATATATAGGGTTGAAACGTCGACAGTACCTAGGACCAGTTCAAGACTCGGTTTCATATAGAATCTGAATTTTCCGTGGAAACTGGGTCATTGTGCTCTTTCAAATACTGGCCGTCTTTTATTCTGTATATAAAAACTTTTGTATTCACTTTGTATATATTGTACACTAATTGTGTCACTTATGTCACTTTGTCACTGATTCACCAATTCACTTTAATCTTTATAACTTTGGTAGCCATACTTTGCAAAAAAGAATGATATGGGTGTTGATATAAATGATGCAATTTATATATAAAGAACATTCTGCCACCCTACAAATCTAATTTTATTGTGATTTGTATACTGTCATTTCTTCATGTGGTCCTCTTAAATACAATTATTCTTAGGATTAGTTTTGTTTTCCTCTATTGATTAATGTACTTAGGTTCTTTTTTGATTCAATCACAACACAAAACAAAGCAATTGCTTTGACTTACCCGACAGAACCACTGTATTTCGTATCATTTATACTCAGGTTCTGAGGGACACAGGGTCGCCCCATTGTTTACATAATATAGTTTGTGCAGGTGCTGACCTGCGAGGGATTCTTTCTCTCATTTGCTGTGCCTTTATAAACATTTGGACATTTCTAGTATTTGTCCCCAATTTGAAATTATTTTTGTACTATGTCAGATAAGGAGACACTGACATATAGTGAAGAGTACATAACAAACCTCACACAAGAGCAGGGGGTGTCTAACTTTCTCTTAGGTCCAGACAGATTATCAGTAGATGTTGGTCTTAATGAGAAATTGGCGAAAATTGAACGATTAGAGAAGAAACTAATCCGTTCCAGGCTTCATGGGCACGTGCTGACCAAATATTTACAATCTAATATAATTCCCAAAGGACTGCAGGTTTCTGAACGAGCCGGCAATCTTCATAGACGTACCAAAGTTTAGGGAAGGGTTCAGTTACGTGGCCAATAATTACTCCAAGCACCATCCAGTGCCTGGAGCAGAGACTGCGATTGAGTACGTCAAGAAACTCACGCAAGAGATTGCGGAACTTAAAAGAGAAATATTGGGGGATAGTGCTTTAACGAACGCTAAGGAGGCCCTGGAAAGGGCTGAGAAGGCCCTAGCAAAATTTAACACAACCCTTAATAAAAAGTTGGACAAACTCTCCAAAGATATAAGAAATTACGATAAAAAATTCACATACCCATATCTGACAGATGATTACTATCAACAGGACAGCCAGGGTTTCTTTTCCAATAAAAGTAGACAAGGTCCCAGGAGATTTAAGACCTTCTCAGATTCCTCATTTGGTAGTGGCTCTGATTCAGACCTAGATAGACCTTCCACCAGCCGCCAGGACAACCAAGTGTCCCATTTTTTAGGGGAGGGCCAGCGACAACCAAACAGGGGCGGGGGCCAAGAGCAGTTCTGGGGTCGCCCAAGAGGCTGGAACAACCACAGGGGTGGAAACACTCTGCGTACCAACTCACGGGTCCGTTTCTTTCAGCCAGAAACACATGGCGAGATCTCGACCCGCAGACAAACATACAGATGGTGAACACGCAGTGTGATAATTTAGTGGTTGCCAATACAGATCCCACTCCCTTGATTATGGGCCCCATTAGAAACCCAGGCATTTCCATTATGTCATTGACTTTACCTTGCTCACAACATAGATCTGTGACACACATGTCTACACAGAGCACGTCGGCCACAACCACCAATGGGAGCACAATGGAGCGACAGGAAACCAGTGATATTGTGATAGAAACCTTACAGGTGGATAATTCTGATATACTTTCCATTATGAACCCTCAACCCATTTCTTTTGATGATACTGCGTTGAATCCTCAAAACATTATTTGTCCTACAATGACTCAAGATTTGTCTGATCCATCGATAGCCGGAACCCAAGACCCTATAATCAATCTTTTGGACTACAGACTATCGAATGAGGAAAGGATGGTCCTTGCAAAAGGGTTAACGTTTGTACCTACGTCTGCTCCTGATTCCTTTAATGTTAAGGTTGAATTACAACGGTTTTTCAGGAAAATTCATTTGAAATATTTCAGTAAAAATGTTTATGCCCCGGTAGCCGCTGCGACACCGTTCAGACCTTCCTCTACGTTCACTCCAAGTGCGTATATGATGAGCGAGAAAATACTCGCATATGAAAGAATTGTTCTTGAAGAAATCATGGATCTGATGGAGAAGAAGAAATATATAAAATACAATATCAGCAAGGAGGAAAGACTGGCATTATCTGCATTAGGAACCAACGATGCAATTGTGATCAAGGCCGCCGACAAGGGCGGGGCGGTTGTCCTACAAAACACACAAGACTACGTAGCTGAAATAGAGCTCCAATTGGGGATCAGAGACAGTTATTGCCCCATACCAAGGGATCCTACGTCGGAAGTTAAATCGTTGATTGAGGAGATAACCATGGATGGAGTGGCAAAGGGTTTCTTAAGTCAACCTGAGTGCGATTTTTTTTAAACAAAAGGGAAGCCAGGATCCCGACCATCTATACCCTTCCCAAAATACATAAGCGCCCAGAGAAACCGCCAGGGAGACCAATTGTCTCCGGATGTGGATCTGTTTTGGAACCACTCAACCAATTCATAGATCATTTTCTCCAACCTTGGATACCTGAGACTAAATCATATGTGCGGGACACAATGCACATTATTCAGCTGTTGGAGGGACAACCGTTTGACACCCAAACCCAATTACTTGTCACGCTGTATGTATCCTCTCTCTATACCTCCATTCCCCAGGCTAGGGCCCTTGAGGTGATTAGAGCTACCCTTGATAAGAGGTCGAGACCGCATTGGACACCAACTGAATTCCTTATAGGCCTCTTAGAAATTGCGATGAAGCATAATTATTTTGTATTCATGAAGCAATTCTACTACCAATGTAAAGGCGTTGCGATGGGCGCTACCTATGCGCCGAGCCTGGCCAATATCTTTATGGATTCATACGAGGAGGAACATCTTTACAGCCATCAAAACCCATTCATCAACCAAATTATGGTTTGGAAACCTTATATAGATGACGTTATAATGATTTGGACGGGCACTGGCGAGGAACTTGAGCAATTCTATGACTGGTTGAATACAAGATCAATTGATATCCAATTCACTATGACGAATAGCAACAAAACAATTGACTTTCTTGATCTTACATTTGAAGTTGATGATGGACGGTTAATTTGTGATCTGTATCGCAAACCTACAGAAAGGAATACCCTCCTCAAATACGATTCCCACCACCCACGCAGCCTTAGGGACAACCTCCCGTACAGTCAATACCTTAGATTAAGAAGGAATTGTACACGACGAGCTGATTTCTTTAAAGAAACTGAGATCCTTACTACTCGCCTCAAGGAGAGGGGTTACCCAACTGGTCTACTGAAACGCGCACGGAAACGCGCCTGGTACTGCCCGAGAGACCAACTCTTACAAGTGAAAGAGAGAACAACGAAAATGGAGAATATTGTATGTGTAACTACATTCAATACTAAAAGTAATGACATGAAGAAGATTATGAAAAAATACTGGAACCTGGTTGCCAGTGAGCTTCCAACTACTGAGGAACCATTATTTGCCTTCAAACGAGGCAGGAGTGTGAAAGATAATGTTGTCAAGGCATATCTGGAACCACCTAAACCTCTTGGACTTAGAGATCACCTGGGTTTACCTCCCCTCCTGTGCCACTACAAATGCGGTCACTGTAAAGCCTGTCCTTTGACAGTGGAGGGCTCCTCTTTTTCATATCATAACAGAACATACAAATCCTTGAGTTTCACAAATTGTAACAGTACCAATTTAATCTATGCAATAAGCTGTCCCTGTGGCCTCCTATACGTGGATCAAACCACGCAAAAGATAAAAGTCCGGATACTCCAACACATGAGTCGTATCAGATGTAGTACACAAGGGGCCCCCATGGTGGACCACTTTCTTGCGCAGAAACATCAGCCTGAGGATATCAAATGGTGGGTGCTGGAAAAGGTGATTTTAGCTCCAAGAGGCGGTTCGATTACATTCAATCTAAAGAGAAAAGAATGTAGGTGGATATATTCCCTTGACACAGTACAACAGGGTTTGAATGAGTTTGAGGAAACATCTAGACAGATGGGTCAATTATAATCCACGGTTTCTTTTCTCTTTGATATATTCTGAACTGCACAGATATCACTTAAAGGCTGCCGGCCATTGAACTCTCGTTTTTCTAGAGTAGGTTAGGTAGTGGATGTGAACGCTTGCCTAATCTAACTTAATCTACATTCCTAGATTTATATGTCATGTAGAACTTTATATGATTTGTTTTTTGAAACTTTATTAAAGCACACGTTTTTCACATCCAATTCAAAAGGTCCAACGTCCTCCATCTCTTGAGAGATCATGTTGTAACGTGATGGGTTACAAATCATAGCGCGACTATGACTAAATTCTGTTCATGTTTGCTTAATGTGAAAATTATTATGCACAACAGTTGTATTAGGATTTTTACATTGATGTACTCTGTATGACATCTCACCAATGCCCTTTGAAACTTTATTGAAACATACTGTTTTTTACATCTAAATGAAAATGTTCAGTGTGCCCCATTTGGGATGAGATATTTCTAAATTTGTTTTTGTTCAGATAACTGTTTTACAAATCATAGCGTTACTATCTTTAACGTTTGGCTCAATGTGAAACAATTATTCTGTTTAATAATAGTATCAGAATATTTTTTATGGATGTATTCGGATGTTTGTTTTACATAGAGCTCTGTGCGACATGTCACCAATGTTTCTTGAAACTTTATCAAAACAAACTGTTTTCAACTTCTAATTGAAAATGTTCAGTATGTCTCATTTGCAAAGAAAATAATTTTTTGTAATTTATTTCAATTCTTTGTAACTGTTTTGGCCCATATAACAGCGTGACAATGCTGAATCTTTGTTCACGTTCGTTTTCTGTTGAAAAGTACTAGGTACATTAGCAGTATGAGGGCACTTAAATGGAGGAAATCTGATTCCTTATTTTGGCTCTCGGCGGCAAATTCCGTTGCCTAGCAAACATCATGACACATTCCCCGTTAGTCATGAGGACTCCTCAGAAGACTATACGTTTGACGTCAGTATAGAACGTAGTACGGTCGAACGGCTATCGCGTTCTATCAGCTGCCCCTGTTTCCCTTGACGCTGTCTGAGTTGCGTGGCAACCGACTTGGCGTTTTTTACGTTTTACGTCATACAGGGAGGGACCTGGTCGCTTTCATATATCAGCTGGCGTTTCTAACGCGGGTTCCCCACAGTAACGAAAGGTGGCACAGAAGCGTGAATCAAGACCGCTTGGAAGCAATTTGTTGTTCTCACTGAAAGTGAGTCCGCGAATAACACGTTGAAGCATCTCCCTTTTCGGTTTGCTTTTCCAAGGTTATACAACTAAGCTTGCGTTTGTTATTTACCTTATAGACGCAGTTAGATTCTTCTAACAACTCCTGTTTCAAATTGGATTTGACGGCTACCATTCGCTCTATCAAGTATTGTAGCTTACAAGTCAACTTTAAGGTGAGCCTTGACCAGGTCCCCAATCGTCCATTCTTAAAGCTGTGACATCTATGTTTGAGTTTATTTTTCGCAACTTTGAACCTAAAACTGAGCCTGTCACCATTAGCCCCCTGTTAAGGATGACCTTTAACCGGGTGGTTTGCGCTGTTCAAATAGACTTTTTATACAACAACCGCCTTCTTTATCATGATGGGAGCGCTGTTCAGTCGGAACAAACTGTAGATCTGTTTCTGTACCAATTTTATGAGTGGTCTCTTTTTTAATTAGCCCCCGTTAATTGCCAAGCTCATCCTGATAATTATGTTGCTAATAACTGAATCAATACGCATTACCCGCTTTCCCTATTATGGTAAGAGCTTTAGTTAACCCTATGAGTTGCCTTTTAATTGGCTCTTGGTTATGATTTCACCCAGGTAATTACGTTACCATTAATTGAATTTCTACCACGTTGAGAGCTCGAGCTTGTTTTACTCCTAAACGATTCACATGTCACGCTTGTACAATGATTTTGTTAGTTTCTTAGTTCCCAGAATTGTTGGTGGAGCTTTTTTCGTATTAATGGTGATGGGTTGATGATTGTACGTCATCCAATACCATTTGTTTGAATTAATTTTTAGAAACTCCGCTGGATGAATGCATCGGACCCACTATGTGTGAATATTAGGCCATCCTAGACCAACGGCTAGGTGAGTCATGGCCATTTTTGGTAGTATTGGGACCATATGTATGTGACTATTTAGGACCAGCCTTTGACACGTACTTTACTTGCTTTTGTAGGTTGCCATTGTCAAATTTAAGTCCTGATGAAGACCCGCATGACGATTTAAGATCGCATATAAAGGGTTGAAACGTCGACAGTACCTAGGACCAGTTCAAGACTCGGTTTCATATAGAATCTGAATTTTCCGTGGAAACTGGGTCATTGTGCTCTTTCAAATACTGGCCGTCTTTTATTCTGTATATAAAAACTTTTGTATTCACTTTGTATATATTGTACACTAATTGTGTCACTTATGTCACTTTGTCACTGATTCACCAATTCACTTAAATCTTTATAACTTTGGTAGCCATACTTTGCAAAAAAGAATGATATGGGTGTTGATATAAATGATGCAATTTATATATAAAGAACATTCTGCCACCCTACAAATCTGATTTTATTGTGATTTGTATACTGTCATTTCTTCATGTGGTCCTCTTAAATACAATTATTCTTAGGATTAGTTTTGTTTTCCTCTATTGATTAATGTACTTAGGTTCTTTTCTGATTCAATCACAACACAAAACAAAGCAATTGCTTGGACATACCCGACAGAACCACTGTATTTCGTATCAGACTTGAACATGGCATTAAATAAGAGGGCGAGTGCCGTGCCAATAAGTTCAGGGACTTGTTTAATCACGGAGACTGGGCAGGGATCGTAAGGGGATCCAGACCTGGTGGAAGCCAGGAGATTTATAGTATCTCGATTTTCCAGCGGGGAGAACTTGTCTAGAGTAGGCCATGTGTCAGTTGCAATTCTGGCAATCACTCATGGCTCATGCGTTCCTTCTATCGGGGAGCCAGAGAGCTGAATTGTGTGCACACCAGAACGCCATTGCCTCGAGGCGAGTGCACTGCTGCCGCAGAGGGAAGCGGAAAGCCACCGCAGTGAGAAAGGGAAGGGAAAGGAAAGCAGGCTGCCGGTCGGGCGGCCGGCCCTCGGCTTCACACCTGTCACTCGTCTCCATCTGCCGATTCAAACGGCTTACAGGCTGGTTGCTCCCTGCCCCCCCCTCCCCTGTGGTGTGCAGTGCAGACCAGAGCGCGGGAGCGCGACCGCAGGTGGCCGCCAGAACTCGCAGCCTTTGCAGCAGCGGCCGCGGGCAAAATTCGGGAACGGCCCGGTCGCGGCGGGAGCCGGCCGGGGGCCACGAGAGCTCTTGGTCAGCTCAGGGCCAGTCTGGAAAGCGGAGAGGATTGCAGCAAGGTCCTCTACAGCGGCAGGAGCATTCCAGAAGCCGCGGGAACACTCAGCAGCAGGAACAGTAGCAGCGAGGGCTTCCCCTGAGGCGGTGGGAGTCGCAGGAGCCACTGAGACCAGCCTGTACATCTGTGTATCTGCCGACGCGGGAGACAAGAGGTAAGAGGTGGAGGCAAGCGTGGCAGCCATTAGAGGTCACCGCTAAGTAAGAGCCAGAGGGTGCGGTCTGAGGGGTTGGTAGACTAGGTCTCCAGCTTGCAGCCCCCCTCGTGTGCACCGCTTGCTAACCCCCTCCATCCCCCTCCACCCCTCCGTGCCCTCAAAACAAAAAACACAGCTCAACCCAGGGGCCCACATCAGCACTAGTACTGGTATTCCCTCCCCCCCAGCACAATCAGGCACAAACAAGCCTAGCCCCAGCAAACGGCGCAAAAAGAGATGACGCTGAGGAAGACTAAATCCTGCACGGAGGATGAGGGGGAAGTGAACCCTGAGAGTCTAGCACAAAGAAGGGTAACCAGAAGCATAAGCACCCAAAAATCCCAGGATCTGGTCTCTGGCAATTCCCTCCCCCAAGGCCTTATCACTCAATTCTTTCAGGCCTCAAACTGCCCCTCACCTTTGGATGAAACGTCACAAGATCCCGCGACCAATGCCATACCGGGGATCCCAAAGATCCACCTGGACCCAAGGGACTCTTACGCCTGCGAGTCTGCTAACTTCGAATCACCTGGGAGCCTTGATGCTTGTTTTCAGCCTGAGCCCAGGACAAAGAGCCCGATTAGGGTCACTGCCGACATTCACGATAGGCCAAATCTGGGGGCAAACGTGGATTCAGATACTGGGAGGACAAGCGAGGCTGTCGCATCCTCCTCCCCAAAGAGCACAGGCACAGGCAAGGGTCTGAATGCAATTGTGACACCTAGGGAAATACAGAGGCCAATCCCCCAAGGTACGGAGGTTCGAACAACTTCGTTCTTACTAAAATTGGAACAGACCATTGAACGAACACTTGAAACTACCCCTATTAATTTAGGAAGAGCTAAGGCCCCGAGAACTGCACAAACGGAGGGTTGGAGTCCGCTGAGTTTAACTCATCACCAAGACTTAACCGACCCAATTGATGAACCCACCTCTAAAGACCTTAACTTGTCAGCAATAAGAGAAGTCCAGGACACAATGGCCAGGGCACTGCTATGGCAGTCCGCAAAGATGGAACTCCAAATCGATCTTTTGCAGTCGATAGCCCAGCATTTGGTGTGCCAAGATGATAAGCTGGCAAAGCTGGAAGTCCAACTTAACGTCCAACAAGCTCATGCCGCCAGCACCAATTCCTGTGACGTCTTAATTGATAAATGGGCAAGTCTACCTGAAGTCTTAAAAGAGATGCTTGCATTAGCCAAGGGTCAGGGCGAGACAACCACGCAAGAACAAGCCGCACAAAAGCCACCACCACAGACGACAGAGCATGCCGAAACAGCAACCCTTAGCACAACGGGCAATAGCGCCTCAAAGGTTCCCCTAGTAGGGCCCCGCATTAACTTTACTTTGGCTAATAAAGGGAATGGTGACCCCGAGGTCTCGGATCTCGAGACCGTTAGTGATGACCTGTCTGTTACTACCTCTCAGGCGGAGAGGGTCGAAGGAGCATTAGCAAGTGCCAAAGCCCCGTTATCAAGGAGAGCCAAAAAAAGACTCAAAAAACAACTTAAGAAGTCCAAAGCTAGAAGCAGAAACACACCCTCGGTGGTATCAACCCTGGGCGACACTGAAACTAAACGTATCCCTAAACCACTCTTCCCCATTTTCATACCCAAGCAGGTGTCTAAAATGGACAAGTCATGTGACGCACCTCTTGTTCGCGGTGAGGCCCAAAGTCAACAAATCCCTCTCATGGAGGGTCAAACCAATGAGCCTCTCCAACAAAGGCCTTCACAGGTGGCCGTCGCCGCTCCATTAAGTGCCCCCAGCCCTTCTGGTTGGGTTCTGAAACATGAGTCTGTAACAAATCCCAAACTACAACAGGGCGCACAGCCAGTACAGTCTAGAGTGGTAGGTCTACAAACTGAGGGGCAGGGGAATCAGCAACCAGGAGTCGCACTCAAAAATTACCTAAATTTAGCATCAGACCAGGGGGAGTGGCAAGGATGTCCGAGTGTGGAAGGCCAATCAAGCATGGGGCCCAATGGGCAGCAGCCAGAACCCACTCACAAAAACCCTTTAAATTTCAGTTACCAGAGGCTAAAGCTCCAGGGAGAAGGGGTGAGTTTGTGGTCCATCACACAAAAAAACAAACAATCCACCTATGAGCTGCAGTTAACCCCA
Source organism: Triturus cristatus (assembly GCF_964204655.1). Classification (NCBI taxonomy): domain Eukaryota; kingdom Metazoa; phylum Chordata; class Amphibia; order Caudata; family Salamandridae; genus Triturus; species Triturus cristatus. The sequence continues at coordinate 327,301,016 of NC_140590.1, read as the reverse complement.
AGGTACACAGCAAAAGGCTCATTTGACATCTTGAACAGGTCCAACATTGTCCGCCTGTTTGGCCATATTGCCTCCCTGGCCCAAATCACCTCAGAAAATATTGAGTGGGTGATATTCAAGAGACTGGAGACAGACACTCATGACGATTCCACCATAATCGGACTTGCGAGTCAGCAAGTCCAACAGGCTGTCCTTAAGGAAGCAACACTGTTCGCTGAATGGGGCATTGAAGTTGTTGCACCAAGTACACTGAAATATCCACACGTCCTGTTGCCGCAACAGGACACCCCAGAACCGTCATCCATTCTTAAAGGCATAAGGCACATCCGCCCAGAAATAGGGGCGAAATCAGGGCGGGCAAAAACCCCGCTAAAAATCAAAATCCAGCAAAATGACGGGCAACGGAGCGTGCAGCGGCATTTCCAGACATCGGATCACCTGGAGGCCACATGGAGACAGTGTCCCTAACCTAATAAACAGCCATGTAAATAACGCCTGTTCAAATCCACTTAGGGGCCTAGTCCGCGAGTTATCCATTATCTCATGGAATATTGCGGGGATGAGCAACATCTTTAGGGACATAACTACACCTGAATACCTCGCACAGGGGGACATACTGTGTATTCAGGAAACCTGGGCAAGGGCAACGACCGCCATCGGTGGCTTTTACGAACATTTTAAACCAGCGACCAAAAGGACAATCTTTGGACGCCCGTCAGGGGGCCTCTCTATCTACGTAAGTCATGCGTGCAAAATTAACACAACTGAATTAAAGTTGGGGTCTCCTGATCTTCAAGCCATCCTAATCAGTGGGTTGTCATCGGGTCGAAAATCTCGCCCCTTTCTACTAATTAATTGTTATTTCAACCCAATTAAGTATCCATCCTCCCAGGCCATGGAATCACTTATTTCAATTTTGGAAGATCTTTTAATAAATTGGAAGGACCAAGACGTAATAATCGCGGGCGACTTCAATCACAGAGGCTTGGGTTTAATTTCGGAGACTCCATCAAGCAAGAAGTCAGTCCCACTGACTGAATTTCTCGCAAATTTTAAGCTGCACTCCACCCATAGAATACAAAAAAAGACCCAACCTGAATGGACCACCATTCCGACCTTTAGAAATGTCTCTACTATAGACTACATCTTTATCAATGAAGGGCTTGCCCACAATCTTTGCAACTTCACAGTGGACGACAGAGAGGAAAGCGATCATAGGCCCCTCCGCGCCACATTCAATCTGGCGCGGGTACAAGCAGAATTACAAGCAGTTATTGGAACTACCACGGGGGAGGAACATCACAATGTGCTTAAAAGAATAAAATGGTCAACCAATCTCAGTCATAGCCTGCTAGACTATGTAGCTAGAAGGGAGGAAGAACCTAACCCAGTTCAAACTAAGAACATCATCCACCTCTGGGAAACTCTGACCTCCGACTTATTGGAACGTCTGGGCAATAACCATCATCCAAGAAGTCGCCAATTCCACTCTGATCCTCGCCGTGCAACATCGTGGTGCCTGTCACAGTGTAAGCGTGCTCTAAATAAGGCAATCAGGGCACAAAAGAAAGGCACTCATTTGTCAGGGAGATACTCCATTGCTGCTCTGCGAACAGACTATAAAAAGAAAGTCTGGGCCCACAAAAAACTGCAGACTGAACAGAATTGGTTGACTGTGTTCTCCTTAATTAAAGGTAATGACAATAGCAAGCTTTGGCGTTTCATTAACAGTCTGACCCCCAGAGGAGAGCAAAAGGAAAATAGTGTTGCAGGGAAAGTGTGGGAACAGTATGCCAAGGGGCTGTATACCTGTGAGTCAAATCAGGCCACTGCAGGAAGCCGTGCGTGGTCCAAGGTGGCGGCGGAAATTATCGAACCCGAAAGAGCTACGTCAGAAGGCGTAAACTCGACCTGCACCGGATCATTCACAGAAATGGAGGTACTAAAGTGCATCAAGGCCATAAGAACTGATGGCGCTCCAGGCCCAAATGGGATTCCGGCCCAGGTTCTGAAAACCGCCTCAGCCTTTTTTGCATCCAGACTCACCCCTTTATTTAACCATTCTTTTGCCACGGCAATGTTGCCATCCTCTTGGAAAGGTTCTATTCTATTCCCCATCCATAAAAAGGGGGACCACACGAACCCGGCCAATTATAGGCTTATAGCTCTCCTCGACATAGAAGCAAAGATATACGCCCGCCTTCTTCTCAGGGATCTGGAGGATTGGGTGGACAAGAACGGCATTCTTCCGCCCACACAGACCGGCTTTAGGGCCCATAGCTCCACTCTTGACAACATCTTAGCCCTTTCCTACCTCGCGAAGAAGGCCAATACGAGGAACAAACCGCCCCTGTTCTGCTGTTTCATAGACTACTCCACAGCCTTTGACCGAGTGAACAGGGGCCGGCTCTGGGCAAAACTTGACTCGTGGGGGCTACCACAGGCTCTGCTAAAAGCTATAAAAGCGCTCTATGAGGGCACCTGGGTCAAGGTGAAGCTAAGCCCCACAATAACAACTGAAAGAATTGAAACCAACTCGGGCCTCAAGCAGGGGTGCGTCTTGGCCCCCATGCTTTTCAACTTGTATACTGCGGACATGGGGACAGCTCTGAAAGATGCCAACTTAGCACCTCCAAAACTGGGGAGGCTCGTCTTGGGAACACTCCAGTATGCAGACGACACGGTGATCATGGACCACACTAGGGTGGGGCTCCAAAGAGCCTTAAGCAGTTTGGCCCTATACAATAAGTCAAATAACTTACGGATCAACGTGAGTAAGACCAAAATCGTCATTTTTGGCAAATACCCCCTCAAAAAAGAAGCTTCATGGTCTCTGGGGGAGCACCGTATCGTCACTGCCCCATCCTACAACTATCTGGGCACCTGGGTCTCTGAGAGTGCCTCTGCAGTCAAACATCTGAAGGAGCTTAAACCTAAAATTAACAAAACCATTCTGTCGTTAAGACGCTTATGCCACCGCTTGGACAGTCCCTCAGCAGAACCAATGTTGACAGTGCTCCGGGCAAAACTGATCCCTGCCATTGCATATGGGCATATAGCCTACCCTGGTGCATTTGACAAAGTGGTAAACGCGGCCCAAGCGAAAGCCTATAAGATGGTGCTACAGGCCCCTAGATACGCAAGGAACACTAGATTAAGGCTAGAAATAGGCCTTAAGCGACCGGAGCTGGTATTACTGGGGGACCTTTTAAAACTCTATATTAGAGTATTGAAAGCACCAGAACATTCGCTAAAGCACTCCCTAAAATCAATCTTTGATGAGGTGGGCTCCCCCTGGTACTCAAAGGTAGGACAAGCTATTGCAGCATTGAAAATCGAAAGAAGGAGTTTGCCCCTGCACGAAATTCCTTTCTCAGCCTGGGCCCAAGTAGTTAAGCGCCAAGTCCGGATCATCTCTTTTGGACTTGACCTTGCATCTCTTCGGCAAAATCCACTAACTCAGGCCCTGGACAAATCATATATTCCAGGTAAACCCCAACCTTACCTGCAAGATCCAGTATCCACTTGCGCGAGAAAGAAAATTTTGTATTTTCGACTTTTGGCCCTCAGGATCATGGACTTCAACCCCAAATGGGCCCGTACGGATGGCACCCTGGCCTGTCGTCTATGCAATTACCGCAGAGAATCCTGGCTACACTTGCTGTGCTGCTGCACAAAGCTGGCCAATGATCGCCATCGCTTGCTGCTTCCGATTTTACGGAATACGGACTATAGAACTTGCAGAGAGGCTTCGGACTGGTGCCTCTCAGTCTCCACGACCTGTTTGATAGCCAGAGTTGCGAAATTTATACACCAGGTAAAAATGGCACTCGACTCCCACTTAACGGCATTGTTTGTAAAGTAACTGGAAGCCTTCCGCCCCAGTTATCTAACCTGGGCTGGTTTAAAGATCCACGAAGAATCCATCTTTCGTCAACAGCCCTTGGTACATGAATTGACTCTACCGAACTTTCATGTGCCTCCCCTTATCAGTTGGGAAATACTGGTACAACCTACACATCACTCCTTTTAAAAGAACTCTGCTTTGGACAGCTAATCAGGACTAATATGTTAATATTTAACCCAAAGTGACTTTCACTTTTGTGTGTGGATGGGACTTGTGAGGGGGTGAGTCGGGACGTTCATAAAGCTTCTTTTTTTCTTTTATTTTATCTTATACTGTAAAGATTTTAAGTAATCATGCAGTTTATTATTAAAATTGTCAAAATTGTCTATCGGGGAGAGTCTAAAAGACGAGAAAATGGCTTCCACCTTCTGTAGAAAGTATAAGGCAATTTTCTCGTATAGTTCTGGACTACTCTGAATTATAGGATGGCGGGGAGCGGCCAATTTGGTTAATGTCCTAAAAAGTTCTCTAGTTGATGATTTAGCCCGTGTAATTTGATCTATGAAGAAGGCCCTTTTTGTATTAAATAGTAGCTTTTTGTAAAGGGTGAGACTCTGTTTGTGAAGTTCTTTTCCTGTCTCATTTTAATATTTTCTCCAGTTGCCTTCTAAACGCTTACAGGCAAGTTTTTGTTTCCTCAGATGTTCGGAATACTAGGGGGCGAAAGGTTGGGAATGCTTGGAAACCCATTTTTACACCGGGGCTAGTTTGTCACATGCTGTCTATATCTACTCTGTATAGCAGTTTGTGGCTTCCTCCACTTCGGTGGGAAGAGAGCAAGCCATTGCCGTAAGAAGGTCTACTAGCTCTGTACTCTTAATTTTCTTCCAGGCTCTTGTTTCTAGCTGCTTCTTGGATGCTCCCATACTATAGTGAGGGTTAGGAGTTGCTAATTTGAACTGTATCGCCACATGATCTGCCCAATCAAGTGCAGCATCCTAGTGCATGTTAGTTGTGGGTGGTTGGAGAAAATCCCATCCAGGGTATGCCCTGCGACATGAGTGGGACCTTCTACGTATTGCCTTAATTCTCCACTGTTCATCATCTCGACAAGAGTAGTTGTTTCAGGGTCAGATAGTGCTTCCAAATAAAAGTTAAAGTCCCCAAGGATCGTGATAGAGTGGGAGCAGAGCTCATCCTCTAACAAAGTTCTGACTGAAGTTAGAAACACACTTCTTAGGCATGTTGGTCTATATAGAAGGAAGCCTTTAAAAGATGCGGGGTGTAGAAACTAAAAGAAAATGCTTTGCATGCTGAGTTAGATGCTGTCAGGAAGGCCACACGTAATGAGCTATAGTTTTACTCTTCACAGGCATACTGTCCTCCGTTTCATTATATCATGGGTACACCATGAAGTGAGTCTGTGGGTAAGCGAAAAGAGATACAAACTGCCCCAATTGGTGGCAGTCCCTCTGTTGCACTTGGGTCAGGGTAGCGGAGACTCTAACACCTTCCACAGATCCATCCTTCTCCTGGGGAGAATGAGGCAGGGGGAGGTTTACTCTCCTCATCCACTCCATCATCCATGACAAGAAGCATGGTTACCTCAGACTTCTCGAAGAGGGGTTTGAGGTGGCTGACGTGCAGAATCCTCAATAGATTTCTATAATTTTTTAAGTCCACCAGATAGGTGACCTCACTCTTGCGCTCTTTCACCTCATAGGGGCCAGACCAGCAATCTTCTAGGTCCCTGGGCTCCAGAGGCTGCATCACTCGCACTTTTTCACTAGGCTGAAACTCGATCGGATTGGCCTTCTGGTCATGGAGCCATTTCATGACCCCCTGGCTGGCTCCTTGATTTCCTTTGGTTTTCTTCCAGAAGAGCTTCAGCTGCATAGTTCACCACATCCTGGGGGCTTTCCTGGGAGCTTTGCTCCCAACCCTCCTTCACCAGACTGAGAGACCCTTAGACAGGGTGCCCGAATGGAAGCTCAAAGGGGCTGAAGTCAACCCCCTTCTGCTGTATCTCCCTGTATGCAAACACCAGCTATGGCAAGGGGAGACCGCATTTGTTTTTTACATTTTTTTTCTGTGGCTCCTTAATGCTCTGCGAATTTGTGTCAAAATAAAAATGTTGGCCTCTGGCAGTGTCCCAACTTCAGGCCTAGGGGGTCAGGGTATTCCTACTCTGCTCCTCTGTGTGTTTTGTTAACATTTTTCGTGGGACTCAGGCCGAGTCCAAAGATGGCTGCTACTTCTGCATGGGTGAAGTGGTGGCAACCAATCAGATCGCAGCATGAGATCTGCCAGATCTGCGAATTTACATTAATCTTTTTTTTTTAAATTGCTTAAAAACTACTGAACAGATATACACCATATTACCAAAAGAGTTCTTTCTAGACTAAGATCAAGCTTGCTGCCAAATTTAGCGTAATTTAATTCAGCTGTTCAGGCTAGAGTCTTGGGAAAAATCCCAATGGTGAACTGCTTGGTGAAAACACGTTTTGGGACTCATCCTTTCTCGGCACACACTTGACAAATCACTAGACACTTTCCAGACAGCAGCTGAAGTTAGTGGCAAACTGGTGACCCATCGATATATATATATATATATATATATATATATATATATATATATATATATATATATATATATATCGACCGAGTTCCCATAGGAAATCTGAAAATTCTATTTTGAATAACTTTGGCGCCGGTTGACGAATCCTCACGAAATTTTCAAAACTAATGGGGCGCTCCGCTCAGCTCCTACCCTGAAAGTCTCGGGGTGATTCATCAAGCTGGGGCCGAGAAAAAAGGGGGGTCCCAAAACGCGTTTTCCCCATGCATTTTCCCATAGGACCTTTAGTCGAAGGTACAGCCCGAACGGCTGAACAGAATTACTTGAAATTTGGCAAAGAGGAAGTCCTCAGGTCAGGCATGTGCCTTTTGCATATATGGTGTCAATCTGTTCAGTAGTTCCTGAGAAAATTGCAGTTAAAAGTACATAAATATCTATATGCGCGCACCGTGCGCGCACGGTGCCGTGCACGAGCATAATTCTGATTGGTGGTTAGATGTCAGTCAACATTCGAATCGGTCGAAATCAGGAAGTGTCGGACGCCATTTTGTGTGTGACAGTGAAAAAGAAAGGTGGAGAACGTGAAAAGAGGGCAGGGTAGAGAGTTCCTGACCCCCTAGCCTTTGTCAGGGGGTCCCTGAAGGACCCCGAAGGGTGAAAAAAACATTTTTTTTTCTTTTTTTTTTAAATTGCGGGGTGCGCGCACCGTGCGCGCATGGTGAAAAACCCTTACAAAAAAAATAACATTTTAAACTGTTTTATTACAGGATACAGTCAATCTATAACTATGTACATAGGTAGTTTATTGTAAAATAAATATATAAAAAAATAATACATACATTAGCATTTAAAAAACCTTACAAATTCACAAAAAAAAACATAGGTTTCACACACGTTATAGTTAGAAATTAGCATTTAAAAAACCTTGCAAATTCACTGAAAAAAACATAGGTTTCACACATGTTCTAGTTAGCTGGACATTTCACTCGTAAAAAAACATTGAAATTCCCCTGTTATACTTAGTTCAGGTAACTATAACTCGCGCGACTGCAATCCACTGCTGATGACGTCACATATTACATCACTGATGACATCATCCAGTGAATGTGTCTTTCTGTAAAATAAATATTTTTTATATATGTATATCTAAAGGTTAATGGAAGAATAAACGGGTAATAAAGTGTCTAAATGGATGTTTTTTTTTGTAAAGTTAATTGTATGACTGACTTATTAACAGTATCTTAGTGAATACAGTGATGTAATATGTGACGTCATCAGCAGTGGATTGAGGTTGCGCGAGTTATAGTTAGCTGAACTAACTATAACGGGGGAATTTCAATGGTGTTTTACGAGTGAAATGTCCAGCTAACTATAACATGTGTGAAACCTATGGTTTTTTCAGTGAATTTGCAAGGTTTTTTAAATGCTAATTCCTAACTATAACGTGTGTGAAACTTATGGTTTTTTAAGTGAATATATATATATATATATATATGGTGCATTCCGCAAATATTCAGGCTCTGATTCCTTTGTTTTACGGAAAAGTAAGCACTCACGGGTGGCGTTTGAAGATATTTTATCCTTCCAGAAACAAACGCGTTTCAGCGGTCTGGCCTTCTTCGGTGTTACTGACACACCGGAAGCAGCCGTCATTTTAACAGTCATTCAAGTGCTTAACAATTGAAAAGGGACTCCACAAAATGCGTTTGAAATGAGCGCCATCTTGTTGTGTGTAAAATACAGTTATGTTCGTATCACTGTAATACATATGCAAATGCATTATAGACCACAAAATATCACAGTTGCAAATCACAATCAAATCATCTTTTCAGATGCCATGGTCAGTGATCTGTTAAAATTCAGATGTAAGAACTTGAAAAGTCCTAGAATAAACAACATAACCAATGAAGAAAAGCAGGCACTAAATAACCTACTCCAGGATACCTCTATAATAATCAAGCCTTCGGACAAAGGCGGAAACGTGGTTTTACAAACCAGAGTGCAATACTGTGAGGAAGCCCTGCGACAACTATCAGATACCAAGTATTATGCAAAGACAGCACGTGAAGCATATCAAGAAAGTATACGCAGCTATGAGACTCTCATCAGGAAATGGTATGATAGATCATTGTTGGGGACTGATGAACATTTATTCCTGCGAAATATGAATCCAGTCATAGCAACCTTTTACCACATCCCCAAGCTTCAGAAAGACAACCTACATCCACCAGGTAGGCCGATTGTGTCATCTCAGGGCAGTCTAACAGAACATTTGTCCATGTTCATCGATCATTTTCTATTTCCATTTGTGGTGGAACTGAAATCATATGTGAAAGAAACTAAAGACTTTTTGAATAAATTTGCAACTGTAATTTGGAACCCTCCATATCAACTAGTAGTGTTGGACATTACCAGCTTGTATACCTGTATAAATCACGAGGACAGCTTAAAAGCCTTACAATTTTATTTGAACAAAAGACAGCTACGCTTTGCAGAAGACAATCTAATGTTGATTGAATTTGCCAGATTTTGTCTCACTAATAACATCTTTTTATTTGAAGACAAATATTTTAAACAAATCTCTGGTACGGCGATGGGCACCTGCTTCACCCCCAGCTATGCAAACTTGTTCGTAGGCTGGTGGGAGGAGCAGGTGTCCAGAACCTATGAATGTGGAACAACGAAAGGTAGAGCTGTGGTTTGGCATCGATATATTGATGACCTTTTTATGGTGTGGGAGGGCACGCCAGAGTCAGCTAATGAATATATCAATGATCTGAATAGCAACAATCTGAACCTATGCTTCTCGGGCACAGTTAGTCCAGTGGCAGTGGACTACCTGGACCTGAGTGTGTTCGTATCTGAGGGTGAACTACACACGGCTCTTTTCCGTAAATCAACAGCGGACAATTCAACTCTGTATGCAACTACCAATCATCCACCTAAACTCGTACAGAGCATCCCATATGGTGAGCTTTTAAGATTGAAAAGAAATAGCTCAAGAGGATGCGATTTTGAAATAGCTGCTAAAGATTGTATAGCCAGATTTCAGGTGAGAGGTTATGAACCTATTCTTTTAGAAAAGCACTTCTGAAAGTAAGAGGGATTCCCAGACAACATTTACTGAAAGACAACAGTATAAATAAGAGAGTGTCTAATAATTTAGATGAGGGCAAGTTCAGGATGGTTACTACTTATTCAGCAGAAGCTAATTTTCTGAAACGGATGCTTAAGAAAAATTGGCACATTTTTAAAACGGACAATATCATAAGTAAAGATATCCCGGCATACCCATTGGTCACCTTTAAAAAGGCACGATCACTGAGAGATAAGTTAGTACATAGCCATCTTGACAAGGAAGTCCAATCTACGAGAACCTTAAGAGAAATGCAAGGATTTTTTCCATGTGGGAAATCTAAAGCCTGCTCAAACAGCAAAAGGGTTCTGTCGTATAATATTCCAGACATAAAAAAGAAAAGATCGAGAACTAAATTTATGACCTGCAGTACATCATATGCAGTTTATTGTCTAACCTGTCCTTGTGGCCTTTGCTACATTAGTAGCACTATCCATCCTTTAAAAAATCAGAATATTGGAACATCTAAGGGCGATCGCCAAAAAGGATGCATCGTACCCCGTAGCGAGCCATTATGCAGAAAAACATTCGAGCGATAGAAATATGCTACAATATTATGGCTTAGATTATGTGGCCGAGAGTATAAGAGGAGGAGACCGAATTCAGAATTCAAATACCTTGCAGGCTAGAACCGCGCTTTATTATAGACTTACAAACAAAATTCCCCAAAGGTCTGAACACTGGTGAGGAATTAGCATCACACCTGGGCTCATGAATAATAGACTGATAATGATAAGAAGTTCTCCCAAGGATGTTATCTTGTGTGTCTTATGAAATGTGTATTTATTAAGAATTGGAATGAAAGGGACTCTTTGCCGATCCACGGCAAGATTTGTATTGATCACTATGTCACAGTGCTGTCACAGTGCTGCTTAGCCGATACACAGCAGAATCAATGTTTAAATAATATTGAATAGGGGCAGAAATTTGTCTCTATCATATAATTGAAAGTATACTGTGAGCATTTTGAATTCGCTCACACAAGCTTTTAATATGTATTTTATTATATGATTTGATTGGGATTTGCAACTGTGATATTTTGTGGTCTATAATGCATTTGCATATGTATTACTGTGATACGAACAGAACTGTATTTTACACACCACAAGATGGCGCTAATTTCAAACTCATTTTGTTGAGTCCCTTTTCAATTGTTAAGCACTTGAATGATTGTTAAAATGACAGCTGCTTCCGGTGTGTCAGTAACACCGAAGAAGGCAGACCGCCGAAACACGTTTGTTTCTGGAAGAATAAAATATCTTCAAACGCCGCCCGTGAGTGCCTACTTTTCCATAAAACTAAGGAAATAGAGCCTGAATATATATATATATATATATATATATATATATATATATATATATATATACACAATGAGAGAGAGAGAGAGATAGATATAGATCTGCATAGATACTGATACAGGCAAGTAAAATAGCTGGTGCGCCCTCTGCACCTCTGCAGATATTTCTCTGTGACCCTCAGGTCAGAGATAGAAATCAAGCGGGCTCAGACTTTTATCATTTTAAGAATCATTAAATTAGCTCGATCAACTAACTGTATGAAGTGTTATTTAGCATGGTAGACAATGGCAAAATCTGGATTCATAAGTGCTGCCTAAAGCCAAACATTTAATGTGTATGTGTATATGTGTGCATGGTAACAGAGATTTTATATATATATATATATATATATATATACGTTTCACCAGCTCCACCTTTGCGCTGCCTCACCACTTACACGGTGGGTGCTGCGAAGGTGATGACGGAAGATCACTCGTATGTGCGTATGAAGAAGGCATTGCACACTCACGGGACTGTATTGCCATAAATATTTTTAATTAGCCATAAACAAAAAACACTGCGACAAATGTGTTTCTGCTATGAGCCTTTGTCAATGTCGGCTTCAATAGCATTCTATTGGTTATTTAATCAACATTAACCATCGCTATTGGTCGACGTTGTCTGCCCGTACAACAAAACAAAAGTCAGACCATTATGCCCATTCAGGGTCACTTTTTATATTCTTCATAGAAAATTTCGCCTTTCATCCTTCTTGAAATAAACAACTTGAGTGCGATTTAGCTGGCTGCTAAAAACACCTGCTTTAGTCCAGTATTGGAATTAGTGACATTGTGGCATCCACTGTGTTCCAAGGGACAATAAAGGAACCTGTCACCATCCTTCAGAAGGTTACAAGTATCCCCAGCAGCAGTGCATGAATGTACACACAGAGCACACCAATATAAAAAATATCTTTAAAATATTGTGCAAAACAAACAGGAATGTGACCAGCCCCTGTCACACGCAGTGGAGGACCAGTTATCTGGGATGAGTGAGCTTTGAAGGAAAGTGACGTGTGTGAACATAAACCCTGCCACTGTAACTGGATTGTTAACAAAAGTGAAAGTTTTGCTGAGGGTGTGGGGCTTCATCCCCTCAAGTCACCCTGCAAACGTTTAACCTGTTTAGATATTTTAGAGATAAATGGGGGAATGAGGGGAGCGAGCGTGAGTCCTACCACATCCTTCTGGGTTTCATATGTGCACACAGGCATCACTGTGCAAGCACGGGCCTAGCAAATGATGCGGTTGCCAATTGTTTTTAATTTGCCAATCCAAGATGGATCTGTAAATAAAAATAAATTACATTCCCAGCAGTGCAAAACTGCTGTTTATAAGGTTGAGTGGCCGATGGTATTTGCTGCCAAACTCTCCTAAATACATGAATAGATATGCATTGCAAAGACAGTAGATCTCACCCCACTCGACCCGAAGGTACCTAAGCACTTTACATGAACACCAGTTGCATTACAGAGGACACATTCTTTTTTTTTTTAATCCAGACGCACTTGCCACCGCCTCGAAAAGGCCTGGAGGAACACTAAATCCACAGAAGCCCACAACAACTTCAGAGCCGCCACCAACGCCCACCACCAACTCATCAGAGAAACGAGGAAAAAAGCGATCGAAGACGGAATCTCCACCCACGTGCACAGCAGCAAGGAACTCTTCAATATCATCAATGAGTTTGCCCAACCCACCAGCGAGTCTACTGACATCCCTCCCTCACAAGACCTCTGCGACAAACTCAGCACCATTTTCCACCACAAAATAAAGAGCATCTATGACAACTTCGACGAAGACAACCAACACACTGAACCCTCAACAACCACCCCCGACACCCGGAAACCAGTGATTGACAACTGGACAGCCCTCACCACCGAAGACACTGAAGACAATGAAGTCAATCCACTCAGAGGCCCCCACAGACCCCTGCCGTACCACGCACGCAACCTGGGAATCGTACTGGACTCCGAGCTCAAAATGGACCGCCAGATCAACTCCGTCACGTCTTTCTGCTTCCACACCCTCCACCTCCTTCGTAAGACCTTCAAATGAATCTCCCTCGAACACAGAAAAGACCGTCACTCATGCCCTGGTCACCAGCAGATTCGACTAAATCAATGCACTAAACATCTGAATAAACAAAAACCTCACCCGCAAGCTACAGAACATCCAGAACGCTGCCGCAAGACTGATCCTCAACCCGCCAAAACACTGCCACATCTCCCAGCACCTGCGCACACTCCACTGGCTCCCCGTCTAGGGGAGAATCACCTTCAAGATACTCACCCACGAACACAAGGCCCTCCACTGCACCGGAGCAGCATACCTGAACAGCCGACTCAAATTCCACACACCCCATCGGACCCTACGATCAGCCCAGCTCTCCTACGCCATGGTCCCCCGCAACAGAAAGACCAGATCGGGAGGCCACTCCTTCTCCTTCCTCGCGGCCACAGCCTGGACCCCCTTCTGCTCCACCTCAGACAGATAACATCGCTCCCCGTCTTCGCAAGTAACCTCAAAACCTGGCTCTTCGACAGTCCCACTCCTTGATGGAATGGATCCTGCACCCCGACCCCTAGCGCCTTGAGACCTTTATGGGTGAGTAGTTGCGCTTAACAAACATCTGATTGATTGATTGATTGATAGCCACGGGGAGATTAAGTGGCTTGCCCAGAATCCCAGGATGGTTGAGCCTCCCACAAGACTCGCACTTGGTGCTTCAAAGCCGGTAGCTGTAGCAGTTAAGCCACATCCTTTCTTCCACCAGCTGCGCATTTACTGCATGTGAAAACAAGCACAAACAATTCTCTTATGCAATCGAATATCTGCGTTTAGCCTCTTTGCCCGTGGTGCGTGATCCTAGACAAACACTCCACCTTCTTGTCTCTCAGTAACATTTGCAGGCGTCTTGAGTTTCAGCAGTTTCCGTTCCTCCCCCCCCCCCCCCCCTCCCGACCCCAAACAGGTCCGTGTTTTATTTATTTATTTAGTGTTTTATAGAGCGCGAACCAGACCCGTGAGGGTATCAGAGCGCTTTACAGAAGTAACAGGTGGGATACAAGGACATGGGGGGGAAAAGTCAAAGGGATAGGGACAGGTGGATAAAGCATATGGTAGAACAAACAAACATAATATCCGGATACATTTTGGGTAGGAACAAATCGATACATTAAGCTAGAGAAGCAGTCTCAACACCCGGGGGTCTGTTCGGAAGTGCAGGGTGGGTATCATAAGAAGAAAAGGCCCCGGGATAATGCTGTAACGATAGGCGAAGCCAGGTTACGGAGGTGATTGTAACGTGAGCGTTAGGAGAGGAATTTGGCCATTACGAAGGTTTTGGCCTCCTTTTTGAAGTGAGTCGGTATTCTTCTGATGGCGGGTGGGAGTGAGTTCCATATTCTTGGGGCAGCCCCAGAGAAGGCCCGATTGTACGTTCTTTTATTCCTGAAGCATGCCGGTTGGAGCAGAAGGTCTCTGGCGGACCGGGAGTTTCTGGCTCCTCCAGATATCATGAGTTTCTGGGCGAGAAAAGCAGGGGACTTGGAATAAAGAGCCTTGTGGGTGATGCAAGCCAGCCTAAATTGGATTCTGGCCTCAAGAGGAAGCCAGTTCAGAGCTTTAAGGTGGGGTGAGATATGGTCGTACTTCGGCGGCGTTGAGGCAGGCTTTCAAGGGTGCCAGAGAGCTCTTGGGTAGGCCTGCGAGGGTGGAGCAACCATATTCTAGCCTAGAGATGACTAGGGCCTGTATTGCCAATTTTAGATCTGGGGTGTCGAGGAATGGTTTCAGGTTTCTTAGGTAGTTCAAGTGAAATCTGGCAGTTTTGGCCATCGCGTTGATATGGCCTCTCATGTTCAAGTTGCTGTCTAAGGTAATTCCAAGGGATTTAGCAGAGTCCACATTGGTAGGAGAGCAGTTTAGCGCTGAGATAGCCTTGATCCAGTCTTGAATGTCTTTCAGGTGGTGCAATTAAGAGGAACACCGTATTTTTTGCGTTGGGTTTAAGCTGGTTAGAAGTGAGCCAGTGAACAGTAAACTTCAGGGTCTCATTCAGGGAGCGAATGTCCTCTGGAGAAGAGATTTTGATGTAGAGCTATGTATCGGCGGCATACATATTGTAGGAGATATTGGCGGTGCGCAGCACCTCTGCGAGCAGTTCAAGGTAAAGATTGAAGAGGGTAGGGGACAAGGTTGATCCTTGAGGGACTCCCACCGTGATCGGAGAGGAGGCGGACAGGTTACCGTTGATCAGGACTCTCTGTGAGCGATTCTGGAGGAAGGACCTAAACCAAGCAAGAACAGTGCCATCTAGGCCCATCCTAACATTGAGGCAGTTAAGGAGAATGACGATTCTCCAATTCTTATGCAGAGAGAATCTTGATTAATAGTATTGACTATTAGATAAATAAGATGTCTATAGTCTAAAAGAAAGACCATAAATGAAAGCGTACTTAGCTGTGTCGGAGCAGCAAACAAAAGAGGAAGATTGGAATACACAGTGGCTACTATGTTATGTTATATTATGTTAAGTGCATTTTATAGAGCGCGCTAACACCAAAGGCTTCATGGCGCTTTAAGACAGAGTGAGTGAGAGGGAAGCGTGAGTGACGATGTTTTTAACCAAGGGGTGGGAAGAGGTGAGTTTTGAGTGATTTTCTGAAATTCAGGAGGGAAGGGCTGGATTTGATGGAAAGAGGGAGAGGATTCCAAAATCCGTGAGCTAGGTGGGAGAAGCGATGACCACCGAATTTCTTGGTTTTGGCTTTAGGGGTGACTAGCAGATGAAGGTGGGCTGATCGAAGGTTGCGCGTTGGTCGATGGGGAGTGATTAGGGATTTGAGAAATGCGGGGCTGGCGCAGTGGAGGGCCTTGAATGTGAGGCAGGCCACCTTGAAAGCTGCCCTTTGGCTTATTGGTAGCCAGTGCAGGCTGTGAAGTAGAGGTTTTGCCGCTTGCCATCTAGGAGTTTTATGAATGAGGCGGGCCGCTTGGTTCTGGACAACCTGAAGGCGGTGCAGCAAAGATTGTGGGAGACCGTGGTAGAGGGAGTTGGAAAAGTCCAGACGAGAAAGTACTAGCGAGATGACGACCTGGGTGAGTGCGGCAGGCGGAAGTAGGTGGCGAACTTTGCGGATCTTCCGGAGCTGGTACATACAAGATGAGATGACCGCACCCACTTGAGCTTTGAGAGAGAGTTCGGTGTCGATAATCACACCCAAGCTCTTCACTGATTTGACCGACTGGGGGGGGACCTAGCTCAGGGGGCCAGAACAGCGAACCCCAGTGAGCATGGCTGAATCCGGGGAGAAGGAGCTCGGTTTTCCCGGGGTTCAGATTTAGCTGATTCAAGTTCATCCAATGTTGGATATGGATCATAACAGTTTGAAACGTATTGATGGCATGAGGTGAGTTTAGAGGGAGGACGATCTGTAAATCATCGGCATAGTTGTAAACAGTAATGTCCCATTTCTGAAGTGAGTGGATCAAGGGCCGGAGGTATAGGTTGAACAGGAGTGGTGAAAGGGAGGAGCCCTGAGGGACTCCACAGGTCGTGGGGGTTTTTGTTGCGGTATAGGGGCCCAGGCGGACAGCCTGTGTTCTTCCGGTCAGGAAGGACTCGACCCACTTAAGGGCGGTACCCTGGATGCCTGCCTGTCTGACACGGTGGAAAAGGATGTTATGGTCCACCGTGTCGAACGCGGCCGACAGGTCCAGGAGTACAAGGGCTTGGGGGATCCCTGCGTCCGCATTACTCCTAATCGTGTCCAAGACTGCCAGAATGACGGCCTCAGTAGAGAAGGCAGGTCTGAAGCCAGCTTGGTTAGGCTCAAGGTGGCAAGAAGATTCAATAAAATTAGACAGGCATCGGGTGACGTGGGCCTCCATTAATTTGGAAAAGTAGGGAAGGAGGGAGATGGGACGATAATTGGATGGTTCCGCGGGGTCAGCGCCAGGTTTTTTGAGGAGGGGCACTAGGATGGCCTCCTTGAGAGAGCTAGGAATGATGCCGCTGCTGAGTGAGCCATTCAGCAGGGTTAGGATACAATCAGGTAGATTGAGGCAGATATTCTGTAAGACAAATGGCAGACATCAGTCGTTAGGGGAGCCAGATTTGACACGAGTAGCGAGTTCCGCTAATGAGATAGGGTTCAGAGCCGGGAAGGTGGTAAGAGTCAGGGGGTTGTTGGAGGAGGTGTCCGAAGAGTGTGGCTGGGATGGGGAAGGGATAGAGTTTTTAATTTTTATGATTTTTTCCACAAAGAAGAGGTTGAGATTGTCACATGTTTCTTGAGTGGGGGTCTGGGCTGGGAGGGTTCTGTCGTCTGTGGTGAGTTCATCCATGACTTTGAACACCTCCTTTGATTTATTAACCGCAGACGAGATCCTATTGGAGAAATGTTCCGATTTTGCTAGGGTAATGGCATTTTGTATTCTTTGCGTGCAGCCATGTAAGACAACCTGGCTGAGGTGGAATAATCGCGTCTCCAGATTCGTTCCGGCTGGCACGTTTTTAATTTGTGATGCTTGAGGTCATCAGAGAACCACCTATGGGAGTTATGATGCCTAGTGCGGGGGAATTTGGTAAGGGGGCAAACTGGTCGCTGGCTGACCTCAGCCAGGAACCGATGTCATTTCCTATAACGTCGATGTTGTCAGTGGGATTAAAGACTGGGCGGGTGTCGGCCAGGGTAGTGAGAAAGCCCTGGGAATCATATGTGCTCCATTTCCGTGAGGAGCCACCAGCCATCAGAGGAGCAGGAATCCGGCCGACGACAGTGATGGAAGTGTCAACTAAATGATGGTCTGACCAGACTCAAGGGGATATTGCTGGCTGAGACAGAGCCAGATTGCAGGTCCAGATCTGGTCCAGGATATGGCCCTTGATATGAGTGGGTCGGGTGACCTGTTGTATAATGTTTAAGCTGTTGAGAGACTCAAAGAGCTCAATAGCATGGGGGCCGGCGTTGGTATCGTTGAACCAGTAGTTCAGGTCGCCGAAGAGGGCGAAACTGGAGTGTTGCGTTAGTAGATTGGATAGCTGTTCGCTCATGATGGTAGAGAAGGATGGCATAGGATGTGGAGGCCGGTATAAGAGGAGGAAGGTGAGGGCACCGGCGTCAGTTTCCAAGCTAACCAGCAAGTTGTCCACCTCTGGAAGGGGGAGGGAGTACGAAGAAGTAGAGTTCAGGCGCTTAGATATGATGGCTGCCACCCCACCCCCGGGCCGGTCACCGGGGCGATCGGCATGGAGGATGTAGTAGTCATGGGGGAGGGCCGCCAGAATATCTGGGAGGGATTCTGATGTTAACCAAGTTTCCGTTAGCAGGAGTATGTCAGGGTTGTTATTAGACAACAGGATGTCAATGTCCTCGTGGTGTTTTACTAAAGAGCGGGTGTTCAAATATGACACCCTGACGGAAGTGGCGTTCCTGGTCGGTTTAACTGTAGGAGTGCATCCACATGGAGAGAGTAAAGCAGGGCGCATATGTGTGTATACGGCTGTGGGAATTAGGAGATACCGGGGGGGGCAAAATGCTGTAGGTCTTTGAGAGCTTGTGCTGAATATGAGATGGGACGGCCAGCATGGTTTGCCCTAGGGCCCGGCCTGGCGCGGACGGGCGCGGACGGGCGCAGACGGGCTTACCTTTGGCGCGCCTTCGGCGCGCAAGCGGCGCCCCCGCTGCGCTCGTCCGCTGCGCGTTCGAAAGATGCACATGATTTATAGGTCTAGAAGGGCGGTGGCGGGGGCGTGGCCTCTGAAGGGGGCGTGGCCTGCGGCCTCGCCGAGATGGCGGCAGGAAGAGATTGTTTGCTCTGGGGGCCTCGGCAGCGCTAGAACCACTGCGCGGAGCACAACCGGAGCAGAGTAAGTGTCACGTGCAACAAGTTAAAGTGACAATCAAATTATTCGTAATTTTTTTTAAAAAGAAGTAAAAACACTCTCGGCTTCCGCCTGAAGAGCTTGGTGCAGTCTTAATGACAGGCGCTTGTATTCAGCGTCTCTTTATAGGGCGGCGGCGGGGGCGTGGCCTCTGAAGGGGGCGTGGCCTGCGGCTTCGCCGAGATGGCGGCAGGAAGAGATTGTTTGCTCTGGGGGCCTCGGCAGCGCTAGATCCACTGCGCGGAGCACAACCGGAGCAGAGTAAGTGACACGTGCAACAAGTTAAAGTGACAATCAAATTATTCGTAATTTTTTTTTAAAAGAAGGCAAAACACTCTCGGCTTCCGCCTCAAGAGCTCGGTTCTGTTATGAGTGTTCTACTCTTTGTGATGTATTTACATTCTTTAAAGGGCTGCATGTTGGGCAGCAAATAAAAGTATTTGCATAATGGTAGCCTCCGGTCTTGTAATGAAATTTCGTGGTTAACAGTGTCAGAGGCCGAGGATAGGTCCAGGAGGATCAGGAGACAGGTTTTGCCTTGGTCAAGGTCTTGAAGGGCATCATCCACGATGTGGATGAGTGTGGTTTCCATGCTGTGCCCGGGTCTGAATCTGGATTGCAATTCGTCTAGTAGGTGGAAGTTGGTGATTTGATGGCTTAACTGCTGTTGTACACATTTTTCCAGCACTTTAGCTAGGAGTGGGATGTTAGAGATAGGTCTGTAGTTGTCAGGAGAAGCAGGATCTAGCGTAGGTTTTGATAGAGTCAGGTATCGATCCCTGTAAGAGGGAGACGTTGATTATTGCAGTCCAAGAAGGGATGATAGCCTGAGAGGCAGTAGTAAACAGTTTTCAGGGAGAGGGTCATTGTAGTGATTGTTGGGTTTTAAAGAGGATAGTACTTTGGAGACAGATTGTTCATCATAGACTTTAAAGTTGGTCCAGAGCGATTGGTTTTTGAGGGAAGTCTGGGAGGGCGGCGCGGAGTGAGGAGGTAGAGCCGGCGGGTTTGGAAATTGCTCGCAGATATGAGTTCCTTTCCTAGGGCAGAGATTTTATCACAGAAGAAGGAGAAGAATTGCTTGCATGGGATTGGAGATATAGGGGTTTCTTTGGACGATTTAGCCAGTTTGTTGGATAGGCGTTTGACCAACTCGAATAATTTGCGAGGTCAATTCTTGGCGTTATCCAGTTCTGTTCTGAAGAAATCTTTTTTAGCGTTGAGGATTTTCTTGTTATAGGCGTTTCTGGCCTGGAGGAGAAGTTTAAGATGGGCTGCTGATGGGTGTATTTTCCAGTTCTGTTCTGTTTGCCGGAGGGACCTACTCTCATTGTTGAGGGATCCGTTGAACCAGGGGTTCCTGTCTTTGATCTGGGTTCTTTTCAATTTTAGCAGAGCAAGGTTGTCAATAATGTTGGATATAGTTGTGGAATAATGTTCAGTGAGGTTGTCGACCGTGGTGAGATTTGGAGAAGGGGGAGGTCAGTTTCACAACGGGCAGCCAATTTCTCGTGGTCAAGGTTCTTGGTGTCTCTGATCCATCTTTTGGGGATCACCGGTTGTGGTGTCCATGTCTTGTGAGTGCCAGGCATAAGGAAGGTGATAGCGTGGTGGTCAGACCAGTCGCAAGGATCTATGGAGATGAGTTGGACCGCAGATTCCTTGGAGATGATCCAGTCTAGAATGGCGCCTTTCGAGTGAGTAGGGAGAGAGCAGGCTTGGGTAAGGGCTTGGTCGGCCAAGAAGTCTCTGATGGCGTTGACCTGCAGGTCCTTGGGGTCGTTCCAGTGCAAGTTGAAGTCGCCAAGGAAAATGTCATTGGAGTTATGGGAGGCCTTGGCTGTGATGATTTCCATGAGGTAGTCTGTGAAGGTGTCATTCTTGCCTGGGGGGTGGTAAAAGATGTGCAGTCTGCACTGAAGGGTGGTGTTGCTGCAGACGGAGAGAGCAAGATATTCGCAAGAGTCTGTCGGTTGGGCCAGAAGTTCAGTGATAAGGCGGTTGGAGCGGTAGATGCAGGCAATGCCTCACCCTTTTTTTTTCTGATTGCCTGTCCAGCCTTACGATGTGATAGTTGGGCGGGACTAGAAGGTCTAGGCAGGGCGAAGAAGATTAATTTAGCCAGGATTCAGTCAAGATCGCTAAGGTTGTTCTTTCCTCGGGTCAGAGGGGCAAGTGGTTTCATAGCTAACGAGGAGGTCCACAATTTCTTCCTCTGAGAACTCCAGAGGACTAGTCGTTGCAGGAGGTAGGTTTGTAGGTTTCTAGGAGGGCCAGTACTTCTTCCTCTGCGAGGTGGCACGGCTGTCTGCGAGGGCACAAGTGTCTCAGAGTTAGCGGGAATGGGTGGAGAAGGGGCTCGGAGGAGGAAGTGGGGGGGTAGAGTTCTGCGAGAGCCTGATATTCGAGATAGCGAGCTCGGTGACGTGCAGGAGGTTCTTTAGGTCCGTAATGGAATTGTGGATGCTCAATGTTAATTCAGTAGCTTTGCGGTGGAGAGTGTCCAAATGCCTAAAAGAGGTGTGCTCTTGCGGGTAGGGGGCAGATTCTATGGGGACAGAACTCGTGGAGTGTGCAATAGGCCTCGTAATGAAGCTAGATCGGTCATGAGTTTCAATATCTCCGCGGTAGGGAGGATTTGAAGTTGAAGGTTTGGGGAGACTTCTGGTGGTTTGTGCTGGTGGCCTGGTAGACGGGCTAGGACATCTAGAGGGTTGGGCCAAGGCGGGGGTATCAGTATCCATAGGAGAGGGATGGGAATGTAGGTTGGAGGTCAGGGGTAGGGGCACGTCGCAGTTGGTAAGCGCTGGTGTATCCTCCCTTCTCTCCAGGCACCACTTGGGCACTGCTTTTCCTGACCATATTAGTCCAGCTGCTACTCCCCCTCCCCACCTCTGCTTCCTTTGTTTAAGGATTACACACCATGGTTACTGTGGATATTGTTTATCCAGCAAGAGGAGGGTGAGGAATGGATGGGGGGCTGACTCAGCCCATGATACAACCAGGGCCCTGGGAGGCCTTGATTGAGGAGTGACAATGCAGGAGCAGACGAAAACGGCGGGGAGGATGACAACAGTGGGAGAGATACAAAAACTGAGAGAAAGAAAGACAGGAGATGCACAGGGAAGAGGAAGAGACAGATTGATAGAGGGAGAGAAAATAAAGTCCTAAAACACAAAATGAGGCGAAAGATAATGACCGCCTTAAGGAGACAAGCAGGGACATAATCATAATCCGTCTCAACTAAATGGCTCTGACAAATCTGTGGCTGCAGCCGCCTGGGTTTGGAGAGCCAGTGTGAGGAGAGGGAGGGGGGGTGGAGAGAGCACGGCAGGCCGAGCAACTCCATTGTCTGCCGTGAGCCGGTTGTGCTAATTAGAAACAGATGGCCCCTATAAAGATAAGAAATTGCTTCATGACAGCAGTGAAGCAGACGATCCAGTCTGGATGGGCCGGACGAAAGGGAGAAAGGGCAGTGGCCAAAAATCATACTTTTCAATGGGAAGCTAACGTTTAGCATAAACTCTGATGGGACCCAATGAAAATGATGGGCGGGGCTTCAAGTCCCCTCCTGAAATCTACTCTCTCACAATATCTCTCGTCCAGCGAGTAGCCCTTTGCGCTGCAACGCCAGGCGAGACCTAATGAGGGAGAAAAGTGCTACGGACAGAGCAGCAGGCAGGGGGAGTAGGTGTGGGAAAGAAATAGTACCTCAATCATGTCTGGAGCAGAGGATGAGCACAGATTAACTTTAATCAATCTGTGTTTTGTCCCTGCTCCACACAAAAGACCGGATATGATGTTTCACCTGCAATGTCCAATTAAGTTACCTGTAAAGAAGAGTGATGCTGCAGCTCACAAATGGTAAGCATGGGCGGTCTCCAAGACCTTTACTTTATACAACTGTGTCTCGCAAACTAGACCCATGCAAGCTAGTGCATGCTTTCGCAGGCCTGACCCTAAAAAATCACAGGGTGCAGTAGATCACTGGGGTGCAACAGAGGTGCGAGTAGGTGGAGTAGGAGGAGGGAAGCAACAGGTACTAGGCGAGGGGAGATGATAAACTAAAAATAAACAAGCATTGGTAAATCCAATATGTCTCACCTACACATGAGCTATTGGTTTTTCGAAATGTGTTTTTTCCAAGTTGTATAGTGGTGTGGCTGCTGTTTAGCATGGCTAAAAGTTAGTGGTGTGAAGTGTCCTAAAGTGGAGTGGACAGAGAAGAGTTTTGTAGACTGGATTTATTGGAGTAAAGTCAACCGCTGCCCGTGCACGTAAGAGCGGTGGGGCGGTTGGGCCAGGTGGGGGAGGGATCTTGACAGATGACGACGAGGGAAAATTAATTATTCATTTAATTTTCCCTCATGGTCGTCTGTTGAATCCCCCTGAACTCGGCCCCATCGCCCATCGCTCTTACCTGCACGGGCCGCGGCTGAGTAGATTGTCGTAGAGTTGAGTAAAGGGAAGTAGAGTTAAGTGGCAAAGAGTGTCAGCGAGTACAGTTTCGTAGAGTGCAGTGGCATAGAGTGGTGTGGCATAGAGTGGATTGCCCTAGAGTGGAGTGCCCTAGAGTGGAGTGGGGTAGAAAAGGATGAAGTGGGTTGGAGGGGATTGATGTAGTGGGGTGGATTGCATTGGAATTTGAGTAGTTGGAATGCATTGGGGTAGAGTGGGTAGGACTGAGTGGAGTGGGGTGGATTTGAGTGGGTGGACTGGATGGGGTGGATTGGATTGGAATGAGGTGGATTGAAATGAGGTGAGGGGGATTTTACAGGGGTGGGTTGGATTGTGGAGGGTTGGAGTAGAGTGTATTAGATTGGTTTGAGGTGGGTGCATTGGACTGGTGGGATTTAGGTGGGTTGGATTGGAGTGAGGTGGTTTAGAGTGGGGTGAATTAGAGTGGAATGTTGGGGGTGGATTTGAGTGGATTTGAGTGGGTCGGGTTGGAGTGGGGTGGATTGGAGTGGGGTGATTGAACTGTAGTGGGGTGGGCTAGACTGGAGTGGGGTGGATTGAATTTGATTGGGTTGGCTTGGAGTGGGGTAGATTGGAGTTGGTGGATTGGAGGTGTTGGATTGGAGTTGGGTGGGATGGATGGATATGATTGAGTGGGGTAGACTGAACTGGAGTTGGGTGGACTGAACTGGGGTGGGGTTGACTGAACTGGGGTGGGGTTGACTGAATTGGGATAGAGTAAGGTGGACTGAAGTAGAGTGGGGTGGATTAAACTACAGTGGAGTGAGGTGGATTGGACTGGGGTGGATTGGAGTGGGGTGGAATGGAGAGGGGTGAATTGGAGTAGGGTGAACTGGGTGGGTTAGGTTAAATTAAAGTGGGTTAGTTTGAAATGGGGTGGCGGGTTAGGTAGATTGGATTGGGATGGGGTGGACTGGAGTGTTGTGGCGTGGATTGAAGTGGTGTGGATTGGATTGGGGTGGGGTGGGTTGGATTGGGGTGGAGTGGGTGGGGTAGATTTGAGTGTGGTGGATTGCATTGAGGTGAGTTAGATTGGAGTGGGGTGCAATTGAGTGAGTGGGGTGAATTGGATTGGAGTGGGTGGACTGGAGTGGGGTGGAATGGAGTGGGGTGAATTGGAGTGCAGTCAATTAGATTGGCGTGGGGTGAATTAGAGTTGAGTAGAATGGACTGCAGGGGAGTGGAGTGGATTGGATTAGAGTGAGGTGGATTGGATTGAGTTGGGTGAATTGGACTGGGGTGGATTAGAGTGAGGTGGATGGGATTGGAATGGGGTGAACTCGATTGGCATGGGGTGGGGTGTATTGGAATGGAGTGGATTGGATTGCTATGGGGTGGACTCGATTGGAGTGGGGTGGATTGGATTGAAGTGGGTGGGGTGATTTGGCTGGGGTGAGGTGGATTGCGTTGGAGGGGGTGGGGTGGGGTGGATTGAAGTGGGGCAGATTGTTTTGGATTGGAGTGGGGCACATTGTTTTGGATTGGAGTGGGACACATAGTTTTGGATTTGAGTGGTGGAAATTGTTTTAGATTGGAATGGGACAGATCGGTGTGGGGCAGATTGTTTTGGATTGGAGTGGGGCAGATTGGAGTGGGGCATATTGTTGGGGATTGGAGTTGGGCAGAATGGAGTAGTGTGGATAGTTTTGGATTGGAGTAGGGCAGATTGTTTTGGATTGGTGTGGGGCAGATTGTTTTGGGTTGAGTGGGGAAGATTGGTGTGGGTCAGATTGGAGTGGAGTAGATCGTTTTAGATTGGAGTGGGGTGTATTGTGGTGGATTGGATTGGAGTGGGGAGGGGGCAATTGAATTTGGGTGGATTGGATTGGTTTGGGTTAGATTGGATTGCAGTAGATTGGAGTGGGGTGAATTGGGATGGAGTCAGGAGGTTGGGGTGAAGTGAATTGGATTGAAGTAGATTGGATTGGAGTGGGGCAGATTGGAGTGGGGTGGATTGAAGTGGGGCAGATTGGATTGGGACAGAATGTTTTGGGTTGGAGTGGGGCAGAGTGGAGTGGGGCAGATTGTTTTGGATTGGAGCAGGCCAGATTTGAGTAGGCAAATTATTTTGGATTAGAGTGGGGCAGATTGTAGTATAGCGGATGAGAGTAGGACAGATTTGAGTGTGGCAGATTGGAGTGTGGCAGATTGATTTGGATTGGAGTGGGGAAGATTGGAGTGGGGTGGGTTGTTTTGTATTGGAGTGGATAAAGGAAGTGACCCGATTAGGGCCACCCGGGTCACTCGCGACCACTTTTCTGCCTTTCAAACAAATGAAGAGTAGGTCAGACAGTAGAGAATACAAACCAAAGTGATTTATTAGTCATAAACTCAAGCGGAGTCCAGTCTGACCAGGCTCCTTAGATTGCTGCAGAGGGACTGACCTTAGACAACATGGTAAGGCATAAAGTACATTTCCAATACTCCTATTTTCCAGTTGTGGAGCTGGCGAACAAAGGAGATACAGAAAGATGGGTTACGATCCTGGGACCGGGCACACCTTAACTTGCATTCAAGGTTACTCTGCCTGCCCTCACCGCTCTGTGCTGTGGGAGCAGGCCTATCTAGACAGAAAGGTATGCAATAATATGAACAGTCTATTCATTCGCACAGCAAAACTCAAACTTGAAGAAATACACTTTCGGTGAGGCAAACAGGAAGTGAGACAGAAGTTATTTTCCATAATTGCTCAAAATGGTGGCTAACACAAAATGGTGCCACAAATGCTAACTTAAATCGTTCAATGCAAAGGGAAGTCGGCCAAACACATTTTTCATTCCAACATGGGGCAGATTGGAGAGGGTCAGATTGGAGTGGGGCAAACTGTTTTGGTTTGGAGTGAGTCAGATTGGAGTGGAGCAGATTATTCTGGATTGGAGTGGGGCAGGTTGTTTTGGATTGGAGTGGGGCAACTGAAGTCAGGCAGATTGGAGTTGGGCAGATTGTTTTAGAATGGAGTCAGAAGTTTGAGGTGGGGCAGATTGTTTTGAATTGGAGTGGGCAGATTGCTTTGGATTGGATTTGGAAGATTGGGGTGGGGCATATTGTTTTGGATTGGAGTGAGGTGAATTGGAGTGGGGCGTATTGTTTTGGATTGGAGTGGGGAGGATTGGAGTGGGGAAGATTGGAGTGGGGTGGATTGGAGTGGGGCGAATTGGAGTGAGCGGATTGTTTTGGATTGGAGTTGGAAAAATTGTTTTGGATTGGAGTGGAGCAGATTGGAGCGGGGCGTATTTGGCATGGACAGATTGTTCTGGACTGGAGTGGGGCGGATTAGAGTGTGGCAGATCGTTTTGGATTGGAGAGTGGAGTGGAATGAAGTGGGGCAGATTGGAGTGGACAGATTGTTTTGGACTGGGGTGGGAAAAAATGGAATGGGGCAGATAGGAGTTGGCAGTTGTTTTGGATTAGAGTGGGGCAGATTGGAGTGGGGCGGATTAGGGTGGGGCAGATTGCTTTGGATTGGAGTGGGGCAGATTGGAGAGGGGTGGATTGGAGTGCGGAAGATTGGAGTGGGGCAGATTGTTTGAATTGGAGAGGGGCAGATTGGAGTGGGGAAAATTGGAGTGGATCGGATTAGAGTGGGGCAAATTGGAGTAGGATAGATTGTTTTGGATTGGAGTGGGGAGCATAGTTTTGGATTAGAGTGGGGCAGACTGGGGTTGGGCAAATTGGGGTGGGCAGATTGTTTTAGATTAGAGTGGGCAGATTAAAGTGGGGCAGCTTGGAGTGGGGCAGATTGCTTTGGATTGGAGTGGGGCAGATTATTTTAGATTGGGACAGGGCAGATTGGAGTGGGGTGGGTTGGGAGGATTAGAGTATGGTGGACTGGAGAAGAATTGGATTGGGGTGAATGATTTGGATTGGAGTGGGGTGGATTGGATTGGGCTGTATTGGATTGAGTGGGTGTATTGGCGTGCAGTGAGGTAGGGTGGATTTGCATGGATTGGAGTGGGGCTGATTGGAGTTTTGTAGATTGGGGTGTACTGCATGATTGTTTGTTAAAGCATCATTTCAAAAATCACACACAGGAAAGAAACATTGTTGCTTTGCAATAGTTAGAACAACGTAATCCTCATTTTTTTAGACCAGCACCAACGAGCGCAAAGTGAGAAAAGTAGATTTGACAAAATTAGATGTGTTGTGGATGGTTAGTGCATTGTGATGTAGTGTTTCTACAAGCCTACAAAGCGATAATCTACCCATGAAACAAACTAACCTAGCGACCTTGTCTCATGCCCTTCAGACCCAAAACGATTGGTCAGATGCCAAAGACTGGTCTTATCACCGGTAAGAGTAGGGTCATCGGCTAACTGCCTCCGATAATGCAGGAAGGTAGGGTGGAATATGGTCTTCCGATCCTGGATATGCTTGCCACTGGACCCTTATGTTGTATCCATCATTTAGGGGCCTCGTTCTTACCCACCCAAAGTTCTTTAAAATTAACCCCCTCCTAAAAAAAACTATCTAATTAGACTGCTTTAAAAAACAAAGGTAACTAAACACAATGGGAAATAGTCACAAGCATAGAGTGATGCAGAAGTACAACTGGTAAAGCCCATACTGAAACCAAATTACGAGCATTAGCAACACCAATAGGTCTCACCTACAGGAGGAATTGGTTTTGTCAATTCCTTTCTGCCATGTTGTGCAGCAGCATTGCTGCTCTGCAGCCTGGCTAAAAGTAAACAAGCACTGGCAAAGCTAATAAGTCTTGCTTTTTGGGCACATTAGAACCATTGACGTTGTAAATAGACAATGTCTTTTACCCATGTATTATGGAGTGGAGTGGATGTATGTAGTGTGGAGTGGAATTATGTGGGTGGAATTGGAATTGTTAGTTGTGGAATTGCGTGGTGTGGAATTGTGTGGTGTGGAGATGATTTGTGTAGTGGAATAACATGGCATGGTGTACAGTGGAATTATGTGGATAATGATTATGTAGTATTGAATGTAGTGGTATTATTTGAAGTGGGATTGTGTGTCATGAAGAATTGTGTGGAATGGTATTTTGTGTTGTGGTATGCAGTGGTATGTAGTGGAGTTTAGTGATGTGGTGTGCTGTTGAATTTTGTGGCATAATGTGGAATTCTGTGATGTGGATTGGATGCATGTGGTGTATTGTGTAATTGTGTTGTTGAGTTGAATGGTGTGGTTTATTTTACAATTATGTGGTGTGGAATGGAAATGTGTGGAGTTAATTTGTGTGGCGTGAAACTGTGTGGCATTGAGTGGAGTTCCGCTGATTGGAATTATCTGGTATGGTCTGGAGTGTATCTATATGGGTTGTTGCTAGGTGGCAGAGTGGTATTATTTGAGGTGTATTTATGTGGTATTGATTATAGTGTAAATATGAGGATTTGAATCATGTTGCGTTGAGTGGTATTTTGTGAAGTGTAATTATGTTGGGCGGTGTTGAATTGTGGTGGTGAATTGTGTGGGGTAGAATTGTGCAGTGTTGTGTGTCACACTATATATCCAGGTATGCTACACAGAATTGGAAGCTTTGGATCAATAAAGATCTGGCTGTTCCCTTAAACAAACAGATGAAAGATAGATAGATAGCATGATGGATAGATAATAGCTAGAAGATATACAAATAGATAAAAGACAGACAGACAGACAGACATATAGATGGATGTCAGTGTCCTTTAGTGACAGCGCTTGCCCTGTCTGGAGCAAAGACCTAAAAATAAGGTGTTGTTCCTGGTTTACTGCTACCTACTAATACATTCCTGCTACAATGCTCCAGAAGAGGAGACAGAAGACAGTGAAGAGATGCCCATAAACACCAAGGGCAAGTGCATGCTTTCCGTACTGGGACTCAAATAGGAAACATCCTGGGTTTGTTTTAGTGGCCCAGTGTTATTTTTTGTTTGGTTCTATTTTGTTGAATTGAAATCACATCTTATAGCTTCCAGGAACCAGCAGAGAAGGTAATAATAATGAAATCTTGTTCTAATCTCTGGCGTTAATAAGAGCCTGCTCAGTCCTGGACACTGAATCGTAGTGTGGCTGTCATTTTGTTCTAGTTCTGATCAAGAAACTAAGGAACATATTGCAGCTCCAATACCGGCAGCACAGCCATTTCCATGAGTCCAATCAATTAAATACTAATATTCTTCTTCTACTTAAACTTTTCCATTAATCCTGTACTTTTTACTCCGTTATTTTGAATAATCTTCAATTCATTTTACTCATTGCATATGCGTAGAGAACCGCTCATTTAAACACAGGAGGCCAGATGGTATCCAAATGTCACGATTTTATTAAAAAACCCAATGCATTTTGGGATTGAATCCCTTCTTCAGGGGTATCTACAATACAAAAGATTGATAAAAATTAACATCATTGTGGGACTACAACTTCCCTTTCAATAACACACCTCTCGAATTGTTTATGAAAGATGTCGATGATACATGCTGCTTTAATCACCTCACTTGTTTGCGCCACATCAGT
This sequence comes from Triturus cristatus, assembly GCF_964204655.1. Taxonomy (NCBI): domain Eukaryota; kingdom Metazoa; phylum Chordata; class Amphibia; order Caudata; family Salamandridae; genus Triturus; species Triturus cristatus. Next base: position 327,271,290 of record NC_140590.1, on the reverse strand, counting down.
TGTTATAGAAGACGCGTACAAACACCCAGTTATTCCCTCCAAAATGCGAAATGAATCTTTAGCCTGCCTTCTGAACACCTCCCAACTCCTGGCCTACACTTTCCTTTCACTGCCCCTCCTTCCGTTTAACTGGCCTGTTGACCTGCTTAAACAGAAAGTATTAGAAATGCCCCAAACAATGCTGCCTAACTCCGCATTTAAACACAGGTGGCCTCCTGTGTTTAAATGAGCGGTTCTCTACGCATATGCAATGAGTAAAATGAATTGAAGATTATTCAAAATAACGGAGTAAAAAGTACAGGATTAATGGAAAAGTTTAAGTAGAAGAAGAATATTAGTATTTAATTGATTGGACTCATGGAAATGGCTGTGCTGCCGGTGTTGGAGCTGCAATATGTTCCTTAGTTTCTTGTTCACATGCGGCGCATTTGGACGGAGCGCTTTCCAGGCGTTGCACGCCTACACTGGATACAATTGTTGAACTTCAGATGAATTTTCACGGATATAAAACATGGTGTGCATCTCGCTACTTGTTGTTTTGTTCTAGTTCTGATGGCACGCGCACACGGACCAGTCCGACCTATTAATTTTGTTTCAGAACATGAAAGCTGTTTTACAGGCCTTCCCTGAGGAAGTGGGAGCTGTAAAAGGTGATACCACTCACCCAGAAGGAATGTCCTGTGCAATTAGGGGCAAAGTCCCAGCTAGGTGGAGAAGGATTCAACGGCAATGGAGAGAAGCAGAACCTCTCCACCTCCCAAAGACCAGAAATCTATTTAAAGCATGGAGGCCGCCACTACTTATCAATGCTGCTGGGAATCATTAACTCACTCAGTGCTTGGGACAACCTGGTTTGTAGTTGGTGAGGCTGGATGGATAGTTATTATTGTTATTGTTGTTATTGGTATTATTATTATCATCATCATCAAATTATTATTATAGTTGTTATTTTTGCTATGATTATTATGAATTTGTTTATCTATTTATTTTGCCAGTTAACCCCTTCGCCACGGCAGGAATTCCGCCGCGGCGCTGGGGGGGTTTGGGGGCAGTTGCGGTGCCGCCGTGCTCGTGACGGAACCTCTCCGTCATGAGTCACGGGTGAGCTGTGCTCATGACGGAGTGGTTCCGTCACGACTCCGCCCACTGCGCCAATCGCCCGCACAGGCGGAGAATTAGCGCCGCATGGGCGGAGCGGCCGCCAACGGCCGCAGCATGACGGAACCACTCCGTCATGAGCACAGCGCACCCGTGGCTCATGACGGAGTGGTTCCGTCATGAGCACGGAACGGGTTAAACACTGGTTGTGTGTAGCTGGTAGGAGGCCAGCAACTGCACCAGGTCATAAAACAGAGCAGCAGACATTCATAGCATGTCCAACTGTTTCCATAGTAGATGGTTTCTGAGCAGTGCTTAATGTAGAAAAATAAGTGCCAGGGTCCTTGTCAGGAGGTCACTTCAGCTCATACAAACACAGCGACTAACTATAGTACACCTACAAGTGTGACAATTCTGACTAATACAGGACCCAAAAGCTATTCTAATGGCTTGGGTAGTGGATATGAGTCATTTTTAATGTACATTGAATTTATAAACATCTGTTGTTGTGCTGATCTCTAAATAAAATAAACAGCACCACCATATGATCGACTGTCATAGGTGCAGGTGTTGACAATTAAGTGCCGGTGCTGAACACCGGAAACCACCGGCCCAAATTAAGCACTGTTTATGGGGTGTTTGAAGGATGTAAAAGATAATTTATGTCTCCTACGTCCAGGGACGCAGCTCCCTCTCAGCAGTGTTTGCACGCATGGCCCTTCCAGCAGCCCAGCTGGTCTGCTGGTGCATGTGACTGCCTGCTGGGGATGAACGACCTCCGGCGTGTGATTTTTCACTCTCATTACTAGAGGGTGGGGGCTAGGTGGTGGACAGAGAGGCTAGCAGGCAGCCTGGCAGGAGCCCCCACCCCCTTTCACAGTTGACTTTTCGGGATGTGGTCTTCCAGAAGAAGGTGGAATGGCGCTCTGATCCCTACTTCACAACGTGAGCCAAGCGTGTGATCCTCGACAGACCACTTTATTTCCAGTGTCTCAGTTCTCTTGTCTGCTGGTAACGTTTGGAGACAGTCTTGCAGGATAGGAATTGTTTTATTATAAAACAAACATTTCCATATAGAAGCGCTAATGCTTTTCAAATCTGTTTTAAAGTAACACCGACAAAGATGTTAGGGAGACAAATCAAACAAGAGCTGAGCCAGTGAAAACCTCGGCGTCTGAGCTTGTAAATCAGAGGTACCCGTTAGCTCTGCGTGGGCAGGGTCAAGCACTACACCAACACGTCCAAACTTGCCCACTGCACTACCCATGGCGTTCTACAGAGTACCGACGTTCTGAGCACCCATACAGCCTAAGACATTTACAATGCTCTGTGACAGAGGCAAGCATTCACAGACTGTCAGTATTGTGCCCCCTTAAAACTATGCTGCCTGCACAGCTGATAGCCCATAGCTGGGTGATGGCGTAGCAAAACTAGGGGCATATTATCAAGCCAGGTGATAAAATTATCGCCGCTTTAGCGGCAGAAAACTGCCGCTAAAACGGCGATAATGGGCATGATAATATGCTCTGTGGAATTCCAATTGAAGCCCATGTTAGATGTGAAGGACATCTAACATGGGCTTCAATTGGAATTCCATAGAGCATATTATCAAGCCCATTATCGCCGTTTTAGCGGCAGTTTTATGCCGCTAAAGCGGCGATAATTTTATCGCCTGGCTTGATAATATGCCCCCTAGTAATTTATCTTCAATATTCCGCAACATGACACCGCTCTATAATGAGACAGCTCGCCTGCACTCATCGAGCAGTAGGGCACTCCTGACGCACAGCTCTGATCGAAGCCAAACAGCTAGTCTTTACCAGATTGGGAGGAGGTGGGAGGAATGAATGCTGAAATAAAATGCAAGCAGCTACAGGCCTGAAGCTGGACATGCACCCACAGTGTAACATGAGCAGGCATGAAATAATGAAATAATCCACCAAATAACAGATAAACAACCAAAGCGTAAAGATACAGTACCTGCTTCGGTGGGAAAAACAGAAAGACAAAAAGAAGGGTCAGAGGGAAGGCTTGACCACTAGCAAGCATGGATTTGTAAAGGACACTGAAACAAACAAATGGAAAGCAAGTGTTCCCTGTAAGCCCACAAAAGAAGTATATACTAAAGTATATACAAAAGGCCTCGAAAGTTCGACCTAAAATAGAAAATAAATAAAACAAATTAAAAAAAGATATGTCACTGCCAGTCTTGCTCACGCCATGCTGCTTCTATTCCTTTATTACTGGTGGGAAGGGAATGGGATGTAACACTGAGGGAGATCAGCCTAGTGGGAGGCAACACAGAGGAAGGGCAGCCATGTGGGGAACTGCCACAGACAACACAGGGTGTGAAGAAAAAAGCACTATGATTCAGTCAGCAGGTACCAGCAAGCAAAGGGACAATGGAGGGTTAGAAAGAGGAGCTAGGAGCAAGCACACAGACAACAAATGTGTGAAGAGAAGAGCTGAGGGCAAGCATGTGAACAGGAGGTGAGAGAGAGGTGCTGGGGCATGCAAATGGGTAGTGCAGCATCAGCAGGAGGAACGTATGGAGAGACTACAAGAGAGACAGCTGAAAAACACACACTCTTGTAGAGTCAATCGTTAAACGCAAAGAAAAAAGTAACGCCCCAAAAAATAAGCAATGGAAGTAATGCATCCTTGCTACACATCCAATTGGCCGCACACTGCTCGTCTTACCAGCAAGTTGCCCCAAGAAACAATGGTCCATGTAGTGGCGACGGCGAGTACGCCTGTGCCACAGTTTTGAAAGGAAGTAAGTGTAGCATTAGCCATCCCTGGACACGTGTTTCGAGGTAGTTGCCTCTCGTCAGCAGGGAGTAGGAGAGTGTAATGGGGTGCCGCGTAGACTGCCAAAGACGTATTAACAGGTAACGTACCACTCATGGCGCGCAGGTGCTGGTCCAGGGCCCGTCGGCCCAATAGCTCAAGGGAGCCTCAGTACAACACATCCAATTGGCCGCACACTGCTCGTCTTACCAGCAAGTTGCCCCAAGAAACAATGGTCCATGTAGTGGCGACGGCGAGTACGCCTGTGCCACAGTTTTGAAAGGAAGTAAGTGTAGCATTAGCCATCCCTGGACACGTGTTTCGAGGTAGTTGCCTCTCGTCAGCAGGGAGTAGGAGAGTGTAATGGGGTGCCGCGTAGACTGCCAAAGACGTATTAACAGGTAACGTACCACTCATGGCGCGCAGGTGCTGGTCCAGGGCCCGTCGGCCCAATAGCTCAAGGGAGCCTCAGTACAACACATCCAATTGGCCGCACACTGCTCGTCTTACCAGCAAGTTGCCCCAAGAAACAATGGTCCATGTAGCGGCGACGGCGAGTACGCCTGTGCCACAGTTTTGAAAGGAAGTAAGTGTAGCATTAGCCATCCCTGGACACGTGTTTCGAGGTAGTTGCCTCTCGTCAGCAGGGAGTAGGAGAGTGTAATGGGGTGCCGCGTAGACTGCCAAAGACGTATTAACAGGTAACGTACCACTCATGGCGCACAGGTGCTGGTCCAGGGCCCGTCGGCCCAATAGCTCAAGGGAGCCTCAGTACAACACATCCAATTGGCCGCACACTGCTCGTCTTACCAGCAAGTTGCCCCAAGAAACAATGGTCCATGTAGCGGCGACGGCGAGTACGCCTGTGCCACAGTTTTGAAAGGAAGTAAGTGTAGCATTAGCCATCCCTGGACACGTGTTTCGAGGTAGTTGCCTCTCGTCAGCAGGGAGTAGGAGAGTGTAATGGGGTGCCGCGTAGACTGCCAAAGACGTATTAACAGGTAACGTACCACTCATGGCGCGCAGGTGCTGGTCCAGGGATGGCTAACGCATACACATACTGTTCTATTTACATTTTGTGGCATAGGCGTACCCGCCGTCGCCACTACATTTCCCACAGTCCTTTGGGGCAACTTGCTGGTGTGACGAGCGGTGTGCGACCTACTTTTCCTTAATGCATCCTTGCTCCAGGGGAAGGTCAAACACACGAAGAGGACGAAAGGATACATAAGCTGAAAAATAAGAAGTAAGCAAATGAGAGTGACAATAAAGCCAACTAATGCCGAAAACAGGAGTCTGGCAGAAACAGTGCATGCACTGTCTTAGGCTAGACATATAATAAATGTGCAAGATATAGTCAGTGCATCGTTAACGTATTACGCCATGTTTTTTAACAGGACTTACTGTATTAAAAGGGACATATGGATTAGTCTCTCAGGATAGACTGTAAGTACTATGCATACAGCTAACACCGAACAGACCGGATTTCCTCAAGAATTCCTCATCAAATTCCAGTTCAAAGCTGCAATGACATGATGATGAGTCAAAGGATTGGGCAATTACCTCCGTTAGAACTTGGCCTAGAAGAAAAGCACAAATTCTGACCAAAAATACAAATTCCGTCAAATTGCCAATGAAGTCCTAACTGGTGATGATATTCTGTAACACACCGAATGCTCAATGAAAAATACTGCTATTGCCAACTCCTAAAAAATTGCAGATCCTGCTTCATGTGTAATGATCTGTAGGGACATTTGATTTTGTTATTGATGGAATTTCTTTACTGTATTTGATGGAATGATGAAACCAGGAATTTTTAGTCATTTTAAATGTTTGTATGGCCAGTACTATCACAGATCAAATAAATGTAATAAACTTGAAACCACAGCTCTTAGAAAAGGAGGGTCTGCGGATTCCCGTCAGATGGCACATACAGTTCTCAGAAGGATCAGAGAGGTGACTGCCGCAGTGGTGAATCCTGCATATACAATTATGATACAGTACCTAAGCACACTGCATTACAATTTAATACTTTTGCTGCTAGGCCTCCCCCCGTCGCAATCCCTTTTTTGACCATTTGGGGTTGTTTGCGTTTGGCCCCCACAACTTTGTGGCCACATAAGGTATCCACACCAAATGTGTGCCCTTTTCTTCCAACATCCTGAGGATTCTAAAGGTACCAGAGGTTTGTGGATTTCCTTGGCGGGGCCAAGGAAATAGGCAAAATACACCTACATTTAGTTTTTTGGGGGGGAAATGGGAATTAAGTGCTGCAGAAGAAAGCGTCTCATTTTCTTTCACTGAAAATGGTATCAACTAAGGTGCTGAAATTACTTTATTCCCAGCTTTCAGGAACAGGCAGACATTTTACATAAAACTAAAATTGTCTATGCAGTTTTGGCATTTTACTGGGACATAGCCTATTTTTCCTATTTTTTGTGCTTTCAACTGCCTTCTAGTTTGTGGTAGAAATGGGGTCTCTCCTGGGTGTCTAGTTTTCAGAGCTGTCTAGATTTGGTAAGTTTTCCTAGAAGGCCGCTGAGCCCAGGACCAAAAATGCAGATGACCCCTTGCACAAACAGGTTATTTTGTGACAGAAAGGGGGACATCCGTCTTTGGTCCCAGGTTTAGAGGCCATCTAGGGAAACATACCAAACATAGATATTTCTGAAAACTAGACACCTGTGTAAGTCCAGGGATGTGTGGCTTGTGTGGATCCCCCAATGTTTTCCTACCCAGAACCCCCGGTCAAACCTCATATTTAGCTAAAAAGTCACATTTTCCTCGCATTTCTCTGTAGGACGGTTGTGAGATCACCACACCGGCACACATTTCCCACCACCTAGTGTTCCCCTCAGTCATCTGATAAAAATGATACCACACTTGTGTGGTATGCAAAGCAGAGGCAGCCTAAAAATTGCCCTTTTGGACCCACTTTGGTTCCCCACAGTTTTTATTTTATCCGTTTTTAGGTTCTCTGCTTTGTGCATCTACACAAGTGAGGTATAATTTTTTTCAGAAGACCGAGGGGAACACTGGGTGGTGGGAAATTTGTGCCGGCGCAGTGATCCCACAACTTTACCGGTGATCCCACAACTTTACCACACAGGAATGTGAGGAAAGAGTGACTTTTTAGCTAAATTTGAGGTTTGCTGTGGATTTTGGGTAATAAAACACTGGCAGATCCATGCAAGCCACTACTCCAACCAAGCACCACCCACGAACACCACCAGCCATGTGCCATCCATGCACACCATCAGCACACCACCAGCCAAGTGCCATCCTCGCTCACACCCAGCCAAGCGCAAGTCAACACATACCACCAGCAAAATGCAGGTTCACACACAGCCAGCCAAACCAAACACCAGTACTCACAGACCATCAGCCGAACTACAGTTCACACACACACAGAAAGATACGCTAGTGTCTAGTGGTTTTTTGCCCCCTTTGGGGGCAGGTGTGCCAAAAAAGATCACAGATCTGTCCTGAAGGGGGGGCAGAAATCGCCAAAATGTGTCCACAACAAAAGGGGGAGCAGCACTTGCCGAAGGGACCGCTCCCTGCATGCCCATAAACATATCTCTGATGCCTAGTGGGCATTCTGTCCCCCCAGGGGGCAGAAAACCTGTGGCTATTTGGAGGGGGAAATTAGTATACCCCCTCTGGGCAGCCCTCACCCCTACTCTGGCTAAAAAAATACTCCCTGGTGTTTAGTGGGCTTTTTGCCCCCTATGGGGGGGGGGCAGAAAGACTGTGGCTCTTTTATTTTGTGGGGACATTAGCATGCCCATTATGGGCAGCCCCCACCCATACTCTTGGTAAAAAAAGAAATGCTCCCTGGCATTCTAGTGGGCTTTATGCCCCCCCATCGGGGGCATATTGGGAGCCATTGCCCCATCTGCTCCCGAAGGAGGTAGAAGGACTGGCTATTTCTTTTGGAGGGGGTGAGGGCCTTGGCATGCCCATTCTGGGAAGGTCCCACCCTGCTTTACTAAAAGAAATAGTCCCTGGCATCCTAGTGGTCTATCTGCCCTAGAAGCAGGGGGGGGGGGGCAATCGGGAGTAATAACCTCCAACTGCTTCCCAGATGGGCAGAAAGACTGTCCCTTTTGTTTTGGGGTTTGGGGCATTGTAATGCCCATTTATGGCAGCCCCCACCACTAAGTATTCAAAAACAAATAATCCCTGGTGTCTAGGGTGCTGCCTGCCCCCCCCACCCCCCCCCCCCCGGGGGGCAGATTAGGTGTTACTGCCCCCATATGACCCCAGGGTGGGCAGGAGGAATGAATCTTTCCAATTTTATATGGGGCAAGCAATGGCCATTGCCCAAGGGGCCGCTTCCCCCTCCCTGGTGTCTACTGGGGGATGCCTGCTTGTAGATTGCCCTCCTGCGGCAATCCCCCAGCAGGGATCTACTTGCTAAGGGTACCATTGAAATGAAATGGGGAAAATCTCCCCTTTCCAATGATACCTTTTCTCGTATGTTTTGGAGCTCGTGGGGCGATATTGAAGAAGAAAACAAAATGCCTCAGGAAGTTGGGGAAGCTCTTCAGCACCTCCAGAGGCAAAGAATAATTAAAGGAAATCCCTCTGCTGTTTACAGCAGAGGGATTTTTCAGTTGTGTTCCGAGGACGTAACGGTTACATCTTTGGCACACCAGCGTCATAGCCGAGAATGTAACCATTGCGTCTACGAGACAGAACTGGTTAAGACTGCCAGAGTAAGAATCTACGTTTAAGCATGTGGAGAAGACACAGAACATCAAACATTTACTGGGGAGAGGGGGGAGATTAATGAGCAAAGCATCAGTAACACCTGCCATACAATACCAGAATCCATGAATAAAATATATATACTGAGATTGATAGAGGCTGTTGAAACAGCTGAAACGTGTCTCTCTGTATTGTCGGGTTGAAAGAGGCAGAGAGAGTCGTGATTTTCCAGTCTTTGTGTGCGTGCTCTGTCCTTTGTGTGAGTTGGAAATAGTGTGATATATATGTATAGATATATATAAAAATACACGCCCACACACATATATATGTGTATATATATACAGATATATATATATATATATATATACAGATATATATATATATGTATATAGTCACACACACATATATATTTAATTACATTTTATTTAACAATCAGTGTTGCATGCGAGAGTAGATGCACTCTGCTGCTGGACCACTTCACTCGCATCCCTGTTCTTTGCTTCATGCCTTACCTCTTCTTACACCTTGTACTGTTATTATTATTTCTTTCTTTTAATATTGACAAGTGACCATCAGCCTCACACTGTTACTAGACCACTTGCTTCTTCGTTTTACAGCACATACATACACACACACAAACATGCACGCACACACACATGCGTGCGCACATACACATGTTTTCACCATTCCAAAATGGCCACAGCATGCACATTTGCATGGTTGTACATAAGTTGTGACGCACTGATAAATAATTTTTAATTTTGGTAGTGCTAGTGCAAAAATAAACACTTGCTTTATCAGGGTGAGACCTGTTGGATTTGGCAATGCTTGTTAAAAGTTAGCATTCATTTTAAAATTAATACAACTGCTTCACCAGGAGTTTTGTTTTGCTAAAAGCATATTAAAAATTCAGATTTGCGTACATTTTATTCTCAACTTCAGTAGGAAGGAAGTGCAAAATGTGATCATTTTGTGCAGTTGTTGGAGAGGCCTGGTCTCTAAGTAGAAGACACCTGCAAGCGTCCGTGTCAGGAGGATGGCTGACAAGAATGGTATCATCAGCATTATTGTTGCTGAATGTTCGAGCCCAGGCGCCGTGGGCATCTCAGCTCAGCATCATGTGACTCTGGGCAATAGCTCAATTAATCCCCCAGCACCTTGAAACTCTTGAGGGGTGATATATTTGAGCTTTACAAATAGGAATTATTAATATTATTCCTGGCCTTGCAGGTTGGCAATGACGTGCTGTGATCACAAAATAAACAGGGCTCTTATGAGCTTTTTAGTTGAATCCCACCTTGACTTGCTGCGAACAGGAAGTTAGGTTGCCATAAACTAACCCTGCAATGAAACAATGTTGCCTCCGTTCATATTCTGGCGGCTCTGGCCTGAGGTCTGGGGTCTCTGTACAGCGTTTTGTGATTCACAGAACTAATTTAAGACAAAATCCTAACTTACTACCATTTTGATATTCACAGAAGGCACTTACTCATTTCGGTATTCACAGAAGTTAGGAGTCCTAACTTTAGGACTCCTAAATGCCCTCTGTGAATACCGAAAGTCTTAAAGTAAGGATTTTTCTCAGTTAAGGAGTCCTTAAGTTAGGGGGTGACAGATGTGATAAAGAGATAGCTTCGAAAGAGACATCAGAGAAAAAGAGGAAAAAGAGAAGTATGAGAGAAGGAGAGGTAGGAGAGAACAACACTGAGAGGGATAGTAGGAGACAGGTGTAAGAGAAGTGATAAAGAGAGACTGGTGTAAGAGAGGCCTGATGGAGGGATACAAAGAGAGGAGGTGGATACAGGTGGGAGAGACATGTAATAAAGAGACAAACAGGATATAAAGAAAGGAAGGCAATGCTCACCCGGATGACAGTTCAGGGTCACCAGGGGTCACAGATGCAACCCCTGGCTTGCCTCTTCCAAAAGCTGGCACTGCTTTTGAAACCCTTGGCCTCAAGGATGGCAAAATAAATTCCAAGTGTTGGTGAGCATGTGTTTGAGACTGAGTAATAGGCAGTGAATGAGAATCAGTGAGAGTGAGTATCAGTAACTGAGTGGGATTAAGTCAGAATGATTGAGAATGAGGAAGTGGGCGAAAGAATTACTGAGTAAGTGAGAATGTATAAGAATCACTGTGAGGAATGTTAGGGAATGAAAATGAGTGACTGAGTAGCAATGAGTGAGTGTAGCTGTGAATAAGAAGGACTAAGAATGAGTGAATGACGGTAAGAGAGAGAGTGAGAAAGTATGGGTGAGTCGAACTAAGAATATGTGGATGAGTTAGAGTAAAACTGAGTGTGAGCTACTGAGAAGGAGGGTGAGTGAATGAATGTGGGCGTGACTAAAAATGTGTTTATATTCTTGCAAGTCTGCAGTTTGCCATGGCAAAGTAAAGGCAAATCTTGGATTTTGAAGGCACCATTGGCCAAATGCTGCCACTGGATTACTGGAACACCCATCAGAGAATGCTGCTGGCATACTGATGGTGCTTCTTGGCATAGACACCCATGGCTAAAAGCTGGCACTGGCATATTGTAGGTTTTTATTTGTTTAAGAGAGTATAAATCTGGAACGGTGATATAGAGGAAAGTGGGGAAAGTGACAAAATGTGAGCCCAGACATAGTTGAGAAAATGTTTGATGTAAGGGACGTCTATGCTATATGGACAGCCCTCATGACAAAATTCTGACACTGGCATATCTTATGCAATTTTTGGCTTTAGGTGCCACCCATGGCTTATGGGGGGCCCCATAAGAAACTGCCGTCCCTGAAGATAATTCTGATGTAGGTGAGCACATTCAGCATATTCTGAAAATTATATCACCAACTCATGGAGACCATCTGGTTTCATTGGCCTGGTTCACCAAGAAATATATGAATATTTAAGGAGTGCACTTTCAGGGCCTATTTTATTTGCAAAATTATTCGAAACTATGTAGCGCAATGTTTCAACATTTTTTTGGGAGGGGTGAAGTGGAGAACCCCCCACCTAACCTGAACCCTTCCTGGAAGAAGCTGGGCTCACTCGCTTCACTCCCTATCACTCATGGCCGAGTGCCAGTGTCCCCCTTCCATTCTGTTCCCGTGTGAGTGCCTGCCTGCCTTCTATTGTGACTCTTTTGCCTCCTTTGTGCCTCCTTGTGCCCTCCATTTGTGACTTGTTTCTGCCTCCTTGTGCCCCCGCTTGTACCTGTATTTTTGCCCAGTGGTGCTCCCTTCGTCCGTTCCCATCCCTCGCTGCCCGCTTCCCGCCGCCGCGTCCCGTAGCTCCGCCCCCTTGCACCCTATTGGCCGCCACATCCCGTAGCTCCGCCCCCTCGCACCCTATTGGCCGCCCGCTCCCACCTCCCAGCTGCTCCTCCCTCCCTCTCCCACTCATATGGAGGACGCGCAGCGGTAGAGAGAGCGACCTTTGACCCTGTTCACCAGGCAGGTCGCTCCCCTCTAGGGTGACCAACTGGCATTGGTGCAAATTCAGGACGGTGAGTGTAAAAATTCAGGACAAAGGGTCAAAATTCAGGACACAAATTCAGGACAGGAAGTCAAAATTCAGGACAAAACTTCAGGACAATAGGTAAGTTTTACAGACACATCAGAGGAGGTCGCGCAATAGTATGTAAGTAAGCCCAGCCATACAGTGCTTAATTTGTAAAATATGAAGTCCAGGTGCTCAAATGTTTGTAGGAGGCCACATCCACTTTCCCTGGCTCCACTCACTTCCTTCACTGACTCCACCCACTTACTCTAGGAGCATTATCAACTCTGCGGGGGTCCTCGCTGCTGGATGGCCACCTGCCAGTCGGGCAGTAAGTTAGCCACAGAAACCAACTAGCTCACCTCGCCGAGCTGTGATCCAATGGCCAGGACGAGGGTGGCATGAAACCAGTACATGAAACCAATGGGCCACCAAGTGTTTACGTTTATGAAAGTGCCCTCAATTCAGCCCTCTAGTGCTGGTCACGCACATAAGTCCCTAGCCTGAACCATCCACTGGTCACGCACATACAGTCCCTCGCCCGAACCATCCACTGATGGTCACACACATACAGTCCCTTGCCCGAACCAGCTACTGATGGACACGCACATACAGTCCCTTGCCCAAACCATCTACTGATGGTCACGCACACAGTCCCTCGCCTGAACTGTCCACTGATGGTCACGCACATACAGTCCCTAGACCAAACCATCCACTGATGTTCACGCACATAGAGTCCCTCACCCGAACCATCCAGTGCTGGTCATGCACATACAGTCCCTCACCTATATATTCAGTGATGGTCATACATGGCAGTCCCTTGCCTAAGGCATCAAGAGATGGTCACACGTGGCAGTCTCTCACCTGATCCATCAAGTGATGGTTACTCATGTGCTGGTCACTCATGGCAGTCCCTCACTTCAAGCATCAAGTGATGGTCATTCATGTGATGGTCACTCATGGCAGTCTCTCTCCCGAGGCACCAAGTAATGGTCACCTATGGCATTCCCTGAGACATCAAGTGATGGTTATTCATGGCGGTCCCTCACCTGAGACATCAAGTGATGGTCATTCATGGAAGTCCCTCGCCTGAGGCATCAAGTGATGGGCACTCATGGCAGTCCCTCGCCTGAGGCATGAAGTGATGGTCACTCATGGCAGTTCCTCACCTGAGACATCAAGTGATGGTCATTCATGGTAGTCCCTGAGGCATCGAGTGATGATCACTCATGGCAGTCCCTTCCCTGAGGCACTGAGTGACAGTCACATGCACGACAGTCTCTAGTCCGAACCTACATTAACAACGTGGCCAAACTGCAGCAGTATATATGTAGCATTGATGCAGATGCGCCGAGTGTATTATGCTATTTATTTCCACTGTGAAATGTGGAGAGGGGCCATCAATAAAGAAGGGCAAAGCCTCAAGTGACTCCTGATGTCCTTATCCGCTCTCAGCAAAGATGCCACCAAGTACCATTGATAACTGGAATAATACTTGTTAGTTACAGCGCTTAGAAGCATGAGACGTTCTTTAAGGAGCATATTTACTTCATATGATAAGAAGTTAGAGGGCACAGTACTGTTCGAGGGTCAACGCATATATTGCAAGTCATGCTGTTTTATTATTAATAAACTTATGTTTACGGCTCCATACCACCCTTCTGCCCCTTTCTACGATCTGTACACAACAGGTGTTAATATTTACCAGGTCAAAGGGTCTCAATTACTCACCATGGAGGATGAAAGGCTGAGTGGCCCTGCCGGGATTCACATTTTTGACTTAAACAAAAGCCCACAACCCCATTCCTCTTAACAGGAGGATGCCATACGAAAACACAATTTATACACAAGACAAATAGACCAGTTCTACAACTCAAGAAAAAGAAAACACATTATGCAGCCAATGACCAAAATAGCCATTTCACAACACTAGAAGGAAAAACACCCGGTGAAACTAAATTCCCAGTTCGCTCACAGAAAACGGAAGCCCCAAAAAGCTGTGAAATACTATTTCCAATAAAGGAATTATTTTCCAGCTGTAGTATAGTCGGCCCACAGAACACCACTAAACTGTGTAATCACCCATGCCTCAAGGTGCAACTCGGCACCCTTCAAGAACACGCAACATCCACCCCCTTAGAATGTGCTAGCAGAGTAAGGTGGCGTCCTATCAGGAGGCAACCGCAAGGCCTTGTTAAACTCCACATGATGTACAGTAAATAAGCATGACCCCACGTCACATGTGAAGTGTACATAACACAGAGAGCATCTCATGGCTCCTTACTCAACCACACCCCCCCCTACAAAATAACACTATCAGGTACCACTGACCGGACGTCTCAACCGCCACAAGAGCACAGCAGAATCACATCCATCCTTACAAAAACCTCCACAAGAGCGCAGCAGGGTATCCCCTTTGTTCGTGTTTTCTTTTTTTTTTTATTACGTTCACCACCACTGCCTCCTGAAAATAATTTATAGCTCCGGCCCTGACAATGAAGTGCCGGTGCTGAGCACCGGAAAGCAGCGGCACAAATTAAGCACTGCAGCCATATCCAAACATATTCAACCATTTGCAAACCTATCCATCATGTATCCTTCCATCTATCATTTCACTCATCCATCCTTTCACTCATCCATCCATTATCCATCCATCCACCCTTCCACCCTATCCATCTGTACACTCATCCATCCACTCTTCCACCCATCCATCCATTCACTCATCCATCCAGCCATTTACCCTTTCACCCATCCAGCCATCCTTTCACTTACTCATCCATCCACCCAGTCATTCCTCCTTCCACCCATCCACCCTTTCAGTCATCCATCCATCCTTCCTTTCTCTCTCCATCGACCCTTTCACTTAGCCATCCTTCCTTCCATCCACCCACCCATCCATCTACTCATCCACTCATGAATCCATCCATTGACCCGATCACTCATCCATCCTTTCTCTCATCCATCTATCCTTTCACTCCTTCCCTCATCTATTCAACCTTTTGTCCATCTACCCCCCTTTCACTCACTCATCCATCCTTACATCCACCCTTTTACTCATCTGTCCATCCATTCACCCTTGCACTTATCAATTCATCAATCCATCCATCATTTCACTCATCCATCCACTCACTCATCATCCACCTTTTCACTCATCCATCCACCCTTTTACCCATCCAGCTACCCTTCCACCCATACATCCAGCTATTTACCTTTTCTCTCATCCATCCTTCCACTCACTCATCAATCCATCTATCCTCTCTCATTATCCATCCATTCAATCGTTCATTCATTCATTCACCCTTTCACTAATTCATCCAGCCATCCACCCATCCCTTCACTTACTCACTCGCCCACCTTTTCATATTAATTTTGAGCTGAGTCTTTTTGAGAAGAGGCCCATCAAGAACTTCACCCTCGCTGCAGGAGCCATTCCAGGGCTGGGACAGAAGCCATGGAGACAGGATCCATCACAGGTGGGGGGGGGGGCAGGAGCCACCACATGGGGGACAGGAGCCATCGCTAGGGGGGGGGGCAGGAGCCATCACAGGAGGGAGAACAAGATCCACCAGGGTGGGCACAGGGGTGGGCATGCAGTATTCTAGTATCATCTTGGTCTCTTCCAGGGTGGGGTAGGGCTCCTCACCCCCTCCTGGACAAGACAACCAGACGACAGGCTCTCTTTCCAAAATGTTGGTTTTGCCATCCCCCACTGTGATGTACAGTACTTAAAGGAGATACTCCAAGAGAACTGATTTAACTGATTGTCCTCCATACTTTGTTAATCAGAGTGGGTGCGATTGTGCCATTTCTTTATTTTATTACATTATAGACTGCATGTTTGAAGAACCGAGGTTTGCTTACAATTTAGTGACAGTAATTAAGCTCTGTGAAGAGAACCACGTGCTGCCTCGGTGTAATCAGGGCCGGTTCTAGTGTATTTGGGGCCCTGGGCAGAAAGGGAATGTGCGAGGCCCCTCTAAATTGCAAAGACATGAGGCATTCAGGGCTGTTTGCATCTGAATAGATGCCCCTGCGCCTGAAGCTGCAGCCCCTCCCTCTCAGTCACCTTCAAGCACCTCTTAACAGCTCATCAAGGGCTGAAGGTGTGAGGGTCGCCTTCCCGCTGTGCCTCTCCAATGCTGCTGGGGGTCTGAGCTTTAGTGCTGCATCGGAGTCTCTGTGGAAGCTGTTAAAATTACGGACAAATGGCGTCCGTTAAAGAATCCTTCACGGACAACGGACAGACGGCCGAAATTACGGACTGTCCGTGAAATTTACGGACGGTTGGTCACCCTGCTCCCCTCACCGCCACGCAGCCCCCTGTGTGACGCTTGCCGCTGCCCAAGACCTGACTGCCTGCCGAGTGCCAGTGTCCCCCTTCCATTCTGTTCCCGTGTGGGTGCCTGCCTGCCTGCCTGCCTTCTATTGTGACTCTTTTGCCTCCTTTGTGCCTCCTTTTGCCCTCCATTTGTGACTTGTTTCTGCCTCCTTGTGCCCCCGCTTGTACCTGTATTTTTGCCCAGTGGTGCTCCCTTCGTCCGTTCCCGTCCCTCGCTGCCCGCTTCCCGCCGCCGCGTCCCGTAGCTCCGCCCCCTTGCACCCTATTGGCCGCCGCGTCCTGTAGCTCCGCCCCCCTCGCACCCTATTGGCCGCCCCGCTCCCACCTCCCAGCTGCTCCTCCCTCCCTCTCCCACTCATATGGAGGCTGCGCAGCGGGCGCGCCGCTGGCGCGCCGAAGGCGCGTCTAAGGCAAGCCAGTCTGCGCCCGTCCGCGCCTGGCCCGCGCCCAGCGCCAGACCCCCTGGCCCCCGCAGATGCCAGCCCACCCGCAAGATCTACATTAAACACCGCCACTCTCATCGCACTCAACACCTGCCAATCCTGCAAGTTCTCCTGCATCCGGACCCGTACCGCACCCGCCAAGCCAAGCACCAACAGCAGCCACCTGAAGCACCTGAAGTGCATCCTGCTCAACACCCGCTCCGTCCACAGGCACGCAGTGGAACTCTGGAACCTGCTCGACGCCACCTGCCCAGACGTCGCCTTCCTCACGGAAACCTGGATGAACGCCTCCTCAGCACCCGACATCGCCATCGCCATCCCGGACGGATACAACATCACCCGGAGGGACCGCGCCAACCAGAATGGAGGAGGCATCGCCATCGTCCACAAGAACACCATCCGCATCACGACCAACTCTGAAGACACCCTCACAGCCGCCGAACACCTGCACTTCCAGATCCACACTGACCCCAAGACCACCCTCAGAGGCACCCTCATCTACAGACCCCCGGGACCTCGCACACAATTCAGCGAAGACATCGCCGACTTCATCAGCCCGCACGCCCTCCCCTCCGCTGACTACATCCTCCTTGGGGACCTCAACTTCCACCTGGAGAACAACAACGACCGCAACACCACCACCCTGCTGGACAACCTCGCCAACCTCGGACTCAAGCAACTGGTGACCACCCCCACCCACTACGCCGGCCACACGCTCGACCCCGTCTTCTCCTCCAGCAAGGACATCACCTTCAGCCACGCCACCGGACTCCACTGGACAGACCACAGCTGCGTCCACTTCAGCTTCAGAAGGACCACGACTCACCACCACCCGCAACTGGTCCCCCGCAGAAGCTGGAACAAGATCACTGCCGACCAGCTCACCACATCCTTGAGCCAGAACCCCCCCACCAGATCAGCGAACCCCAACCAAGCCGCCAACAACCTCACGAAATGGATCAGCAACTGCGCAGACTACCTCGCTCCACTGAAGACCCCCCCCCGCCAGACCCGGCACCAAGAAAGCATCTTGGTTTACCGACGAACTCAAGAGCTCCAAGAAGAACTGCCGGGCCCTCGAGAAAGCCTGGCGCAGAGACCCAACTACAGACAACATGACCACCCTCAAGCTCGCCACTCGAAGACATCACTAGCTGATCCACGCCACCAAGAAATCCGCATTCAAGGAAGGACTGGACAACAACGCCCGCAACAGCAAGGAACTCTTCAACATCGTCAAAGAGCTCTCGAACCCCAGCGCCGGAAACAACGACATCACGCCCTCGCAAGACCTCTGCAACTCGCTCGCCTCGTTCTTCCACAGCAAGATCGCAGACATACACAACAGTTTCAGCACACAGCCATCACACCCTACGACCGAAACAACGCCCCCCACCACCACCCTCCGCGCCTGGACCCCAGTCAACACCGAAGACACCATCCGCACGATGAACTCCATCCACTCAGGATCTCCAACCTACCCCTGCCCTCACCACGTCTTCAACAAGGCCGACTCCGTCATCGCACCCCACCTGCGGGACATCATCAACGCCTCCTTCGACACCGCCACCTTCCCAGAGAGCTGGAAGCACGCCGAACTCAGCGCCCTACTGAAGAAACCATCAGCGGACCCCACCGACCTAAAAAACTACCCATCTCGCTCCTTCCTTTTCCGGCCAAAGTCATCGAGAAAACCGTCAACAGACAACTGGCCGCCTTCCTCGAGATGAACGGATCCCTCGGCCACTCGCAGTCCGGCTTCCGGGCCAATCACAGCACCGAGACTGCCCTCATCGCAGCCACCGACGACATCCGAGCTTTGCTCGACAACGGGGAAACAACGGCCCTCATCCTCCTGGACCTCTCCGCGGCATTCGACACTGTCTGCCACCGCACCCTAGTGCAGCGCCTCAACAACATCGGTATCCAGGAGAAGGCACTGGAATGGATCATCTCCTTCCTCGCCGGAAGAACACAGAGAGTCCGCCTACCCCCGTTCAGATCCGAGGCCACCGAAGTCATCTGCGGCGTACCACAAGGATCATCACTCAGCCCCACCCTCTTCAGCGTCTACATGAGCCTCCTCGCAGCCATCGCACGCCAACACAACCTCAACATCATCTCCTATGCCGATGACACCCAGCTGATCCTCTCCCTCACCAACCACCCTGCCACCGCCAGAACCAACCTACACGAAGGGATGAAAGACGTAGCTGAGTGGATGACGAACAGCCGCCTGAAACTGAACTCAGATAAGACGGAAGTCCTCATCCTGGGATCATCACCCTCCGCCTGGGACGACTCCTGGTGGCCCCCTGCCCTTGGCAGCGCACCCAAACCAACAGACCACGCACGCAACCTGGGCTTCGTCCTGGACTCCTCCCTCTCCATGACCAGACAAGTCAACGCCGTCTCCGCATCATGCTTCAACATCCTACGCATGCTACGTAAGATCTTCCGGTGGATCCCCACCGAAACCAGGAAGATGGTCACCCAGGCCCTCGTCACCAGCCGACTGGACTACGGCAACTCCCTCTATGCCGGAACCACAGCCAAACTCCAGAAACGACTCCAGCGCATCCAGAACGCCTCAGCACGCCTCATCCTGGACATTCCCTGACACAGCCACATCTCTGTACACCTGAGAAACCTGCACTGGCTCCCCGTCAGCAAGAGAATCACGTTCCGACTCCTCACCCACGCACACAAAGCTCTCCACAACCAAGGCCCAAGATACCTCAACGACCGCTTGACCTTCTACACTCCCACCCGCCAGCTTCGATCAACCAGCCACGCCCTCGCCGCCGTCCCCCGCATCCGAAGAGCCACAACAGGAGGAAGATCCTTCTCCTACCTGGCTGCCAAGACGTGGAACTCCCTCCCCATCCACCTCCGCCTGACCCAAGACCACCATCAGGAAGCAACTCAAGACCTGGCTGTTCGAGCAGTAGCGGACCCCCCTCCCCCAAGCGCCTTGAGACCCTCCGGGTGAGTAGCGCGCTATACAAATGCTTGATTGATTGATTGATTGATTGATGGCAAGTGCCATCATGATTAAGGACTTGAGACATTACTTAGGGGTCTATTACGATCTCCGGTCGGAAGGGCACCGAATCGGGTTCGGCCATAGCGGATCCGATTCTGATGCTTCTTTTCCAACCGATCCGTACACGGGTCCGGACGACGAAGTATGATGCGAAGATGTGCAAATTCTCCGACTGACTCGTTCCTGGCTCTGACCCGATCCGTCCGACTCGGTCGCACGCAAACAGACGCTCACAATGGAGATGATTCTCGACCAAATGAGTACGATGCTCGAATCAGACAGCTCGACCGAGTAGGAGCGTCCGGCTCGCAAAAGATCTCAGAGTCAGACTTCGGGGTCCGCATCGGACCCCCCCGACACCCACAGCTGTACATCTCGTACATAGGGGGACTCATGGGTCTCCCCCACACAGGCATGTACGGCGGATGGCCCGCTGTAGGGGGCGCACTTGTTCGAGACATACCCATTCAGTCAGTGGGAGCGCATGTACGCGTCGTACAACTGGCTCCCATTGACATCTATGAGAGTCCGACCGAACCGAGTCCGACAGCATACGTGCGCATCGTACTCGCTCTGTCGGACTGTAGGGGTCCGGCTCGGTCGGAAAGCACTCCGGATCCGACTCGGTCGGAGTGCTTTCTGACCCGTTTTGGAATCGCCACCTTAGTGGGACAAAGGCCATATGATCCAGGCTCAAGGGTCATACAATGCCAATTCCTGGTCAAAGGTTGTGTAATATCACTTCCTCTATACTTGGTATTCTGGTGAATTTACGTCCATGTTAAAGGAGTAGGCACATGAGTTGGGAGTCATTTACCCTTAGTCCCGATTTACTGCCAAGTCCTCCAAGATTTGGGCGATTGGTGAATGATGATGGATTAAACCCAGATCAGTTGACTGGGGGTGAGTGTTTGATTAGCTCAAACGCTCCGTCCATCATTCCCTTTGGTATCGCTTTGTTCGCCCTAAGTTGGCAGGGTATGCCCAGACGTGGGTCCCTTGCTCACTTTGCCACTGGAATCAAGATAGCCTGGCTGATGAGGGTTATGAACCCGAAACCGGTCCCAGGATGCTTGTTTCCGGTCCAGGGAAGACATGGCTTGGCAGTTCGGGCTGGACTGTTCCCATGAGGCACAGGGTCAGACTGATTTGCATATGGCCATGTCTGAACTGGGGTGGTGGAGTGAGCTAAAGAATGATAATGGATTAAACCCAGATCAGTTGACTGGGGGTGAGTGTTTGATTAGTTCAAGCGCTCCGTCCATCATCCCCTTTGGTATCGCCGTGGTGTTAAATCCTGGCATATGTCTCGGATATATAGCAGCATATCTGCCTATAATGATATTGCGTGTGTGGGACCCTGGTGAGGTACCCTCCATATCATACTATGAACTCTCAGTTTATGGACTACAGGCTAATGTGAAGAGTGTGGGGAATAATCAGCACCTTTGTCGGGTTCCTCGTGCTATCTCGTAGGGAGCAGATAAATAATGGACAGTTTTCACCCTGGCCATGGGGGCTGTGCATATCCGCTGTATCCAATTAATAATCAGCAGTATAAAGGCAAATCCCTGAAGCACTGCACAGATATGTGACCATTGTATGGTGTCAAAGGCTTGTTTGAGATCCAGAGCAATACATGCTGATTGGAGCCAAGCGGTAGTGGTGATATCTTCAATTTTGGGATTGCTGTTATTTGTCGATCTCCATAGACTTCCAGGCTGTGGTTCACTCCACTATGTCTCCCCAGCTGTACTACACTTATGCTACACCTGGGCTTCCTAAGAGAAGAGATCAAGAAAAGGGGCACAGCAACTACAACAAGGAGGATCATAAAGCTCATAAACGAGACCACTCTCGTATTCAAGCTCAAGAAGCTGGCCATAGCTATTAGAGAAGAACACTGGATTGGTCCTTTCTACCTACCGAAGCGACCACTTACAAAACAGGAAATGACTCTGCTGCATTAGAGCAAGGAAGATGTAAACATGCAGTTTTAAAAATTTCCAAAAATGTCGGTTTTGTGTGTTATCCATAGAAATGTCTTCCATCTACACCAAAAGCAGTATTACAAAACCAAGGGGATGCCACATGTTTGAGTCTGTTCTTTCCACCCTTGGAATAATTTGAAATGGCAGAAATGGTCTCAAGCTGCTTGTATGGACGCTACTGTTGTATGAATTGAGCAGGTGCATATTTTATGCCTTAACATTTCGAGCGTATGTCTTCGCCCTGCACCATTCTATAGGTGCAAACAGGACATCCAGAGGTGCATTGAATGTGTGCCTCTGGATGCCATGGTAGTGAACATAAATATATATGTCAAGACATATGTATATATATTTATGCCATGGCAGTACAAATAACACATTACTTAGAGCAAGGAAGGAGGGAATTCCAGACATTTGGGGGCACAAGAACAAACAGTCTGGGTGAGGCTTCTTTGTGTTCTAAAACTGGGGAGTTTGACTGTGTCCTTCCTTGCCTGGGCCCATAGCCCCATGAGATGGACATGTACGCAAGGCAAGTATTAGGTATATTCAGATAGAGTGATTTGTAGACAAAGCAAGCTAGCTTGCATCATTTTGCGCCAGGTAGGCCTTACATGGTTGGAGCATGGGCATTGGTGCACGTCGACTTATGTTTTTTTCCGCAAACCCAGATTTACAAATATTCTAAACCTTGGTTTGCTCCAAAATGGTGCGCCTACAAGTCAGAGACGTAAAGGGAAGAAATGTCTTCTTTTCTCTGAGTTGCTTCCTCTTTCCATGTGTGATTCTGCAGTAGACATAGAACGTGGATTATGTCTCTAAGGATTGTTTTAGTGAATGAAGGTATCCCTTCCTGCAACTTTTCTTACTCACAAACAATTGTGCCCGTAACACAGGTAGCCTTGAACCATAGCATAAGGGGTCCTGCATTAGTGCTAGGTAGCCACAAGTCTGGCAGTACAAAGAGGGAACTTACCAGGTCTTGGCATATATGGCGCTCTTCAGCTCTCTCCCATCCATGCAACACACTTGCCTTGCTGCACTAGGTTGCGTGAACTATTAGTAAATAATCCATCTGTTTGGGGCTGAAGTAATTCATATTTGTAACGTTTGATATTGGTAATGGAGTGTAAGTTATTTGAAAGAGTTGAACTGATAGAAAGGTTATCAGGTTAGCACAAGTGGCCTGGTTTCACCTCATCATCCCATTGGCTGTCTATGAGGGAACACTGTGAGAAGCCTCTGGGTATCACACGTCTGAGTAAAGACGGTATGCAGACAGACTATCGAGTTGGAAATGTCGACTAACACAAATATCGAGTCGGAAATATCATGACAGAAATATCGACAGCAAGAATATCATGATTATGAATAACAATTTAAGGTAAGAAATATAGTTTTTCAAAATATCGAAGTCTTTAATATTGTTTGCAAAAATATAGTTGTTTAAAATATCGATTTGTTCATTAGTGGTATGTATTTTAGTATGTATTTTAAATTTATGTGATCTATTTTTTTGTATAAGTATTGTTTTTGGTTTTTAATATATTTGCAAAATTTTTAGTAGTTATCAATTTTTTTTTTATTTACATTTTGCATTTTTTAGTTCCGTAGCGGGTTGTGCGTTTATAGGGGAATACGGTGGGAAGTAATTTAATTATAATAAATTAACGATTATTTTTTATTTAGTAATATTCATTTCATATAGATTTTGTAGTGTTAATTGTGGGAAGTATTTATTATTAATTAATTTTAATTAATTATTAATTGGTTGTTAATTATGATTAATAATTGGTAATTATGATCATGTTTTTTTAGGAGCGGGTTATGGGGTAGAGGGTGGAAAGTAATGTATTTTTAATTAATTATTAATTAGTTGCTCATTAATATTAACTAATCAAATGATAATTAATTAGGGTAATTGTTTATTATTTTTGGGAGTTTTGGTTTTATAGGTGTAACGTTTGGGGAGTAAATTAATTTGTATCTGTTCTCATTTGTTTTTTAATTAATAATATTTCTTTAATTGATACTTAATTATGTTCATTATATAGGTACATTTTTGAAAAATGTAGATGTTTGATGTGAATTGTGCAGTGCTATAGGGTAGGAAATAAAAAAGATTACATTTATGTAATACTTAATGTTTTTGTTTATAAATATTTTCTAATTAAAAATAGTTATTTGTTTGTAAATTATTTTTAAACTTATTTAATTTAATATTTCTAAGTATTTGTCATATCTATTTCACATTATGTTATGTTTCTTTTTTTAGGATTTTAAAAATATTTCTATATATTTTTCATTTTGTGTTGGTGATATTTTGTGTTGGTGATATTTTGTTTGTTTTTAATTTTAAACTGGCTGGAGTGGGAAATTACATTTTTACCCCTCCGCTATCCAACACTTTCCCTAGCGTTGCACCAACTGGAGTGGGAATAGTATTTCCTACCCCTCTGCTATCCAACACTTTCCCTACTGTTACACTCACTGGACTGAAAATAGTCATTTTTACCCCTCCGCTATCCAACACTTTCCCTACTGTTGCACTTACTGGAGTGGGAATAGTAATTTTTACTCCTCCACTATCCAACACTTCCCCTACTTTTGCACTCACTGGAGTTGGAATAGTCATTTTTACCCCTCCGCTATCCAACACTTTCCCTACTGTTGCATTCACTCGAGTGGGACTAGTAATTTATTCCCTCCGCTATCCAGCACTTTCCCTATTGTTGCACTCACTGAAGGGGGAATAGTCATTTTTACCCCTCCGCTATCCAACACTTTCCCTACTGTTGCGCTCACTGGAGTGGGAATAGTAATTTTTACCGCTCCGCCATCCAACACTTTCCCTACTGTTGCACTCACTGGAGTGGGAATAGTAATTTTTACCCCTCCACTAACCAAAACTTTCCCTACTGTTGCACTCACTGGAGTGGGAATAGTAATTTTTACCCTTCTGCTATCCAACACTTTCCCTACTGTTGCATTCACCGGAGTGGGACTAGTAATTTGTACCCCTCCGCTATCCAACACTTTCCCTACTGTTTCACTCACTGGAGTGGGAATAGTCGTTTTCATTCCCCCACTATCCACAACGTTCCCTACTGTTGCACTCACTAGAGTGGGAATAGTAATTTTTACCGCTCCGCCATCCAACACTTTCCCTACTGTTGCACTCACTAGAGTGGAAATCATTTTTACCACTCCACTATTCAACACTCTCCCTACTGTTGCACTCACTGGAGTGGGAATAGTACTTTTTACCCCTCTGCTATCCAACACTTTCCCTACTTTTGCACTCACTGGAGTGGGAATAACCATTTGTATTCCTCCCCTATCCAACACTTTCCCTACTGTTGCACTAACTGGAGTGGGAATAGTAATTTTTACCCTTCCGCTATCCTACACTTTCCCTACTGTTGCACTCACTGGAGTGGGAATAGTAATTTTTACCCCTCCGCTATCCAACACTTTCCCTACTGTTGCACTCACTGGAGTGGGAATAGTAATTTTTACCCCTCCGCTATCCAACACTTTCCCTACTGTTGCAGTCACTGGAGTGGGACTAGTGATTTTTACCCCTCCGCTATCCAACACTTTCCCTACTGTTGCACTCACTGGAGTGGGAATAGTCACTTTTACCCCTCCGCTATCCAACACTTTCCCCAGTGTTGCACTCACTGGAGTGGGTATAGTCATTTTTACCCCTCCGCTATCCAACACTTTCCCTACTGTTGCACTTACTGGAGTGGGAATAGTAATTTTTACTCCTCCACTATCCAACACTTCCCCTACTTTTGCACTCACTGGAGTTGGAATAGTCATTTTTACCCCTCCGCTATCCAACACTTTCCCTACTGTTGCATTCACTCGAGTGGGAATAGTCATTTTTATTCCTCCGCTGTCCAACACTTTCCCTACTGTTGCACTCACCTGAGTGGGACTAATAATTTTGACCCCTCAGCTATCCAACACTTTACCTACTGTTGCAGTCACTGAAGTGAAAAATTTAAGTTTAAAGACTTTTAAATAGTTTAATGTTTCAATTTATAATAGAATGTTTTTCATGAGATTTTATGTTATTGATGTATGCATGTATATATTTGTATATGGGGATACTTTGGGGGTTGACATTCTATCAGTGAACCAGTAAAGACAATCGAAATAGGCTGGTCCAAATTTAGAATGTCATACAAGTAGAGAAAGAAAGAAATTTGCATTCCAGATGCCTTTTTAGGGCAGGTATAATTGTGAACTACCTATGTTGTTGGACCTTTGGAGGGTCATTAGGATGGCGGGCGGACTTTGTCCGCCCGCCATCCTGCCGTGGAAGGGGACCGCCCGCCAATGGTGCTGGGGTCCCGTTGGTGAAATTAGGATGCGCCCTCCACACTGGGGGGCGCATCCTGCATTCCTGACATTGCAGCGGGCGGTGCTCTCAGCACCGCCTGCCGCAATGCCCAAAAGACATGTCGTGCACTTCCATGCACAACATGGCAGGCACCACGCGGTGCCTGCCATGTTGTGCATGGAACTGCCCCCCATGTGCACTCCCCACCCCCCAGAATCCCTGGGGGCTCGCTACGGGCCCCCAATATAAAAAAACGCCTGCCTTTTTGTGGAGGCGTTGCCGCCACGGAAAGGCAGGTCCCCGCCTGCATACTAATATGGATGGCGGTGTCTACCAGACACCGCCACCATATTAACTGCTTTTCCACACGGTAGGCAATCGGGCAAATTGCCTACCGGCGGAAAACCATGGTAATGTGGCGGGGGGAAATATGCAGCGGGCGGAGGTTTTAAGCGGGCGGAGGCAATCCGCACGCTATACTAATGACCCCCTTGGTGAGGATAAGTTAATTGAACTTTCTTCTTCTATTTTTAATTTGACGAAGGTGGGATATTGATTAAAAATATTACAGTTCTTCAATAAGCATAGTCATTTTTCAAAGGTTTGGCTAGAATGTTGCCAAAGACTCATGAGGTCATTAATACGTAGTGGAGCGTGAGAGCTTGAGCCTGGGTCGTCTCCAATGGTTGACACACTTAGGAAATGAGGTCGGTGCAGTACAGTATGGTTCAGTGTTTACTTTGAGTTCAATATGACATGAATATGTCATGAACCTGACTTTAGGGAGACAACCAAGAAGAAAGAGATATGCCATCCTCTAGTAACTTCTCCAGGATGTAGAGAATCAGGAAATGTAAAAGAACATATGAATTGATCCTTAAAAACAGACTTTGATTGATTTAATTTTGGTGTGTGTTTTGTTTTTTGATTCATGGTGTTTGTCTTTTCTCCCCTTTTCATTGATTACTCTTTAAAGTTTGAAGTATTGTAGTTCATTGTTGTTTATTTATTTTGGTTATTATTTAGTAAACCAAAAAGTCAATTATGTACCCGAAAGAACCGACCTATTCCACATTACTATACACCCAGGTTCTGAGGGGCACTGGGTCACCCCATTATACTAGATGCAGTTACAGACTGGCTAGGGCCAGTGTGGGCTGCACCACTTGCCTAGGCGGTGTCACCAATCGGGAGCTGGGGGGGTGGGGAGCGGCTGTGTAGGGCCTGCCCACAGAGGGATTAAGAAGCTTCCAGGAGTTTTTAAAACTAGGATGAGCAACACTGAGCGCCGGTAAACACCGCCACGCAGGGAAAGGCAGTGGCTTTTCTGAAATCCGCACTCCAAGCCGAGCATGGAGTAGGCAAAACTCTGTGATCTCCACCCACGAAGCAGAGATTACCATCTAGGACTGGTAACTATGTTGCCCTTCATGCCAAAATTATGGCTTGGTAGAGTGAGAAAAACGCAAACAACTAGAACATGAGCAGCTGTTGTTCATGGCAATTGTGTTTTTCATGCTTTTCTGTAGCTCAAAATGTGTCCTTACACTAAATATTGACGCAAGGACACCTTTCACACTAAAATATAGTGCAAGATGATGGATTTGTGATTTGTATTATATACATAATTTTGCTTGTTTTTCCTGATATTTCACATAATTACTTGAAAACAAATCACACATATTTCCTGAACCCGTAGTATTTTTCCCATGGCAAAAAAATAAGAAAAAGAAAAATTGTGCAATTACACAGTGGCTTGGCAATGGAAATTGGCAGTTCAAATATCAGAACCTACAAAAGTGCCATAGGATTACCCCCTGAGAGCTGTGATGGGCACATCTTTGCAAGCGCAACTTGTGAGCATGTAGTGAATTCATGAAAAGAGTGAAACTCAAGATCCCTTTGTTGTTTGATGTGATGATACGCCGTAAATGTTAGAAGACAAATAGTTGTTGTTAGATCAGTGTTTTTTTGCTCCTTCTCTCGATCCTGGTTTCTTTGTAAGATTTACGCATGCTCTATCCTTGCAGTAACTAGGCAGCAGTTTGAGGTTCCTCAGGATTTTATGAACATGAGGTTTTTAAGAGTCTCTGTTTATCATGTGTATCACATAAGAGTGCACCCTAGGGATGCACAAAAAGGAAAGCGTTGGGACCTACAAGACATGTCTATGCTGCCTCAGACAGTTCTATTGACTTTGCACATTGTGAAGTAGACAGAGTGGTTAGAGGTGACACATAGCTGAATGCTTGAAATAATGCCAAAGAGGATGTTGGAAACTTCACAGGTGCCAACATCTGACTTTAATTCGTAAACATACATTTGTGGTTTGAATCCTGCATGTCTTCCGGGAACTTGTGGCCCAAACTGTTTTGCAGTCTTTGAAAATATGCCAAAAATAATATTAGACGCATATCTGGTGTCAGAATCTGGCTTTATTATATTAAAAATATAAAATTGTAGCTTGATCTTGCATGCTACCAAACCACCTTTACAAATGAACATCTCATCACTTGTTGGCTTCAGGAAAAAGAAACATATAGCTTTGCAGATCTCGCTCACTTGATTAAGACAAAATAGGAAACACAATATTTAAGATAGAACCCAAATGCAGACTAACCTTTTGGACACATTAGGCCAACACCTTCTAAAAGCTGGGGTGTCTGTCAAATGCTGGCCTCAAATGTTCATAAATAGGAGTGGATCCATACTAATTAGAGTCACTGCAAAAAATGTATTTCATGATTAAAAACATTTTATAAAGTGCTCATACCCAAATACTGAGTAGCGATGAGTGAATGGGTCAAGAAACACACATGTCCTTAAAGTTTGGCTGGGAGTACAACATCAGTGAACCAATTGTTCACAATTATAGTGCAGGATTTGGGCCCGAGTGGTTTTAGAAAGACTACCTTTTCAAGCTCATCAGTAGTGTTCTTACCAGCCTCCATGTTGATTTGTTTCCATTGGAAGTGTACACTGCTCCAGTCTTGTCTTGACAATTAAAAACTCATCATCCATACCAAAGTTGATCAAATTAACAGATTCATTTGCAAGGGGGTGGAGGGATAAGGCTACAGCCATACAAATCTGTTTGTTGTTTTGCTCACTGGACTTAGAACCTGCAGATGGTTACTCCATAACAACGGTGACGGATATCCTGTCTGGAGAAATCGAAATGCCATTATTTCCTATGGGATTTAGATTTAGGCAGTCGGAATTTCCATCACTGTTTTGACAGAGCAACCCATCCGCTGAAATCTATGTCAGACCCAAAGTCCTTTTTATCTAGATATACAAGTCCTTCAACGTATTTGCTGCTGCTTTCATGGGACTATGCATTCATACCCCCATGATGAAACTTCCCTCTGTGATGAAGATGATTGACTTGGAAGAAGGTGTGGCATCTCTTACGGAAGGATACATTAAACTACCTACAAAAGACATATTTAGAGCATTGATACATTTAACTAGAATGCATTCAAATGAGTTATAAGCAGATCCTTGGATTTTCTTTTACCGACAACTGACTCCAACATGATGATGGACAGTCCTCTGCCTCTGCCCTTGCTCCTGTTTTTGGTTATTATCAAACGCTTCCCAGATGCTGATTTAAACTACCTCTTGTTGGGTTCTATGTGTTGAGGGAGTTGTCAGATGTCAAGTCATGTCTTTGTTCAACACTTCTTATTACATCTTGTGTATGTATGCCAGCATTCATATTATGAGTGTCAAGGAGCACTCCACAACAAGTTCTATACAGTGGTGCAACACCAATGTCAATATCTGTATGCAGACCAGTATTAGCATGAGTAGTAGTTCTAGCAGTAATAATAGTATGTGCACACCAAAGGTATTAAAAGTATTTTCAAAAATGTTTCTAATTTTGCAAACTATTGTGTTGTATTTCT
Source organism: Triturus cristatus (assembly GCF_964204655.1). Classification (NCBI taxonomy): domain Eukaryota; kingdom Metazoa; phylum Chordata; class Amphibia; order Caudata; family Salamandridae; genus Triturus; species Triturus cristatus. Next base: position 327,241,128 of record NC_140590.1, on the reverse strand, counting down.
CAGACAGAAAAAGATAAATCCTGCAATATTGTTCTCTGAAATATACACCTGAATATTGTTGCAATGCCAATTATGGACCAGTTGTCATTTGTACTGATGCCAATGTATGTTTGCACATATCAGTAAATTGTTGACGACTTATGACTCACTCCACCATTGGCTCTATATTTCAATCCAAGGAGGACACTTGGGTAACATAGCAAAATCTTCACTAGTCTAATCGTTAACACCTAAGAATGTATTGGCAGGTTGCAGACCTCCCTCCTCTTCATTGGCTGGCCAAGAAAACCTGTAGGAAATAGACCTATTTCTGGTATGAAATATCCAACAAAGTGGAATTTGTGTTCTTGTTCCCCCAATTGCAACATGTAAGTGGAGAAGGTGGACCTAGATACTGATACGTCTCTCTCCTCCGAGGATGAGAACAGCAAATGTCTACAACTTTTGTGGCCGAAAATAAGTGAAAACTGCTCCAGCCATTTCTTGATTTTATAGACCTCAGTGCACTATCAGAAAAAAGAAGCTTACCTAATAGAACATCATAGCGAAATTAAAAAAATATATCTATCAGGTCACCAATGCATTATAAATTATGTTACATATTTGTGAAGGTACACCTACCTGCTGTAGGTTTCCAAATTCAACTTAAAGGGACTGCTGCTGAAAAATTCTTTCAGTCTGTAGTAGATTCTTCAGAATTGGAAGAAAAAGCAGGGGTAAACAAATAAGGGATAATGTTAAGTCTATGAATCAGGATGTTATGAATGAGAGAATTGAAAGTGACACACAAGTGATCAATTATTATGGTTTAGTACTAAAATATCAAAGGGGCCCGATTACATAATGTGGGACTCCGAGGTACAGAGTGTTCCCATAGTCCAGGCAAGATAGTACCAATGCCTTTACAACGCTCCTTCTGGACAGGGGAGGGAGCAGATCCAAAACGCTCCTAAGCATTCGGAGTAGGGCATAGCAACTGGTCGAAAGTTATTCTTCTTGGGATACCATCGAAAGTGTGTTGTCAACCCAAATCCCTACGTTTTTTATAGGAGTTTTCTTAACCCACCAGAGGTTAGTACATTTCCAACACAGGGCTAGCATAAGTCCCTTTCCAGGGTGGGAAGGGGAACTGACTACCCTTAGATTTTGTGGGAGTGTAAGGGTGGGTTTGCCCGTGTGGAAAATATTTTCTGCTGACAGGGGATCTCCCAAGAAAATTTACCTGAACTCTTTAGGTATATGCCCAGAAACCCACAACTTTCCAAGGCTATTTCTTGGAATGTTGGTGAATAGGAGCAAAAAGTAGGCAAAGTACATTCGTGCAGTGGCAGAGCTACCTGTCCTTCCTGCCAATACTTGTTTATGAATCAGTCACCTGACTTTTAGTAAAGCAAGCTCAAAATCCCTGTCTGTCCTTTCACAACACATTGCCTATCCCTGGCGGCTATATGGTTATTGGCATCTAAACCATCCCTGCTTAAAAAAGCAGACAGCTCCTTAACTTAGCTGTGCATAGCTGCCACATGACTTCCAGCTCCACCTTCAAGGCTCAAATCCCCCTCTGTCCTCTCACAACACATTTCCTATCCCTGACAGCTATATGGTTATTGGCATCTAAACCATCTCAGCTTTAAAAACACGCAGACATGTGCTTGCCTTAGCTGTGTATAGCTGCAACACGACTTCCTTCCCCACCTTTAGCGATCAAATGTCATCTTACTTAGCAAGGAAAATGTCCTCCTTTCTTCCAGTACTTGGCTCAGACCTGATGCATGGCTACCCTGTGTCACTGTAGCCTTCCCTTTTCCATTAAGACGTTGTGTGATGAGTTGTTTGAGGCAGTGGCGGCCGCTATTTTCCTGAGGTGGCAGGGGACTGGGATTGTAAATGAAAAAAAATAAAGAAATTACACTTACCTTCAGGCTGGCCACTGGGCCAGTCGCCACCTCTTAGTCGGCTTGCCGCCACATCTTGCTCCTCGGAAACAGGATCCAGGAAGAACCCAGGCTCCTGACTCCCCTAGCCCCTTGCATGTTCTGCACCCAGGCTGTAATGCAGCCTGGGTGCAGAACATGCAAAGTGTGCATGAATGTTTGGGTGGCCCGAGAGGTCCAGCCAAACAGTTATGCACACTTCAGAGTGGGCAACCACTCCATCTCCTGGCTCCTAATCTTGCAGTCCAGCCATACCTCGCATGGCCGCACCAGGAATCTGAAAACTCAAATGATAATAACACTGGTTATTATCACTTTAGTTTTCCTTTCCTTTGCTCGCAGAGCAGTGGGGTGACGCTCCTCCGCCTTAGAGGAGGATCTGCCACTGGTTTGAGGGCAGCCGGCTGGCTATATGATACTAAGGTATGATGTCAGCCATTTCTAATTGAAAAGGTGTATGCCATTGAAATGCACGGACACTTAGCTCATGCAGTATATATTGTATCTCTCAAAGCTGCAACAAGGATGTTAGTAGGTGGGACCTAACAGTGCAACTGTCAGGTTATGTGTGCACTGCAATCCTGATTTTGTGGATTTATAATAACGAATTAAATGCCACATAGCATGTTATTGTATCTGGGTTTCATACTTTAGACTTTAGTTTACAATAATAAACACTGGCCAAAGACTCTTGAGTTTATTTCAAGAACAGGACACAATTAAAAACTGTTGGAAATTCAAGAATGATGTGACAGGATTATTGCAATGAGCATTAATGTTATGCCCTGCCTAAAATATTCACATATGTATTCCTCCTTAAAATTAGGAAGCCACCCCTTCATATTTTAATGTACGAAGAGAATGTAATTCTTTTAGATGTTACTCTATTGGACTCACTACCTGATTTGGATGTATTGCGTCATTGCGCATCAATTCATTTTTAAGAGACATATTATCAAGTGCCTTTTAGGGGCAGGAAAAGGGCTCTACACTGTAAATAGGCACTGGGCCAAGCAGAAGTGGAAAATATAAAAATGTACCCTTGTTTAGGAGGAGGAATCTCTTCTGATGTGAGTGACTGGCATCAGGAGGGTAGTGCCCTGGCCCATGGGAGGAGGCTTAAACTCACTTTATAACTCAAGGCAAGAAAGGCATTTAAGTATTTAATGGACATTTACACAATCAAAGCCCCCCCCCCCCCCCTTATGCATTAGAATATATTTCACATGATGCTTAATCCTTTTTAGATAAAACAGACGAAAGAACGTTATGTAAACTATGCTCTCTGGGACATTCTATACAAATTCAAGCATTGTGGTTTGAATTCGGTTTATGAGTACCTATGCATGTGATCCATACTTCAGAAGGATTATTGAGGGCTGCTCTTGAAGCAAACATTTCTCTGAAATGGGAGGAAGAAGAGTCCTTTTATTAAGAATTTCAGTTATGCTTCCCTGCTTTTCAAAACTCCTAGTGAATACATGCAGACCTGGTCTTTTGCTCAGCCTAATGTAAACCTGCCAAGGGAATTCTCCTGGTGAAAAAGAGATTCCACAACTGCTGTAACTACATCTGAATCACACAACTGTACTAGAGACACTCAGCGCAGAAGCAACTCGCAGGTTCTCTCTAAAGCATAAAATTAGAAGGGTTACAGTCTTGCTAATTTCTGGAAGTTTACCACTAAGGGTATAGACTAGCAAATGGGTGGTATTCCTCAAGAACTGTGAATGTATATAGTTTGTACTGTTTGTATTAAGAATCTTAATATTGTGTTATTTATTTGCATTATTTTAAGGCCATATATACATTTTTATAGTCAATGTCTGTAAAGAAAGATATTGATTCTAGTAATGATGTTTATAATTTTTGTATTGTCTCCATTAGGCTTGGGTGAAATTTGCGTTACGCTGGTGTAATATTGCATAATTTGGGTGATTTTGTGTTACTCTAGTTATACGAAAATCCACAAATTTCATTATTATGCCGCATTACGTAGTTGTGCGTCTTTCATGGTAAACATTTAGCATGGGCACACAGGAGCAATGCAAACAACTGTTGTCCATTGTGCTTGGTATTTTTGTGCTATCTTTTTTAGTTTGGAATGTGTGCCTTTGTCAAAAAACAGACACAATTGCGCACTAAAATAGGTCACAAAAACTGGTTTTCTATTTCATGTAATTGTTCTAAAATTTCGTATCATTATGAAAATTACACGAATTTTGCAAACCCCTAGTCTCCATCCAATGAGCAAGCCTGCAAATATATTTTTAAATATTTCGTTTCTGGAAATTATTTTGAGTTGATATTATTTGTGGTGAACCCAGATTATAATTGTGTTTGGTTGATCACAGTTGTGCACTATATCAGTAAAGTAAGTTGAGCGTTAGTTCAGGTTCCCGCTTCATCCCTATACCCGTCTCAAGTTTGTTGAGAATGCAGCCATCGGTGTCTTGAAGGCAATTTCCAAAGGTATTGTGCCGAACCGGGGCCGGGGCCGCTACTGTGGCATCGATTGTGATGTCTCCTGCCATTCCCACATTAGATCTGGATTGGGATGGCTGGATTTGCATAATTTGTTTGCATTAAGAAATAGTAACATATTATCACTTCCAATTACCCTACTATTCCATGCAGTCAAACACAGACACATGCACACAAACAAACACACACGCCAAAGAAGCGCACAAATAAATATTTGTTACATAAGCGGTATTTAATCATCACACTACCTTGAGTAAATGCAGTGCTTTAAATGGGCCGGTACTCACCGGTACTGAGTACCGGCACTTCCAAATTTTCTAGCCGTCAGTACTGGCACTTTTCTTTTGTCAGGGAGAGTACCGGTACCCTGATTGATGGCACGGCAAGCTCAGGTTCGGTATGTCCTCCAACACAGGGAATCTCGGAATCGCACTGAGGTTCTGAAGTAGACTTTTGCAGGGACGCTGCTAAAGTCTAGAGGCGCCCCTTTGAATTTACCCACACTGCAGGGGGTTTAGAGGGCTTGCATCACGCTGTGATTAACAGTGCAGGGTCCACTCTAGGCAGACCCTGCACTGTTAATTAGGTGTGCAACGAGCATTCAGGTTAAAGTGCTTTAGCCACCCCCTCCCCGTCAGGTGCGTGAAATGGCCTAGGCTGGGGCTGCGGTCAGTAATCCAGTCCCATTAAGAGGTATTGAACTGACCTTACAAAAGCGAGTGGCAGTGCAGCACAATCCTACACCTTCCTCAAAGCCGGTTTCTTTTCATGTTAGTTTTTTTCCAGCCCAGGAGCTGCTTCCCTTTGTGTGCGCCTCCAACACTAATGGCTGCATTTACATAACAGAGAGAGATCCATGGGTGTGAAGATAGCCCTGCCCAAAAAGCAATGAATAGCAGGGAGCGCTGCATCTCCAGGAATGAGCTCACATTACTACTGACAATGGGTCTGGTTGGGGGGAAACCGAGATGAACATAGAAGGAAGGGGGAGGGAGAAATGTAAAAAAGTGATGTGACAGGTGAAGTTAGGATTGACACTTTTGCAGATATACCAGATATGTGTTTAGTTCTGAAATCGGAGCTTAGAAATGGAATTTTAACACAAATTTGTGTAAAGTTAAAAATCTGCTGTATTTCTTGTTAACTTTAATAAATATACATACATATATATATATCTGTTAATTTTGAAATCTCATCCTGTTTGGCTTTCATTTTGTGTAATGATTAAGCCTGTTTTGTTTACATAAACACATTTCTCGTGTTTTAACCCCTTCGACGCTCATGACGGAACGGTTCCGTCATGAGCGTCGGTTGAGCTGTGCTCATGACGGAACCGTTCCGTCATGACCACGCCCGCGCAGTTAACGGTCAGCACCGCGGGGGAATCCGCCCCGCATGGAAGGGGTTGATATGTGCTGCAACTTGCATAGAAGTCATTATGTATAATCATGTCTTGCCCTTAGCCCCGCCCCTATCCCCGCCCACTTGCCACACCTCTAGCTCATTTTAATGAGTACCTGCACTTATTTTTTCTCATTTAAAGCACTGAGTAAATGTAAAGTATTTGTAAAGCGCGAACAATTACCCGAAGGTGTCAAGGCGCTGGGGGCCCTCGGGAAGATTAACATGGTGCTGGGTTAATCTGCCGCCGACACCGGGGATCGAACCGCGAGCCCCCTGGTTCCAGCGTCAGTTGCCCTGGCCGCTGCACCACACCTCTTCCTTAGGATAATCAACAAAGCTACCTGTCCAAGAATTAGTCTATTAAAAAGAAAAGCTAAAGCGGGTAGAAAGAGTCACAAAAGTTAGTCACAATTATAAAGTTCAACTAATTTGAAAGCTAAACCTTCTTTCCAGAGACACTGACTAGCAGAAACGGGAGTGCCCCCTTAAAGCTATAGGAGTCAATTCAGCTGGAGACTGGGTGTGGAGAGCTAAATCAAGAGCTACAGGGATGGGATCATTTTACATAAGAATTGAGCAAATGCATCATTGATACAACAGGGTTATTTTGAGTTGTTTGTCTTGTAGGCCGGCTACTTCCCCCAAAGCATCAGATCACCATTCAGGAAAAGAAATTAGGGAATACACTAGAAAGAGAACCGACTCCTCCCTTGTGAGCCACAGAGATCTGGGTTGGAATAGAGGCAGTGAACAGGGGAGGAGGCACTTGTGCTCAGGTGAAGCGGTATCCCCTGTGAATATCCCCAAGCGATATCCCTCTGTAGATTTCCATCAGTCTGACCTGTAATCGGGCCGTTGAAAGAATCTGACATACAATTCTTGTATGAGTGGATGTAGCTCCATTTAAATTGTCTTGGTGCCTTCTTCTCACTCCCTTAATGTACTAGCGCAAGACGGGATTGCGGGTAGACCATTTGCCACTTTGCCAACTTTGATTGCAGGAGGTTCCTCGTGGCCAAAACAAAAGCCACCATTTTCTCTCTCACCATCAGGGAGTCGGCATATTGACTATATTGTTCATGGTGCAGCCTGGGGGGCATAATTCTCCATTAGATTCCCTACACCTGGAATAATTACTCTACCTTAGTGAACCTCACTTTGTTTGAAGGGATCTGTTAAGGAGACATCTGCCACTTTGTGAATCAGTTACCATCTCCTTTGAGGTGTCAGTAACTATCTATGGTGTAATGATTCATGCCTTACTGAATTGCCATTGGGAGGGGATGTTCCTTTCACAACCCACTTTCTACGTGGGATTTGGTATGGGTCAGTAAATCCAAATTGCGATTTGAGAAGACTTTTCCAACTCGCAAATGGGTTAAATACACAGCAGTTGCAAACCTGGTAATTTTGCAAATTGCAAGGTTTTCAATCACAAAATGGCTTTGTACATCTGGCCCTTACTCCTTTATCTTCTTCTTCTGAGCCATCGTGTGTGCAGTGCAGAAATTTACTCTTGCACCAGAGTACACCTGCCTTCCATTTTATCTCAGGTGAGATGATCACGAAATGAAGCGAATTGAAGAAATACTTTTTAAACTATTCCTTTTAAAGTGTAGAAGATGTCATTGAACCCCTTAAAAAGACAAAGATCCTCCTGCAGTAGTTGGGGCCAAAAGGGGTAAAGTGTATAGTCAAATTGAGAAAAAAAACTGATCTGAAGCAGAAACTGTTTTTTTCAAAAAGGCCTCGGCTGATTTGGACACCTGCTTCCACCCAAAGGTATGCATAGTCACAGACAGGTTTAAGGTTTGTCAAAGTAAACAAGGCACTTCAGAGAACACTGATCTCACTTTGTCTGAGTATTAAAGAACTTGACTATCAAATGCTGTTTTGAAAGTTTGCATGATGAATGTATATGCAACAAGCTCACCCTGCATACTAACAATTCTAGTGTGCAATATATTCTTTGGGTTAATGGTCGCTCTTCTTTAAAGGTGGGAACATCATGTAAGTTGTAATTGTCCAGAAGATGTGCTAAAGCAGTTATGAGCAGTGGTAAAGGAACATTATTCAGGGAAAAGAATGTGGGCACTAAATAAAAGATGCAGGTGATTGGGGGGGAACAGGACTCGTAAGAACATGAGACAACATTTAGAAAGGAACAATGGTCACATCTTTTATTTCTTCTTTTAATAAAAATATTTTATTGAGCAGAATTATAACAGAACAAGAAATCATTCACAGTACATATAGTTGTTAATTAAAAGCTTCTTCTTAACTAATTACTGGAGTCATGCATTTCCCACATCTTCATCTCAAACAGGTGAAACTCCTGCGCCGATCCCATACAGATAATAAAGTGTGGTGCAAAGCAGTTTGAGCAAGTGTTTAAGCTCGACTTATTGAAAACACACAAGTCTCCCACTACAGAAACTAAAGTGCGGTGCATAGCAGCTTTTACACAAGTAAGCCATTCACAATACTCCGTTCCGAGCAGGCGCAGCTCCGGCGCCCATCCCAAATGCAGATAGTAAAGTGCAGTAGAATACAGTTTAATCAAGTTATTAAGAGACAAGTCTCCCTCTTATCCTAAATTCAGAAACTAAAGTGCGATGCGTACATAATTAAACCATTTTCAAAACAGCATGAATCGCCTACTTATCCTAAATACTAAAGCTAAAGTGCAGTGCATAGCAACTTTTACATAATTAAACCAATAATTTAATCATTACATATAAAAACTTCTTTAAATAACATTTTAAATCCTTTCTTCCTTGAATTATAGGTATGTCTTATCCACCAAGAGTTAACCATCCCGTCTCAGTCAAAAATGCTATATATTTTACTTTCTTGTTATATCCATAAATTTCCAAACAAACCAGAATTTCTTAATAGCCCCTGCCCTCTTTGCATAGGTTTCCTCGAAGGTTTTAATACGTAACATTTTTGCATGCCAATGTAGGTAGGTTGGAGCTTTCATTCCCTCCAAATCTGGAGGATCAAGGACCGTGCAACTAAAGAGGAAATCGCTATAAATTATTTTACCCATGGGACATTGGGGCATTAGAGCTCTGCCTTGCAAACCCAAGCAATGCTATCTCTGGTTCCAGTTTTAATTATCTCTGTAAGCCCTTATTGAGAGAGGTAAACACTTCCTCCCAGAACAGGGTTAAATGCAGGCAGGTACTAAAAATATGTAGCCAAACCCCCAAACCTATTTGTTGGCAATGAAAGCACTTGTCCTCTACCTCTGAATACATCTTATGTAAAACTCTTGGTGTATAATAAGACATCCAATGTGATAAAAATGCCATTCTTTTGAAATTTGCGGCTCTCAGTGTTTTATTGCCATGTATCGCAATCTCATGCCACTCTAGTTCTGAAAAAGTGCACTGTGTTTCTTGGGAAATCTTATCTAAAAAGCCTGTTACTAGAGAGCTATCCCTTTGATTCCGTAGAAGTCTGTACCAGTTTCCAACTCCTCTTAGTTTAGTTCTATAAAGGGCTGTCAATAAGGGCGTCGGGGCATTGCTTAATGGAGAGCAAACATTTTTCACTAATGGAGTAATCTGATAAAAACCCAAAGAAATGCGGCTTACAGCTAGCTTCACACCTAGCCTGGATCTTCTGCCCTTTTAAACATCTCCCCTTTACTATAAAGTGGCCTAGTTCCCTAAACCCCTATTGTCCTAGAATCTTATCTGGCTACTCTGTATATGAAGGCTCACCGTTTTGCATTCCGAGAGATTCAAAAACTCATATCCTGCTGTTTAAGCCTTCATATGATAGATTTTTTCACCAAATTCCTGTAATGTCTTATATCGAGTCTTTTTTGGTAATTTTGCCGTTTTGATAAAACTGAAGTCTGAGATTCTGCTTCCTGCACCATCTTATCCACAAAAAAACTATCCAATGATTCCTCGCCCTCTAGTATTCGAGCCAATATATTTACAAAAGTAGCTCCATAATATGTTTGCACCTTGGGGAGTGCCAACCCCCCTTGCCTTATGTTGAGTTGAAGCACTGGAAGTCTTACTCGTGAGGCCTTTTTCTTCCAAATAAATTGACGAAACATAACTTCCAATTTCTTAAAATATGACATGTTAATTTTAATCGGCACGTTTATTATTAATGGTAAAAAGGACATTTTTAGAAGGCTACCCTACCGATTAATGTAAGTGGAAGAAGGGTCCCTCTATCTAATACATTTCTAATCTTATAATCATTACTAAGTAATTCAATTTAAAAGGTTCCTCATAGTTGTTAGTAACGTAGATCCCTAAATATCGAATGGGGTCAAGAGATTGGGTTTGCTGTTGGAAAAAACTTGGGAGAGGTTGTCTACTTGCGATGAGTAGCAGGATTTCAGTTTTATTATGATTAGTTTTATATCCCCCAATAGAATCAAACCGGATAAATTCTGTCAATGGTGTCCTGATATTCTGTTCCCCTGGCCTAAGGTAAAGAATAATGTTGTCTGCAAACAATTTCAATTTAGACATACCTGCCAGAGGTGCTTTCATCTGCAGATTATCCCTAATCTTGACAGCGAGTGGTTATATAAAAAATGCAAACAGAGCAGGGGATAAAAGACAGCCCTGGCGAGTCCCTCACCTTATGTCCCCCCTTCCTGCTAACCGCAAGTATTTAAAAACTTGGGCCTGAGCCCTTTGATATAGGTTTCCCAACATTTGTGTTATCTGCATTGGAAATCCCAACTTTGTAAGGACAGCAAAGAGGGCGTCCTAGTTAATTAGATCAAATGCTTTTTCAGCGTTCACCATCATAATTAAAACAGGTAGTTTGTTAGTGTTAAAAATATCAATCGCTTGAACTAAAAAAAAGTATTAGATGACATGTATCTTCATGAGACAAACCCTGTCTGGCATTTATCTATTAGCTTCTGTGCTATCGGAGAAAATCGATTTGCCCAAATTTTCATTTGTAACTTATATTTAACATTCAGCAAATTAATTGGTCTATACGAGTTGACATTTTTAGGGCTCTTGTCCTTTTTTACAAAACTAACTATGGTGGACTCCTTAAAAGTAGAAGGAACTTCCCCTCCTAATCATACAAAGTTAAAGAGCTCTACCAAACACGGTGCTTGTTCCTCTGACAATACCTTATAAAACTCAGTTGGTAGGCCATCATTTCCTGAGGCCTTTCCACCCGATATTAAGGCGAGAGCAGTTTTAATTAAGGTTTAGGTATTTTCTGCACTTATGTCCTCTGCCTGGTCAGCTGTCAGCTGTGGGAGATTGATACCCTCAAAATATTGATTTATCGCCTCCTTTGACACCGTATATTTAGTTGTATATAAATTGCACTAATGGTCCATAAAGATTTTTGCAATTTTTGCCTTCGTCTCTGGTTCAACCAATTCTGTGATTAATGTGGCTTCCTGCTTAACTCTGCTTGCCCAGGCGAGCAATTTCCCCACCATCTGACTCTCCTCATATATACACTGCTGATACATTCGGGAACTAGCTATTTCTTCCAAAATAAAAATTTCTCTTAGCTCCTGTTTAGCTTTAGTTAATTGTTCCTCCACTTTTGACGCCACCCCCTATCTCTATTCCTCTTTATTAAAGTAGTATCTACGGCGCATTGCAGTTTAGTTATTTGTTGCCTCCACATCTTATTTTGCGCTGCCGTAAATGCCACCATCTGGCCCCGCAATGTAGCCTTAAAGGCCCCCCAGACCGAGAAGAGAGCTGCTGTGCCCTAATTCTCCTGAAAGAATGTCTTAATCCATTCTTTCATATCCTCTACCCAATTAGGGTTCGAAAGGAGGAATCGACCCATCTGCCACCTGGATCTCTCCCGCCTTTCAGCCTCTACTTTAATCTCAATTATAACTAGTGAGTGATCTGAGAATGAGTTGGCCCTGATTTCAGCGCTTATACAATTAACATAGCAAGAGATAAGAAAGAAATCGATACGGGAAGCTGCCTGGAATCAGTGGGAGTGGCATGTGAATTGTGTATCTCTGTGGCGCGCCTCACGCCATGGATCTATGAGTTGATAGTCCTGTTTCATGAAGTTTAATATTTTTTTGTCCTAGGCGTAAGTTGTTTTTTTGCTTTATTAGAGGTGTCCCTTTTTAAATCCTGAATAAAATTAAAATCACCTCCTAATATTATAGGTCCTTCTAACCCTCTGACCAACTCATTAATCTTTATGGTCACATCTTTGATGTTGTAAGCAGTCGCTTGTCAATCAGGTTGAAGTTAGGTTAGCCTGACAGACACTTTCTTGTTAAGATCAGGCAGCCAGTAGCTAGACATGCACTAAATGGACAGGCACCTGGCTGCCTGAGCTGAATTTTCCAGGCTGAGAATTTCACAGTCCTATGGACATGACTAGGGGAGGGCGGCAAATTCTATTCCACTCACGGAATTTAAAAAATTCCGGCAATTCCCCGTTCTGTGCGGAATTGCTGAAACTTCCGCGATCCGCGGCTGAACGGAATGAGTAGTAGAGGTATTGCACAAAACGGTGGCATCTTCGTGGATAAATATGCTACGCAGGATTCATTCTGGCACGATGCTTCTGTCACAAAAATTAAACCTCAAGAGGAAGCACTTACAGCAGGTGCCCGAGTTAAAGCTCAAATTCGGTAACGCATTAATTAGCCCCAAAACATCGTGAGCTCAGTCGAGGCTGGGCAGGTGTGCTTTCTCCCCATATCTACCATCATAAATTAGCTGTGGTGCTTGATGGAGGTCTTTGCATCCATTACTTTCTCGAGCGCAATCCCTGTGTAGTTCCTGTGACCAGGAGGTTCTTTCTCCTCATCTGCTGCTCTGATCGGTCTCTGACCTTAAACAAGAGGCATGTGAACTCACATAGAAGCCCCGCCGCACACACAACAGCGCTATGCAACGTCTTCCCACCCTTTACACACTATGATGGACAGCTCACTCAAAGGACCCCGGCGCCTTTCGGCACGGTGGCAAAGTTACAGACACACATGGGCACTGGAGACAACTCTTCTCTTCTGGCCCTTTTGCTAGTGTAGTGTAGGAAAGGCGCTATACATTCATTCTTTCACGATGCTCTGAGTCCTGTCACAAAAATTAAACCGCATTCCGCGAGCTCGCGGAATTCCACGTGCTCGCAGAGATTTTTTTGCAGTTTCGCAGAACTTTGCGTAATGCGACTACGCAAATGCCGCGCACCTGACCTCCTCAGTCTGGCAAAAAGTCTTGAGGCCCTCCCCTTCATGGCAAAGGGTGTCATGGTTCTGCGAGCCGCCCGCCACCGAGGAGGAGGGGTTAGCGGTCTAGTGCTTACGGGACCGCAACGGAAGGCAGAAATACTCACTTCCGGTTGGTCGCGCATAACAGCCGGGAACTCCGGCTGATTATCGCTTTGAATTCTCGCCTTAGCCGCGGAAGGAGCGACGCCACTCCGAAGCATCCGAACAAACCGCCGAAGAAGGGACGCTGCTGCGGACTTCAAGAGGTACAGGTACTCTCTTAGCAGAGGACGCACCGAGGTTAGGTGGACGTCAGTCTCCGCCATCGCGACTTTGCATGCTAGTCATACCACGGCACACCGGAGCGTGTACAGTGGAGTAGGGTACTCACCCTATCTTTATTATTTGCGCAGGAGCGCTGGTTTTGTTCCTATGATTTTTGCCACATTCCCTTCCTAACATCAGGAGAGTACCGGACTGGTACACCGGGGAACCTTTATTATTTGCGCAGGAGCGCTGGTTTTTTGCTTCCTATGATTTTGGTTCCATTCCCTTCCTGAACACGCAGGAGAGTACCGGACTGGTACACAGGGGACCCTTTATCATTTGTGCAGGAGCGCTGGTTTTATATTCTTGCTTTTGGGTTTGCACCATCTGTGGAGCTGCACGTTATTCCTGCGGCCCTGTAGTCCTGGACCTGGGAACCGGAGGCCAGTCACTTAAGGAGGGTCACACGACATCGCACCAGGTAACCCAGTGGTTAGTAGGCGGGCACGACACAGAGAAGGAACGGACCGGACAATAATCGTGTTCCCTTCTTTCCTTCACAGCTTGGTGTCCTGCGCCATCTAGACTTGCGCCTCTCTGGCTTCTACCCCGGGTACCCCCTTGTCCTAGGCGGTGCTCAACCCCGACTAGGGCACGGCGGGAAACTGGGTGGTGGTTCTTGTCGCCTCTGCAGGATCACCCCACCAAGGAGACGGTAAGCCTTGGGAGGGGACTCTGACAAAGGGGGAGCGTCACTGATAGACACGGACCTGGGTGCTTCAGTTTTGAGCCCTGAAGTGCCCAGGGCCAAATGCCAATCAGTGACACCTCGTCACAAAGTGGGGTAGAGTCAGCAGTCTCACTGAGCTATATCACTCTGGGACCTCTGAGGCTTTCCTCCCGGAGAGATGCAGTGAAGTTAAGTTTTATATTTTTTAATGTTTAGTGCGTTTGCAAGTATGTATGAATGAATGCATGTATGTTCATTTGTGAGTGAGCGTTGTGAATGGGTGTCTGTGTGCATGTGTGAATGCATGGGTGCGATTGAGTGTGTATTTGTGTGTGGCCCCATCACCCCTCGGAGCTAAAAGTACCGTCCACCACTGGCTATCAGTGCGGTGATGGTGAGCATCTGGCAAATAGCAAGCGTTACTCAGCCATTAACCAACATTGTTTGAGTCGTGGTATCGTGGGCCATTTTGCTATAGTGTGAAAGAAAAGAGATGTGAATGTGACAGCGAAATGTATTACAGATAAAATTTTGATCACAATAACGTTTGATAGTGAGGATCCTGATAATAGTCAATTGTTTCCGAGCATTCGAGTAAGATTTTCAATGTGAATATCAAAACACATGACAAACCTGTGCATGAGATGAACATAGGTGGCTGGAAATTAAAATCATGGCAGAATTGAGGTCCTAGTACACCATTGTACATCAGCAGGTGTCAAAAGACTAATTTGTAGTGGAAATTGGGGAGAACCTGAAGCTTTCAGCCATCAACCCAGAAAGCTTCACTGGGGAAACCATTTCTATGTTGGGGTAACCTGCATCAGTTTTTACATTTGAAGGCAGGAGAGCCGTAGGCAATTTGTGCAATGCTAAAAAGGGGCCATCTGACCTGAGGTGGATTGACAAAGGGCATTGGAGGTTTTACTTAACCAAACCGTACAGATTTTACATCTCGGTGAATGTTATGATTTTAATGTCAAGGTGCTTTTCAAAATCCCTGGGTAATTTTCAGGGAAGGTGGACAAATTGAAAGGATTTTCATACAGGATTTTTCTGAAGGAGGGAGCAAACTGATTTTACAAAAGGTGCACAATATACTTTTACTGTTCAAAAAAGTTAACCAAGAACTTAAAAAGTTGCAGAATGCTAGCATTATAGAATTATAGAATGACTGACTCCTTTGGTTCTGGCCAGGTGAGTGACTGGAAGCATCAGGTTGCTCATTGATCCCAGAGACCTTAAAAAGAATATATTAGTAGAGACATTGCCCTACCCAGAATTAAATGAGATACTATCTATAATCAAAGAGTGCATTGGCATTCTTCCACTGATTGTACATCTGCCAACCACCAGAATCTGTTACATCACAAAAGCAATAATTCTACAGCACTCACAGGTGTGTAGCTTGGGCAGTAAGATTGGGGGGTGGAGGGGGCTGAGCTTCAGATTTTCCAACAGTGTAATATTAAAATATAATATACCACCAGTAGGGTGTATGAGACGGTCTTGGGGGCAGTGAAAGGGGAGAGGAATGTGAATTGGAAGGGGTACGAAGTGAGAGAAATCCAAATATTTTGGAAAATAGCCAACTTTTAAAAAGTCTTTCAAAACCGAGAAGGGAGAAAGTGTGCGTGCGTTTTTGTCCGTGTGTATGTAAAAAGTACGGGTTGAAATGTGACGGACATCTCACCATACCCGACTGTAGACACCAGCACCCAACTATTTGCCAGTAAAAACATTTATAAGGGGGGTTAGCACCCTAAACATCCACCGCCTCCGAAGCTACACCCCAGAGCCTTTATCATGCCCAATTACTGTTTCCCGTTCATAAGAATTCCGTTTTGTTTAGCTTTGGTTAGTGGATTTTGTGTGAGTTATTCACGGTCATATTTTTCTCACAATGGGAAAGAGCTGAAAGGAACATGACCACCACCTTAGAGAAGTTTCAAGTATCCTAAATGACAAATGTTTGACTGAAGAATGTAATAAATGTAAGTGTGCATATTTGAGCCTTGAAGTATGTGTTGAAGGGGTTAAACCTAAGAGAGATATAGGGGAGTCCGCAAAGTGTGCTCCTTCCCCTGGAAACCAGGACAATGTCAGATTATCCAGAGGATTTTTCCGAAATGCTGTTCAAAATGTGTTAAATATTTTGCAGGGAAGTCCTAGGAAATAAGACAATTGAAAAAGGATAAGATCAAATTTATATAGAGCACAAGGTGATAACAAAAATGTTGAGGTGACTAGGAAGACATTTGCAATACTACGCCACTGAAAGGGTAGACTGAAAGCAAGATTGTGGATTCAAGGGGCAAAGTATTAGAAGTAGTGCTTACATAGCTTGGAAATGGAAGGCAAGAGGTAATGAAAGTGTTTGAGGCTTGTTACTTGATGCCCATGGAAGGAAATTATTCTGTCACTGAAAGAGAAACCTTGGCCTGTGTGTAAAACACACCATTTATTATTGGGGCTGCTCAAAAACCCTTTACCAATCCTTAATCCTTGAAGAGTTTCTGAGCAGTCCTAATAATTTTAACTAAACTAGGAATGTTATAAACTTTTTTCACATAGAGAGGGTTAAAGACTTCACCTACAGAGCTGTCACTCTTCTCAGCAGAGTGGCTTTGATGAAGCAAAAGAGAATGAATGGGATGAATATCAAGTTGTGTTGGTGGAGAGCTAACAAGTGAATACAATTTCCCAGGCGGAATGGAAGGGATATTATTGCCATGATAAGAAACTTAGGGCCAGATGTACTAGATGCTTTACTGAATCGCTAGTTGAAAATCACAATTCCTATTGATTTAAAGTGTTTTCTAGTGGGTCGCAAATCGACCTGCCTCATGAATATTAATGATGGAGGTCACAATTTGTGACCCACTAGGAATCCCAGCCATCAAAGGAATGGTGACCTGCTAGAGTCAGCAGATCACCAAGTATGTGATTACTTTTTAATAAAGTAGACTTTTTTACTTAAAAAAAAAATGCAGCCTGTTTCCCTTAAAGGAAATGCGGTCGCCTTTATAAACAAAAGTTTCTTTTTCTTTGTGCTTGTTTAACACAGGAATACTCCTCCTCTTAAGCAAACTTTTTTTTTCACTCACAAAGGAGAAGGGGTCTCTAAAGAATCCCCTCTCATTTGCGAATGGGTTACCACTACCTGCTTGTAGTCAGTAAATTATTAAAGTTTTGCAACCAGAATTCGGTACATAACATACTGATTCGGTATTTGGAAGGGACTCCCTAAACACGCCCCTTCCAAATACCAAATCAGATTTAGATTGTAATCACAAATTTTGATTCAGGAACAAAGAACCTAATCTCAATTTGGTGCTTGTACATTTTAAAAAACATTTTTTGCGGTTGCACACAGCCCAGTTCTGAGCATTAGGCTGTGGGTGACCTCTAAAATGCTTTGTACATCTGGCCCTTAGTGAAGTAAAAAAAGTTTGTGAGAATGGTTAGACAAAGAAGGAGAATGCGTAAGGTGTATGAAAGGGATTATGGGATGGCAGAAATGAGTTAATAGTGGATAAAGAGTTATTGATAGGAAATGGGAAGGTTGTCCCGCCTGTGAAGCTAAGAAAATCTTCAAAATCTGCCATTAATGTCATTTAGGTATCGTAAAATTTAAGCACAGTGTAGTGAATGTTGAAGTCGAATATTTTTTGACAGAGAGTGTGGAATGTGGGAGGGCTGTAATAACCCATTTATCCCTCAGACTTTCGCTGTGCTCATTGAGGTGTCCGAATATGCTCTGGGAAGTTGATGTTACTGGTCC
This sequence comes from Triturus cristatus, assembly GCF_964204655.1. Taxonomy (NCBI): domain Eukaryota; kingdom Metazoa; phylum Chordata; class Amphibia; order Caudata; family Salamandridae; genus Triturus; species Triturus cristatus. The sequence continues at coordinate 327,223,318 of NC_140590.1, read as the reverse complement.
AATACCAGATGCAGAAGGAGAAGTTAATTATGTTATTGGGAAGTTGCTTGCCGTCCCAAAAAATACTGCAAATTTTATATGCCATGAGAATCTGGGAATTCCCTATATAGACGATCAAATAAAAATGTCGCCACTTCTTTTGTGGATTAAGTGTTGGCAAAACCCAGAGGTCATTCTGGTTGGAGCTTCCATGTCAGATTGTTTAGCATTAGATAATGTGAACAAGATACATTGGCTGATGTATATAAAATCAGGTATATACAAATTGGGCCTAATAGAAATGTTCAAACTCCTACTCATCTGCCACCGAATGCTAAGATAATTGTGACAACCAAGTATGCCAACCACTCTGTGGAGGAAAGGTTATGAGGCTCCCTGGATATTAAAACAGTTGAAGATTACTTGCAAATCTCTACAGTCAAATTAATTGAACCATATCTGGGATGGACAGAGAATGCAACTCACCGGCTTCTCTTAATATATTTTAATATATTTTAGACTTAACTTAATTCATTTTACCGGTACAAGGTGCTTAGCAGTGGGACTTACCCCATGTCACTGTGATAACACCGCGAAACAAAGCACCTGTAATTTACCTTTTTTGCCCGCTTTACACAGGTCCAAGAAGTACCTTTCTGATTCCCTTTTTATGCCAGGTAGAGATCAGGAATTTTGTGCCTGCTAATGAATTTTTGCAGAAACTTATTACGAAAGAAACATACCATGGAGTGCTAAATTTGATTAGGAGTGCACATTGGATTAGAAATCGTTATGAGCTTGTAAACTTTAATTGAGGCATGTTTTAAATGAGATTTACCTTTGCCTTCTAGTCAAATTTATTCAATGTAGTTTTAAATGTGTTTACTGTTGATTAATATTTTTATAGTGAATTGTACTTATGTTTTGTGTCACATGCGTTTTATGGCATTTTGCCGAAATAAAGATGCAATGATTATGACGAAGTATGTGATTGTCATAAAAGACTGGTTTTCCAAGTGGCTGGAGATTACAATTATGAAGATGGCAAATGCAGACAGTGTTTTGGTACTCTTGGATAACGTTTTCTAGAGAGAGGATTACCAAGAAAAGTGATTGATCAAAGTGATCCCCAATTCAAATCCATAGTTGCAGAAGAACATTCTAAACACAATGTGATTTGCCAGCACACCACTTCTCTTTACCACCTGGAGGAAAAGTTTCAGTTGAAAGATTCAATCTTTTGACTAAAGGAGTGATTCAACTATCTAACAGTAGCAAGAAGAGCTGGGAAGCGGAAGTTAAGAAATTGATATGTGTGTGTGTACCCCACCACTTCAATTTTGATAGGGTGTGGCCCTTTTGCTATTATGGGGGGAATTGCCATGAAGAGTTATTTTTTAATAAAGACGGTGTTGATTAAATACCAGGAACACCCCAGAATAATTAGTCTGGTAGAATGTTGTGAAAAACAAACAAATGGCATATAAAAGTTACTATGGTGGTAAACAAAGTGTAAAGGAGGTACATTTCAAGGTGGAAGAATGGGTTAGAGGTAAATTGGCAGGGAAGTAGCAATGCTAAAAGCAGGTTTTCAGAACCCCCTGAAGATCAAACAGGTGTTCACAAACTCAGAGCAACTCACCGATGGCAAGATCTGATATATGAGTCGGTTAGCCAGATGCCATGTGCCACCTTAGGGGAGTGTGAAGGAAGTTGTGTTGAAAGATGGTGGTGGTTTGAAAGGCTGGAGGAGAGAAGAGAGGTTAATTTGGGAGATGGTGGAAGGACTGAAGAGAATGGTGGTACAGAATAGTATTGAGCTGTCCCTTTGAGAACTGAAAGGGTGGGACCACAGAGGGACTGATTGATGCTGGAAATTATGGAAGAGAAGTATCCCTAAACTACATTCAGATGAATCCAACTTCAGATGCGCAGACCCAATAATGCTGGGTCTTTTTCTGTGTAGATTTACCATAATCTGGGGAGAAACATGCAAGCATTTTTGGCCTCTGCAGAGCAGGTGAAAGTGTCAGTGGGAGGGCAGATGTAAGGGTGGTAGTAGAGGGTCAGGGCAGACTTTGCCTGTACAGGTGGAACACAATCCACTCCCGACGTACGGTCTTAAGGGACCGGGCAGGGGCCAGGCTGTGATTCTACCAGCAGCCCCTGCAGCATGTTACAGGGTCCAGAGACTCCAGGCCTGCAATTTTTAGGTCTGAAGTTTTCATATCAGATAATTCTAGCAGCAGAGACTCTCAGAACTGTGGGTGGCGGAACTGCACATGGAGATATTAATTCTGATGAAATTCCATCACTCTTAAGGAGGGCATATGAGAAGTCTTGTCAAATCTATCCCTTTAACCCATTGGGTTTTTTATGTTCCAATCACATCACATCAATCTCTTTCTCTAAACTATGTGTACGTGTAAGTCAGAAATTACCTACTTTTAGGGTGCAAAATCACCTTTCCTCTTCAGGTGTATGGTTTTGCACATATAATTGGATGTACCCTAACAGGTTTCCACTGAGTAAATCTACTCCGCTGGGTGGGGAGTGCTGCAGATTTTACCAAGCAACAACATATGTTTGCATATTTTGCATGAGAAAATGGAATTCACAAATATTTTCCAGGATTGTGCCTTACCTTACAGACTTTTGTAAATTCTTGAAATAAGCAACTCTTCTCCCACACAACTTTGGAAACTTCCAGGTGTTAGTTTTAATGCTCCTTTCAGAATGAAGCATCAGCGTTTGGCCATTCATTCATGGTTTCAACAAATAGTCTGATTTTCTTATCACTGGAAATTCCTTATGGCATTTCCTAGTGGTCATACCAAAATAATGGAAAAGATGCATTTTGTAGTCGCACTAAAGATAGATTTAGCGGTCTGCTGCGTACAGCATTGTAACCAATAGAGTAACATATACTGAAAGTCAGATTTAGGTCTGCCCCTGGCTCCTCATTAGATGGCTCTCTTGTCCATTTCAATGTCCTGCTCCTGATGTCATGGCTTTCTTCCATATTCTTGTGTTTGTCTAGCCTATGAAGCATTTCTGACTGTCTCACCATGCATGTTGATTGGATGAGTGTTTTCTTAAAATGCTGACATCTGCTGACGTCTGTTAGCTATTTCCCTTTTTCATGTTTCTATAACTTTGAGCTTTTAGCACTCAATGGTAGTGCATGGTATTCCTGGCTCTCTCCATCGCCCCATCTCTTTTTCACACCTCTAATACTATTCTTGCCGTCCCTCTTTGCTGAATTTGCACCCCACTTTGCCCACCCTCCTTGGATGCTGGATGCCCCCTACCTGCCTGCTAGTTTTTGTGGATCCCAAATCACTTTGTCTCCTATCTCCCTCCTGCTGCCCCCTCCTTCCTGCTCCCTTTCTAATACACCCAATGATGCTCATGACTTGCCTGGCACTCTCCATACACATGGTTCACCTTGAGATGGCTTCTATGTGGGGGAAGGGTGATTGGGAGTAGGTTGAGTGAAGTATTGCTCAGCCACCCCTGTGTACTGGAATTGCACTTTTGGCTCTCACCCTGGCTGTACAGAGTACAACCGATCACAGGAGCACGGTTCCTTGCACCTCTTCCAAGCCATTGGAAGACCCTGGTCCCCCACCTCTTTAATTTCATGGAAATTAGCTGTCACCGGCTTTGAGGCAAAGGTTATAGGGCTATCACTAGACACACAGAATGAAAAGTGCACCTTTGCTGTTTTAAGCCTTGAAAACTTCCTACCCCTTTGTGCCATGGGGAGTGAAGCACATGTTAACTGTCCTACTAATCATCACTAAGGCTGCTTACCATCAATCCCCAAGAGGCTATGACGCTGGCGAAATAAGCAGAAAAAAATAAGAATATAAAGTATTTTGTATCAAGTGAATTTGAAAGGCATTTGTTATGACAATTTGATAATAATTCAAAAGAACATGTATGTGCTAAACTTTAAATCCTTCATGAGTGCATACTTCTAAACAGATAAATTCACTATGGTGAAGATGGCCTTAAACACAGTTTAGAACTGCAGTAGCTCACCATCACATTGCCACTCTGAATAATAGGTATTGTCTATGGCACAAAGTAGCAGGGTCTAGGCGTTGTTTTTAAAAAATGTGCTTCAGTAGTGGGCAATTAAGGTCACCTGCCACAGCTCTGGTACTGCCACCTCTGCTAAATTACTCTGCTTCTTCTGTATCCCCTCATAAGCATCCCACTGCACCCTGCTGCTTCTGCGCAACACAGGTATCCCCCAGACCTACACTCTACTATGACTAGATCTATGGACTTTAGAGAATAGGAACCTGCACCTACTCCTTCTATTGAAATGGGTTCCACCCATTTTGTCCGCCAGGATTTTTTGCTTTTGATCTCCCGTTTTTTAGACCTTTACTGTGGATGAGTCTCACTCATGGTAATGTAATGGAATTGGACTGCGCGTTTTTACCACCAGTGTCCACCTTTTACAATAAGCTGCTGCAGCGCTGTGAGAGTAAGGAGCCCTGAGTTGGTTGCATATGAACCCTTGTGCACACTCATGTGCGCACATGTACGGGCTGTGCTTGGCAGACTATTCTTGTGCGCTGCCTTGTAGCTGCACACAGGTAAAACGCCTGGAGCAGTTTTAAACTGCAACTTCAACCTGTCAAAATAACCCCTTTTCACAACCTTAAATCTTCCTTTTAAATATTAATGTCACCCCTAAGCAGGCCTTATTGTCCATAAAGGCTGGTACATGGTATGTAAAAGAAGGACATCTAAAAGTTAATTTTGAATATGTCCTTACAGTGAAATCTCCCAAAGAACTATTTTCACTGTAGCAAGGCAGGATGCTTCCATAGGCAAACACTAGACAACCTTGTTCATTTTAATAAATAGTAAAGTTAGATTGGTAGGAGCTAGAGAAATGAGGACTCATTTTCATAGTTAATGAAAATCCAATTTAGTGGTAAAATTTAATTTTGTGTAAGTGTGAAGCAACAGCTACCTTATAAAAAGTTATATTTTTCCTACTTTAAATGTGTAAGCATTCATCTGTCACCTGGCAGCTGGATGGCTCCCTGTGGTGAAATGTGCATTGCTCCAAGGCAGTGGACAAAGGGCCCTGGTTGTAGGGAATTCCCCTCCTTAACAGGAGGGCCTTGGGCTGTTCCCAGTAACCTGATTAACTTCAAAAGGACCTTCCATGTCACACGCAGATGTAGCTAACACCAGGGCCTACTCCCTGTATTATCCTTCTAGTCAGGCTTGCTCCAAAATCAGTGAGAGGGGCTGCTGGCATAGAACTGGTTTGGAGTGACCACAAGGGACAGTTTGCCCATTACATTGTTACACTTCAGGGTGGGAACAGAAGCTCTGCAGAAAGGAAGAATCTTTTTTGGATAGGCCCAGAATGCTGTACACAAGGGTTGGGATTGGGTTGGATGGATGATGTGACATCCTAGGATTGGTCGGGGGTGTCTAGAACGTTCTACCCAAACTTATAAACCCCTGCACAAAGGAGAGGCAGAGATCAAGACCCTGAACCTGGACGGTGACAACACCAAAATCATGGACAGCTGGAATGAGAAGACACCTGATGCCCCTGATGGACGAAGGACTTTGCCTACAGCTTAAAACCCAGGACTATGTGGGTCTCTCCGGGATCAGTGGCGTTGGCCCCCTTTTGCCCCTGAGGACCAGTTTCAGAAAAACCTGAAATTCACTGCCCGCAGCTTCCCTGCAAGATGGCCAGGATGCCATGGGGTGTGTGGAGGACAAAGCAGAGAAGAAGGCTCTCATTGGATCCCTGCAAAGTGGGCTCCTTTAGAAGCTGTGAGACCGGCTAAACATGTACTAATTTGTAGAGCATGCCGCCAGGAGCAAAATGAGCCTAAGATTACTGAAACCAGCCCAATAGGGCCGGAGATATTCCTCTCCAAAGATTTGACCTATGACCCAAAAAAAAGGACCGCACGTGGGGTTTCACTGCAGTTTCATCCCCCAGGTGGGCCAGTACCCAGGGGTTGGTGTGAATTTAATTCTTTGATCATTTGTTTTGGGTCGTGTGGGTGGGCATGAAACCTCCAGCCCAGAGCCAGTGTTTGACATTGGACACCATCCTATGGGGTCCACATCCTCCTGGGACAGAGGAAGCAACTTGCCACATATGGGCCAAGAGAAACCCTATTTAGGCTGTAAAGGCAGCATGCTTAGGTGGAGAAGACCACTAGGACTCTCCCCGCCCACAGTAGACCAGCATGGTTGGGGGATAGTGCAGCTCACACGCAATGCTAGCTCTTGCTGAATAGAGAAGCCAGTGAAACTATGTAGCCCTTACGACCCCTGCATCCTCAGCGCGACCTACAGAGTGAGTGTGCCGAGGGTGGGACTAGGGCACCTCAAAGACCGAAAGAAAAGGCAAAAAGAAACCCAGTCAATGCTGCAAATCGGGCAAACCCTTCATTTAGCATTCCGGGCTGGGAGTGCCACATAATGCTCCACAAGGGAGTGATTTGCATACTTTTGGGTTTTCATGGTGCCCCAAGGAGGGTCAGGGGCATCACTAATGTTTGTTTTCAAGAAAAGGGTGAGGTTCGGGGAAATATGCAGAACCTATTTCATACGTGGATCATAGTATAGATAATTGTTTCGGAATGCAAGAGTCTAAAAAGTACAAACCCCTTTCCTTTTAACGTAGGAATAAACTCCTACACAATTGACTCAGCACAACCTTACACATTTGTCCACAGGAGTTAGACAAGGAATTCCTCATTCAAATAGCAGCAATAATGTAACGTGAATGCATATACTCCTTCTTCTTCATTAATTCCTTTATTGACAGTTCCTTAAAAACATCTAGCTGCCTGCTGCCTAAACTGTTTGTTTAACATGTTGTAGGCGGCTGCAGGAAGAGCAGTAGCCTCCCAGGGATTTACAGATCTTTCACCATATGTCTCCACATACTCCCGGGGCTGGGCCTTGCTTCTCCTTAGCTCAAGAGTGCAGAAACGTTCTAATGGATGGTCCTTGGGCTACATTACATTGCCCAGAGTGGTAAAATAACAATGCTAACTCATGTTTAATGTGGTTTTGGATACCCAGTCTATATTGACTACCTTGTTGATGAACAATCCAATGTTTACTGACAGTGAATACATTAAAAACGATTAGTTAATCAATTGGTTTTAATGGTGAATTCTAGTATGTGATTATGGCCTTATATTTGAATTTGTTGACCACTTGACAAAGCAAATAGGAATGCCTATATTCTGATGTGCTGACCCCTTGACTAAGCCAATAGCCCTGCATTATTTCCAATGGCATCCCCTTATATTATTATGTTGCATCTGGAGGGAGGTATTTCGATCTTGGGGATCATGACCCACTAGGGGTCAAATGTGATTTCAGAATGGCACCAAAAGTATTTTCGATCTACCTTAAGCATATATGTATAAATAAGCTTATACTATTCAGTAGTTTGTGTAATGCATTTAATTTTACTTTTTCAAAGACTGGAGAATGATTTTTTGAGTGTTGTTTAGATACGTGCCAGTTGATGGCGATTACTGACCCACACCACTTCCACTGAGTAGGCCTTGGACTGCTCTGCTACCCATAGACTCCTATTGGAAATGGCCCTTTCCAGAGTGATTTTTATTGACTTTTTGCTTTTCACCTTCACAGTTTTACTCGGATCTAGGTGCTAGCCTTAGGACTTTGAGCACGGTTGACACTGCCATAAAGTGCCAAAGCACTGTGTTTGCGATATACATTATAGTGGTTGATTTGAGTTAGCTGTGAGTCCCTTGTCTAGGGGTAAGACACATACCCAGGGCATGTAACTTGAGTGCACTTCCGTGGGCCTGCAGTACTGGTTATGTCCTCCACGGAGGTAGCTCATCGATTGTGCCACAGGTTTGACCTGGTGGGGCCTGTGTGCATTGGCTACTGTTACTTGACTTTTAAAAAGCTACATGCCCAGGCTCTGCATGTCTCTTGCTATATCGGAGTTCTCCCGGTGACGGGATGCAGTGTTGGGAAGAGGTAGGGTGTGTGTGTGTGTGTGTGCATTACATGCAAGAATCCTGAATGGCACCGGATGATGTGTTCGGTATGACTGGGTCTGCTTCTCGCATTGAAGTAGCATGGGGGAATTTAGCAAAAAACTATTGAGCAGGATTCCCTACATGTAGAGTAGTATTTCAATGCACAGGGCTCTGTTGGCCTGTCTCCAATTCACATCTGGGTGAAGGGGGACAGCCGCATCAGTGCATTCCTGATAGAAGACCATAACCTAGGGCCTCAAGGGACACTGCAGACCTCTGACTCTCGAGGGTCTCTCTGGATCAGTTACATGGGGGTGGATCTACCGGGCAGGATGGCAGACAGGACAGAATTTAGAGAGGGCCTGTGCATTTCAAAGATGGCCTTTTAAACTGATTGTATCTTCAAAGCCCATCATGGGTATAACTACTGGGGCTCTGACCTTAAAATCCAGATATGCGCATGGATTTTGGAACCATGCTACGCTGGTTCGACACTGGGACCTCATTAGGGCAGAAGGGACTGCAACTGGACTATCCACAGACTTGTGGTGGCCTAGAACTTGTTGTGCTCCAGGAAGGGGATTATCTCCTGGTGGATTTTGCCTGGACATTGCTGGCCTGCAGATAGTGCCAACTGTTGTGGCCCAGGTCCCTAAGTACTCTCCAAAGGCTGGCTGGCTGGCCTCCTGTCAATGAGATCCCAGGGGCACAAAGGATTTCCATGAGATCTTAAGAACTGCACAGGGTGCGGCAGAAACGAGTGGAAGTGATCCTCATTTGGGACAAGGACCGCCCTGCCATACACCGTCATCACACAGTGCATAGCAGTGTGCTCGTGAAGATCAGCAACCAACCTGAGGTGCCAGGACGTGAGGATTTCCAGGAGTGCGGGGTACGATTACAGAGTCTGAGGGACCCTTGCTTGAAAACAGGGGACATGTGCTAGCTTGCACTCTGGAGCATATGATGTCCAAGGGGTGTTGGGAGACCTGGAGCTGAGACTGTCTTCAACATCCAGATTGGGAGGATGACAGTGCCTGACACCACGGCTTCTGTCCGAGGTCACTGGCTCCCTCACCCTGGACTCACGCCACAAGGTAATTTGTTGTGGAGAACATTGTGACAGGGCCGAAAGGGTTTTCATGTGCCTTGTGAGCGTTTATGGCTGGTTGCCGGGAACTACGAAAGCTTGAATTTCCACTTTAGGGGAAGCATTTCTCCAGACTTGGAAGCCCTTCTTGAGTCACAAAATTTTGTCTTAGGTAGGGATAGCGATCCCGCTCTTGTGCAGGTGCCTAGAGGTCTAATCCGAATGGACAAAACTAAGTAACTGTTTCTTTCCACTTGAGGTAGTCCTGACAGTCTAAACAATGTAGCGCCAACAGGGCCAGCGTGTATCGTTGGCTGGTGTAGTTGAGTGACTGTGGGGCTGGGTCACGAGGCATAGTCAAAGACTTGTGATTTCCTGACCATTGCAACTGTTGGGGTATGCCATATTGGAAATGTTGTGTTTGTTGATGACCTCTAAATAAGGAATATTTGGGCATGCCATTCTACTGCTAATGGGAAAGTTTGACAATTGCCTATATCTGCAAAGTATGTATTCAATGTACAGATCATTTTGATTTTAATGTACAGATTGTGCTGATTTCGAAGTATGTGTATAATGCAAAGAACAGTGTTTTATACATCCTGTGTGGAGTCTATTTGTAGAATACATGGTGCGTTGCGACGGTGATGTTGTGCCAACATGTTATACATTGACCCTGAGAGTAAGCCTGACTGCTCTGTGCCAAGATACCTAAGGATAAGTACAGGTTATCAGACCCGGTATCTTACTTATCCTATCTAGGATGGGGGTTTCTGACTGACTCCGATGTGCCCCAGCCAGCTGGAAACCACTGGGTCTAACAATTCCCAAAAAGGAGATATCTGTAGACCTATTACTTGTCAAGGGCTAACGTCCAAAACATTTAATAACCCAATTCCTTACACCTTGCCAGAAAACAGCACCATCAGACTCTGTATTAATGAGGTGCAACCTCGATGTACCATGAGGCCCTGCGGGTCCATCACTTTGAGTTTGTACTGAGCCCTCACTCCACTAGTGCCTGAACTCTTGCTACATGCACTGAGGCAGAGCCAAGCTTTATTTAGCCATACAGATAAAAACCTGACAGACGCGTTTCTACCTCCTGGCCTTTGTCAATGTCAGTACTTCGTCATCATTTTGCTGTAAAATTCACCCACAATTCGTGCAATTGGACGGCAGTGATGGGTATAGAAACCAATAATGGGGTTAGGAAAATCTCAATACGAAGTGCAGATCGGCATCACAAATGTCTGGTCTGCCCCTAAGAGGAGCACAAATCAAAGGAAAGAAATTGGTACCCCAGAGGGGAGGGTCCCTTACCTTAGCTGACAAGTCAAACACTAATTTACACACACCACCAACCAAATGCCAGCCACACACATCGCAATCCAGAAGCCAGTCCAAACACACCACCAGCAAAAACCCCAGTTCAAAAACCATCCACACAGTAGTCCACACACTTCACCAACCAATCGCCAGTACATGCCTAACGCCTGCAAAACGTCGGTTCAGACACACATAAACATATTCCCTGGTGTCTAGTGATTTCTTTGTCTCCCCCCTCCCTATGGGCAGATTATCCCAAGAAAAGTATAGACACTCCCAGGTAGAGCAGAACACAAAGGACATGTGTGGGCAATACAGGGGTGTGGCCCTTGTCCAAAGGGCTGTTCCAACAACATATATAACAAAACAAATCCTGGTGTTTAGTGGTTGTTTGCCCCCTGGAGCAAATTGGCCTGCGAAATTTCTGATCTGCCCCAGGGGTGGAGGGCAGAAAGCAGCCAAAACAGGTCCACAAACATGGGAGCAACCCTTGCCCAAGGAGCCGCTCCCCAATGTACATAAAAATAATAAAATTCCTGCTGTCTAGTGGTATTCAGCCCAACGCCCTTGGGGGCAGATCGGTGTAAGAAAATGGCAGCTCTGCCTCCACGATGGGCAAACAATGGCCTAACCATGTCCCAAATATGGAGAGCAACCCTTGTCCAAGGGGTAGCTCACCAACATTCATACACCATACACTCCCTGCAGTCTAGTGGGTCTCCAGCTCCCTTTGGGGTAGATTAGCGTAAATAATAGCCAATATGCTTGCAGGGGAACGATGGCCAAAACAGGTACCCAAAAATGGGGATCAACCCTTGCCCACGGGGCCACTTCCCAACATTCATAAACAATAAACTCCCTGGTGTCTAATGGTTTTATGCCCTCCTTGGGGGCAGAATGACCTACAAAATGGCTGATCGGCCCCAAGGGGGCAGAAAATGGCAAAAACATGTGCCTAAAGAAAGGGGAGCCATCCTTGCCCAAGGGGCCACTCTCCACAACAAAAAGATGACCCTGATGTGTAGTTGGTGCATTCCTACTGCACGATCACAGTCCCACTCATGATCCCGCAGCAAGAATGCACTGCAGAAAGACACAGGGGAAAGGAAAAACTCTTTCCTTTCCCCAGGTGTAACAGTTTACACATTGCCTCTAAGTTAAGCCAGTCTGCTCTGTGCCATCGTGACCACTGGGTTGAGCTTAGGTTTATTTTGTGATTTTATTTGTTCACACTGACAAGGGTTAAGATTATTTCTTGAGGTGGGCAATTGCCCACCCCACTAAATAATCCAAGTTCTTGCACAGTCTCTCTCTTCTACCTCTCTGATCTTTTTACACCCCTGCTTCCTTCTTTATCTTTTTTTAAGCTCCCCTGTCCCTGCTGCAATTAACGATAGTGAGTTTTGAAAGTGACAAAGATACCAGCAGCGGTCGTGGGCTTCTTCAAAACCAGCCACCAGTGGCTCCAGTCCATCAGGGAAATGTCCGATAGAATAAGAGGCCGATCTGGCCCTGTTCCTCATCAGACAAGCAGGAGACACGAGTCGCTGGGACTGGGTGCACTGTCATCCACAGAGTGGTCAAAAATCCCCTTTTTTGCAGGTTTGTCCAGTTTTGAATGATAAACCCTGCAGTTCACAGTGAGCTGCTGCTTGGATACCAAATGACCACTCACAAGGGAAGTAAGAGAGAAGGGATGGAGCTGCCAGATGAAACGTTGAGTGCCCTGGCAGGGTGTCCAACGTTCACAGTTTTAGCTATTTAGGAGCTGTAAAAGAGGCGCGTGTCGGTGTCTGGGAGGGAGGCACTGCAACACTGGAGGGGTCCTGCACAATGCAGCTTGTGGAGCACATTCAGCTACAGGGATTAAAATAAAGAATGCTGAAACATGCCACTAAGCACTATGCCTTTGATGTTTATTTTTTACCATTAAACCTGTTTGAAAGTGTTCACGTATTGTCATATTGTTGGACAAAGGCACATGGAGAGTATGATTTACCCTGGATCCAACAGTTTCATAAAGTAGGAGATCTGAGACTACAACATATTACTACTTGCTTTAAAAGCTATAGATTTACCATATTTTAATAAATATACCATGAGATGCAATTGTCCCCTCCCAAAGGCCATTTCTAAGCCAGGTTTCTTTGTTTAACCACACACTTGCCAGCAGCAAATTGACTGTAAATGCTCCCAGTCTTGCTAAAAATTGAGCAGAGGAATAAGTTAAAACATTGAATGGTTGAAAGCACACAACATTGCCAAATGGAGAGGCCAGTACTAAAACCTGTGTCACATGAAATATTGTTTTATTCTAATTGTCTGGGGAGTAAAGTGATTGAAAACAATGGAAGTTCTCTGCTTTGCATTTATAAGGGATACATGGAAAACACACTTTCACAACAAATACAAAATATTGATGTTCCACTGGGTAGTTAAAGATATCATTGAGGTTCCAGTGGAAATGCATTTTTTGTTTTGCTAATAACTTCCCTGCAGTTTGAGAAATCCCCAGAGGAACCAAACATGGGGCCCCAAATTTATATATTTTTTTAATTTGCTGTGAATTCATGAATCCATGGCAAAATTAAAAACAAAAGCAAAAAACAAGCGCGGGTTTCATGCCTAGGGAAACAGTCATGTTTTTATGTGGGGGAGGGGCTCGTGGCCTCCCTTCCAGAGCCTCTGAGAGGCCAGGGGGACCCATCCCCTGGGGCCAACGTAGAAAAGAAGGTAGGGGGTTTCCCAGCCCCCTTTCCAAAGCCTGATTTGGCCCGGGGACTCCATCCCTCCAGGGCTGAAATGCATTCAAAAGGGGAGGGCCCACCTCCCTGAGCCTAATAAGGCCCCGGGTACCCCATACCCAGGGGTCAATTAAATGTATAAAAGGTGGTGGCACACAGCCCCCCCCCCCTACTGGAGCCAAATTGAGTCCAAGGGACCACATCCTAAAGGACTGAAATGTAAATAAAAGGGGAAGGGGTCACATGCCCCCCGAGCCTTTAAATGTCCCAGGGATACCCTCTCATTGACTGTGTCCTGGGGAGCCCACCTCTGGGACACAGTACACCATGCGCACCACATGGTTGACTGCCTATGGCCATCGTCTTGCTGCGCATGGCTAATTGTCGTGTGCAAAGTGGAGTTGACTGCCTGTGGCCAACTCCCCAATGGCCGAAGGACATGCACAGCGTGTGGTTGGCTGCCTGCAGGTAGGCTGGCCACAGGGCCTGTGAGCAACCAAAAGCCATGTGCAGCATGTGGTTGGGTGCCTGCTGGCCGTCTGAAGCAGGGCCTGGGCATTGCCCAGGCCCAACCGCCAGCCCCCAAGCACATGACCAAAGGCCGTGCTTGGCGGGGGGTTAGCTTTACATATAGTTACAAAATATTATTTTACGTTAAAAAACCTTAGAAATTTCCTGAAAAAAACAAAGGTTAAAATAATTTTATAGTTAGGCGAAAAGTTCAGTAAAAACGTAACATTTTAATTTCAATAAGCTACAGAAATTCATCAGTTCTAGTTTTAGTTCTAGTTATTTGAAGTAACTTGGCTCGTGCCTTAAAGTAACTATAACTCGTGCCCTCGCCATGGACTGCTAATTACCCATATATAATGAATGAATGAAATAATGACAAGAGTTTTTGTTTAGCGAGACGTTCACTCCAAGGAGCATCTTGACGCTCATGACATCATTGATAATATCAATGCAACATTTGCAATGAAATTATTTTTTTATAAACGTTTTTGTTTGCATTTAACATAACACTGTGCATTACCTAGTTGCCCGTGATCGCGCAGTTAATCACTAGGAGAACAAGTAATCCCCCCTGGTACAAATTGGGTTTCTGGTTGGTAGAGGAATACTCCCTTTCCAGGCAGGAAAAACAATCCTTGCCAGGGTAGGTCCCAACGCAACCTAAATTATCCTGTGCTCACCTTCTGGTAGCTTGGCACAGAGCAGTCAGGCTTAACTTAAGAAACAATGTGTAAAGTATTTGTGCAACACGTCATACAGCAACACAATGAAGAGACCACAAAAAGACTCCACACCAGGTTATTATTTAATTTTTTTTATAGAGTTTTATAAAGCGCAAACTTTACTCAAATCCAGTATCCGAGTGCTATACACCCGTTGCATTACATGAGGACATATTAGTTTTGTTAGGCATGGGGAGATTAATTGTTTTGTCCAGAATCACAGGATGTTCAGCGTCATTGCCGAGACTCCAACCCAGTTCCCCAGATTTGAGGTTGACTACCCTAGTCGTTAGGCCAACTCCTCTCCCCAAGATTAGGTTAGAAGATCCAGGTTAGCAGAATAGATTATCATTTTATAAATAAAACAAGACTAAAACGACAAAAATTAAATGTGTAGAAGTCGAGATATGAATTTTTAAAGAATACAAGTCAAAATAGCATTTAGAAGCAATAAGTGCTTAAATTGGGTATCTGTCTGTGCTTGAGCGGAGCAAAGTCAAAAGTTGAGGCTGACCACGATGAAGCATGGGCCAAATACAGGGACCCACTTCAGCCCGCTGAACAAAAGTACCCTAATCTGGGATATGTCGTGGTAGACGAGGATGCGCAACTGAGGCGATGCGTCTGTGTTGATCCATGCAGCGGACAAGATGCATTGATTTTCTTCATGCAACTGAAGCAATGAGTCAGTTCCGAGTGTGAGCATTTGTTCCGGATGCGAGGTGCAGTGGTGGCTCCTACAGTAGGCGATGAGTCACTGCCAAAGATGATGTGCTGGTTTCAAGGGCAATGCGCCGGGTCCGCTCAAAGCAACGACCAGGATGTGCTAATTCTGACTCACTCAAGGGTGAGCATGTCCCAGTTCCTATGAGGATGCATGGGTTCCCCAGGAAAAAGCACCTTAGGTCTCACTTTCAGGGGTCCAGGAATGGGGTGGCACCACTTGGCAGGGCAGACTCACAGCTTGCAGAGTCCATGTGAAGATGCTGTAAACAAAGTCTTCTATATCCATGAGACTTGGGAACAGGACGCAAGCCACCAAGCTCTTGGAGTCACTGGGTTGAAGTGATGCAGGTCCAGTCCTTCTCACCCAGACAGTAGAACAGCAGGCAACAGGGCAGCTCAGCAAGGCAAGAGCACAGCAAGGCAGAGTTCAGCTAAGCAGAAGTCCAGCAGAGTACCAGTCCTTTCAGCAGCACAGCAGCTCTTGTTCCTGGCATAGCAGTCATAGGTCCAGAGGCGTACTGATTTGGTAGTGCAGAGGTCCAATACTTGTACTCAGTGGTGTCTTTGAAGTGGGTGAGACTTCAAATAAAGCTTTGAAGTGCACAGAATTTCTCCCTTCCTGCCCTGGCTCCAGACACACTACAAGGTGGTAATCAATCCTTTGTATGGGGACAGGACACAGGCTTTTCAGGTGTAAGTGTCAGGTCCCCCTCCCATCCTGCTCAGGATGGCCCATTTGCATGTAGATGACCACCCAGGCACACGTACCCTTCCTTTGAGTGTTACTGTGTAGATGGAATGCAGAAAGTTAGCTGTCATTCACCCCAGGTGTATATTCCAGAGACAGGTAGAAGGCTCCAAGTGGCTACAGTAAGTACATTCCAACTTTCTAAAAGTGGCATTTGCTAAATTGGAATTTGAAATCCAACTTCACAATAAGTTGTGATTTTAAATTGTGTGGTCAGTGACAATAAACTTGAAAGGTCTAGCTCTTCACAATTGGACATTACACTTAAAATATGTAATAAAGTAATCCCAATGTTATCCTATGAGAGAGATAGACCTTGTAGTAGTGCAAAGCAAAATTGGGAGTTTTTCACTACCAAATATGCAAAGTTTAAAAGTACATGTCCTGCCTTTTAAATGCACTGCACCCTGCCCTCTGGGTTATACAGGGCATGCATATGGGTGACTTATGTATATAAAAAGGATAGGTTTTGACCGGGCAAGAGGGTGTACATGCCAGGTCGACACAGCAATGTGATACTGCACACACAGGCTCTACAGTGGCAGACCTGAGACACGGTTAAGCAGCTACTTATGTGGACGGCACATCCAGTGATGGAGGCCCATTAGTAGTAAATAATTTACAGGCACTGGGCACATGTAGTGCACTTTACTAGGGACTAATAAGCAAATTAAATATGCCAATTGGAAATGAACCAATATTACTATGTTTTAGGGGAGAGCACACAAGTATTTTAGCACTGGTTATCAGAATCCTAATGCCAGCAAAAAAGGAGATCAGAACAATGGAGGGAGGCAGGCACAAAGTTGGGGGAAGACCACCCTAAGGCTGTCAGGTCTAAGACCTCCTGTACCACAATTCCACATTTTCTCAAATTTCTGAAGGGAACCCCATTACTTATATACCATCTCTTCTGCCTACATGCACCAGTCTAAATTTGATTCACCATTCTCGCAGAGTGGGTGTCACCGGGAAACCCTACCGTTTACTAATGCCCCGACTCACCTCTGCTAGGGCTACATTACAAAACAGAGTTGTACATTTCTCCACTGTTTGCTCTCCCCATATAATCAGTGTGATAGTTGGAGTGTAAACCAAATCCGTACCTCCATCACATTTGATAATCTTTCTCCCCCACCCTGTGCCAATATTTCTGTATGTTTGGGCACCCCCAAATAGTGTGCAGGAAGGATCCCTTCTGTCCACGCCCTCTCAAGCAGAGATCTGCGGTGCTACTATGAATGAGATGTGTAGTGCACACCTGGAAAACAGCATGAGTATGAAGGAGTGAAACCAGCACCCTGAACTCCAGGGGAGACTCTCCCTCCAAAACCTCTAGTACGTCCTTCTGTTTACAGGAAATGTGTTGCATTTGAAGATACCGAAGGTACTAGTTGTCTATATTCAATCTGTAACTCAATCCTCCCTCTCTCCAGCCATTTCCCACTGTTTCCGGCATGTCACATTTTTCGTGTCCCTCAATCTGCTTAAGCTCCTTCAGGGCCTCTGTCTCCCACTATGGAGTCACCAGTGTGATCTTTCCCTTCCAGCCAATGGCCCATTCTAAACCTCCTCCACACATCCACCACCATGGCAGTCTGAGGTGGAAACCTGCAAACCCTCCCTTGCCATTTAACTGGCTTAGTTAGCCCGTTGGGTTCAGTGCCCTTATATCCACCATCAGGGCTGGCACTCTCAGATTCTGAATAGATCCAATCATTTACAACAATCAGATGTGCCACCTAGTTGAAGAGCTTTAAATAAGGCAGTGCGATGCCCCATCCCAGAGTTTACTCGTCAATGTCACCATAGCAATTTGCAGGCAATCCCAGAGTAAAATCCTAGTTTTCTCATCGACCTAGTGGAAAGACGTGTCTGGCACTGCATACAGAGTGTTTTGCAAAACATATAAGCATGTGGGCAGGTAGATCACTTTGTATAACGCTTCCCTCCCCAGGAGGAACAGCGGAGGGCGGTGCGAGTGACCCACATCCTGCCTGTAAGCCTCAAGGACTCTGTCTACATTTTCCCTGAAGAACAGCACCCGGTCAATCGTGACATATATCCCTAAGTATTTGAAGCCAGCAGACTCCCACTGACCAGAAAGAGTCCGGGCGGCGGACTGCAGGTAGTTAGTGGATAGGCGAATGATTTATCCCAGTTGACCCACAATCCTGCATGAATCACAAAATACTCAGGATCTCCAATATTCGCTGTAGAGATCTGTCGGGGTCTGCCAGGTAGAGAAGGATGTAATCCACATACAGAGAGATGGCATCCTCCCAGTACCGGTTCCACCTCAGGGCACATATCTGGGAGTCTCTGTGTATCTACTAAGCTAGCGGCTCAATTACTACTGCAAATAACAGTGGCGACAATGGACATCTCTGTGGGGTGGCCCTCTCTATGAGTATTTCCTCAAACAGTGTACTATTCACCCTTACTTGGGCCACAGCATTTCGATGCAGCAGTCTGACTCATCCCAGTAATGACAGGTTAAGGCAATATTTTCAGGACTACGATCATGTATGGTCATTCAGTGGATTTGAATGCCTATTCAGTGTACAGCGATAAAAGCATCGCCAGCTGTGTAATCCCACCACTATGGGCCAGGCATCTGAATAAGCACCTGAGGTTATGGCACATTGACCTGTGGGGCATGAACCCCATCTGGTCTGCTGCCATCTGAGATTCCACGACCTTCCGCATCCAATTTACCATGAACCCGGGCCAGCACTTTGACCCAGTGGCAGCCGGTAAGGTACGGGGGTGAGGGGTGTTGAGGAAGGTGGGGCTTGAATAAAAAAACAACATGTAGTATTCTGCTTTGATTAAGTAATGCATCTTCCCTGCCACAGTATGATGTCATTTGGAATGTTTGTACTGATGGGAGAGCAGTT
Organism: Triturus cristatus; assembly: GCF_964204655.1. NCBI lineage: Eukaryota > Metazoa > Chordata > Amphibia > Caudata > Salamandridae > Triturus > Triturus cristatus. Next base: position 327,204,531 of record NC_140590.1, on the reverse strand, counting down.
GGAGAAGATGGGCTGAGTAGCCAGGTGGCTGCTCCTGGTGGGGCTTATATTGAGACTTACATTGAAACTTACTAAGATGTAACTTGGAGAATAAACTACCAACTACAAGAGATGTCTACGAGACTTCATTTATTTCTACATTGGCGATGATTAAGAAGCAAGAACCTGCGTGTGCCACCTAAAGCAAGCTGAAATTACCAAAAGATAAGAAACAGAAACAGAAGTCAAAGCACATTCAAAGGTAAAAGACTTTTTACATAAACTAAAAGCATGCATTTAAATTTATCTGGCACTTCACCCCACCAGTGACCTCAATAACAGTCGCCCTAAGACTTAAGCGTGCCAGATTCAGCTGTGATGATTAAGGTCAAGAGCCAATGTTATTTAAATATAAGGTCGGGGCAAGGATCGGACCCCAGAGTAAAGTGATGACAACTGGCGTTGTGAGATGAGAGGTCTTCACCTTTTAAAGTGGTGTTAGAGAGCAACAACTTGAAGCTACGAACCATCGGTTTTTGTGGGAGGCTATGACCCATGTGGTGTGTGACTGTGAGATGTAGCCCTGGTGTGAAGTACACCTTAAGACCTAAATTTTGGAGATCCGCTAACTGTGGTTGTTCGGTTAGCCTGCAGCGAGCCCCAGTGTGTGATGACACTTGACAGGCCGTAATCTACTGTAGGCTTCGGGGGCAAACATCGAGCCCCGGCGTTAATAACTTTATTGCAGGGAATTTGAGTTCTAGTGTTGAGTCCCTCAGTGCACTGTTGAGCCCCCTCATTTGAAGTGTGCAAACCACGTTAAGGATTCTCCGAGGTTGCTCGGGGGCAGAGGTTCGGGCCCGGTGTGAAACATTTGAGCGCTGTGGTGATTCGGAGGAAGAAAGCATAAGTTGCAGCTTCGAGTTAATGATACTTTTTTGCAGCATTCTGGATCATTTTAAATGGGGCAAACAGAGTTTCAAAACCGTCACACTGCAGTTCAAATTACAAATTACACTTACCTGGCTTTGTTGCTCGCGCAGTCTGTCTGTTCTTCGATTCTTGACTACGTCGCTACCAGCTCACAGCTTGTGAAGGACGCTCTGCTGATCTAGCGTGCCGAGAGCCATACAGTAAGGCGTGCCGAACGTGTCGCCATCTTGTGTTTGTCTACTTTGTTTGCTGCCAGTCTTGCTAGTATAGTGTTTTGCCAACCACGTCATTCAATGGAGTATTGGCAACGCGTTCCTCCGGTGACAGCATAATGCTGGCAACATGAAACTGCCACTCGCTTCATGGAGGACATGAAATCAATGAAGGTAGCATTCTGGTGGGATATGTTGGCTGGGGGCAAGAATTGGGCCCCAGTGTTTAAAAGCCCAGAACTGGGATAATGAGCAGTGTGCCCAGAACTGGAAAAAGGGGCAATGAGTCCAGAACTGGGACAGCGATTAGCGTGTTGAACTTGGCCATATATACAAGTGTAAAGCCACCCTTTAATTTGATGTATTTTGTGAGATGACTGTTAAAAGAAAAAAGAAAAAAAAAGAATGGTGTGACCTGTATGCCGTGACTGATGTCACATTTACAAGTTCTGTATAGTGCTTCTACACTTGATTGATGGCTCCCTGTCACGCCGTGAGTTGGGACCCTTTTGCCTCTTGCTGGCCTGGCCAGTCGACTTGAGTGGTTTCTCGGGTTTTGTATGTATTGTGCTGGCGTGGTGGTGTGTTTGTTGCTTCGGCTTGAGTGTAACGTGTGTTTGAGATTTGTCATTTAGTTTTAGAAAGGGAGAAGTGGTGAATGTTAATTGCTGGGTTACCTGGTGTAATTTGGTTTGGTTTCCGTGAACTATATTGCGTGAGGTGATTGTTAAGTATTAAGTCACTCGCTCGTTTGTTGTGGTGCATGAGATGACTGCTTGTCACTCAGTGATACTGTGTTGAACTTGGCGATATGTTCCAATGTTATGTACATCTGCTTTTAATTTGCAACGTGATATATTCTAAATTGATATTCGATGTGTATTTTTATTTTTACAGTTTATTATAGGGAGGTAGATTCCCCCTCTTGGAGGTTATTGTGTGTGTATGGTTTATAGGGTGGTGGATTCCCCCTTTGGTAGGTTAGAGTGTGTGTGTGGTTTATAGGGAGATGGATTCCCCCTTTTGGAGGTTATTGTGAGTGTATGGTTATAGGGAGGTGGATTCCCCCTTTTGGAGGTTACTGCGTGTGTGTGGTTGATAGGGTGGTGCATTCCCCTTTTTGTGTGATCTTGCAAAAGTGTGCAGTAGGGGTAAGTGTACAGTATATTACTGTGCGTGCAGTAGAGGGCATGTGATATTCCCTGGTCCTGCTATTTGTTTACATTTATTATTTCTATTTTACAGTTTATTACTTGCATTATTATTACTGCATTACTATTATTACATTTTAAATTATTATTATTATTATTATTACTACATAAGGGTTTTTTTTTCATTTTAGTACTGTGTTATATTATGTTTATTTCTGGGATGTTTATCTGTTATGTTAAATATATTTCTAAAGCGCGCGTACACCCAAAGGTTTCATGGCGCTGTTCCAATGTCGTACTGGATCAGGAGGATTACTGGTAGGCTTGAGGGAATAAGAGGGTTTTGAGGAGGGATCTGAAGTGAGGCAAAGATATTTCGAGTCTGAGTTCTGGAGGAAGGGAATTCCATGTTTGAGGTGCTAGGAAGGAGAAACTAAGCCCGCCGTGTCTTTTCCGGTTGAAGCGAAAAGGGGTGAGGAGATTGGCATGCGACGAGCGGAGAGGACGCGTGGGGGAGTAACGGGTGATTAGGGAGGAAATGAAGGCGGGCCCGCTACCAGTTAGGGCTTTGAATGTAGTACAGCCCAATTTAAACAAGCAGCGTTTGGCAACAGGGAGCCAATGAAGAAGTTTCAGCAAGGGGCGGACATGTTGGGCACGAGATTGGTGGGTGATGAGGCGAGCGGCCTGATTCTGGACCAACTGAAGGCGATGGAGTTGATAGATAGGAATGCCAACATAGAGGGAGTTGGCATAGTCAATCCGGGAAATGACTAGCGCCATGAGTATCACAGTGAGGGCCTCGGTGGTTCCTTTGTTTATATATGTGTATACTGTTTGATTTTCTTCAATCATTATAAAGGGGAAGATGTGTGGTAATCTGCTTTGATTAAGTAATGCATCTTCCCTGCCACCGTATGATGTCATTTGGAATGTGAGGAATGTTTGTACTGATGGGAGAGCAGTTAGAGAAGATGGGCTGAGTAGCCAGGTATACTAAGATATAACTTATAACAGTAAGACACATTTAATCACTCACTTATTCAGTCAGTCATGCACCTACTAAATCCTTCATGCAGACACTTAAACTCCCACTCATTCTTCAATACACCTTGGCATATATATAAAACATATTTAAACTTTACAGAAACACACAGTCACTGGATGATGTCATCAGTGATGTCATCAGTGATGTCATTTGAGATGTCATCAGTAATGTCATCAGTGATGTCACTGACCATGTCATGAATGATGTAATATGTGACGTCATCAGCAGTGCATTTCGGGGGCGCGAGTTATAGTTAGCTGAACTAACTATTACGGGGGAATTTCTATGGTTTTGTACAAGTGAAATGTCCAACTAACTATAACGTCCCTGAAACCTATATTTTTTTTCAGTGACTTTCTAAGGTTTTTTAACTGCTAATTTCTAACTATAACGAGCCTGAAACCTATGGTTTATTCAGTGAATTTCAAAGGTTTTTTAAATGCTCATTTCTAACTATAACATGCCTGAAACCTATGTTTTTTTCAGTGAATGTCAATGGTTTTTTAAATGCTAATTTCTAACTATGCCTACAAAGTTAGGACATGTGAAGAAAGAGGAAGAAAAGTGCAGCAAGATGCAAGACAAATGCAGAAAGAGGCTACAGAAGTCCAGAAAGATGAAGAAAAGTTCAGGAAGAAGCAAGAGATGTGCAGAAAGAACTAACGGAGGAGCAGAATGTCCTCCTGTGCCCCCAACTTTTTAGTGACGGGTACTGGTGGTAACTGACTCTAACTAACCAGGACCGGAGAAAGTGCTATGCTAAAAGACTCTTAGAATACAGTGAAAACACCTGCATACACTAGGGAACACTATGTGTTGGTGTACCCCTGTAATGAGCATAACCTCCTCTGTATTTGCCATGAGTTAGTGCCTGGGTCTTTGCATGAGTACATGGGTAGTGACTGGATGATTAGAGTGCTGCAAGGATAGTGCATGGTGATTTTATAAGTGCTTGGGTTTTGGCGGAGTGATTGGATAAGTACATGATGCTGGATAGATGATTGGAGGAGTACATGGGTACTGACTGGAAGATTAGAGTACAGTGAAGGGTCTTTGTGCTCTGCAACCATGGCTATGTGCGCAAGGAACCAGACCGCGCGCATGTGCAGCGCCAAATGTCACTCCAAACATTTACTTAAAAAAGGGGAAAGATGGTGCCTTTTCACACATACAGCGCCACGTTAAGGGTCTTAAGGCCGGTTTGCAAATTGGATAAACACGCCATGACATGAATTGGTTACAGAGGCAAGTACACTTCAGGTTTAGAAAAGCACAAGACTCCAACAGTGGTACCATCATAAGATTTTACTAAATATTCTTAACTAGAGCACTGTTCATTGGGTGGGGAAATGTTGAGAGCCTATACAATATCACATATGCACAATAAGTTACAAAATTACATAACATATTTACAATTTGATCTGAAAGCTACTAAGTAATGTTGGGCAATCCGGCCTGAGATAGTTTGTGAAACTCTGACATCCATGCAAACATGGACTGTGGGAGAGGGTCATTCAGACACGTCAAGTGGCATCACTAGATGGGTGACAGGGTTGCTTCTCACAGCGATCCTTGCGATTTTTCCAGTGCTGATAAACTCTATCAAGGTCAACTTTCCCATTCAGGAGGTAGACCTTTGTCCTCATCAGCATATCCAAATGCTTCTGCTCTAGTCTATTCCTCAATTTACTCTTGATAGTATTCATGAGGCTGAATCCTCCTTCACAATCTGCACTAATTGCTTGAAATGTTGCGCAGACATCAACAAGCTGAGACACCACACTATACTGAGCAGCATTGCGTACAGTGTAATATAAAAGAGTGAATTTACCTCTGATTACTTCAACTTGCATTTATTTTCATTTACGATGTGTGACATACTTTATATATATTTACCTGGAAACAAAAGGCCTACAAAATAATTGTAGCATAATTTATACTTTTACCCACTTCTCTGGCCTGCCCCTAACCTCCCTGTCCCTGTTGCACTCAGAAGGACCACATCTCCCTTACATTTTGTACCCCACTTTTCCCTCCAGAAGAACTGCGAAATCATTGTAAGAGGGTGTCGCGTAAGTGATCCCTGGGAATTATAGCACACTTCAGCTGAAGAATTGTGCATGTCCTGGAAGCTGCAGCAGCCAAATCGGGATTGCTCACCTGTTATTAGTAGCACTATCGGAGCACTACGAACATGCGACAAGATGCAGTTTGTGAATAGGCCACACAGAATGGTAACGGTTTAAATATGCAACATTATTTGTAACAAGAGATGGCTACATGTCATATACTACTAGAGAAAGTGAAAGACTGTACATTCAGCGCCTAACACAGTATTGAAACCATTAGGGCTATGGAACACAGTCACTTTATACAAGCTGCATATTCATGCTGCATTTTTTTACTAAATGTATTAAAAATTAGATTAAGGTGATGGACTGTGCAGTTAGGGCCTGGTACAGTATCAGACAGACAAGCACCGTAAAACAAAACATGTTATACTAAGTAGAAAGGGAGCAGCCACAGGCAGTAAAAGAGAGCCACAGGCTTGGGGCACAAGTCGAGGGTACATGCGGGTATATGCCTGCCAAGAGGTTGGGCCCCACAGAAATATGGTAACCTTGTCCTGGTGTGATCTGGTGTGATTTTCAGACACTGGGACGCATTGAGCAGCGCCTGCTTTGGCTCCAAGCAGCAAGGTACAGGTGAGGAAGGGGTTTATCAGATCATAACTGGGCCCATAACAGAGATCAAAGTTAAGGGGCCATCGGACCTCCTTTTGTTGGAGTATCCTGACTGGGAGTTATTTGGACCCTCACACCTCCATGCAAATACAATTGAGGGGCAACAAAAGCACACAGCTTCTGACTTTCTTCAGTCCCTGTATGTAAGAGATGTGTATTCACTGTAAAAATTTCAGATGTGTTGGTCTGTCCAAGTATTTACACAAATAACAATTTAAATACCACTTTTTTGTTTTATTTATTTTATAGCGCTATAGTCCTACTCATCCCATTGCAGGGTGCCAGAGTGCTTTACATCACACATAGCTTATACATTGACAATAAATCATATGTGTGTGAATCAATGTACAGCATGTGTTACATAAGGCAGTGAGGGTTACAAGGTCCATAGGTCCAAGAGTTCATAGGTCACTGTGTTATATTAGAAGGATAACAATTTATGAACTGCAAATAACAAAAGGATCTCTGTGTTAAAAGAAGACACCCACTCACCCATTTACATAAAATAATAAAAATCTGTCATCTGTGTGTTACATATTGAGCTTTGCAGAAGACATATTAACCCCCATGCTACTTTGATTGAAAACTGGAACTAGACAAAAAACAGCTATCTCTAGAAAATGCATTAACCTCCAAAAGTATCTTATCGTTATTAATATTCCCTGAGATTTAGTTGCCATACAAAGATCTCTCCAACAGGTGTGTTTACCCCATAGGATATTTTAAAATGCAGACTTCGTAACCAATTTAGCAGAACAGATTTACTGCCACGTTTCTCCTTGTTGCCAATTTCTTTGTGGCAGGGTTTTAAAAAATAAATGTATAGGTTGAGACCCAGATGTTGTGTCGGGGTTGTTTCACTTTTTTGGCACACCTCTGATGCAAAATCTCATTTGTTACATACTATTATTCGCTTAAATGTACTCACGATAGACCTGCTAAACATATCTGTGAGGTTTTAAGATCTGACGTCACTTCTTCTGATGTTACTTCCTGTGATGCCACGTAAAATGTCACGCACCTTGATGTCACACACTGAAATATCTGTCAAGTGCCATGATGTCACTTGCACATTGCCTACCTTGGTTAGTCCCCCTAATTCTGTTTTTTAAGACGTGTGCCCTGCACATTCTAGAGTCTCTATGCACAAATGTACGTTGTACCTGTTCGTACTGGCTGTGTTAATGTCTGACAGACCAAAATATCCTTTCGCCTGGAGCTCCAACCCCTGCCCTCGAGGCTGCACTCAGGCTGTATGCTGCTCAGTGCGGTTCTGAGTAATCCCAACGCCAGGTCCTGTGTTTACTCACCAACAATGGCCAGACTCCGCCACAGAGGAAAGTCCAACAAAGAAACGGAACACAATCTGAAAATTCAGCGCCGCTCCTCGGAGCAGAAATATTGACTTAGGCGCTGCATTTCTTCGAGTGGCTTAACAACGCTTAGATAGGTTTGTTCGCTGTCAAGGGTTTTGCTAAAGCTGTGTGACGAGCATGCTCGATTGACACAATGCCAACAGCCTGCCCAACAAAGACATCTGCTGTGCGCGCCACAGGCGTCCTAATCCCTTGGTAGTCCGTCCTCTATCTCTGCTGCTCCATCGAAGAACTCTGCACGGAAATAGATACGTCGTCCATTGTAACAACTAAAAGAGCAGAGCAAACTTTTTGACGAAATTTAAATCTCTACCCACGAGCAGCACACACTGCCCTGAAACTTCAGGTTCACCGACATCAACACTCTGTTTTTTAACAACTGGCTTAACAATAAGAGAATGCCTTGAGGCTTCAGCCTCCTTGCTCCTTGGCTTCTGCAGTGAGCCCACTCAGCCTCTTCTGCCTCTAAGGTTGATAAATTAGTTGTCATTGGGTGAGGAGCGATGTAACATCTACCCAGAGCTAGCAGGATGGCGCAGTGAGTTGAATGCTCATGGCTGAAACATGCATTGATCGACAGTCAGCACGTACTCTACGCATTGATAGGCAGGTCAGCACGTGCTCTACAAATACCACTGTTACAAAAGCTTGTTCACTAAAGGTGGATTATGTAAGGCCATCAGAGAAGAATAGACCATCTGACCATTCCCAACTCTTGGGCACCCTCTTCCATCTTTGAACCCTAGTCCCTATTCATCGTCTCTCACCATGGCTGTCCTGCCCGAAAGATGCCACCTCTACTCCCCATTGGGGGACCAACCGTCCGTAAATTTCACGGACAGTCCGTAATTTCGGCCGTCTGTCCATTGTCCGTGAAGGATTCTTTAACGGACGCCATTTGTCCGTAATTTTAACCGGGCACCGATTGCAGTACTAAAGCTCAGATACCCAGCAGCATTGGAGAGGCACAGCGGGACTGCTACCCTCACACCTTCAGCCCTTGATGAGCTGTTAAGAGGTGCTTGAAGGTGACTGAGAGGGAGGGGCTGCAGCTTCAGGAGCAGGGCCATCTATTCAGATGCAAACAACCCTGAATGCGTCATGTCTCTGCAATTTAGAGGGGTCTCACACATTCCCTTTCTGCCCAGGGCCCCAAAGATCATAGAACCGGCCCCGATTACACCGAGGCAGCACGTGGGTCTCTTCACAGAGCTTAATTACTGTTACTAAATTGTAAGCAAACCTCTGTTCTTCAAACATGCAGTCTATAATGTAATAAAATAAAGAAATGGCACAATCGCACCCACACTGATTAACAAAGTATGGAGGACAATCAGTTAAATCAGTTCTCTTGGAGTGTCTCCTTTAAGTACTGTACATCACAGTGGGAGATGGCAAAACTAACATTTTAGAAAGAGAGCCTGTCGTTTCGTTGTCTTTCCAGGAGGGGGTGAGGAGCCCTACCCCACCCTGGAAGAGACCAAGATGATACTAGAATACTGCATGCCCACCCCTGTGCCCACCCTGGTGGATCCTGTTCCCCCTCCTGTGATGGCTCCTGCCCCCCCCAGTGATGGCTCCTGTCCCCCCATGTGGTGTCTCCAGTCCTCTCCCCCCCCCCCCCGCCTGTGATGGCTCCTGTCCCCCCTGTGGTGGATCCTGTCTCCGCCCTGGGTGGCTTCTGTCCCAGTCCTGGAATGGCTCCTGCAGCGAGGGTGAAGTTCTTGATGGTCCTCTTCTCAAAAAGGCTCAGCCCAAAATTAATATGAAAAGGCGAGTGAGTGAGTGAAAGTGTCAATGGATGAATGAACGATTGAATATATGGATAATGAGAGAGGATGGATGGATTGATGAGTGAGTGGAAGGATGGTTGAGAGAAAAGGTAAATAGCTGGATGTATGGGTGGAAGGGTAGCTGGATGGGTAAAAGGGTGGATGGATGAGTGAAAGGATGGATGAGTGAAAAGGTGGATGATGAGTGAGTGGGTGGACGGATGAGTGAAATGATAGATGAATTGATAAGTGCAAGGGTGAATGGATGGACGGATGAGTGAAAGGGTGGATGTAAGGGTGGATGAGTGAGTGAAAGGGAGGGTAGGTGGACAAAAGGATGAATAGATGAGTGAAGGAGTGAAAGGATAAATGAATGAGTGGATGAGTAGGTGGGTGGATGGAAGGATGGCTAAGTGAAAGGGTCGATGGAGAGAGAAAGGGAGGATGGATGGATGACTAAAAGGGTGGATGGGTGGAAGGATGAGTGACTGGGTGGATGGATGAGTAAGTGTAAGGATGGCTGGATGGGTGAAAGGGTACATGGCTGGCTGGATGAGTGAATGGATGGATGGGTAGAAGAGTGGATGGATGTGTGTACAGATGGATAGGGTGAAAGGGTGGATGGATGGATAATGGATGGATGAGTGAAAGGATGGATGAAGGGATGGATGAGTGAAATGATGGATGGAAGGCGACCTGATGGATAGGTATGCAAATGGTTGAATATGTTTGGATATGGCTGGGCTTACTTGGATATGGCTGGGCTTACTTATATACTATTGCGCAACCTCCTCTGATGTGTCTGTAAAACTTACCTATTGTCCTGAAGTTTTGTACTGAATTTTGACCTCCTGTCCTGAATTTGTGTCCTGAATTTTGACCCTTTGTCCTGAATTTTTACACTCCCCGTCCTGAATTTGCACCAATGGCAGTTGGTCACCCTAACTCTCCCCCCCCCCTTCCAAATATAAGAAGTTTCGACTGAGACCTTTGAGACAGTTTGTGGTTGAGGTATCCCTTATTCTGGATAGGACATTTTGTCGGCCAGCGTGTTTGCCATATACAAAGGAGATGACCCTACTCTTGTAGCTTTCGGTATTTTTCAGACTGGAGTTGTTGGTCTGGATTTGCCTTCAAAGACGTTAGTGATTTATTCAACAACACTGAGTCCTGAAGATGGTCTCACGGACCTAATTGCCATTGAAGACCGAAACGTCGACTTTACTTCCTTTATAACCTCAAACATGGTTGATTTTGTTTTCCTGTGTCATGTCCCATGATTGTTAAAACTTGGATAAGCTGCGATTGTACAAGATGCTAATGCTATTTGTGTTAAAAGGAGTGACAACACTTCCACTTATCCCTTGTTTACAGAAATTGAGACAGATGATGGGATTCCCTGGAGGTGCCAGTGTTGTTATATTTGTATAAAAACGTGCAATATATTTGAATGGAATATGAAGTAAAAAGAATAACTTGATCTTCTATGTTCCCATGAGTATGATTTTTATATCTTCATACAACATTCTTGCAAAGCCAGACCTACTGGCATTGCCGATGCTTGCCTTTTTGCTCAGTGGCTTTTCAAGCAGAGTGACATCGATGACAGCACATTGTTAGTGCGCAGCACAAACATGGGCAAGGGGAGATTCAGGCAACCGAAGTGGTCTCTTCCACCTTCCTGACAACTAGTTTTGTGATATCTCTGCACTTCAATTGTCAGATGGATTATTTTTTTCTTAAATTATATCAGAGGGCTTAGTACTTGCACGTGGTTTTAGCGTTCGATGAATGATTTGTGTATTTAAATAAACATTTTAATTATCTCTGTGTTGGGTGAATAAACTCTTACATCATACGTGGAAAAGTACTGCTCTTTTATCTCGGCTGTGATTTTAACCCTTTGAATAGATGAACCTGTCATGTTTTAAGCTGGAGTCTCTCATCCATAAGCTCTTCCTGTTCTGTGGCCGTTGACGTTGCTCGCGGACCGTGAAACAACAGAGAAAATAAATGAACAGACTTGGCTGGTAATCATGGGAGGCAACGTTGTAATTAACTCTGCAGGTGAAGTTCCTGCTCTCGCTCACAAAGAACTGGTTTCACCGCACGTCGGGGAAGGCACCGCACTGCCAGATGGTTTATTGTTAAACTTCAGTACCCCCAGGGGACGAAAATTGGTACACTCCACATGTTGTGATTGGCGGAAAATGCTGCTCAGCGTCTATTAAATGCTTGAGGGCAGCAATACCGTGAGGTTGCTTGAAGGCAGCAATACCGCGAAGTTATAGCCAGGGCACAAGTCCTAAACAAGCATTTGCAATGCAATAGGTCCCGCATTCACGCGAGTTTGAGCTATTGGCATTGAAAATGACAATGTTTTTTATATATGTGTTGCTTTTCAAAACCCAAATAAAAGGCATTGTCATTTATAATGCCAATAGCTAATGCGAGACCTCTTGCATTACAAATGCTTGTTAAGGCCTGTCATTGTATTGTATTGTAAAATCACTTATATAGCGCATGGCTACCCGTAGGCATCCCAGCGCTCTTGGCAAACAGTGGCCCTGGGCTGATCCGCTCTGCATTCCTACTACGAGCTAGTTTCTAGGGAATAAAAAAGTTTTAAGTTTCTTCCTGAACTGAAGGAAGGTCTGTTCCTGCCTCAAATTACATGGGAGGGCATTCCATTCTCTTGCAGCTTGCAGAGAGAAGAGTCGACCGCCCGATCGTGCTCGTTTTATTCTGGGAATGATTGCCAGATTATGTTCACTTGAGCGGAGATTAAGTTGGGGCTTGTAGGGACTTATCAAATTTTCCAAAATGGAGGGGCCTTCTCCATGCATGATCTTGTGGGTGATGCATAGGGATTTGAATCGCACCCGTTCCCTCACCGGGAGCCAGTGGAGTGATCTTAGTGCTGGCTTCGCCGACATATACCGACTAGTTCCCGTCAGAATTCTGGCAGCATAATTCTGCGTCACTTGTAAGGTCTTAAAAGTGGATACCGGTGCCCCAAGATAAATAGCATTCCCGTAGTCAATTCGTGATAACACCAGGGACTGAACTACGGTTTTCCTTGCTTTTTCAGGAAGTTGGGGCAGGATTTTGCGCAGGGACTTAAGTATCCCATGACAAACTGCAGACGTCTTTCTGGCCTGCGTATTGAAGGACAAGGTGTTGTCAAGCCAGAAGCCTAAACTCTTTATTTCCGGCTTGGGCGATGGTCTGGCACCCATGCACGCCAGCCAAGCTAGACATTCGGGAATATCCTGTTTTCCTAAAAGCATCAGCTCAGTTTTTCCTCCATTAAGTCTGAGCTGAGACACGTGCATCCAGTTTACCACCACCTCCAAACAATTAGCCAAGTTGTTCGGGGGGGCATCTATTTGCTGCAGGGAAAACACCAGCTGGGTGTCGTCCGCGTAGCTTATTAGCTGGATGCCAAACGGAGCTATTAATTCCGCCAACGGGGCCATGTAAACATTAAACAGTGTGGGGCTAAGGGATGACCCCTGTGGTACCCCACACTGTAACGGGAAAAGGCGAGAGCAGTTGTTTCCTTCAAACACCTGAAAATATCTTTCCTCAAGGAAGGATCTCAGCCATTCCAAGGCTTTCCCGGTTCCAAAATCCCTCTGGCCTCTTCTACCACCCTCAACAATGCCGTCTCCGTGCCTTGTCCCTTCCTGAACCCCGTCTGGGATGGATGGAGAAGCTTGTATTTCTCCAGAAATGCCGCCAATTGGGTATTTATCAATTTTTCGGTTAGTTTCCCCATCCCAGGTAACAAGGATACCGGGCGATAATTCGCCAGGTCTCCTGGGTCGAGGTTCGGTTTTTTAATCAGGGATCTCACCATGGCCAACTTCCATCCCTTTGGTACTGTAGCCGATTCCAGGGAGGTGTTGACCATCTTAATTACCGGTTTACTGATGGTTGGAAGTACCTGGTTTAGTATTGCCATGGGAGCTGGATCTCGTGGAGATCCACTTTTTATACTCCTCATCAGAGAGGGGAGAAGCTCTTCCGTGAGGGGGGCAAACTCAGAGAGTGTTGGACAATCAGTTCTGTCCTCCGAAGGAGGTACCCTGTAATGTGAGGCCGGATCCAATACCGGGATCGTCTCAAGAATTTTAAGTATTTTAGTCTGAAAAAAATTCGCCATATCGTCACATCTTGTGTCCTGCTCATCTGCTTTTACGGGGGGGTCTGGAATTTTCGTTAGAAGCTTTACAATCTTAAACATTTCCCTAGGGGCATTGGCGGCGGATTCGATTTTATTCGCAAAAAATGCAGTTTTGGTGGTAGTAAGAGTAGTTTTGTATTTCTTCAATGTGGCTTTATAACTAATCTTCCTTTCCACACTAAAATCCTTCCGCCAGTGACGTTCTGCCCTTTTGCATTCCTGTTTTAGTGATCTTAACTCTGAGGTGAACCATGGATGTTTCAGCTCTCCCTTCCTAATTGTTGAGGGTTTTTTCGGTAAAACCTTATCTAGGGAATGGGTAATCCACTGATTAAAGCTGTTGACTGCCCCTTCCAAATTAGAGTTGTCCAGTGGCTTAGTGCTTTCTAACAGTCCCTTCCACTCGTCCATGTCGAGTTTTGTCCAAGCTCTTATTAGTCCTCTATTTGAGGAGGTGGTAGTGGTCATCCTGGAGATTTTCCAGTGAAAAGGAATCACCGAGTGATCCGACCAGGGGACAGGATAAGGTTCCTGACTTTGTGGCATAGGTAGCCTGGGAGGTTCTGCCGCTCTCCTTGAACGTTACACTGTGTGGTAGCTTCGTGGTCTCGGACTTCCACACACCCTGAGAAGGAAGGAGCTGCTATTTAGAAAGAACATTTGCGCTAAATTTAGATGACCTTTATGGTAGTGGATGCGAATGAATGTGAAATGTTTACTAGTAATTAAACACATGGCTCTGGCCGTCGAATCAACTTTTAGGGGGGAGTTTCTATAGGGTGACCAGACATCCTTGTAAAATCGAGAAAGCTCTATGTTTACTTGAACTGTGTTGATAGAAAAGTTCCAGAGGCTGTTTCCTTAAAAATGTTCGGTTTGTGCAAGATAGAGACATGTTTTCAGCTCGTTAATCTCTCCGTTGGTCCTTCCTGCTTGATAGCGCCTCCTACTTGAAGTGTACTTCAGTTTATTTGTTCTGGAACAACTGTTTAAATATAGTGTAATAAAGAACACAACGCTTTACTTTTGGGACTGACTCTAAATGTCAAACCAAAGTGTAATCCATATAATTCGATCAACCCCGCTCTATGAACGTGGTGGAATTACACCAAACCAGAGGGATCCTGCTTGTTTTGGTATGTGTTGGTATTGTATTGTCCGCAGAGGGGTGTGCTGCCTTAGCACACTGCCCATCATGGCTTCATTGGCATGTTGACTTTTCTTTGCCTTCATAGGACATCTGGCTGATAATGAACTAAACAAGCGATTTATGACACACAGTGTTGTCCTTTGGAACACTGTTATATGTTAACCACTGTCGCATATAGCGCTTCATGCGCACTTCTGCCATGGGCTAGGTCTTGAAGCTGTTTTCCCTTCAATGTTCTCACTCAGAGGGGGTGCGGTTCGGCGTGGCGGGTCTGCTCGCGCTGGAGTGCGGTATTGGATCAGATGGCGTACCGCTTACCTCAGTATGCAGAATCAGAGCAGGAAGGGGTAGTAATCGTGTTTATAGTGCGAAATTGGAGAGGGAGTGGAGCTAGCGCTTACATTAGAGTCTGCTGTTAGGAACAGGGAGGCGCTGACAGTCTGGTTAGTCAGTGGCATTTAGAGCGCGCTTTTGAGGCTTGCAGGTGTTAACGCTGGCACTGGAGTGTGTGGTTGGCTCTTACGCTTCCGCTACAGTGCGGCAATGGAGTAATGCCATGAAAGCGCTCGTGTCATTAGACCAGGGGGTGCTAACGCTCTCCCTAAGAGTACCCTGTGGACACAGAGCTGCTTTATCACTCCTGATAGCGCGCGGTATTTCTGCTGCAGCGGAGCGTTAGAGCCCAGTTAGCACAGAGTGGAGCTACACTCCTGATAGCGCACTGTATTGGAGGATGGGGGTGTGGGCTCTAACCCTTGCGTTGAGAGTGCCCAGTTGGCACAGAATGGCGCTACACTCCTGATAGCGTGCTGTATTGGAGGATGGGGGTGTGGGCGCTAACCCTCGCGTTGAGAGCCCAGTTGGCACAGAATGGCGCTACACTCCTGATAGCGTGCTGTATTGGAGGATGGGGGTGTGGGCGCTAACCCTCGCGTTGAGAGCCCAGTTGGCACAGAATGGCGCTACACTCCTGATAGCGCGCGGTATTGCTGCTGGAGCGCTGCGTTAGAGTCCGGAATGGGAGCAGGGGATGCTCTCGCTCCCCTGAAGAGTGCACTCCTGGGGCCCTCTGCAGCGCTCCACCCCCCGGTGAGCGCGGGTCTGCCGGCAGGCGCTGTCCATCTGGCGGATCAGCGAGTCGTCATCGTGTGCCGGCTGACTTTCTGATGAGGGAGGCCTTTGTCTGCTGACGCCTGCCTGAGTGAAAGGACACAAAAGAGGCCTGGCCCTCACACAGATGGTGCTCTGCCCGCGGGGAAGCAGCGCTCTACCCATTTCAGGTGCTCTTCAGTAGTCCCATGAAAATACTAGATGCCAGCCGGGTAGCCGGGCGCCAAGGACCTGCTCCTGAAACTGAATCCCGCATTACTGGGGAAGCTGTGTGCATGAGTAGGGGCGTTCTTGGAACACACATACTATGGTAAGAAGGCTCTGTGCCTCGTATTCACTGTTCTCGCTCCAGAGTGCATTCTGACCTCCGGTGCTGCTTTTTGAACTGCTGCTTGCAATGCTTGTTTGCTGTGGTTTCAGTGCTCTGCGGTACTCTGCGCGCGAGCTCGCCACCGATAACCCCGTCTCATCACCGTTCATTAACTCCGCAGCATTGATCCATTATCAGGGCTTTCCTTGCTGTTCTGTTCCTAAGCCGCTTGTCCTGACACTTGCATCTTCGCTCTGATTGCAGCACTCGGGTGGGTGGCAGTGAAGGTCTCTCGTGTAATCGTATGTGGACTGGTCTTGACCATCATACAGATGCCAGGCGTTAAAGACCACCACGTCCGTACCACGGCGTGACGAGGCAGAGCATGATTTAACCAGCGTACACGAAAGTCTCCAGTTACAGACGCAGGCTACAGCGTAAAAAACAAATGGCACAATGCAGGCAATTAAAAGAAGTGCAAGCAGAGCGAACTAACACTGTAGTTAGGTGCCGCTGTGTCGGGACTTCACAGAAGTTAGAAAATGATCAACAGCCAACAGAAAGGGAGATAACAACAGCAATTCCACAAGTAAGCCAATAGCAAGCAGGAAAACAGATTTCATGAAGTTTAAGCCATCATACAGATTACTTTAGGTCTCGTTGAGACAGCGCATGCAGCGCATGCGCTGCCATGGCAAGACCTAAAGAAAGAAGTGGGGGGACTCTCCAAGTTAGGTGGTGTCTCAGGAAGTGACATCATGGGCGGAAGTAACATCACAACAGGAAGTGACATCACATGTGCAGCAGATCTATCATTTGCATGTATTGCAAGATTTAACCCCTTCGATGCGAGTGACGGAGCGGTTCTGTCATGCGCATCGGTTGCGCTGTGCGCATGACGGAACCGCTCCGTCATGGCCCGCGCACGGAACCTTCAGCACAGCGCGGTAATCCGCGCCGCGCCGAAGGGGTTAACAATTGAAGCTGCTCAGTACTTAGGCCTGTGACTTAAGGTCCCTGTATGGAGGAATTAAGAGCTTAATGTGGATGAAGTTTTGCATACAACTACATTAGTCAAGCCATTAAGTGCTGTAAGCGAGGCATACTAAAACATGGCATGCCAAGTTTTCAGGATGCGTATGTGTAAGGCTCCCCGTTTTCACAGATTTTTTACAGATAAATCCAGAGAGAAAACAATGTGTTTTCTGTCTGCATTTATTTTTAAAAGTGGATAAATACAGAAAATTGTCCCACTTTTAAGTGACTCTCCGTGCTGTCTTTTATGAATTATATCAGCAGCTGCACAGCATGGAAAATTGCAACACCTTGTATTATTTCTCTTCACAGTTTTTCTTTCTCGCTTCATCTCTCGCCTCTCTACATTTCCCTCCTCGCTGCATTTCACTCGCCGCATTATTTCTAGTCTCACAGGGGCAGATTTACAAAACACGCGCGCCAATTTTGCGTCACTTTTCCCATGTTAAAAGTTACGCAAAAGTGGCGCAAGGGGCTTGTAAATCTGCCCCACAGTTTTGTATTCAATCCCCATATATCTCTTGACTACATCTCCCTCCTCGATGAATTTTCCTCCTCTCTTTATTTCCCTCGTCGTTTTATTCTGCCCACCACCCACCCAGCTCCTGCCACAGATTCCTTGCTTTCTATTCATCAGCTCCCTCTGTGGTGGCTCTACCCAAGCTCACGCCCTCTACTTCAGGCCTAAATCTCTTCATCATGAAATCGGAATACTTCCAAAGGCTTTATTGTAGTGCCGAGGGTCTGCAGCGCAAACAGAAAGCGCCCTTTATCTGCTCCGGCAAGGTGACTGCTCCGGGGAATGATAGATGTCATGCATGCGCTGGCAGTTTATCACCAGTTTATTTAAGCGTCACCATGTGCTGACTTGGAGCATCTGTGTGATCAGAGAAAGTCGTCTGCGGGGCGCATTCACTTTTCTACATCGCTGTTTGGGTTTTTCCGGTTCCAATCTTTCCTAAAAACTGAGCTTCAAAGAGTTGCTAGGTATGCTACGTGCAAAGTGGAGTGAAAAACAAGAAAGCCCCATTCACAAGCCAATTGTCTTTTAAAGACCTGTGAAGTACTCGGGGTGCGGCTGTGTGTGTGCCCGGGAAGCTGTTTCAGTCTGGACTGACACACACGACGGGAGGGTGGGGGTGCTGAAGCCCTTTGAGCTCAATGGGTGTTGCGCGCCTGGCCTGCCAATTGCAAATTATCCCCGCTCCGTTCCGGCCCCCAGTCATGGACACTGCAGAGTGCAAAGCAGAACTTTGATAGGTAGCGCATTCGCGCACTACACAAAATTGACAGCCAGCCCTGTAGTTGGGAGATAGACGGCGGATAAGTATCTTAGAAAGTTTGGGGCGGCCATGTGGGCAAGTAACTCACTATCTTAGATGGTCCAGCTTTTGAGCAGGGGGGACGGCATCCACCCTGTTAAATAAGTGGGGGTACGCCCTCCACCCACGTGGTCCCCCAACTCGTGCCCTGGTTATCGCACTAGCAGGTGCGCCTGGCCTTTCTGTTGTCAGTCTTAGTGCTCGGCTTGGATTTCAGGCTGTCTGGCACTGCCAGATGGGCCACCCTGAAAGTGTGAGGGCACACATACTGCTCTTTCAAGCTAGGGTATCTGTCAGTGCCAGACGGCTAGACAGACCATCTGACATTCCGGTCCCTCACTGTTGAGTCTTCTAACCAAGTAAGCTTCAAAGAATGTCCTGTTTATCCCAGAAGTGCTCATATTTTTATGTTTCCTCTAATAAACAAAGAGGAAGCACACAAAAACACACATATATTCGAGACGGAATCATTTACTATATGGACCACACTAACAATTTTACTCGCAGTGCGTTTACATGCTCAGTAAAGCTGGTAGGAAGTTGAAAGTCAAGTAATTTCTACGTATGGAACACCGATGGCTGCCTCATGGAACCCCAGCCAGGCCCTTGCTGACTGCATGTCTCGTGGACTGTGGGGGTAAAAGGAAGTGGGATGTTGCAAAGCTAACCCATTGGGCCAGTTCAAGTTGCACCCATACAACCCTGTTGCATTTTGCATGGTGGGGTCAAATAGAGGTGTTTGTTTTTTCTCCAGGTGAATTTGACATCTTCTGGTTTCCTCCTTAGACTTTAATCTTGCCATGTGCACTGTCAACTCTTAACACCATTAAGAGAAGGGTATTTTTTCAGTCAACTGCTCAACAATTTTAACACAAAACAGATGCATTTCTTATGCTTAGTAGTTAAGACTAGATTATCTCTGGTAGCTTATCAAATATCTTTGTTTCATATCAGTGTGAAGGAAGTGACCTGAAAAGGGTCACCCGGATCACTCGCGACCACCTTCTCCGCCTTTCTACAAATGAAGAGTCGGTCAGACAGTAGAGAATATAAACCAGATTATTTATTCATCACACTGCAGCGGAGCCCAGTCTGACTAGCCTCCTGAGATGGCTGTCGAGGGACTGGACCAGCATACAAATACATTATGTACGTTGCAGAGTCCACAAAGACCCGCCTACTATGGAAAAATACTATGGGGTACAGAACATAAGTTTCGATTTTGCAGCCGGGCACAGGCTATCTACTGCCCAAGGTCGTCTGGCCTATCCTCCCCACCAGGCAGGCGGGAGAAGAACTCTATCTAACGAGAAAGGCATGTACAAATGAGAACGCTTGCAGGTACAGAAAGGAAAAAAAACCTTAACCTTGGGAAACAAAACTTACCAGAGACAGTTTTCTCAAGAATAACCAAGCAGCAGTTTCGATTATAATATAAAATGGTGTCCTGATTACAAGATGGTTGCGCAAATGCTAAGTTATACATGAAAGAAAGCCCTTCAATATTAACAGGTATAATTATAAGTACAAAAGCCTGCTCTAGATCAAGCTGCTAACTACAGAGGATGTAGCTTTTCCACTTCCTCTTCAGACAGTTGACATCATACTTCTTCAATAAAACTTATTAAACTTAAATAACACATTCAAGCAATAATCGAGGTGGACAAGGCTATCACAAATAAGGGTTCTTTCCCTAAAAACCCGCGCTACGCCGTGCCCGGAACAGAATCTTTTATCGGGCAGTGGCCACCACCAGTCTACATGAACCATAGCAGAGATGATTTGTGTGTATTTCGGAAGTTTACACAGTAGCAGAAATAGCACTGGAAGTTTCCATGACTGTTAGACCTGGCACCTGGGCATGAAACTCCCTTCCATTTTTTGCTGTTGCCTCATGTGTTTTTGATGGTTATAGATGCTTTGGGCACTGTGCCACTGCTATTCAGTGCCGCAGTGCAAGTGCTCCCTATGGTAAATTGATGTATGGATTAGTGATTCCATGATTGGCTGGTTTGGTTTACTTGTCAAACCCTAGTACAGTGCATCAGGGGTGCCCAGGGCTGGCAATCCAAATGCTGCTGGTGGGCTTGCAGCACTATATGTGCCACCCACAGAAGCAGCCTGTAAACTGTGCCTCAGGTCTGCCATTGCAGAGCCTGTGTGCAATCTGGTACTTCCATGATGACCGGGCAAGTGCACCCACTTGCCAGTCCCTAAACCTTCCCTTTTCTTAATTTCAGACACCCCTATGGTAGGCCCAAGGGCAGGGTGCATTGTAAGTATAAGGTAGGACATGCCCTGCCCTAATTGTGAGCTACAGCCATTTTCGTTTTTCACTATTGCAAGGCCACCTGTTACCCATCGGCTAGAATAGGCAGTTTGATTATTACATCTTATAATCCTAACTGACACAGGGAACAAGGTAGAAATTTGAGTTTAGTATGCCTGAACTCAGAATGATAAAATACATATTTTAATGAAGTTGGTTTTAACATTCTGTGTTTGAAAATGCCACTTTTAGAAAGAAGGTATTTTCTTGTCTAACCATCCAAGCCTGCCTCTGCTAGGTTGCGTATTCCTTGACTGAAGTTTGAGTGACAGGGGCTGGGGATTCCAGGAGACAGGGTGAGTCAGCACAGGGCTGAATAGAGAGATCTGCATGTAGATGGGTGGGAGGAGTTGCACCTGGGACCTGAATAGGGCTGTGCCTTCCCTTCACAATGCTGGCTCCACCTCCTGTGGTGCGTCCGATGTCCCTGCCCTGCACTGTGAAAGGAAAGAAGGAGTCATGTAAACAGAGTGCTCCAGGACTGACCAGAACTGGTTTGGACTAGGCAAAGGGCTCTCTGCCTTCAGAGAACAAAGAGAAACTGTGTATAAAAAAGGGGACCCAGACCCAAGAACTTGAGATCGCTTTTGGGAAACAAGAAGAAACCTTTGCTGAGGAGAGCAACCAGAGAGACTGAGGAGAGACTATTCCTAAGCTTGAGGGATTGGCCTGCATTGGTTGCCTGACTGCCAAAGAGAGGAGAAAGGAAATTTGTGTGTACTTTATTTAACTTGTGAAGGATCTCCAAGGGCTTGAGAAAAGAGCTTGCCTCCTGCTGACGTCTCAGGGACAACAGACTTCACCAACCTGCTCCCCAAGAGTTCTTTGGAAATGCCTGCAGTTGTGCTGGGCTTTCTGAGGGACTGCGTGTCGCAAGGAGCTGGAAGAACGACTCACGAGCAAGAAGCGCGACGCAGAACTGCCGCTGTCGCTTCACAACGCGAAAGCGCCTTGCATCTCCAGAGAAGAGGATCGACGTTGCATGTGACACCGCCGCATCACCGGGAAGCGTATGTCGCAGGGCCTGTCGTGGCTCAGAATAATCATTGAGTCACCGCAGGGCTGCCGAAGCGCCTCGCATCGCCGGAGAAGAGGATCGACGTCGCATCAGACGCTGCGGCATCACCGGGAAGCGTGTTGCAGGGCCTGTCGCGGCTCAGAAGAATTGTTGAGTCACCGCAGGGCCGTCGCATCATTGCCGAAGCGTCTCTCATCGCTAGAGAAGAGGATCGATGTCTCATCAGACACCGCCGCATCACCGGGAAGCGTGTCGCAGGGCCTGTCGCAGCTCAGAAGTATTGTTGAGTCGCCACACGGCCGTCGGGCGTGCACGCATCGTACCGCATCAAGAAGAAGACGCCAGCTTTGTCGCATTATACCGGATCTTCATCGCATCACGGCGTTGCGGGCCGCATCGCCACGGAAGCGCAGTAAGAAACCGACACATCACCGTTCTTGTGTGTAAGGAACTGACGCATCACCTTCCCTGCAACACTTTTGTTGTATAGCGTTACGCCTCCTAAGTGTCGCATTTTAACATCTAAAGAGAACTAAGCTAATTCTACCATTTTAAGTACAGTATTGTGGATTTTTTTCGTTTATGGTCTTGTGTTAAACCTATATAAAGAATACTTATTTTTAATATACAACTGGTGTGGTGTCCATCTGTAGTGTTGTCACTGGGTTACTGTATGTGTTCACAAATGCTTTACACACTGCCTCTGATATAAGCCTGTCTTCTCGTGCCAAGCTACCAAGGGGGTGAGCAGGGGTTAATTTAGGAGTGTACCCCCTTAACCTGACTAGACGTAAGGGTCCCTACTTGGTCAAAGGTACCTAGCTCTGCCAACTAGAGACCCCCAAATCTTACAATGACCGATGAACCACAACCCTTCATGTTTCCATGACACAAGTAGCAGCAGATTTGGTGATACAGTTTTCTTCGCTAAAGAGCCACAACTGAGAAGGTGAGTCCAATATTCGTGAGTAAATGATTCATTGAATTTGGCTTTTGCTGAGCAAACATACGCCGTAGGCTTCATGGCACTAGGACCAAAGATCTAAAGCTTGACTGATGTAGGGCAGCTGTTAAGTAACAGGGTAGCCTTGGAGTGTTTATCCTACTGGCACTATCGCACGGGAGCTGCAGCACTTCAAGGTTTCATGGCACATTCTTCACAGCAAAGGTGAAGCTTCCGCCATTAATGGTGCTCCTTCTACAGCTGAGATGGAGTTTCCATGGGACAGGACCACATTAGGGCACACGTTTCTCATTTTCATGAAACATGGAAGAAAAGTAGCTCAGGTGCTACATTAAAAAGGTGAGGCTTACCTTTTCGGTCTGTCTTGTGTGATTTTTGTAACAATCTTTATATCAGTCCATATATTTATACAATGCAAAATCACACATATTCCCAATGCAACTCTCCCTTGTGCTGCTTTAATGGCACTGCAGAGTATGTGTGGCACATATTTTATCAGAGCAGACCCAGGGCATAGGTCTGTGTACTTTCTAACTGATTCATGCAATATCTTTAAATATATATTTTATTTATCCAGCTGGAATTTCTTATTATTACTCATTGATGATGCCACTACATATATTCTTGGGCCATTGACTAAAAGATTAAATTAAACGCTATTACAATGGAAAGTTAAATCAAGCACTTTGTGAGTGGAAACCACTGCCTCCCGTTCCTACACTCTCCAAGTTCCTGAAGGGTCTCAAGACCGGGCTCTTCAAATAACCGTGAACTTCTAGCAGCGCCTTGAGACCCATTCGGGTGAGTAGCTGCGCTTTAGAAACCTGATTGATTCATTGAGTAGTAAGTTCTATTAAGGGCCTGATATAAACATTTCAGAAACGGAGCAACAACATGGAACCTTGAGGTTCCCCACATGTGATAGGCAGGATGTAGAGATATAGGGACAAAATTTGACTCGGTGTGTTCTCCCTGTGCTTTTATTACCAAGATAATGTGTTTTGAAAGCAGTACAACCTAACAATATAACATACAGGGCCTGATTACATTGATTGCAGTTTCAGTTTCAACCACAGCATTATGATGCAGGCAGTCGAAACAAACTGTCTGTTCGTTCCGACTAGATTCCTACGAGCTCAAGGAGCCTGATGGCCAGTTGTAGACCGGCACGCAATCCCAATGGATGACGTTTCCGCCAATGGGATTATGATGTCGGTCTCTGACATGCTTTCCATGTCGGTCTTTCCGACAAGGAAAGCCTGTCGGAGAGCGACATTAGAGGCCCCTAGCAGGGCCCCCTTCACTTTTCAGCCTCCAGTTGTGGGTCGAGGTGGCACCTGCGGTGCCCCCCTTTGATTCCCTGCACCATGTGGCACATGGTGCAAGGATTCACACAAGCTCCCATTTCTCTGTGGGAGCTTGTGCTACGGGCGGTTTGCAGCCACAGCACAAGCTCCCACAGAGAAATGGGAGTATGCAACCGGACATGTGCAGTTGCATTATAAATGTGGTGTCGGGACTGCCGACCGAGACCACGGCGGTGTCGGTCAGGGGTAACTCCGATCGACATCGTAATCGAGCCCTTAGTAGTATTCAGTGCAAGGTTAGGCCCATTAATGGCTCACATCTGTTATATAGGGTGCTTAGTGTAAATTCCCCAAATGATAGGAAAAAGATAATGGCATGACCTATTTATTGAACCAATTGCCTTCCTACTGTAATGCAGTAGACACCAGTATATTCGCAACTCAGTCTTTTTCTCACTAGGATTAGTCCCATCTATCCAAAGCTTTTTCACTGTTTCTGGTTGAGCCCCATCTCTCCTGCTAAACATTATTTTGGAAAGTTACCATTCTTTTTGTAAGTACTTTCCTATTCGACTACTGAGCGTTCCTCCCAAGAAGTATTACTGAATGATTCCTTTGCCTCAGACAGGAACTCCACCACATAAGTAAAAAGTCCCCAGTGTTTACACTGTACCAGTTAGTCTTCAAGCTCAGTTGCCAAATATTGTTACAAGGGTGATTGCCTTTCAGTATTCTTTTGTTACTGGTGTTCAAGAAGTTGGTGCAAGTTTGGGTATTGTTCTGCACTGTACTTTAGTAAAATGCCAACGGAAGCATAAGTGACTTCACACCATTCGAACAGACGTGACATCACATGCCCTTAGACAAGCAACCTCAACATACAGGATATCCCTTGATCCACCCTCAAACATTCAAGAACCTCCTATTTTCTTCCCAGAGGCTATTTGGGGTCAACAAAGAGTGAATATAGAAAGAAAAGTGGTCTTTTAGAGCTGTGCTTACTATCCTATCCTGCCTATACCCCTTTGAACCCTGAGACCAGTGGTACAATAGCAGTGACAGGGATATCAAATGGCAAGCCAGTTGTAGTAGCTTACACTACTGGTTACATCTGATCGAGGTCAATGTGTGCTGTGAGGGCACCATGGATATTCACACCTGGCCAGTTTCTCTGATTCTTTTGTCATTCGTACCAGAATACTCCAGCCTATGGGCCCCAGGCTGTGGTAGCAGTCAAGCAAATGCAAACCATTAGTAGCTGATGGAAGATTGAACTAAGGGTTGTCATCTATTACCGTAGAGTAGAACTTCAACAATCAATGTGGTATAAAGAATGGACATGGACGGCTATTCCACCTGATAGCAAGAGAATTGTCTCCTGTGCTGTCATCCTATCCTGCAAACAATGTAAAGTAGTCAGTGGTACGCAATGCATTGTGAACAAAACAATGATTAAATGGATCTGCATATACTTTATGATTTGCTATCAACTTTCCATAATATTCTTTTGGGGAGGATGCCTAAATATCTTCTAAAAGTTGTTCTTTGAAGGATGAGACCAATGCAAATTGCTAAGTGCATTTAAGAATGCTACTGGTTGTCCCTGACACATGAACCTGCAATGTGAAATTCTGCTTGGTCTGCTAGCCCAATATGTATAAAATGCAGCATTTTATATTCAGTCACTAACAACTCCCTCAGAAAAGCCCTTAACCCACGTAAAGAATGTGTAGCTCACACCAATGTTAGTGGCCTTTGGTGCATCATTGCCCAGAAAAGGACCTCCCTTTGCCACCAGAGTGAAAGGAGCCACCACAGGTCATTTTCACTCTGTTCTGAAGACGGCTGTGCCCCACAGTTCGCAGTGTTAGACCACCTTCCTCCTATAGGAATTTGGGTCTAGTCGCACCCCTACAAGCAGCAGATTCTTCCCTTGCAAATTATTTGTGACTTGGTTGGCCTCCCGATTGTCAATTTGCACTGACCCTGCCGGGTATAAGAGGGAGAGATGCATTATATTTATTATTGTTTTACATAGATCATGGGGTTTTTTATGGGCTGCTTCAGAGCAAGTTGCAATCTGTGAAGAAGGGGTTGACTGTAAGGAACTGAAGGGGAAGGTAAATGTACAAGTTTGAGGCCTCTATTCAGAGTACTGCAGAATAGGGCAGCACTTACCACATCATTCTCGGGATGGGTTGCTTACCAGTTGCGTAATTATTTCCTTTTGGCATGATGAATGAGGAACTATGGGCCAGATGTACTAAGCTTTTTACTGTTCGTAAACCCTCTCATTTGGTATATCAGTAGGTTTGCAACCAGTAACAAGCTTTTTTTATTTTTTTAAATGAACTAACCACATTTTATGCTTCATATCTTCTTTTCTAAAACACAAAATGTCTTAAGAAGTTTAGAAATTCTGTATTTGGAAATGGCATGTTTCTTTTGGGCATCCCTTCAAAATACTGAGTCGGTACCATACGTGTCAAAGGTTTGTGCCTATAAATCCTGTTCCAAACCATTGATAAGTTAGCAACTCCCAAGTTGGATTGGTAACGGATTTGCAAATGGGAATGGGGTCCTCTTCTGTCCCTAAGGGAAGGGGGGGTAGCAGCTTCAGGGGAAATGGGCAGTGGTCCAGGGACCGCTGCCAACTCTCAAACTCTCACAGAAGTTTTTAAAAATAGCAATCTTCTTTTGGAAGCAGTCTCATTTGCTTTAAGGTGCTTTAAGCTGCTTTCCAACAAAAAAGGTTGTGACTTGGCAAATTAATATTCATTAGGCAGGTTGCATTGCAACCTCCCTGATTCGTTTTTTGTGTGAATCAAGCTATTAGTGGTTGGATGACATAATATTGCAGACAAAAATATTGTTACACCAGAATATCGTGTCAAGAATATTGTCTACAAAATATTGAGTTTATAAACTTTTTATGTAACCACACTTTTGTATGTAAACTACCAAACTATTGAGTTAAAACTGTTGTGGAACACAATATCATCCAAAAAAGGTAAGTATATCGAACTTTTAAAATGCATATCCTTACCTGTAATTTATTTAAAATAGTAAAGTGGAAAATAATAATGTAATTAAAAAAACAATTTGAACAAGTAATCTAAATAATGTGTATAGACATATGTATATACTTTAAAAATCTAAAAAAACTACAATTAATCACGTTTAAAATGCATTAAATTAAAGATATTAACAATAGCTTAGCAGTGAAAACTAACAAATAACTAACATATACACAACCAAAACATACATAATCAAAAAATGAAACCTAAGGCATAGAAATAGTTTTACTTAATACTGTGAACTAAAGAAACAAAATATATATATGTGTGTGTGTGTGTGTGTGCATGTGTGTGTGCGTAAATACAAGTTACCTAAATAGAAACACATGTTTTTTAAATCAAATATATAAACATTAAAGAAAAAATTTACTGTATAAAAAAAACAATTAAAAAAAACAACACTAGTACACGTCTTGGACTTCAAAGAAGTTAGATAAACTAATATTACTCCAATTTAGGCAAATGTAGGAAATCACTTGGACTATTTGCCACAACAACATAAACAAAAGCAGGGAACTTTGGAGTGGTCAGATATACTCTTCCCACTCCAATCTAAATAACCACAGGGAAAGTGTTATACTGTGGAAGAGTTACTTTTACTATTCCCACTCCACTCCAATCTGAATAACAAAAGGGAAAGTGTTGGAGGGGTAGATTTACTTTTCCTATTCCAAACTAAGCAAAATCAGGGAAAATGTTGGTCTTTAGTGGGGTTAGGTTTATAGATTTACTACTGCCTAAACAATAAAAAAAAAGTGGGGAAAGTGTTGGACTTTGA
The DNA here is from genome assembly GCF_964204655.1 of Triturus cristatus. NCBI lineage: Eukaryota > Metazoa > Chordata > Amphibia > Caudata > Salamandridae > Triturus > Triturus cristatus. Next base: position 327,176,727 of record NC_140590.1, on the reverse strand, counting down.
AGAGATCTACTCCAGCGCAAGCAAAAATAGAAAATGTGTTGGATTTTGAAGGGGTTACATTTACTATAACCACTACAACGACACCAAAAATATGGAAAGGTTCCAAATACAATTAAAAATACTAATAGTTTGTAAAAAAATGTAAATACCTACAACATAAAATTATTAAAACCTAATAAAACAATATAGTGTATAAATAAAATGAAATGTCAAAATCAATAATATAAAAATAATGTAAAAACAAAAAGTTTTTAATCCACTTTTCTCCCTACTTCTTACAGAAACAAAAACCTAAAAAAGATAACTAAAACTATAATGATATGAAATCATCATTATTGAAAAAACAAATATAATAACTACAAAATACGTTTGACCAATTTTATTAGTAAATGCACTAATTAATCAATATAATTTAATTACCACACTATTCCCCACAAATCCAACAACCCTCAACTAAAACATAAATTACTAATATGACTGTGCAAAAGTAAATACAGATTAAAAATCACAGCATTTATTAAATAATTACAACAACAATTAATTTGTAATTTACCTAACTAATGATCAATCAAATATGTAATTAACATAAAAGTAATAAAAAACAATAATGTATAACGTAAATACCATGCCTGCCTACTACGCTACAAACCCAAGAGCTCCCTACCCAACTTACTAGTTACTACACCTTTGTTCCGGCCTTCCCTGTGCCCCTAAAAACCTATTGACAACCACCTCTTAATTCTACCTTTTCCCAAATCCCTCTTACACCTACCCACACTCGAACCATAAAAAACCCTTATTACCCTTTACCACCAATCCCTGAACCTTAAAAACCCAACCCCTTACAAAATCTATTCACCACCCATTCCTGTGTAATTTAAACCCTTATTGCCTTTGTGCTGTAAATGTAATGTGTTGTAACTTACCTTATTGTAATATTCCTTACATTGTTATGATACAGTTGTGGTAGTAAATCAATGTAGTGGATGCAAAAGTGGTGACTTGTTGTAGTGGATACATTGTATGATATGAAAAGTGGCATTTTTCATGCAACAGCTCTACTAAGCAAAATCGAGTCACATGGTGAACCAAAGACTTTGGAAAAACAATGAGGATTGAAAACTACTTGATAAATCGTACCCCACAGAAAAGGATGGCTTGTGAACTATGCAAACATACTTTTGTCCTTGATGAGTGACATGCTCAAAATGAATCTTGTGCACAAAATGGAATATGACTACCTCATTATGCCCACATCATGCAGTGTATCAGGCAATAATAACTAAACCGCTGTAATGCATCCCAACTGAATAACACCAGCTCAAATGTAGTTATCTTACCAACATGTCTTAATAAGGATAACCCCGACTCACACCAGCCATCTTGCAGACATTGCAGTCATAAATCAATAGGGATGCCACACCACACTCACTCAAGCCCAACAACTCACACATGATGTCTTGTGTATAACATCTTAACAGGGGTACCACAAATCTACGATCTCAACCCCTTCTCACACACAGGATCGTGTGAAAAACAACTCAACTGGGCTATCAAATCCCACCTACTCAACCCCAAGTCAAATAGCACATCTTGTTATCATGTCTCAACAGGGGTACCACTCTGTATCACAATGCATACAGGGTTTCCTCAGGCCATACCCCAAGACTCAGGGAACACTTATGTCACCATTGCACATTAAAGTTCAAGGTACAAGTCCACGAACATCACACACACAATCATTATAAACTATGCCCTTTATTCCTTGGTATTCTACACATTTTAGTTTGCAATATGCACACATAACTGTGGCACCTACCCTTATTCGCAACCTCCTCACCAACACCTGCGTAATGCTCAGACAGCTCTGACACCCACCCCGGTGCCCAAAACTCAGTGCACCAGAAACACAATATTTACTCCCATTACTTATTTTCACTAAGTGGCATATTTACAAAGAATTGGGGTAGGGCAGCGCCGCAAGTCATTTTGCTGAGCTGCCCTATGACAATTCGAAAGAACAAGAATGCACCCTATTTACAAGATACAGTGCATTTTGCACTACTTAGCCCTACTCCATATCTATAAGTCCATGAAAAGCCATGGCAGGCCGTGCAGATATGGCTAAGACCTGTGGGTCACGGAAACATCACAAAAAGTGATGTTCTGGTGGCACACATGAATTGTAAATAAGCCCCTAAGTTATGAAGTGGTAACTTGTGCCATGCTTTAAAAAGAGTCTCACTGCTCCCAATGTTACTGCATATTGAAGCTTGATAACTGAAAACAATGTCACCTTAATGAACTGAGCAAAAATAACGTGCATGAATAAACAGTTCAGAACAATGAGATGGAAATACAAAGAGAAAAATGTGAGTTATGATTGAGATGATGAGGCTTGGTACATCTGTTAGGAGATAAACCCTTACCTGTCAAGGTGATTCCCTCAAACCAGGCACACTACACCACCCTCACGCTATCTGCCACAGACACAACTATAAGATCTCTCAACATTCCATGGTACATCAAACCCATTACAATAAAGAGGGAAGGCAGCACACACACAAGAGACATGTGTAAAACATATATAGATATAACATGTCCCACTTGCACAAACACAAAGCCAAATAGAGCGCCACATATAGAGAATCACACATAAGAGCAGCTTTATCACATCTAGTAATGGTGGGCAATATAAAGAGCTGTCAATTATGGGCAGTGTAGAAAGGTGGTACCTATGAGCACTTTGTACTTGAGGCTATAAATGAAGTTCTTTTGCTTGTGGGCAGTAGAATCTGGCACTGTTGTACAGTACAAGAGCTATAAACCTCTGGGCAGTTTTCGAAGCATAAACTCCTATGGGAAGCTTATGGAACAGTACTCATAGTTCTACACCTTGTATGCACACCAAACCATAACCTAAATTCACTCAAGTACTTCAAGAATATTCTGTATATTATCCAAGAATGGTCACTTACTCTAAATTGGTTTGTATATCTGTCACTCATCATTGACCCCTAGTTACAGGACCTTTTTACTAGGGGTGGGGGAATGATTCTGCCTATGGAATCGGCAGAATCTGTCAATTCCACGTTACTTTTGTAATATGGAGCTCTGGACAAATTCCACCATTCAGAGCGTGGAGCAATTTATTTAGCGCGAGGCTCCAGAAATGCAAGCTGGTGAGCGAGATTTGGCGTCCCCAAGTGCGATTTTCTAACGTGGGCAGTTGCAAAAGGTCCATGTCAGAGTGCGGTTTATCAAGTAATTTTGCTGCTGCTAGATTTTCTAATCAAACAGCAGCAAAATCAACTGGAATGGCCGCATGCTCTTTCCCACTGCATGGCGCCGTTGCCACACATCTTTTAGTGCTCCTTGCCCCACTGGCACTAAATTGCTGTGCAAGCAGCGTTACCCCCCCCCCCCCCCCTCATTTCCACCCATTGGCAGAACTCAGTGGAATCTAACGAAGTTTGAATATAACTTTGGGAGTTCCTCCCACCCCTATGATTCTAGAACTTTCCAAGGTGACTATTGGGAGAAGCTGATATTGTAGTCTAGAACAGGCGAGTAGACGTGACTAACGAAAGGCGGGCCAGTAGGTGTTTCTAGGGCAGCTCACAATTGCCTGCTTTTTATAGAGCACTGAGTAACAATCTTTTTTCCTGTTTGTAAGTACTCTCTGTGTTGGCAAATACGTAAAAAAGAGAACTAAACTGATTTTCTTCTAGGGTCGCAAAATGTGATCAAGTATGGGAAACGTAGATTAGAATTTACATGTTTTCTTACAAAGTAATGACTAACCCACCAGACTACATCCATTTCCTACTTTAGTTTTTTATACGCCTACATCCTTTGTATCTATTTCCTTCTCTTTAATCAGTGTATGCAGCCAAGCACTGGAATTCACTACCTTCTGATCTCCATAACATCTAAATTATGTCATCTTTCAGCAAGATCTGAAAACCTAGTCGTTCAACAACCATTCTGCCCCCCTCCAGTCCTTTAAAGCCAGCACACTCACTGGGGTAACAGTTCTGCTTTCTAAACCTGTTGCGCTCATTCAACTCGAATTACCTTGGAGTTACAAAACATTTTATTATACATGTAAGTTATGCTTCCACGTTACTTCCGGCAGAAACATTCACAACTTTGTTTCTTTCATGTTAGATAATTTATGTGTAGTCTAATATGGTCACAATTTTCCAAGCACGTCATTATTGTATATTCCCATCATAATTGTGAGCTCTTTCTGACTGCAATAATCTCATACACTGATTGGAGATTCGAGGCATTTACAATTCTTCCTACTGCTATACTTACAAAATGCTAAAAGCACAAGTGATCAACGAAGGCACAATTGCCATAAACAATCTGTGTGGAATCACACCCTTATTATTTTTTTCCCTTTTGCTGTTCAGGTTGTGTTGGTATTCAGTGTTCCTGACATATGTGAAAGGCTTGGATGAGTTCTAGATCCATGTCAAATAAGCTGTATTCAGAGAGCTCAGTGGGTAAGTACGATATTTACTCAGGGCTGTAAGTGGGATGAAAAAGTGTGGGGAGGGGCCCCTATTAGGGATGCGGTCTATAATTAAGGGTGTGGATTAAACATGTTAATCAAAATTCGGTGCTTCCCACTCAGAATTGTTCCAATGTTACTGGGCAAATCCGAGATCACTTTATTAAGAGAGGGCGAAAAGTCAGGGTCATCATTGTTAGGAGCATAAGTAATTAATGTAGAATTCAGTGGCAACTTTCTTTACAGATATGATAAGCCATCTCCATAATGTGACTTGCTGGTGAAAGATGGCAGTGATTTGAGTCTTCCGTAGTAGTATGATGTCCCGCCGGAGCCTTCGACCAGAATCTTCAATTTTTCACACCAGAGTGTCTGTGCCTGTATTTTGTTTCACCGCTTCTTTGCAACAAAGATGGTGGGTGCAGGCACCTTGGTGCAATGAGTGCATTTATTGGATGGCACCAAAGCGTTAGGGCTCTGAAATGAGCCGCCCTTCTTTACAGTAAACAGCGGTCATTCAGAGCCATAATACATTGGTGGCATCAGCAAAAATGAATGCACTTTCCACACTGTCTTTGCAAAGATTATTTTTAGAATATGTTTACATTTCATTTTGTAAAGTATGTGATGTTGACATACGGCTTTAATAGATTTCTTGCAATTAAGGCAGCATTTTGAAACAATGCTTGCATTGTTATAGTAAAGTACTAAGCTTCCCATAATTATTCTTTGTATACAATGCAAGAGTTTACATGTTGGACAAATTCCAACAACCATAGAACAGTAAAGGAGGATAATAACAAATGAGCATTGGGGAGGGAGGTGGGAATACAGGGGAGGCTAAACAGATAATATTTCCATGTAGGGGAGGGAGGGATTTTGTTTTCAGAATATATTTTGGCAGATGTAGGGGACCTTTATTGTCAACACATAATAAAAAAGGTTGAAGAAATGTTTGTTACAACCTCTTCAAACCATTTGAAGATTTCTATATAAAGTGCAAGTGTGTTATCAATCATTAGTGCAAATAATAATCCTTTATGCAAATAGTAACAATGGTCATAGATCGTAGGTACCAGTATTTGGGTAAAGTGCTAAGAGCATATTATGTAAATTATAAAATTGATTTATAAACGATACCCATAAAGTGCTAATGCATAAATGAATAACAATGCTCAAGACATAGGCATTGCAACAATCCTCAAGTGCAAGTTACAGTTTATGACAGAAAGTTATTATTGTGAACCTCAAAATCTTATAAAAGGTTTTTAGGGTAGTATGTGCTTCTGTCAGGGTCTTATAAAGTGTTAAAGTGCATTGGTCAATTGAAGATCAAGTTGGAACTGTCATCAATATCTCAATGTGGCACTGTTACGTATATACTGTATGTGCCTGAATGTCAGCATTTATTTTGTTCACTATAACTGACAATATTGTGTAAAGTGCTCATTGCATACATTCTAACATGTTTACAGATAATGCTCAATAAAGTGCTTGGGCATAAACGAACATTGCTGCTCAAAGTCAATGACATGACAGTAATCCTCTATTGCAAAGTACAATTTATGACAAGAGATACCTATTACAACTTCAAAATGCTAAATTAGCTGTTTTGAGTAGTGTATTCTACTGTCAATATATCATAAAATGCTTGAGTGCATTGGTTAACCGAAGATCAGGTTAAGATTCTGTTCAATATATGAATAAAATACTGGTATATGCATAATTACCAGTGCTTAAGTATGCCACATACATTACATCATGTGTCATTTTTCGAAATGGATGACTCTCTAAGTGTCCTAGACTGCCATTGCACTTGATGTAATCTATATGAAATTTCCAGAGATGTTGCATTTAATAGATCCCAGAGCTCTCTAGACTGCAGAGGAGGGATATGGTGATGTAATTCATAAATGTACATGTAACTCTGCATCTAAATTGTCGCCCATTGGTAATTCAGTTCCCATTGAGATTATTAATCTTGATTCCATCCTTCTCAGCACTAGTTCTCTATCACCCCCTCTTTCACTTTTCTTCATCTGTTTGATTACAAAGTATTGAAAGTGTTTCTTTTCCCCTTGATGTTCTTCTCAAACAGGTTTTGCCATTGGATATGAGTAATCTCGATTTCTGATAACTCGTAGGTGCTGTAGTACTCTTAATTTCATTTTATTGATGGTGCTTCCTACATATTATTTCTTACATGGGCCTTGTAGAACATAGACCAGGAAGTCAGTGTTGCAGGTAATGTGCTCTTTTATCTTTTCTATTTTTCCATCCTGCAATCTATACTCTTTTTGATGTATTCCTTGTCCACTGGCATTACACTTGGTTCATTTCCAAAAGCCTGGTTGATTGAGCCTTGTCTCTTGTTCGGGTAGAGAAGTGACTTTTGGTTAAGATACCTCCCAAGGAAGCAGTCTTTCTATACGTTATGCTTGGATAATCCATCAGGTTTTAACCTTGGGATTCTCCAGTGTTTTTGCTTTATTTTTCTGACCTCTTTGTGCTGAATGTTATTGTCAATGATCAGTCGAATTTTTCTCATCTTCACCTTTCGTTGTTGCTACCTTTGGTACCAGCTCTTCATTTCTAGGTTTCGTGGAGGCACGTTTTATCGCTTCTTCTATCACTGCCGGTGGGTATCCCCTCAGGAGGAATCATCCAGTGGCAGTCACCGCATGACCACATGATAGTTATACTTTGTACAACTGTTGCATAGGAAAAACATTCTTTGTGTTGCTAATAACTTTGTCCTCGTTTAACGAATCTCCATGAAACTTTCCAAAAAGGTGCTACTTTTTGAATATTTTGTGCATGGTGTGATCAATCAAGTGGGGGCAAGGACAAGAGAGGGTCCCAAAACGCAAAATCCCCAAGAAGTTTCATAGACTTCTTAAAGAAGGGATACTGCAAAAACAGCAAAACCAAATTACATCAAATTTGGCAGGAAGCTGGATTTTGGTCTGCAGATTCTGCATTTTGTGATTTGGGGTAAAGCCGTTCAGTAGTTTTGGAGAATTTAAAGGTTAAAAAATAATTGTATTTCTGGACGATTGAGTCTGCGAGAGTCTTGCAAGAGCGCCAGTTATAACAGAGCCTTCTGATTGGCCAAGGGAGCTTTATTTCCCTTGGGTCCTCTCCGTTCCACGAGAGTCAGACTCCTGCGGGAGCAAGCTCTCTGATTGTCTGCCAGTAACATGAGAAAAATGTTGGTGACAGCCTGTACAGGACTTGGGGACTTAGTCCTTTGTCCTGAACATGTTTAAAGAAAATACATAAGGGGGCAGGGTAGGGATATCCCAATGCCCTAAGGGAGGGACCAAAGGGGACGGACCTGGGGCCCAAAAAAAAAGAATTGGCAAAAATTGCAGCAATCCTGTGGGATTTTAAACAAAAAAGGCATCTGAGGAAGCTTTGTTATATTAACAGGATGGGGGCATGTGACCCCTCCCGCTACCCTTTACAGGCCCAGGGGAGTCCACCCCCCAGGGCCAAAATATTATATAAGGGAATGGGGGCGCGCCCTTCCTCCCCCAACCTTTACAGGCTCCAGAACCCCACCCCGGGGTCGAAATAAATCAATATGGAGAGGGGGACAACGCAGCCCCCCTCCCTCGGGTGGAACAGTTGACTGACTAACAGAACGCTGCTGTGGGCTAGTGCAGAGTTGACAGAAGTAGCCTCGCTCCAAGGGTTTGCAGACTGAAAAACGATCGGACTAGATAGACTTGGGGATGTATGGAAGGAGGAAGCCCCACTTTCGTTTCAAGACCTACATGGGGAGTTTGAGCTGGCTGAGACTCAAAGGTTCAATTATTTAAGACTTAGACATGCACTGCTGACTCAGTTGAAGGGCGACACCTTTCTGTCTGACTACTCTCCCCTAGAGGATAGATTATTAATAGACCCTATCCCCGAGAAAGCAACCTCAACAATATACTGGAAATTGATGAATAATTTGCCGGACCAGCTGACAACCTTAAGGGCCGCATGGACGGACGACCTCGGCAGCATAGACGATGGGGAGATGCAAGAGGCACTCCAGGTCCAGAGGGAGGTAGCATTGCGAGTGTGCTTCAGATTGATCCAGCTCCGGATTTTGCATTGCTCCTACTATCCTTTCGAAGCTCCTGCATAAGATTGGTAGGGCTCCATCAGCGCAGAGCCTCTGAGGTTGCCAGAGTGAGGGAACTTTTCTTCACATTCTATGGGAATGTCTTAAAATCGCGCAGTTTTGGCGCAGGGTCATGGCAACTATGGTCAGAGTTGTGGGTACAGACGTGCCGCTAGACACAAAATGGCTCCTACTTATCATCGGGGGGGGTGAGACAGTGTCGCCCAAATACATCACCATCTGGCTCACCTTGGCAGCGGGGGTCATGAAACGCAATATTGGCATTGCTATGGTGTGGGGGCGACACTCCCTCCTTCAGTCACTGATTGGGAAAAAGACACAGATTGGTGCCAGAGAGCAGAGGAAACCGTCTATAAAAGCAGAGGATGCATAAAGAAATGGGAGAAGGTGTGGGGGACATTGGAGGGCCCTATAGAAGCCGGGAGAGCCTCAGTCGACTGAAAATGCTGCTTATTGTACCTCACCTTGTCATTTCCTCTTATAACCAATGTAAAAGGACACCCGATGTGCATGCACTGGCAAATGTGATTGTACTGTCTATTGAGCTTTTCAATAAAAAGAGTTTAAAAAAAAAGATTTTTGAGGGATGGGTTGCCATTTGCTCTGGTGGGTCTACAGGCCCCCAACACCAACCAAGCAACCTTCGTTGACTGACTGACACCCACACTGCTTACAACTACACTTGTGCCATGCCTCTGGTGTGGAGACTACAATAGCACACCGGATATAGACATGAACAGTTCTTCCCTCCCAGTGATAGGGGCCCAATCCTTTGTAACTACAAGGCACTTCCAATGCTGGGCTTCCCACATACTACTCTCTGACATATGGCACCTAGCCCATCCGACGATCAGGGAATATTCACTTTCCTCTGGACCTCATAGAACTCACACCAGAATCAATGTTATTTACTGCACTGCTGACCTAGTCTTCAGAGACAGCATGACCGAGTATTTGGGAAGCACTCTTTCGGTTCATAACCCACAACTACTCATGCTAGCACGGGCAGCTATACCCAAATGGCACTTTGAGGATGAGGGCGCTTCGGGACTCAATGAACCAGGTGACCTTGGGGGATGCAGTGGACAGTTACTTTTGGGAAAACATGGGCACTGCCACTCCGATTAAATGAGAGGCGTTCAAGTTGGTGCTGCGTGGGCTAGCCATTATGACAACATATGGTAGTAAGTTGGCACTTAAAATGGAGGTGACGTCCTTAGAAGCTAAAATCTGAACTCCAAAATAGCTCTCAGTATCCAATCCATCCTGTGTCACTCAGTTGGCCCAAGCGAAAACAGACCATACAGAGACCCTAACATGGTTTTCTACCCTACACTACAGAGAATATATGGCCCCCCAACATAGGTAGGGAGATAAAGCATCCTCACCTGGCTTCTTCGTTGGAAGGTACCTAGACCCCTGATGGCAGCTATACGCATGTTGCAAGGATGTATCACACATACAGGAATACTAAAGCATGCTGTATTCTGCTCCCTAGGCAACAGAGATACCTTACACTGAGGAACACTTGACCACCCTCCACCTGTCGCAAAGCTCCTCCTTGCAGCGCTTATATCTAGAAACTCCACTTACTATTGAGGAGATTCCTCAGATGGCCAGGAGTAAAACACCGGGCACTGACGGCTTCCCTGTGGAGTTCTATGCCAGGTTCCCATACATCTGCAAGTGTACGAGGCAGCTCAAAAAGAGAGTCGGCTTCCGCCCTATATGAGGAAGCGGTTCTGACAGTACTACTCAAATCAGGTAGGGATCCATTACTCATGTGATCATATCATCCCTTGTCACTGTTAAACACGGATTATAGAATCCTAGGGAAAATATTGGCAAATAGACTGATCCCGATAGCACAATCAACAGTTCACCCAGATACAAATTAATTTATTCGGGGCGGAGTACCTCACTAAATTTGTGTAGATTGTTTCTGATAATGGACTGGGCACGCTCCCATGATGCATGCCCCTGACTCAGTCCCCATAGATCATAGTACTCATAAAGGTGCCCGATCTCCCACATTTTCTTTGCTATGGCAGTGGAACTGTTGGCCTGTGCTCTGCGAGCGAAAAGACCTGACTGGGGTATACAGCTGGAAGGTAAGTAGCACATCATTTCTCTGTATGCAGATGGTGCCCTGGTTTACCTTTGGGACCATATACCAGTTGATGAGACAAGATTTTTAAAAATCACAATACACAACATATTTACTGATTGAGAACACAAAAAGCTGAAAGTACACTTTGCACTCTTTAGACACAGCAGCACATGAAACTGAGACAAGTTTGGTAGAAGCACCGTAAAAGTGTACTTTAAAATGCAAGATGAAGAAACCATACATAGAAAGCAATACTAACACATATTAATACATTTTAACTAGTTGCACTAATACATTTTGTAGGAACATGTTGATTAATAACGATTATTGATGAAATTATGCTGTAGCCTTCTGTTTCTAATGCTTTCAGTCAGAATGCACCATTTACAAATGTCGGTGCAAAAACATGTAGAAACTAGATACAATCCTGAAACTTTGCATAATAATACTAGAGATTCTAGAGTTTATAAAAAGTAAAAAACTAATTTTGTGATGTGAATTTAGAAAATGATACACTTATATAAATGTTGGGAACATTTGTGGTAGTAGGGTATTTCTGTAGACTTCCAAATCTCTCAATTCTCTTGACCAAGGTGACATAATGTGAAGCTGAACATATGATAGTCTTTCGATGGTGGTGTGTTGCTACTTCACAGGAACAATGTTGCAGACTTTATAAAAGAAGAAACCCCAGAGGAGGGGCATCGCAGACGCCATTGATTTTTAGGTCTCGGCTAGCGATGCCTGCGCTTGCGCAGTCTCGCTCGCGAGAGATAATGACTTGGGAGAAGAGGGGCTTGAACCCGCCCCTCTTATCCCCTGTTCTCCATTGGCTGGCCTAGTAAATGCTGGCCAGCCATTGGAGAAGAGGTCCCGTCACTCCAATCATGCCCCGTCCTTTTCGGATCGGGGGCGTGTTTTTTGCGAAAAGTCTCAGGGAGGAGACAAGAGCAAAACACGCCCCCGAATCCGAAAAGGACGCTCCCTTTCTCCGAGGCATTTCTGCTGTGCCTCGGAGAAAGGCGGTGGTGTCTTCCGGTGCCCTGTTCCTGTTTACTTGTTTGTATTTAATTGCGTGTGTTTGAATATGTGCAAAAAACGTTAATTAAGTACTGACTCTGAAAGACATGTTTACTGTTTAATATCACAGTTACACAATTGTTTTACGGTATGATCAGTTTATAAGGGCACTAGGTTAGGGTCCTTCCATTTAGATGCTCTGCAACAGTTTCAAGATCTGACTGTTTCTCGTTAGGTCAAATGGGTGTAATTTTTGAAATGTACGTTTTTCTCGCCTTCGCTTGATTTTGCTCTCGAGAAAGTGCCACTGATAGTAATTGAATGACACTCATAATTACACTGAAATTATGAGAATGTCACACATAAGTGATCTGAAAATTTGGCAATGTTTGCTGTTCCTCTACTCACGCTACCCAGAAAAGCTTCTTTACTGGCCACTTCAAGATGGCTGTTATGACCAGACAAAAGTTACGTAATTCGTCCCTTTTTCCTTTCTATCTTGGAACTGATCATGTGAAGCTCGGTCTCAATTCTATGTCTATTTCGGATTATTCTCCTGTTAAATTTAAGAGCTTTTCTTCGTCAGTAGACTTCTAATGAGTAGGAATGACATAACTCGACGTCGGACAGCTCTTGCGGTAGCAACGTTTGATGTTGGTACCACCGTAGGAAAGGCACGACTACTTACTCAAATCACTCCTTAATTTCAATCGCACGGAGATTCGCACCGCCCATGCATGGCACGTGATGCGAGGAAGTAGGGTAGGAGGTGGGGGGGTAGATTGGTCTTGAAGTCTCGCGTGGCTTCCGGAGCTGTCAGCCCGCCTGGCTTTGAAAGGACGCACCGGCGTTGAGTTTTCACGTGTGTTGATGCGGTATGCGTTTGGTGCCTGAACCTTCCCTGTGCAAGACATAAGAGCCATGGCATTTCAACATCAGGGATACTCCGAGGCCGAGCTCCGAACATTGGAGGAGGCGGTTATATGTCGCGAGGCACAGGTGTCCTCCTTGCTCAGCATCTTCGGGGAGGTATTTAACATCATCTTAAATCAAACTCAGCCGCTGTCACCCTTTTACTTTTCAGACCCTGTTCCTGAGCTCCCTACCGTGGTCCATGACATGGCCACTTTGGCCGTTTTTGCTCTGCACGGTGCAGACCTTTCCCCTTTACCTCCTCGCTCCCCAATGTCACAGTGCATGCAAAACACCAAGCGATTTTTGAACAATGAATGTGAAAAAATTTAAAGTAATCAGTGACAGCGATTTAATTCTAGTTTTCTTCACGTTTTTTACTTAATCTTAAATTTGCATTCTCTCCGCATGTTTGCTATTTCAAGTTTTGATGTTTCTATTTTTTGGGTGTAGGATATTGCTCTTGTATAACGCAAACTTTTATTGAGTCGCCTGTATGTGTTTACAGCGGGCCACGATTGAGACTCTGGAGTTGAAGTTCAAGGGGTCAGTGCGAGGTTTTCAGTGGTTCAGAAAGGTAGTCGGAATAGATGGTCTTCCAGACCTTGGCGCTTCTGTGGAGCGCACAGCGCAGTGACTATGTTTTCTAATTGCACTTTTGATTATGTGCAAGTGTATGTGAAGGAGGCATACTGTTGTCAAAATACTGATAAAGGAAAGTAAAAGAAAATGCGGCGCTAATAGGTGAGTGGGTACGCTGTTTGTTTGGGGACGGGGGTGAAGTCAAGGAGAAGCGCGCATCTGCTTTCAGGAGAGAGGAGAAACAAGCATTTACAATTCAACGGTCTCGGCATTGGTAAAGTTAGAGCTATTGGCATTGCTCATGACAATGCCGTTTCTTTAAATGTTTTAAAAACAAAAACATAAACAAAAATAATGTCATGAGCAATGCCAATAGCTCTAACTTTACCAATGCCGAGACCATTGCATTGTAAATGCTTGTTGCTTTTTGTCGCAGATACCATTCTTATTTGTCCTGCTCTGAGACCCGGATGCTGATCGATTTCTGGGAATATCTTTTTACTTTGACTGCTTTGCTGAAGCTAAAGGCAGAGTTGATGGGCTGAAATCTTTTCTGAAGAACCATTCCAAACTGCACTTCATTTTATTTCCTTGTTTATGCTAATTGACTCGCCCTTAATGGACTTTAAATCTAAACCCTTTCCTCTTTCGTGTAGGATTTTAGCTGTTAGATAACAAACTATCCTGCTGCCCTAATGGTAGGGGAACTTTGTAACTCTGCAAATTGATTTTATAATAATCATCTGATAAAGCTTGCCTAAATGTTTTTACAAGCTGTGAAACTCTGAACTGAAATTCTCAAGAGATTGCTTGTGGCAATGAACTTTGAATCTTTAATACAATAACCAAATTAATCTAATATCTGTCTGAGTCTATTATTGAGTTCTGTTGGTTCTTCCATTTAAACTATGGTGTTTACTAATTACAGCAAACTCTGTCAGAACATCAAGTAGCACTTTTCTTGTTCTGTGTTGCTATTGCAGAGCTTTTGGTCTGCAATATTCTTACCCCAACTTAACTTCTTCAGGAGGTTGGGTCTTCCTGTTGCTATTCCTAATTTCCACAGTATGGTTTTAAGACTGGTATACCTAAATCTGATCTCAAAGGTGTAGGTTAGCTGTCAATTGAATGGTCTTCATTGGACAGCTGACGAGGTGTTCGAACACCCTATTTTCCACCACTCCTATCGGCGGAGGAAGATTTGTCAGAGGATCATTGCCTTTGTGGTAAATGAAAATATTGGAGATTGTCTAATCGTAAAGGGCCCAGTACAGTTTCAGTAGTGAGGAGAGTAAGCGTTAAATAATAAAACCAATTACCACGCTTGCGCTACAACACAGTCATGACTCACTTAATTGCCCTGTTAGAGGAATTTGGCAGGATGTCAGGCCTGTGTATCAATTGGGACAAGTCAAATCTGTTTTGACTAACACCAGTACCACCCCACAGGGACTATTACTACTGGCCACCTCCCTTGCACGTGCATATGAGAAAATTAGATATTTGGGGGTTCTAGGAAAAGCTTTCACCAGCTTAAGGTCCTCAATACCCTTTTAGTGTGGCCTACCATTATCCACTATGGGATGGGTAGCTATCTCAAAGATGCTAATTCTTCCTAGACTACTTTAATTCTTAGATATTCTGGTGATCCTTAGAGAGGGTTCTTTCAGGGACTGCAGTCCCTACTAATCACCCTTATCTGGCGGGCCGGCAGACGTAGAGTGCACATTTGCAAATTATATGCACCTCTAGATAAGGGGGGGGGGGTGAGTCCCAAACTATTATATAGCTGCTCAACTTCAATGGCCGGCACGTTGGCTAGCCAGGGACTGTACCCAGGAGTTGGGGAACGGGCTCTCAGAACCACTCACAGATGACATTCAGGAATGGCTGCTGGGATTGGATTGACAACCCTGGCGATCAAGGGAAACGTACTAATGAACACAGCCAGATATAGCTGGAGAACGGGTCTTTGTACTCGGAGAGGGCAGGCGCATTTCGCTCCCATCCTATCACTATGGGTGATGCCAGGCTGTCATAGCCTCCTATGTAGATTTGATACTCACCCATGGCAGGGGACTGGCCTTCTACAGCTGGGGAGACCTATTTTTAGATGGCTTGCTGAGACAGTTAAATGATCTGGTCGGCATAAATAGGCTGCACACTGGTAACTACTTTCTCTAAGCATTACTAGCGCACACATTGCATATCATCTGGGACAGAACACATGATATGCCAACCATTTCCCAAGTACCTCAAACACTCCTTACACTAGGGCGAGCCAGACATGCGGTGACCTGCCTTTACACTGCTCTACAACTTGCGACGGATCTGCTACACCCAGCCCTGATGGTGCGCTGGTCATTGGACATTGGTCAGGAATTTACAGACGCACAGTGGGCACGATGACTCTAGACAGTTAAAACTAAATCCTGTAACGCCTGCCTCAAGTATCTTCAATCTTACTATGTACACCACATGTGCTTGATGTGCCAGCGGATAGACAGCATGTTCAAGTAATGCATACGCACATGTTCACAGTGTCATGAGGTCAATGCATAGTTTAGCCACAAGATATGGCACTGTCCAATAATCTCGGAATACTTGGAGGGGATTATTACTCAAATATCTGATACAGAGGGAAGGCAATTTCCCAGGGCGGTACCACACTGTAATTAGGGCTCTCACGCACTCACAATGTGCATACATTTATTGACCATGCCCTAGCACTGGCCAAGCGGCGAATTTCCCTGGCCTGGAAGCACCCCCACTAAGGAACTGGCTACTCAACCTAAAGAGAGGTGCATACGCAGACATTTAGACACACTTCCAATGCCCGGGGCCAACTACCATGTCTCCCCCTCCCTTGCGCTGGGGGATTACCTGAACACTCTGGAAGCCAAAACAGACCCGAGGACACCCTGAGTACCATCTTCTATAATATTTTGGTCTATGCAACCCATCGCCCAATACACTCACCACCAAGATATGGGTAACTCCACTACTGACACCCACTGGTGGTCACATGAGGCAAAATCCCTTTATAATCCCCACTAAAGGTTTAACCTGTAGTGTATCTTCTGGAGCGGAGGATACTCCTTTCCCCTTACTACAGAGCATTGCTGTCCTCTCTCCCCCACTTCTTGTACCTTCTCCATCCTACACAGATATTCTACTCTCAGTTTTAAAACATTTCTAATATTAAGGGTTTTATAAAGTAACACCCCAGTATTATCTTTAACAGTACGGTATGACTTGTAAAATTGCACCCATTTATCATGCCCCTTATGCTCAATATTTTGACTGCATAATTTGTGGCAATTGTTATCAAAGCAGAGAAGTCAATAAAGAAATACCGTGGGGGAAAAAAGAGGTGAGATTTGTGGCATCCCCCTCATACATGATCTGCACGGTTACGGCACGTAAGAGCCCATACTCCTAAATCAGTCATTCTTCACCTCATTACATGCCCTGCTGGCAAATTTAAATAGGGGTAATGCCTGCCACCGGGTGCCACCAGGAAAGATGTGGCACCAATGGATCAGGAGGAAGGGGGGCCTCGAACTTTAAACATTATCATTTGGCATCACAGAAGCAATGGGTTTGCTGGATTTCTGACCTTCCCTTGGCACGCACGGTGGCACTAACGGGCTCACCACACGTAGAAACACTTCAGCTCTTTTTTCACCTAGATGCACCATTTGACCGCCCCTCCCCCCTTGTTTTCTTAGTGTGACACAAGCATGCTTTCGAAGAGTACTGCAGCTCATGGCTCACTCACCCGGAATGAGTGATGGACGACAGTGGGATTGGCATCCCTTGGTGACTTCCTTCATGGCAGTGCTCTTCTCTCCTTTGCAGAGTTTTTTTAACAATATGATATACTTATTGGTCACTTACAGACGTACAAGGGTGCTCCGCTCAGACCGGGGCATAAGTGTGGAGACACCGCTGCAAATGCGGTGATTCATAATCTGCATGTCATGGGCCAAGGTAGATATCTCATCCCCTGGCTGATCAATGGCCCTGGTGAGCATACTTGTATGCCCCTGTCTGGCATGACGGCTAAATGGGAGGCAGATCTTGGCAGAGCTCTCGCAGAGGAGTGGTCCAGAATCCTGGCATACCCTGGCATACCATGCTAAAGTGACTAGGAACACAAGGTTTAAGCTCATACCATTTTTCCTACTACATAGGGCTTATCTTAACCCTACCAAACTAAATGAGTCCTTCCCTATTCCGGATGACTCATGCCCACGCTGCAACCGGCCGCATACTTCATATGCTATGGACTTGCCCATCCCATTCACTTTATTATTAGCAGGCAGTTACCTCACATCTTGGCCGCCTCACATGCAATGACATCCTCAACAGTTGGGAGGGTTGTGCACTGGGGCTCTTCTGCCACACTCAGAAGACTAGGCCTGCAGCCTGTATTTTAGATCTTGCTTTGGTGGTGGCAAAAACCTGGTGATTACGCACGGGAAATCGAATGCTCTGCCCCAGGCATCATCATGGTGCCAATCATGGGAAGGGGTGAAGTACAATGTGCTTCTGCAAGAGGTGGCCAGGGGCCTGAGAAAGCGTCCCCTCTCACAGGGGTGGGATTCACTGCTTGTGGCCTTTCAAGATCTACCCAGAGATGACGCATCTCCACACTGAGCACAAAACTGCAATTAAATGGTCTCCTTACAGGGTACACATGACTGGAGGGGGCATCTAAGGAGCACGCCCCTATGAAGCCCCTGGTCCCAATGGTTCCAATGGCGAAACCGCATGAGGCTGCACAAATGCACACACATATACACATAAGGTTGCCTGCTGAAACAGTAGGACACCTGTCCCTAACTCTGTTACCCATCCTGGACCCTCGCTCTGGTAGCCTACTCCTCATCACTATGGAAGCTGTACCACCCCACCGGCCTTTGTTGTCACTTATAGTTCTATTTGTTTGATTTTCTTTCCACTCTATACAATATGGGAGTCTTATGTGTTTCTAATGGCTGAACAGTACCCGTAGTGCACAATATGGTATTAAAGTGTATAGATGGTCAATGCTGCACTGGACATTTGGTTCCATCAGTATGAGTTTAATAATACACATCACAAGCATTGCTCACCACCTGCCTGCTCGGTTGTAACATCTGTGGCTACTATTGTGCATTGTTCTACTGTGCAATATGTTTAAAATGACAATAAGGATATCTAATAGAAAAGGCTGCTTTTACCAAGTGTGGTTTCAATCCTGCGTCTCTTTTGTCCCAGGGATGCAACATACATAAGTTGAGCAGTACTTTCCATCTTCACTTACAGCTGGGCATGAGAATGCAAGGTTAGATGCATGAGGCAGGACTCTTGTTTTTTCAAGGAATGGTCTGGAGGCAGCCATTGCTGATACAATTGATTGTACACTATAAAGTCTACAGTTGACCCTAAGGTTGAATTGGATTTCTATCTTTGTCGCTTTTCACCACTCAGTCACCATGACAAAATGGCTGTATCCTCCATTACTGTACAGCTGCTTTATACACACTGGTCCATCTGCTTTTATTTACATGACTGTACACCGAATATATTTTCTGTTTTTGTTTTACATTGGCCATTTCTGTTGCTTTATTGCCTCTTTTGTTTTAATCCAGAAAGAAGAGCTCACGCTCAGATTCAGGGAGATTACCTGGAGGATGATGAATTGTCCCCCTAGTGACACCAGAGAAATTCATGAGTGTGTCTTGTGGAGCTCTATAGGTTTTTTAGTACGAACCTTCTATCCATTTTAAACATTATTAGTCTCTCCACATTTTGAGGATGGAGAATGGTCCTACTAACCATGATAATTGCCCCAGCCGCACTAAGCACCCACTGAGGATACACTAACGAGAGGACATGTAAGACTGAGTTCTGGTTACTATTTCTTCCCACACCAAAGCACACAGACTCTTCATCCAGGTAATCTTGTACCTTATTCTCCATTATCATAGTTGCAGACATTGTCTGTTTTAGTGAAGCTTGCACCTGTGCACTTGATTTAAGTCCTAGGATATTCATAAACCAAGTCATTTCAAATTTTGGAAGTGAAAGTGATGGTGTAAGTGCTGTAGATTTAGTAGCAGGCAATTGTGTTAACACCAGTGGGTACCACTGCTGCAGTGGTGACATGTTCCTGAACTCGGAGACACCACCACAATCTCCAAAGGTTGAAGGCAGAACGTCAGTTCTGCTAGGGCCTCGAAGCTGCAATTGTTTATCATATAGGTCACTCACTTTCCTGGGATTTTTTTTATTTAAATGGCGACATTCACTAATGAAAACAAAACTATATAGCCCTTTTCTGTACTTTGGATCCAATCTCTTTTTGCAACTTTTGATTTTTGTTCACGCAAATGATTGAGCTGTTGACTAAAGCAACTAGTTCTTCATTGAAATTTTTGTATGACTGGTACACCTTTTAAATTTGTACTAAGGCATAAGCAACAGTGCAATTACTTGGCCCATTGGAAAATCCTCCTTGCTGACTTCCTGTGTCAAAATCTCAAAAGCCAGTAGCATTTGAGTCAGTTACTCCTGGCATGGCTTTGGCTGTTGAATCCCCTCTGCTGTGTAGTATGTAATCATTGATAGGCCTGTAATGTTCCAACCAGCATTGCAGCAAGTAGAATATGGAGTTCTAATGGGTTGAGTTGTTAAGACTTTTACAGGAACTCTATTAGCACACTGAAAAATACTCCGCGGCTTCTGGGCTTTGAAGGAATGACAGAAACAAGTGTAAATCCTGCAACGGGTGACCAGTTTATTGTTGATTAAGCCTTCTTTCTGCACGATTAGGTTGATGTAATGAGCAAAATGTAGGACTATAGAGTATCCATGGCTCTGACTATGAATCCAATGCTGAGACCTTACGGTGGAAGTCATTAATAAACGTTGTTATTACATTCTTTCAAAATGTTGGGGTCTGTATATGATTTCTCCATCAACAATGCAAACGTTGCATGCTGGTGAATGCCTTGAAAAGCTTCAGCAGCGGTAAGACCAGCGCCTAACCTTTGTTTAACCCCTTGAAAGGAGACCCAGTGTGTAACTATGCACAGCACTGATTTCCCTGCAGAATTGCAGGGAAAGGATTTCACATGAACCCAGGCCCAAATGAGTCTTTTTGTGGCTCTTGACACACCACAAATAATGCAGCAACAATAATGTACAAACGAGTTCAACCAAGAAAACAAATACTAGTACAACAAATATCAAACACCAAAGAACACATTAAAATAACGTTTAAGAATCCGTCAACTGCAAACAGCATTTAATGCACTAGACAAAAATCACCCCTGCAAAATACATTTAAAACATAAAGAAAACATAAAGGAAAACCAATCAACCAAATACAGAAAATGACAGGCAAGCACATGGGGAAGAAGGTAGCTGGGAACAAATGAAAATGTCTGGTAACATGGGCGTCCTGACTGAAACACCCCAACACTAGCCACCAACGGGCACATGCAGGCAAAAAATAACATTTGGCATGAATACAAGACCATCTTCAAGCCCCTAAAACAATAAAAAATCTCAATCACAGGAATAAATTAAAAAACATAGATCCATGGCCTAAAGCAAATTAAATCCCTAGACAGCAAAACAGCACAGCATAATGACAAATCTAAAGAAAATCCTCAAAAGAGCAATGAAAAAGAGGATATGTATATAAAACCAGGGCTCCTTCCTTCATACTTTTCCATTATCCATTAATCCCACATGAGTCTGCCTATCGCCCCCGCCTTCCCGCTAGTTCCAAACTACGGACTATTCAGAAACAAACAAAACAAAAGTGAAAAACAAAAATGGAACAAAAATAGTGGTACCTGCCAATAACAAAATTTAGCAGTTCTCCAATGAATTTACATGTTTTTTCCTAAAACAGTAGAGATACTGTGGGTGGGTGGTGCAGCCAGCAGAGATTGCAGACAATGGAAGAGTGATGCTCTTCCTTCAAACGCCACATCCAAACAAAATATGCATTTCATGCTCAAAATGTATGCAAATGGTCAGCTCAGTTAAAAAAATTAACTTGAAATGAATTTTCACGTTAGCGCACACAGATTGACAGCACAGGACCCATGGTCAATCACAATGCAAATCAGCTACATTTTAGGGGTGGGTGTAACTCACAGAGTTTTAGTTTGTGGAATTCCCCAGAGTTACCTAAAAATTCTGCGAGAAATTTCTGAAGTTCCACAAGCGGCGGAATTCCTGTCCGTCGCGCTGTTCACGCAGATTTGTAGCACCAGGAGCTTGTCTCATGCTGTAAAATCAGCTCGAACTGCACCACACGGCGCGCCAGAGGATGCTGCTTCTGTCTGCCACTCAAGTAGAGTTTATACTTGAGTGGCAGCTTACACAACCTGAGCAGCAACTTTCTCAAAAGGAGTGGTAGCGACGTGCCGCGACCACCCGTGTTAAGAAATCTCACGGGAGTCGGTCTAGTGCTCATTTTTTTTTCTTGCTTGCCAACTTAAAGTTGGCGAGCCATGCTTGAGAAAAACTCAACATGGCGGAGTTCAAGCATGGTGCACTGCAGGTGCTTTGACTCAGTCTGGAACTGATCAGCAGTGTCACCTGTAAGATGCTGAAGGACGTTAAATTACATAATGGGCTTTGATCCATTTTTGTGAGGTACTTACTGGCACTAGGCGAGCAACTAACAGAAGTCTCTGGTTTGAGAGAAAAGGCAATTCTAAGTTGGATAGTGTCTCATATGTAGGAGATATGCAGCCAGCAAACACTGACTTAGAGTTAAACTGTAATGTCTTTAGGGGACAGCCATCAATACCTTCCTTTTACCACTGCACCTAAGCACACCTGGCCTGTACCAGAGTAACTCTAAAATCTCCTAGTACTACACACCTAACCCCAGCCTAATTCTGATTTTGGGCATTTAAACTGCTGATCCGCCCTCCCAGTTCCTTCTTTCCTGTCCCCTGTTCCACCACTACCAATGCAAAGGGTTTGCTCCTTCCTGGGTGTCAACATATAACCAGTGGGAGGCTGTCATTTGTGCATAACATGGGTTGGAGTACTTTCGTATTACAGGTGTGTTCTGACTAACAATACACCTAAAATATGAAAGGAAATTACTAGTCAGTTGCATATTAAAAGCAGTTAGTGACATCCCAGTACAAGGGCATCTCGTGCTGCGAGTGTGATGGTCCCCATCAACCCCCTCTCTGATCTCTGGGAGGAGAAACCCTCTGCAAAGGGCACAGCAGCTTCTTAATCTGAAAGAAGATGGACGCACTGGCGCCTGCATAGGAGGTGGAGCCGGCAGAGGCCATGTGACCAGCAGAGCCACGTGAGGTCTCAAAGTGCATGGTAGTTGTATCCAGAGCACTCATTACATGAAATCGAATACCCATGGCTGGGTAAATTACAAGGATATGGCCTGTCATTTGGGAATTCCAATCGTTCGTCACCCTCATGCATTTATGTGGTCATAGAACTCTCAGTGACTTGCAGTATCCTTATAATGTACACCTGGGGAAAATGATCTCCTGCATGTTGCATATTGGACCATGCTATGGATAGTGCTTTGATGCATTTCAAAGATAGTTTTTTTCTATATAATTATTAGATTAAAACAAAGACATAAAACACCAATTGCAATAAACGTGGGGGCAATGCAAAAATGCACATATGTTGATACTCAACCAAAACAGCAGGATCTACATTAATTGATGTGAATTCTTCTTTTTTTCATTTCTTTCAGAACTCTTTAACCAGAATACAAGGGACCAACCAAGAATGGAGAAATGGTACCTGAAACGCAAGTTTGGCTTCCTCTTACTATCAGTCTTTGTAACAGGAGCAGTGGCATTCATGTACAGAGTGCAGACGCGTTTCTCTTTTGTAATGCTGAAAAAAGGCATATTTAAAGACATTGAAGCTTCACCTGCGCATGTGAAAGAAGAGACCTGCAATACTGCATGCAAAAGAGAGATGGGGGTATGGACCATAAGACCCGATGGGCGGCTGGGAAACCAGATGGGAGAGTATGCCACCTTGTATGCCTTGGCCAAGATCAATGGGCATCCGGCGTACATAATGCCACAGATGCGTGACCTTCTCAGCCCCATCTTTAAGATCTCACTTCCTGTGCTGAACATGCATGAATATAATTCAATTCCCTGGACTGAGTACTGGCTTCACGACTGGATGTCGGAGGAGTATAAACACATTGAAGTGAAGAATGTGATGTTGACCGGCTATCCTTGCTCATGGACCTTCTACCATCACATTCATGATGAGATCCTAAAGGAGTTCACCTTCCATGACTTTATCACAGAGAAGGTCAACAATTACCTGGAAAAGGTGAAGGGTCATCGTAAGAATGTGACCTACATTGGAATTCACGTACGTAGAGGGGATTATGTCCATGTCATGCCCAATACTTGGAAAGGGGTTATCGCTGACAAAGGCTATTTGGAGAAGGCCATGGCTTATTTCCGAGAGACATACCAGGAGCCTGTCTTCATGGTGACCAGCAATGGGATGCAGTGGTGCAAGGACAACATTGACAACTCTAAAGGCGATGTCTACTTCTCGGGTGATGGCATTGAGTCTTCACCAGGAAATGACTTTGCCCTACTCGCCCACTGTAACCACACCATCATGACCATAGGCACCTTTGGCTTCTGGGCAGGATACCTCGCCGGTGGTATGACCATCTATCTTTCTGATTTCACCTTGCCAGATTCGCCATTCCTGAAACTCTTCCATTATGATGCTGCGTTCCTCCCACATTGGATGGGAATTCCTGCCGATCTCTCCCCTCTTAAAGGAAGGTGAGTGGTGAGGGAGCACACTAGCTGCTGTGACTGTTCCTGGTGTTGTTACGGAATGCGGTAGGTCTGCTGGGAACACAGTAACCTCGCTATTCAAGCCCACTTAACTTCAACCAAGCTTTGAATGTTGTCTTCAATTTTTTATGAGTATCATTGTCACAGCCTGCTCCAACACAAACTTAATGTATAAGGAGGAAATTTGTATTCAGATACCAAGGACTGCTCAGGGACAGCTGTCTCTTAGAAGACATAAAATGGGTGAAAGGTAATGATAAAGAGTCATTTTTTTAATTCCATAACTTTATGAACACAGGTACTTACTCCCTCTAAAAAGCCCTGTAAGGACCACTGCAGTGCTGCATGTTGTCTCTTTCATTTTCAACATTGTACGCCGCTTGTTCAAACTGTTAAAGTGGGCAGTTCAGTTTATAAATACTGACCACTGCTGTAATGTGCATTGTCTGACATCTTTTAAAATCTTCAGAGGATTTTTCAGACGAAAGGCATTAAATTCAATATTTGAAACATCGATTTAGAGCCGGAAAGAGACCTAGTGATTTCAGTCCATCAACTTCTAAAAAAAAAACTCTAGCAGATATGAGGCAATTGAGAGATTATGTAGAGTGACACTTAATTCATTAATGTTCCAAAAACAACATATTCTAATAACAATATGTATATTTAGGGTAAAATATACAAGATCATGTTAATATTTGAAGGTTCATTTACTCTTAACTAGTTCCAGTCTTCGCTCAAAAAACTGGACAGCAAGGTTCAACCAGCAAGTGTTTTACCCTCATGGATGTGAAACTGAATTGGCTCCATCCTAGTGTGAGTCTCACAGGGTCTGCAAGAAGTGGTGAGAACGGTAGGTCATGATCGAATACTCAGACAATCTAGCAGACTATATAGGATTAT
Organism: Triturus cristatus; assembly: GCF_964204655.1. Classification (NCBI taxonomy): domain Eukaryota; kingdom Metazoa; phylum Chordata; class Amphibia; order Caudata; family Salamandridae; genus Triturus; species Triturus cristatus. Next base: position 327,151,696 of record NC_140590.1, on the reverse strand, counting down.
GGACTTTTTAAATTATTTCCAAATTCATCACCCGACGCAGAGCCGTAAGCCTTGAAACAGTCCGTGATTGGAAAATACATTTTTAGTCACTACTCATTATCTCCCAGTTGGCCATATTCTACAGGATTTAGGGCTTTAATCAAACTGCAGACTGTTAGGTGACACCAGAAAGTATTTTTTGCAGAACTAATTAACAGAAGATAAGTGGAGGACTTCTGAGCCTGGGTGCCTTGCAGTCTTTCAACTTATAAACATTGATACCTCAATAAATACAATCTGCATTAACTCAGGATCTTGATCAGACGTGTACCCTGAGGAAGAACCTTGGGAACCCTACATCTTACTTTTTAAATAAAGTATTGATGTGATGTCTGTAGACCATCAAGTCATGGTTGCATCAGTCATATCCTTCTGTAAATAAACCCTGGTGCCGCAGTGCATGCTTGACTCCATTAAGCATTGGTAGGCCAGGTCAGAATGGCTGTCGTCCAAGATGCGTCGGTGCAGCACTGCCTTTGCAGGGGAGTGAATGGAGACTGCACCAGCTGTAAGGGACCTCTAGCCACACTGTTCTGTGAGAAATTATCCCATGTCAGGTAGAATCTCTGTCATGCCCATTAGTTTTACTAATTTCTGAATAGGGTGTATACTTTCCCATTTCAATAGTTTCCAGAATATGATAAAACTATCATATACGAAAGATAGCAGAGACTTTTTCTACAGTTTCACTAATTAAACACCTATAGGACTATATTACCATTTTAATAATTATCACTAGTGAAAGACCGGTGCAGGTGTGCTTGTGCTTTATTCAGATGATAATCCACAAAAAATATATAGGCTGCAGACATCAACCTGCTCCCAACTGTAGTCAGTCTGCGATTCACAACATTCTGTATTGTTACAAGTCCTCTGGTCGAACACAAAAGAAGCATATCCCTGCAAACAGAGACACTATGTACCTGGAAATGTTGAGGGTACTTAAGGAATTCAAACCATACCAGGAACAGGAGAACATGGAGAATGAATTGAATCCATGTCATAGATTCACCTTGGATAGACATCAATATTTCCATGGCTCATAAGGCAGTCGAAGGGCAGGGGCGGTGTTGATGATGTATCACAGTCGATAATCTAAACGTGCCTTGTGAGAAGGCACAGATGCCTATTTGACAAGCCCGACCTTCCTCACACAATGGGAATTTACTTATGCCCTCCCTTCTTGAAAAGAAGGAGCTCTGGGTAGGAGATCATTTGACTTTCAAGCATCTGTTGCTCTCCAGGAGGCTTTTGCTATACAAGTACCTCTCCGTATATAAATGCATACATACATACATACATACATACATAAGTCTATACATCTCCAGCACTGTTCAGAGATGTAAGCATTTTTTCAAATTTGACGAGCAGAACAAGTTGACCAAAGAAGTCCAACTTCCCCTCCTTTTGTATGGCTGGTGAAGTCTACGGTATGAGGGCAAAATGCAGAAGGAAGAAAGGTGGGCATTCCAAGACACATAGCCCTCCACGTCAGCCCTGGGAGTATTCAATGCGCTGCTGGTCTGCGCATTGCATTTCCCAACTTGTGCATTGGAGTCCAACATTGCCAAGTTCTGAGCCTTAGCTGTGGCCTGCTCCTCAATGAAAGAGTCCATCGTGTGCTGTCTCTGGGGACCATTACAAGTCAGGTCTCTATTCTACCTCCTCTGGGAGTTACTTGCAGGGATCGTATTGGTACCCCCGCCCCCAGACGGGAATAACATGAATTTCCGTTTCTGCAATGATTCTTGCATATTTTTGAGTGGTATTTCACCCATTCACTAATTTGATAAAAGGACACCAACATCTCCAGACCTGCAAAGTTTACCATGGCCCCGTAAAACCATTGGGGGGTTTAGCTCCTCTCAGGATTGCCAGGACCCTCCGGATGAAGCCTAGCTTCCCAGATAACCTGAAGGCAAGGCCTGACTGAGGTACCAGCACTTCCGCACTGAGATGCCCATAGTTTTCTTTGCATACATGTGCACACATTCTATTGTCTTGAAATGAAGTAATCAAGAGATTTATATCAAAAAGCACTAACAAACTTTAACTTTTTACGGCCTTGTTTTGTTTGAAAAGAATATACAATGTATTTATTGACCAATCTGTGAGCTCAGAGAGAAAACAAATGTACCATGTATTTATCTTGAAAAGGTTACGGACGATATGAGTCATGCTTGAAATGTTATTTTTGTTCATGTTATATTGCAAATTCGATCATGTCTGAAGGAGCAGGCTCATATCTGTCTGTGCTGCTGACTATCCCAAATATAGTGTAAAAGGTATCGAATTCGGAAAGTCAAACTGCAGGAGAACGCCAAATAAAATGATAAACTTGTACGCACAGCTTAGATTTTTATAAATTGTGTGATCTTAACTATGTGCACAGTCTTGAATGTGCTGACACCCTGATATCGCATTGCACTGCGCTCTGCCGCTCTCTGCTAGTTGTGAGGTGTGCTCCAGGTAACAGGATGGACTGCACTGCAGGTCAGGCCCTGTGACTAGAAGTTTACAAAGTTAGACCTGGCGAATGTGCAAATCTGTGCTGGAACTGATCTGAAAGACTCTCTCTCACCTGATTACACGTGGGTCCGACCCAGGCCAGAGTTTCACGATCACTGCTAGCTGTGCAAACCATGGGTGTCCAACGGTGGCTCATCTGAGCCAAAGCTGTGTCATATTTTAGGAGGATCGCATTCGCCATAAAATAAATCTGAATGGAAATCGGTCATATATATATTCATTGTTCACAGCGAAGATCTGACATGGTTTCAGCTGTCATGTACCTTTGTTGGACCAACCTGGACCATAGGCCCATTCTCCTGTCGCATTTTAGGAAGCCACTGACCATGTTCCACGCTTTGTTCTGCTTTGTTATAACTCCTGCTCAGGTCTTCCAGTCTGGCCTCGAGTGCATGTCCTCTGGCCCAGACAGAAGGTTCTGCAAGAAAACTGAACATATGAAATGAATTGTACCATATTTTAAAGCAACCCGTGGAAATTAATGATGTGTTTGCCCTTCAAACAACTAAATATGTTTATTATAAATAAATATATGTATTTATAACCTGGTGTTTTATGGTTACATTGTCTGTTTGCATGCACTGACATCAGAGGGAGATGAACGGGAGAAATGTGGCAGCGACCGGCATCCTCTAGGTGACGCTTTCAATTGGCCTGGCTGGTGATAGTAATCTTACAGTTACACGCACATGCATACATCATACGCTAGGGCCCATTTCACTAACATACGCTCAAATACTCTACCAGCAATAAACCTGTGGAAAGAAAACACTCCTAAACACCCTGCATCTATATCGAGGCCGATAAGACCTGGTTTTGTGACTGTCTCTAAGCTTAGTCTATACAATATATACAACAATGATCAATAACGCAAACCCAATTATGCACGCTGGTACAGCGTATGAGCATTGAGAGCCCCCAGGCTTCCACAGACAGCAATAACATTAGATTTAAATTTCAATGTCTTGAAATAGGTCCCCTGTACACAGAAAATAGCTTACAAGTCTACACATGGGCAGTAGTGGCACAGCAAGGAACTGAAAGCAAATCTGAGTACATCTGAGAACAGCTAGATATAAAGAAATTGACTAGTTACAAATGGTTTCTCCTGGGTCCAGTTACCAGCATGTGGGATGTTGCCCACCTACTGTGGAGTAAATTCACTTTGATTCCAAATGCACCTGGAAGTTAGTTATTGGAGTCCAATGATATCTATTGGTTTCAAGTCTAAGGGCCGGATTTATATATTGATGGTAAGCGTACTCCATCACAATCACGACAGAGTATCCTCACTGCTATTATAATGGTCCACCGGCCAAATTTAGAGGCGGACAGACCATATTTTGGCAACGGCGAAGACTACTCCATCTACACTGTTTCCAAACTTCTCCGATGCCTGACAAAGTAATTGCAGTCGGAGAAATGGCTATAAGTTCACCTACCCAATTTATATAGGTGGACAGATAGCGGTTTTTTAGTGCCCATCACTGCCAGGAAAAACCTGGAGGTAAAGGGCAGTAAAAAACAAAACCGTACCACTCTCGCCATGGGCGATGGTTCCCACGGTAAGGGGGGCATTGTTTTTTATTTTCAAAAAGCAAATCCTCCTTGGACGGATGGCTCCATCATGTTGACAGGGCCATGCATCAAACTTTAAAAGCATGACGGTGCTCCATGACATTGCTTTAGAAATGACCCCCGGTTTGGTGGTCATTTCTAAATTTGGCGGGCGGGGACTCCTTCAGGTCAATGGAGTATTATACTCTGTTGCGCCGATAGACTTACCCTCCTCCCGCCAAAATATAAATCAAGCCCTTAGCTTTATTTAGCCTTTAAAATTTGTTTCAGCCATTTTACCAACTTGGGGAGGACCACAAAACATTTTTGACTGGCACCATTTCATCCACTTGGTAGCAGTTTAAGACAGAGCTTACTGCAAACACCTTTACCATCGCATTATGCCTGCAGGATTACTAAGGTGGCAATGTGCGACAAGAATGTTTATGCATATTTGTTGCGTGGCATGTTGCAGTGGTGGCGATGTGTTCTGTTGTTTTTGTGTTGCTGTGCTTTTGTACTGTATCGTTGCAATGTGATGTTTTGGTGTTGAACTGTGGTTGTTCTGTTGCGTTCTGTATTCGCTGTTTCATTATGTTATGCCGCATTATGGGGCATCTCATCAAGGGCAATATCGCCACTTTAGCGGCACTTTTTGCCACTAAAGCGGCGATATTTTTATCTGTGGCTAACAGCTGTTAGCAACAGTTTTCTGACAATAGCGCCCGTTTTATTGCCGCTTTGCATGTCAGCGATATTTATCGAGAACAAAACCAGGAGTGCAGTTTCTCTAGGAGAAGGGGGGGTTTAAGAGAGGGGGGAGAGCGATTAGTCTCTATAGAATGCCCTCACACACCTAGCAAGGTGTCATGCTTCATCATAGGGCTGTGCTCCTCGTCGGGCCGGCGCTGCAATGCCCGACGGGCTCCCGCGAAGGGGCTCTTTTTCGGAGATCTTTTTAGAGACAGCCGTATAGGTGCGTGGGGGTAGGTGCAACAAGTGTAGTGAGTGATGGTGTAGTGAGTTAAAATAGGTATGGTATTGCCAAACGATGAACCATTTTATTGAGGCTCAATAGGATCCCGGTCGTGCTTGCGCCCCAATTCTGGCGAGCGCTCTATGGCCTCCAGGCGAACCCGTACAGCAATCTCTGTCCCCCAGGGGGTACCGCAACAGCGGGTCCACTCCTCTTAGGGACCCAATGGATTTGCTTGGTGATGTACTTATAATTTTTGAATCACCTATTATGTAGTAGAGTTTATCATATATTTTTTGGAGCACTTTCTCACTTGGTCCTGATGAATTTCCACCAACCCGTAAGGGCATAGAGCAAGAAACATGTCGACCTTTCTACTTCCCTAGGGAGCATTATAATCCCTCATGGGTCACCTGTTTTTACTTAGGCTGGTATACCACCAGAATAAAATGGTTCATCGTTTGGCAATACCATACCTATTTTAACTCACTACACCATCACTCACTACACTTGTTGCACCTACCCCCACGCACCTATACGGCTGTCTCTAAAAAGATCTCCGAAAAAGAGCCCCTTCGCGGGAGCCCGTCGGGCATTGCAGCGCCGGCCCGACAAGGAGCACAGCCCTATGATGAAGCATGACACCTTGCTAGGTGTGTGAGGGCATTCTATAGAGACTAATCGCTCTCCCCCCTCTCTTAAACCCCCCCTTCTCCTAGAGGAACTGCACTCCTGGTTTTGTTCTCGATTCCTTGGAGCACTGTGCAGGACCTCATTAAAAAGCTCTTGGTTCCTCCCTCTTTGAAGCGATATTTATCGCTAATGACATGCAAAGTAGGCGTTCCCCACTAAACTGTAATGAATAATGCCGCTAACATACCATCGCTCTATCAATGTGGAGCCATATCCGCTCAGCGATGTATAAAGGTGCACTAAGCACCGTTCATCGCAACTATTTAACGCCTGTAAAATTGTTTCCTTAACCACCTTTAACATGAGAGGTGGATTGTTATGTTGAGTCCACGCTTGCCTATTAGAAAGCTTTTCAGTATCGCACTCGCATTATAGCAGGATTTCTCCCGCTAATCCCCGCTATCGCTGGATTTCACATCGCATTTTAGCAAAGCGTTGATAATACGCCGCTAAGAGTGCGATGTGATCCAGAGATAGACGGCGATAAAATAAAACGCGCTAAGCGCGTTTTGTGATGTTTAGCGAATTTGCTTGCTAATATGGCCCTATGTTTTATTTTGTGTTGTTAATGCATGCATGGTATTGTATTATGTTCCGTTGTTCACTTTAGGTATTTTAACACATGCTTCTACATTTAGAGCCAAAGGCAACCCATGCCTTTGATGTTCTTGTGACAAGCAACTACTTACTAGCGTGTAAAGTGGTAAAATAACGCTGCTCCAGCTCCTTAACTATTTGAGGCACCAGTCACCCCGAAGAAGTGGCAGAGAGTGTGTCTTAGCTTGGAGCTCCTAGTGCTCACTTTAAGTGATACGTCCCTCGTGTGTTATTGTGAACTGTGAGACCATCTTTGGCTCTCACACGATAGTGTCAAGTGGGCACACGGGGCAAAAGTACCAACAAAAGTAAGACGGTGAACTATAATTGCCCAATAGCATAACACAGCATAACATCCCAGCATGTCATAGCATGGTATCATATGGCATAACATAAAATAGCATAACAACATAAAATAGCTTCAAATAAGATTTATAGGGTTTTATACAACATCCCACTTGAGCTACAGAGCATTCAACAATCCACTGAACATAAACCTCTCCTCAGGAGCTCCCAATTGTAGTTTTTCAACAGTGTTCTGCATGCACTTCCGGAATGCAACCTTCCCTGCAATATGAAAGGAACTAGGCCTGGGTGAAATTTTAAATGCGCTCGAGTAATTGTAGTAATTTTGGTAGTTTTGCGTTACACTTCTGACACAAAGTTGCTGAAAATTCCAAATTACGTCCACTTGAGTTATTTAAAATAATTTGGGGCACAAATGTATACTGGAAAAGCAGAGGAAAAGCGCGCGAGCTGCAGCTTGCGGCTGATTGCTGCTGCTTGCTGCTGCTTGCTGCTACTTGCTGCTACTGTTCCAGTTGAATGTAGCTCTATTTTCTTAGTGCAAATTGCTTGCATCCTCAGGTTCCTTTTGGATGACTTAGTGCATTTTGAAAATTGGGCTAAATGCAGTGTTACATCATATTGTGTAATTCTGCAGTAATTTTTCATAATTGTGCTACAGTAACTTACGTGAGTTACGCCCACCTCAACTCAGAATCTGGCATAATGTTATGATACATCATGTGAACTTGGAGCACCGCCATAAATGCTATGTGGAGAATTCACACATTGTCAAGGTTTTCCAATGAGGCAGTTGAGCAGCCACTGCTGCATGTACAGGCTTTGGGACTGTGCTTGTAGAGGCAGGAGAGGAGTTGTCTTCTGGGGCACTTTTTTAAGACTGCAGAAATGTGCTTAGACCTTCAGAGCATTGAGACTAGTACTTGCCCTGACTAACTTTGGATTGAGAGCTAAATGGAAGTCCCAAACGTTCTTCTCCACAACTGGAACCAGGATAAGACCAACATCTCCTTTCTGAAAATGGTGTCAGCTCAGCTGAAGATGTGTCTTGTTGAAAGACATGGGGGCAGGGTTACTAAACTATAGCGCAAGGGAGAACAGCAACCAAAGAGGAGAGAGCAGCGCAGAGCCACATTTACCAAAGTGATGTCTAGCATTGGTTTATTGGAGATATATTGTCAGGTGTAGAGAGTCAGCCATAAAAACAGTGTGTAGTTGGAGGTTTCATTGGTTTCTAAGAACAAAGGTCCAGATGTACAAAGCCATTTCCATGTAAAAAAGGACCTCCAATTTGGAAAATCAAAAGGTTTGCAACCACAGAATGACATTTTAAAATATATTAAACTAATTTTACTCTTGTGTAGCATGTTAGCGAATCACAAAATGGGTTTAGAAAGGCATGACAAATCTATTTGGATGAGGTGTTGTTAGGGCTTCTGCTGTGTCCTGTAGATAAAGACACAGGTATCCTTGTAGTAGATCTTCTTTATTAGTTCCATGTCCAAGTAGAAACAATCTTATCTCCAGCCAGCTCTGGTCAAGTACCAGCCCCATCAGGAGCAGCCTGCCTAGCTGCACAGCCCATCTGTATCTTCCAACACTCATCCACTCAGGCACCCAGGCATTCCATGCATCACAGTCACACCAACATTCCGTCACCAACTCAAACTCTGGCTGAGCAGCTAGAAGGACCTAGACTGGTTTACATGTAAATGCAATATTGAGGATATAACATTATCCCTTTCCTTTAAACAAAAACAAAAATAACAAAACTTCAAGCGAAGAACTATACACTATAAAGCAATAGTGTTCTAAACTCAGGGATGCAAAATATAGCAAAACATCACGAGAGAGTGAACAATAAATAACAAAAAAGGGTGGATAAAATACAACATACATAAGTATCAATATCCACCATCCTCCCCCTTGAAAAATTAATAAAAATATTTCAAAGCGCAAACTCATTGTAACAGTTTGTAGCAAAAACCAATTGTAAACATTTTGCAGAGGAACAAATTGTAACAACAATTTGAGTGACACAAAAGGTAACACACCCCGCGACAACAAACCCAACTAACATATGCAGAGTAACGCAAAAGACAACACACCCCACGACAATGATCCCATCTTCAAGGGAACTAACATGTATATGGGACAGTGACCCATGCAATGAGGCTAGCACCCATAATACACACCCTATGTAGGTCAGCGCTATCAGGCGCGGCACCCTCTCTCGTGGCATTTTCTTGGAGACCCGACTATGTCACCTTGTGCTGCTACTGCCCTACATTACGTGAACGCCTGTTGAGTTCTATTTTTGCTCCAGGGGGTTCTTGAGCTATCTATGTGCATGTAAACGGACGTGTCCTGCTACTCAGCTCTCATAAATCACGATTTGGCCATTTCACAAACCTAACGGACCTATTACTTGCACGATTTGCTCATACGGAGGACTCATTCAAAGGATACGAACTTTATGGATCTTTATATCAATAGCAACACTTATTGGATACCAGTTTATCTTGCACACATTTCGTACATTGCCTTGAAAAAGTCGTTGTACTTACCCTGTATAGACGAAACCCGTGTTGGCTGTTTTCTTCTTTACAACATGTATTGAAGAACATTAAAATCATCAACTACACTGAGAATCTGGTTGGATCGTCATTTCATCATCCTTGAACCTTTTGGATATCCTGCAAGCTACACATGAACTTTGGACATAATAGCTATAATACTGCTACTGGTCTGTAACTTATATGCAGTTCGAATGACCTAGCCTGTTATATTTGGGAGTGCTGTCTAAGCCAATTTGTTTAGACACACCCTATGTAGGGTTGACACCCCCAACCCAACCCTGTGTAAGGGTTAACCTATACAGGAACTAACCCATGGCCCAACCCCCACGTAGAGGTCACAAAATGTAAAGACACACCCCCCAATAATATATGTATGGGAACTAACCCATGGTCCAAACCTATCCCTCATGTAAGGGTGTACTATGGCCTAAACCTATCCCTCATGTAAGGGATCAATTGTGATGACCACCCACTAGGAGACTAGGACGTCCCTTATGTAAGGGAACCTAAACTGTGGCATCACTACACAACAAACACGTCTACAGTAAGTATTATAGTGCATCTTTTGACTAAAACTCACGCCCATGCGTAAGGAACCATATCGTGTACATGGGTAACAGTAAAGCACTACACATAAGTATCCTCCAATAATGTGCTACATTACAAGTATTGTCTTAACTGTATGTTATTACCCAATAATCACATAACAACAAGAGATAGTCTGATCCATGCTGGGGAAAAAACAGAGTTGTAGTTTACTGTCAGAACTGCAGCAATGAGCCCCCACAATACTAGTTAGAAGAAAACATTTCAGCTGAAAATAATTCATTAAAAAAAACTTGTAAATGCTGGAGTCTACTAGAATCCAGCGAAGCCCACTGTTACATTAGCACCCAGGCATTCCACGCATCACAGTCACACCAACATTCCGTAGCCAACTCACACTCTGGCTGAGCAGCTAGGAGGACCTAGACAGGTTTACATGTAATGTAATATAGAGGATATAACAGCTTCCTTTCTAAATCGTGTTTCGTTATGGTATGTGTCAATGTTTTGCACTTAAAATCCAGTCGCAAACCATTCAAAAGTTACTGTCTCCCAGGCTGGGATGGTAACACATTTGCAATGTAAATGTAAAAAAATATTTATGTGGTAAATTGCAAATAGCCACCCAATGAGATTGAATTCCATTACAGGGATGGTGGTCTGCTGGGATCAGCACACCACCACGTTTGAGATCACATTTAAATAAAGGTACCTTATTTGGTCTGGCATTACACACAACCTTTTGATTTAAAAAAATATATGTAGAATATACGTATAGAAAGGGGCTTTCAGCTCACTGTCTTCATCCATTGGTTTGTTATTGTGTCAGTCACATTTTGCTTCCACACACTAAAGCATAAAGCATGTGGAAGGGGGTGAGCCCACTTCAGAAACCGGCTAACTCCACTTTGAGTGATTGCATTTTGTTCTCACACAATGAGCACATCTGCACACCGGGTAGTTCTCTTCAGCGTCAGAGTTTTTGTTTTACTTTATCACTTTGGAGTTGCCTTTCTGTTTAGAGTCTGATGTGATAGCAGGCCGTTTTGTACCAACTCTTCCATTTTGTGCACAAAATAGACTTATCATTTTCTGTGTCCCAAGTTTGCGTTCAGTACTTTTGCATGTTGATATACATGTGAACAAATTCAGTTTGCATGCCCTGCTTTCAGTGCTGTTGTAGGCTTTCCTTCTATAGACATTTAACTATCATATGAATTGAAGTTCTGCTATTTATCCCAATGTAATGAAGGTAAAGTAGTCCAGTGGCCGAGATGGAGAATAATGAAGGTTTATTGATGCAGTTCTTAGGTGGTCTGTAGTAGATGATAACAGACATTAAGCAAACCCCACCAGGAGCAGCTTCCTTGCTGCCCAGCCCATACTCTCAACTGACACTCCACAACCAGGCATCCCAACATTCCATTACCTCACCATGCGCACCAACATTCCGCAGCACATCCTCACTGGCTGAGCAGCAAGGGAAAGGAAACAGGAAAGATGCATTGCACAGGAAACCAGATACCACACATCTTTCCTCTTTACAAATCAGCAACAAAGTTATAAAACCAGAAGTAAGCATGGCAATATCATAAGTAACCTTGAAGTGAACATGCTGCCAACAATGTAATGTAAACTTAGACAGCACAAAGCAAATCATGGGAAGGCAATCAATAAATACATAAGATGGAATACAAATGAAACACTATTATAAGGAAGTAGAAGACAATGCAAAGATAACTGAATAATAACATGACACACATCTTCCCCTTTTTCAGAGCAAAACATAACAAGAAAATGCAGGATACAAACCCTGGTTTCAATAGAAGATAAAAAAAATTAATATTAAAGGCTGAAGGAGAAAAAAATATTGCAAGAAAACACTTAAATGAGGAAGAAAAAGTGAGAATAAAGGATAATTCTCACCATACGTGCAGCAATACAAACACAAGCAGAAATACGAACACAGGACAAAGCGTCCAGAGTACACCAGTACACATCAGTTGGCCAGTCAAGCATGTAGATGATAAACAGTGAACGCCAAAATGAAAAGTAAAGAGCAACCAGGAAAGACAAAACGTACTCCCAAACAAAGAAACCAAGCAGGAAACTCCTACACTACACAGCAAAGGGAAGGGTGAAAATGCACCCGCTAGGAGTACAAACAGCAACTGCAAAGTTCAAGGTACTCCCAACAAAGGAAACCAAACAGGAAACTCATACACGCACACATAAAGAAGGATGATAAATACACCCACTAGAAGTACCTAGAATAATGAAATTTGAGGAGAAAACCTCAAATGCCAGACTATCCACGCACAAAATCTTTGCACAAAGGTAGAATAGAACTTGACAGAAATAAATAAAAATCGCAGCAAAACATCCCAAGCACAGGAACTTTGTAAACAAATGCTGTACAGTAATATATAAACAAAATGTAGGTGACGAATCCACACACATTAAATTGCAAAGGGGTGGAAGGTCACATAGCTAGAATGCTATAATAACACAACTTCAACTAGAGGAAATTTCATGGAAACTTGTACGTAAAGTACTGTAAAATAAGGAATCATGCAGGTAAAACGCAGGTGACGAGTCCACGCACAAAGAATTGCACAGGTTGAAAGTCACATAGCCATAAGCTATTATAAAGAATACCTCAATCAGGAAAAATTTCCTTAACTAAACTTGTCAACAAAGTACTGTAATGTAAAATATCATGCAAGAAACATGTAGGTGTGACGTAGAAAGTCACATAGCCAAAGGCTATTATAAATCATACCTCAAACAGTGAAAAAACTCCCATACCGAACTTTGTAAATTAATTACTGAAAAGTAAATTATCAAACAGCAGGTGATGAATCCACACACAAAGATTTGCACAAAAGGTGGAAAATCACATAATTACAAGCAATATAAAAATGAAGAAAGAAGATTGACCAGTCAAACATCAGAAGAAACTCGATGTGCATAGTCAAGAAGCAAGAGAAAAGATCTAAAACATTTTTTTTTAAATCATGGCAAAGTAAACATAGGAAAAATACAAACAGATTATAAAGAGTTGCTACTTCTCCCCGGTGAGCGACTCCTCACCCGAAAACAAGGAAAGCAAACTGAATCCTAATGACCATAGCACAAAGTTCCTCAAGAAGCTGGTGGGAAAAGGATTCAATGAAGAGTCGACTCCCAAAAATTAAATAAAAGGCAGTCCAGGAAGTCCAACCGTAGAATACAGCGTAGAAGCGCAGCAACACAGAGGCCATGACATAAAGCCCTTCTATAAGAAACAAAGTACCTGCGATGTTTTGCTGGAGCATGACAACGAAAGAAGTAAGGGGATCCACTGAACACACATCGAGCAAAAATGCAGATGTTGAGAGAACTCTATTATACCGCCTCTGTGTGTGTCAAATGAGTGTATTAACGCACAGTGCACCACGAAAAATTGAAGAGAGAAGACTGTGCGGGCCAGCGATGAAGCACCGTGGAATGCTTAATGTGCACACAGAAATATGTCCCAAATGAAAGCTGTGCGTGCCAGCAGTGAAGCACTGTGGCACTCTCAATGCTCAGTAGAGGTTATAGGCCCAATCAAAGATGGCGGTGAAAACGCCCTGGTGTCACACGTCAACGTTGGAGTAGAATTTCCTTCGTTGCCACGCAAACAAAGGCAACAGCATGTATCAGCAACCAGACATTGAGAAGGCACGTCACACAGGGGAGATCCTTGGTTACAGGAAGGCTCAGCAAAAAGGAAGTCCATGGGACTACAGCTCGAGGAGAGGAGATGCTTCGCGCCGTGTTCAAATGTCGTCAGCATATAACGATAACTGACAAGGGCTGACAAGGTGCTTGGGGAAACGTTTTTAAAAATGAAAAAGCAGGCAAAGTAAAAGTCTGACCTTGAAAAGATGGCAGAAAATATCCGCTCTCACTTCCGCCTGTAAAAATCTGTAAAAGTTAAACTGCTGCTTAAATTGTAGAGAAATGTTGAAACTTGCAGGACTTTCAGTTCAAAAGGAGTGGGGTAAATAGGGGGTATAAAATAAGAGAGTTATATTGTACTATCTTCCAAAATACACTCTCCTAATGTACCAGGAAACAGAAGAAGGAGAGAGAGAACTCTTCAAGGTAGAGAGAAGGAAAAGCAGGAACTGTTACACTAAAGTTGGGGTGACCGGTGGAAGGTCACTGGTGGGGCTCAGGGGTGCCAGTATGCTTTAAAGTCCGTAGCTTGTAGTTTTAAAAGGTTCTTTACCTTGTAGTTTCTTCAGAATATAATATTTGTAATCCGTAGGATGGTGCTCATAGATCCTTTCCAGATCGTTGCCAAATGTAATGAAGGTAAATTAGTCCAGTAGCCGAGATGTAGAATAATGAAGAAGGTTTATTGATGCAGTTCTTCGGTGGTCTGTAGTAGATGGTAACAGACATTAAGCGAGCCCCACCAGGAGCAGCTTCCTTGCTGCTCAGACCATACCCTCAAATGACACTCCACAACCAGGCATCCCAACATTCCATTACCTCACCATGCACGCCAACATTCCACAGCACATCCTCACTGGCTTGCAGCAAGGGAAAGGAAGCAGGAAAGATGCATTGCACTGGAAACTAGATACCACAAAAGTTTTACAAAAGAATTACAAAAAAGCATTAGCAAAGGCGAGAGGCTGGCAGCTAATGCCAGACGGATTTACTTTTTTTAGGTATGGTGTTAGTTAAGTCCTTTTGCTTCTTACTATAATTATATGTATAACATAGTTGCTTATAGGGGTTTTCAGCCAGACTTCATCCATTAGTCTGTGTCATTTACATGTTTCATTCAGCCACTAAAGCATGCACCATGTGACAATGGGTCAGCACACTGTAGCCAATGGATGACTTCACAATGAGTTACAGCATGCTGCCCTTTCACAAGAAAGCATATCCACACATAAAGTAGTCCCGTTCTGTGGGAGGGGCTACTCTCGTGATGTGTAGATTTTTTTTAACTAAATATGTTTTTTTAGCTAGATGAGAGCCAGGCTTCTTCCTCAACAATAACGTTTTGCACTACCCATGACAGAACAAAATAGTAATTGTCAATGCCAAAAGGCTAGCGGCCAGCGCCAGACCGACACTTTGCCTATACTTGTTTTAAAAATGCAGTTTTGTTTCCTCAAGTAATAGGGTTGTATTTAATAGGAGAAGTTTTTCTTATTTGTTAAGTTTGTTTGAGAGTTCATAGTGGTCCCCTGGACCACTATTTATACCCCAACTAACATTTTTACATTCATATTGTAAATGTGTTACCACCCCAACTTGGAAGTCAGTATTCAATGCTTTGGGACCAGAGTTTTAGTGCAAAACATTGATACACACCATAATGAATCACTATTTGGAAGGGAAGACCTAAACATGACTCATTCAAATAGTGATTCACCTTGCCTTTCTAAACCCATTTTGCGATTCAATGACATATTATAGAATTAAAATTGGGCTTAGTGCATTTGAAAAAATCATTTTGTGGTCGCAAATCTTTTGATTTTGCAAATTGAAGGCTTTCTCACTGCAAAATGGCTTTCTGCATCTGGCCGTTTGTCCTTGAAATCAACTAAAGCTTCAACCTCACATTGACTGTGTCTTTGCCTCTGACCTTGTACAGAGCTACTCTGCTTTTCCGATAATTTTGCATTATATAGATCCAATGGGGTCGATAGTGGGGGTTCTACTGTAATAGGGGCCAGTAGCCAGGTAAACGGGCACTTTCCACAAGATAACAGGGGAATGTGAATAAATATCAAACCGATGGTGCTCTAGGGCGGGGGTCAGCTACCTAACAACCCAATCCTAACCAAAAGAGAGTTAAAATATATACAATCAATTGCCCTGAGCACTCAAAGTCAGAAAAGTTCAAACGTCTAACAAGGAGTTGTGATGTTTCTGTTGTCTTTTTTTGGATCCACAAATTCTTCCTTGATTCCTTATTCCTTTTATAGCAGTTCATGTACAGAAGTTATGCACTCTAGACAGCCAACACATATTTCATTGTCGTGGCACATTTGCCTCTAAGTTTCTCATGGCTAAAATAATAAACGACCATACATCAAAGTATATACAGGTACACAACATTATGGTACCTTCACCCACCAGTAGGTGCAAGATCCAAAAGGGCATACGTTACATGTAACATAGTGTGGCCAAAACAAATTACATTTCAAGAAAAAGAACGAAATTTGTTTTTTCCAAGTAAATGAGGACAAAAATATATAAATATGAATGAGTGTCAAGATCCTAACCCACTTACAAGGAAAACGAGTGAAGAATTATGTAAATAAACAAAGGTGTGAATATAACATCATGCAAGCTGGCTACCCAGAACCATGTGCTCACCCCTCCGTGCCAGACTAGATACCAGTCACCCATAGAGGGAGCAAGCCAAATAATATAAAAAAAGTATCCAGATCATATAGTTAATAGGCACATTTTCTAGATTGAGGTGAAAAAGTCCAAAGACCAAGTAGACTGTCACTAACAGTCAGGAGGCTTACAACAGTAGAATCATTTTAGAAGACAATATTAGCACTATAAAAGATTGAGATACAATTGTGTAGGACATTTTCAGGAACTTGAGTGCAGAAGTAACTGTGGGTAAAGCCATTGGACAAGTCAATACAAGGGGTAACGAAAGGCTCAAAGATAAATGTATACATCTAGAAAAACTCAAAAAAGTAGGGATGTCCAAGTGGTGGGATGCTGCCACTTTAAAACAGTATCTGAGATTAACTAGAATTCCACATGGTCTTAAATCACAAACTATATCTGCTTACGATGAACTGGATGAGGATTTGTTGATACTCTGGGAGAAAGAGCTAAAACATATTTTCGCTAAGCTCACGAATATTCTGATTGAAAATGCGGAGAGAAAAGTGTCTAAGCCACTGTAGGAAATTTAGGTGGTTACACAAGACATTAAGGAACTAAATTTCCAAGAACCTACCACGAAAAACTATGTAATGTTATAAGGTATTATGCAGTAAATTCAGGATGATATTAAACAAAGAATGGAACGAAAACTAAAAAGGGATTAAATTGACCATATGAGTAGAAGGGTATTCACATTTTCTAAATGTATTGATTATCTTATCAAAAGAGATGACCAGGTTATGAGTAGTAGAGGCTCCTTAGTGGGGAGTGGAAATACCACCCATCCAGTAACCTTTCTAGTAGTGACAGTGAGGATGCAGGCGAAGTGACCCCCACCCAAAATAGAGACAGTACATTTTTAAGGGAGTTGATACATGTAAGGATTGGAAATAGGGAGTCTAAATTCTAGAACCAGTGTCAAAGATACAACAAAACCAGAAGGGGAACAAGAGAAAAGGGATCAACACGAGGAGAGAAAAGGTATGCTGACCCTATCCTGGTAGATAGCCAAATATGGCATCAACATATGTGTGGAGGCCAGGATGTGAATGTGATAAATCTGTCTAATTGTGTTTTGACACCTGAAATGTATCCAGCTCTAAAGAAAGGCCAGAACTTTTGTCCTGTACAACATTGTAATTTTGTAGATATCAAGATTGATGTTTAGAAATATGTGCAATGTTTGAAGTTAAAAAAGCTATTTTGCGTGCACCCATCTAAGAATAAACCAGAACCACAGGTGTTATTGTTGGGTGAATTATCAATTCAGGATACACTACTACATATCTGTCCTAACTATAAATAGACCACTTACTGACCTTGAACTCAGCACTAACCTGAGTGTGGCCATTAGTCTTTTATCTAAATTGAGATGGACACCCCAACTGGCTTCCGGTAATAACATTGATCTCTTTTACAAAGTTATCAATATAGATCTTGACAAATGGAGTGTTAAAGTACGACACGACATAAGACAGACCGAAAGGATAATCTTATGATATCTGAATGTTTGACCCTGCAACAGCTTCAGAGTAACAGGGATCTGATTATTAGAGAAGCTGACAAGGGAAGGAACATGGTCATAATAAATAAAGTGGACTATGATGATGAGGTGTACTCTCAATTGGGATATGTGACATGTTATCTTACACTTGACTCTAACCTGGTATTGTTTTTAATCAAGAAAATTAATGTAAAACGTAATGAGTAGCATGGACTGAGGCTACTTAGTGAGGACAAGTGCTTTTACTTATTAATTGAATGCCCCAGATATCCGTTTTATATACTCTCACCTAAGTTCGTAAAAATGGACAGCTTCTACCTGGAAGACCGATAGTTGCTGGCTTTGGGGGACCAACAGAAAATATGTCTGAATATGTGGATGTATTTTTAAGACCTTTTGTTATGAACCTCCCATCACACATCCAAGACACTAAACACATCCTTAATATTTTAAGTGATGCTGTGTGGGAGCCTGGAATGATATCAGTGACTATGGAGGTAATATCACTCTAGACCAATATTTCACATGCAAATGGTCTTAGTGTGTTGAAACATTTCCTTAATACCACGTCTATTGAGTATATGGAACATGCTGAAATGTTACTGACAATGACTCATTTAATTATGAACAACAACATACCTGTTCAACAGGGTCTGGTACAAACAACTTTGCTGCACTGCGATGGGCTCCAGGTTCGCTGTGTCTTACGCTGACCTCTTCATGGGTTGGTTCAAGGCGGAGCGAATCTGAGATCCTGAGGGTGCCCAGTGGAGTAACTACATCCACTACAGGGAAAGGTACATAGAGGATTGTCTGATGGTCTGGACAGCGGACATCACTATGTTGAATGTTTTTTTTGTGTATTTGAGTTCTAACAACAGAAATATGTCCTTCACATTTGAGTACAGTCATTATCATAATGTTTTCCTAGATGTGGAACTATATATACAAGTGACACACATATATAGTAGGATGTATAAAAAAGGTATTATGTAATTCAATACTACATGCCACAAGCACCCACCCCAAAACACAAATCAATGCTATTCCATATGGCCAACTCCTCAGAGCATGACGTAACTGCCGTGAAGACAGAGAGTTCTCTGAAATATTATGAGACATAGAACACAAATTCCTTAAGAGGGGTTACGATAAAGATGTGGTTAAATCAACTAACAAGAAAGATTATCATCTAAAATGCACATCTATGTTAGGTAATAAACAGAGGGCTACTGGAGTCAAATCAGATATGGTGCAACTTATCATAGGCTTTAACCCTGAATCAGGTAAATTGTATAATATTCTGAGAAAACATTGGCACCTGCTAACCTCTGATAAAATGTTAAAACCCGACATAACACCTAATCCTAGCATTACATTCCACAGGGGTTTGACACATGCCAAAATGATTCGTCCCAGTTCTCCCATACCTATGACACCAATTTCCCGGCTATCTGAATGTAGTATGGGCTTCTACCAATGTGGCCTCTGTAACATGTGCAGATGGGCAATAGACAAAACGTTAAGGTTCTGTTTTGGCAATACTAGCAATTATGTAATTTCCACCACATTGATTGTGGGGCATTATATGTGATCTATGTAATAATCTGTCAATGTAAGTAAGTTTATGTTGGGAGAATAATTAGGACATTGTGCAGATCAATTTCAGAACGTTTTAGAGCTTTAAAACAGAATGACAATAAATATAATATTGTTATACATCAGAATGTGGTGCCCAAGGCACTCATCTGAATTCTAAATTTCATGGGATGGATCATATCATGAACAATGTACAGGGTGGTAACCATGATCTCAAACTTAGACATCATGAAGCGACATGGATTAGGAGACTTAAAACTTTGGAGCAAGGTTTAAACATTGAAAATGAACTACAGTACTTTTTAGGCAACTGATGAATGATGTGTAGCCTTTTTTTTTACTGTTGTGGATAGGTCTTCTTGTTTTGTGTGTTTTGCTCTTTGTTCCAGTAACACCAACTATTTGCCTTTTTTGGGGGGGTTTACATGAATGACTTATTGACTAGGACCTATTGAATGGCTCTGTTTATGCATGCTACCATTGGACTGGGCAGACAGGAGGTTACCTTGAAGTTTTGAATCCTGATAATATAATATTTGTTGTATCACTGATGTTTTTGCACTGAGGAACAGGCAGCGAATGGTATTCGGGCAGCGAGTCACATCTGCCTTATTTTCCCACAAATAAATCAATGGCTATTGGGGGCCATAGATTGAAACATGTATTACTTTTCATTCACTATAACTATATGATACTGCTTGATATTGGGGAAAAACATGCAAGGGAACTTACGCTATTGCTTTAATCTTTAAAGTGATATTTGCTCTTAGTGACTGGCTGTGCAGAAAAGGTTCACACTTTTATTCAGGTATAGAATCTTCTGTGAATATTGGGTGCATGAGATACTTATTATGGTATTCGAAAAAGTGCTTGATGAATTTCCCTGGTACTAACCGAAAATCACTAATCCGATTGATAAACATATTGAGAGGATTTTCAATCTATATTACGTGGATGGACTGTCATGTTATAAGATCTAAACAAAACAACTGCCTGATACAACTTTGAGCCCTGATGAAGTTCCAGGAGTTTTTGGAACGAAGCACATTGGCTGGAATTTAACCCGTTTGAAGAAAAGAGAATAAAGGATATATTTTGAGTATATATTGGAGTTTGACTATTTCCTGATGCACCTTCCTATGTGTTATAAAGGTTAACACTTTTAATTGAGTCTTAACATTAATATTAATATGCCTATAACCAGGTTTTAAATCTGCCACCTTTTTACTATTGGGATGATTACTAATGTAGCACGACTATCAGATGTATTATACCGTGAGGAATACAGTGCCTTTGAGCTACCCTCACTACTTATATCTACCTCTCATGTATATATATATATATATATATATATATATATGTTTACATTTGCTCAAGCAGCCTAAACGCTAAATGATTAGTCCTTTCATTGAACAGAACACTTTTTTATGCAGTGTGATATTGCCCAATATAAAACGTCTGCCAACCAATGGTTGAAATCCAGGATATGTTTTCTAGTTATATTTTTATTGGGTTTTATATAATATGCAGAAGGAAACAAATGTGTCCATTACTATGGTTTTATAGGATATTTGAAACTAAGATTCTTGACGATACCGACGTTACCTAATATAGGGTTCTAGTAAAAGAGTAGTGTGTAAAAGAGATATAAATGATATGAACTCTGTACATTCTATTATGGCTGCTAGCCTTTACTTATTAGCACTTAACTTCTTTAACATTATGCAGTAAAAAAGGCATTCCAATATAGCACAATTCATCCACACCAGAACAAACTGCCAAAACAGATCTAAAATATACGTTGTAGAAAGATTGCAAATAACTCTCACTTATGGACTTATTGTGTATATAGAAGTATCAAATTTATGTTGTTCTAGTGTCTGAATGTCTGAGGTATGCTAGTGGTGTGATGTTATGGATGTGTCTATGTAATGTTATGTAAATATTTGAAATGTTTCTTGATGTTACTCCTAATTTTCACTGATATTGTTCAAATGTTCTAAATACTACCGTGCAAAAAATTAAAAATTTGCATAAATATATTTTCTGATTAAAAACAGCCATTAAATGGTTTAAATGGATTTGATTTAATCTATTCATTTGAAAAAAAAGTCCCTTAAATTTAGTGCAGCATCGGCATCCCCTTTTTGTTCTATTTAATAAAATATAATGCAGCACATTCTGTTATATCAAGGCACTTGTAGCAAGCACGATATAACTTACCGTTGCATTGCTGCAATTTGCTTGTGATGAATGAGTTGTCTTACATGTTACATGTTATAAGATGATGCCAATATCAGGACTATTAGACATCAGTACATTGTGATACATATGGAGATTATATGATTACTTCCTGGTACTATCAAGAACAATTACGGAATAACAATGGGTACTATCTGGGTATCAGAGGAATTAATTTCTGGAGTGTTAGTGACATGCCATTTGGTCTTTGGATTTTTTGACCTCAATCTAGAGGATGTGCTTATTTTACCTTGTTATTATGTTTGCTGCGCTATGACATTACTGTTACCTTGTTCGTATATAGGACACAGCGCCTACATGACCAGAAATTAAGGAACACTTTCACTTTAACCATATAAGGAGGCAGAGACAGATCTTGGTATGCCTAAGATTAATGTCATTGTATTATTTGGTTGGCCCCCACTATGGGCGACTCGCATCTAGCCTAGCATGGAGAGGTAAACATCTGGTTCTGGGTAGACAGCCTGCATGATGATATATTTGCACCTTTGTTTATTTATATAATTTTTCAACTTTTTTCCTTGTAAGTGGGTTAGGATCTTGACACTTATTTATATATTTGTTGTTCTCATTTGCTTGGATTAACTGATTCCGTTCTTTTTTCATGAAATTTAATTTCTTTGGGGCAGCACTATGTCATGTGTAACTTTTGGACCTTGCACCTATTAGTGTGTGAAGGTACCATAATGTTGTGTACCTGTATATATTTTGATGTATGATAATTTATTATTTTAGCCATGAGGAAGTCGGAGGCGAATGTGCTACAATGACGAGACACATGTTGGCTGTGTAGCGTGTATAACTTCTGTAAATGAACTGTTGTAAAAGTAATAAGGAATCAAGGTAGTATTTGTGGATCAAATAAAAGTCAACTGAAACATCACAACTCCTTGTTGGACATTTGAACTTTTCTGACTTTGAGTACTCAAAACAATTGATTGCAATAACATGAGTTACTGGCCCTATCAGGATTACAATTTATTAGGGTTTCACTTGGAGATTTCGGGTGCTTTCAACTGAAAGCAGTCAAAATCACTGTATGAAACACCAGTTAAAAGCATGCAGAAATCAGTGTAGAAATACAGATTCCCATATTATTCTCAAAAATCCTGAAATTCACCTTGTTTCCCTGTCCATAAAAGTACCAGAACCCCTTTGTAAAACTGATTCAGGGGTACAGAAATAACCAAGATTAATCAAGGGCAGTCTCAATGAAGCCCTACGAAGAGAAAGGACAATTAAAAGAGGATAACTGACATAAGTAATGACACTCAACCGTATCTATATAATACTTACAGCTTATTACTCATACATTTGCTGAAGTATCTATAATCGTACACATGTACATTGAATTGATTCGACTTATCTTTTCATAAGCTGAATTTATTTATTTGCATTTGAAACTCAGGAACTGCTTTGATAAATTAGTACTTTTTAGAATTTAGGCATCCACAGAAGCAAAAGAGATGCAGTCAAAATGTATAGAAATATAATCCTCTGAACTTCTGTATTTAAAATCAGGTCCAATCTGTGTACTACATTAGACCATGTTTGTTTCATTCTTTCACATTCACCAAGGAAAAGAATTAAAGTTGCTGTTGGCCACTTCCTCACTGATGTCCTTTATTACCTCCACAAAAAGTGTTGTTACATTGGCTAGAAGGATATATCGGTAGATTTTTATTGTTTTTCACCAACTTCACATCATTTCATTGTCATCTTGGATTCCAAATTCTACAAATGTAGTATAATTGACAGTGTTTGCTAAAATGGAGATAATTTAACACCTTCTTCATATAAAACTGACCTGAGTTAAGAGTACTTCCAGGGTACCATTTTGTATGTTTAGCATTTCTTGCAAAATCCTTTTCATGACTTCATATCTTCCTCTTTCATCTTGTAGTGAGACAATATGCACAAAATTCCCTTGCACCAAGGAAAATTACTTGTCACATTCTTCAGTTTAAATGAGCCTGACATTATTTCACGGTATGCTTCTGAGGCTTAATTTTTGCCAGGAAAAGAAGAATCAATTTAGGAAAACACTTCTACAAGCCCTGAAAAAGAGTCATAATTGATCCTTATGCCCAGGATTTTGGGTGAGGCATACAAAACGTTTTTTCATTTTGAAGCAATCTAATTTGGAGTTTGCGACCGCAAAAAAAGTTTGACCCATGTATCAAACCCATTTTAGGGGTCGGTACATTTTTATTTACTCCTAAACTGAGTTGTGACTGAATACTGAATCGAAATTAGGAAGGGGCCTCTGATGGCGTCCCTTCCAAACTGTGATTCGGTATCAACAGTTTCAGGGTTTGATACTGGAACTCCAGTAGCAAACCACTGAAAAGTTTTAGCTGGGGTGATAATTTATTCACGAAAAAGAAGGGATCCGGTTTGAACCTCTTCCCCTTTGTGAATTGGGGTAATGGTTTCAGGAGGTGTAGGCACGCTTCAGGAGACCACTGCCAACCCACACTGCCAAAGCAGCCCAATTTAAGGACAACGGGCTGCTTTAAAGACAATTTCTTTTTAACTTAAAAGCAAACACATGCATGGTGGTCTGCTGATTTCTGATTTTGCAGACCGCCACTTGAGTGATTGACACCAAACAGAGTGAGATGCAATTTGTAACCTAACTAATGAATATTCATTTTGTAGGTCAAACTTTGACCCAAACCGATTCAGAATTTTGTGAAACAGTTTATTAGTACATAGCTCAGTTAAAAAATTAGATACTAATTGCAAAAAGACTGATGGTAAATTGTGACCACTTTTTATGGCTAGTATAGTCAGTCGGTCATATGGCCATTAGTACCTTACCTACCATGCTTCTAAGTGACAGTGTACGAACTGGACACGCAACAAGCCTTGCTAGCTGGAAGGTCTCCGGTTTCCAGGGTATTGGTGCTGATGGAGCAAGGTTTCATATTAAAGAAACGTGCTTGTATACAATCTTCTTGAATAATCTGTAATACTATAGCCAACATGTTTGTGAGTACTAACTTTGCATCACATTTTACATATAATCTCTTGGGGAAGCTTTTCTATGTATTTTACTAACCAGTAAACCGAGTGTCCTTAAAATAGCTGCCAAAAACACAGGAACTTTTCTGCGCATGCGTCTACTACATCTACTTAGTATGACGTCTACTGTCGCTTGGTGGGAAATCTTTGCAGCTGCGCAATAGCTTTTAACATGGCTGCTCGAAAACCTCGCATTAACGCACATGCTGTGCTGAAACTAACCTATGCAAGTTTTACTAAGCCTTTGATGCAAAAGATATATTACGTACTCTAACTAGGGTTAGAGTAGAAGTAAGCGGTATACAGTGAATTCATTTAATTTCGTATTCTAACATGTTTTTCTCTGACTTTATTAATAGCTCGCATTTGGGCCATGGAGGGTAACCGATGTCCCTACCCTTTGCGACAACTATGCATGCGTCCTACATCCTTGTCCTGAGACCAATGAAGTCATTGAATGGCTGCCAACCCATGTGCCCAGCAAGGACATAGGAAGATCAGCTTTTGAACCTACGAGAGGAAGAAGCCGAAACATTGTATTACAGATTTATCGATCCACATATGAAATGCTTGTGGGATTAAAGCTTGTGGTTATTAAAATTAAGGGGTGGGGAATTAGACAATAGAACTAAAGAAAGTTATTGCACATAGTATGGTGTGATGTCCTCACCCCACTGCCTGGCACAATCAAATTGATGGGTGTACATAGAATTGAAACATTTGGTGGTGGATCATACATTTGAATTGCTATTGCAGAGGTAAGTTCTAGTTAGATAGACACACTTGACCCACTTGATGCCGATGCTATGCTGAGATGCTGCCCGATTTTGCTGCAATCTGACTGAAGAATCCAACACTAGGGAAGAATCGCGGAACAACCGAGGCGGCACATCTAGGAAGGGGTCCGGACGAGCCCGAGCCGGAGAGAGTGGTACCAGAGAGGGGTGCAACGCTAGCGTTGCAACTAGAAGAGATCACCTTCCCGGACCAGAACCAGTCCTAAATCCTTGATACTCTGATGTATAGGTCTTCACACCATTCTAGGTAAATATAGTTCTGTGGGGTTATGCTTCGTATTTGCTCTCTGTTCTTTCTCTCCTCAGGAACTGTCATCACAAAAAATTAATTAATGTGAATTGAATTATAAGCTAACTGTACTATTTTCCCTGATGGAGAATGTTGGTGTATCTACATATATTCTGATTTGACTCACAAAATTATTAATTCAGATAAACTTTTAAAACTCCTACTGAGTCTGTGGTTCTTAAAATAAAAGTTAAATGTGTTATCACTTCCTCCCTATTCTAATCTACAACTACATCTATCGACAACGTACATTTACTTAGGAGACAGGGATGGTAAGAATACTGGTGTAAAGGTTCTCTAAGGTAAGCCAAAATTGATGACCAGTGGATATTTGCTAGCTCATTGAATGTATGAAAGTATGTGGGCCCAATTGAGTGTTGTGTGTGTGTGTGTAGGTACGAGCTGGTAAACTCAGCTGCATCAGTGCTGAGAGGCTCCTAAAGTGTGAGCTGCTCGAGACTGGGTGAAAGCAACGGTGCTGACCTTCTGAACTCACGACAATCTCCTCCTGGTAAGTTGCTACCTCGTTGGGCCCGATGACGAAGAACCTGGTCGATGCGGTCAGTGCCTGGAGATGCAGTGAGATGGCACCTCCCAAGGAAGATGCCACTTGGTTGTTGAAGGTAAGAACAGTCCTCTAAGGGCTTTGGGAGGCTGTTCAGCTTCTGGACGAGTCGGTCTTTGTGACTGTATAGGTGCAAGCAGCCAGGCAGGGTTTGGTGTCAATTTCGGTGCAGGACCTCCTTTCACACAACCTCAGCTCTTCTTTGTACTTCCTTCAGTTCCCAGTAATTTCAGGAGGACCCTCGAATACTAAATTTAGGGCTGCTTAATAGAGCGTAGGGTAGTAGCCAATGGGTTCCTTAACCCTGGCGTGACTACATCCCCTACATGACCACTTCCTGTGGAGAGTGGGTATAATCCTAACCCTAAATTCCTAGTTTTACTAATTCCAAGATGATGAAAACCTTCATTACTGCCCACTTCAGGTGGCCCACCTTAGGGGTGGGCGTAGCCTAAATGTGTGACACATTCTTACTATCTAATATTCCCACCTGGCCTGATGTCAAATGGGCCTCAGGGCAGGGGATGGCATTCCCTAGTTCTGGGGGGAAGCAATGGTGGCATATGCAAGGCGGCAGAGGCTTGGAAGCCTCTGTCCTTGATATGCTGATTTCAATAGCCATCCTGATGAAGGAGGTGTGATTACCTTCCGCCGGAGCAGGCATTGTTTCTGACCTCTGAGAGTGCTGGCTCACACCTACATGGGGTCAAAAAGTTGTCTGTGGTGGCCGACTGGAAGATACCAGCTACCCAGCACACTAGAGGACTAGTAGGTTTTCAGGGGGTACCTCTAAGGTGCCTTCTTGATGCATGTCCTCGTAAATCTGATAGTGGCATTAGTATAGATATATTGAATAAGGTGTTTGATACCAAACACCATCGGTTTCAGTGCAGCCATCGTGTAGCTGGGTAACTCGTAATGATCAGTGACTAGTTCATGCCTTAAGATGGCTGCCTGATCTATCTAGAAGTAGAATTAGGCATCACAGGGGCCTACCTGCTCTGGGGTTCTTACAAGGGTGTTAAAGTCCTTGCCAATTGGGATACAATTAAGCATTTCAGTTTTAGGGGAAAGAACACTAGTACTGGAGCCAGGTTAGCAGGCTTCAGTGCACTAACAGAATCGAAAACCAGCATCTAGTAGTTCAACTGGGTCCAAAATGTGGGGGACATCTGCAAAGAGAAATCCAACTTCCTACAAGGATCACTGTAAAACAAAAATTGGCATCATTGACAGGGCTTACTTTAGGGGCGCACAACATTTTTTTCAGAAGTGAAGTTTTGCAAACTTTCCAATTTTGGTCCCTTGGGAAGGATGATACATTTTTAAGTTTGCCATCACTTGAACATGAACAAAGTATTTGTTTTTGTGTTGCAGCATACGTTACACTCAAAATAAAATCAGTCAAGATGGGAATTTTAAATGTATGCAGAATTTTTCCCGTGAGTTTATCTTTTGCATAGCTTTTCAATGCACCATCGGATTGAACCGAAAAAGAATACAACGTCCTTGATTCCAAGTAGGTAGATAAAGAATCAGGTATTGACCACAACCACACTCTGTAAATGGTTCCATGTTTAAATATCGATGGAAAAAATATCGATGGAAAAATATTGATTCCAAAAATATCGACTCCCGATACTTAAACGGGTAAACACAATAACATTGACTCAAAAATATCGATGTAAAAAATATAGATGTAAAAAATATCGACTTTAAAATATAGCATAACTTAAATTAAACTAATTAAATAATATTAATATTGTTAATAAAATAAATTATATTTAATATATATTTTAACTAATTATAACAAATCAACTTCATTTAATAAATATAAACACATACAAATCTGTACATAAACATGTATTTACTTAACTACATTTTATTAACTATTATCTTTAATTTACAAACTTTTTTAATTATATAAAAATAAAATAAACACATATCAATTTTAAATAAAATAAAATATTCTATATTTAATTAATACATTAAACTATTAAAAAAAAATAATACATACATTTAATAACAAAATAAAAACATTAGTAGTTAAAACATTGGAAAGCGAGGGGGTAAAAATTACTATTCCCACTCCAGTGAGTGCAACAGTAGAGAAAGCACTGGATAGCGTAGGGGTAAAATTACTATTCCCACTCCAATGAGTGCAACAGTAGGGAAAGCGCTGGATAGCATAGGGGTAAAAATTACTATTCCCACTCCAGTGAGTGCAACAGTAGGGAAAGTGCTGGATAGCGGAGGGGTAAAAATTACTATTCCCACTCCAATGAGTGCAACAGTTGGGAAAGCGTTGGATAGCGTAAGAGTACAAATTACTATTCCCACTCCAGTGAGTGCAACAGTAGGGAAAGCGCTGGATAGCGGAGGGGCAAAAATTACTATTCCCACTCCAGTGAGTGCAACAGTAGGGAAAGCGCTGGATAGCGGAGGGGTAAAAATTACCATTCCCACTCCAATGAGTGCAACAGTAGGGAAAGCGTTGGATAGCATAAGGGTAAAAATTACTATTCCCACTCCAGTGAGTGCAGCAGTAGGGAAAGCGTTGGATAGCAGAGGGGTAAAAATTACTATTCCGACTCCAGTGAGTGCAACACTAGGGTAAGCGTTGGATAGCGGAGGGGTAAACATTACTATTCCCACTCCAGTGAGTGCAACAGTAGGGAAAGCATTGGATAGCGGAGAGGTAAAAATTACTATTCCCAATCCAGTGAGTGCAACAGTAGGGAAAGCATTGGATAGCGGAGGGGTAAAAATTACTATTCCCACTCCAGTGAGTGCAACAGTAGGGAAAGCGCTGGATAGTGGAGGGGTAAAAATTACCATTCACACTCCAATGAGTGCAACAGTAGGGAAAACGTTGGATAGCAGAAGGGTATAAATGACTATTTCCACTCCAGTGAGTGCAACAGTAGGGAAAGCACTGGATAGCTGAGGGGTAAAAATTACTATTCCCACTCCAGTGAGTGCAACAGTAGGGAAAGCGCTGGATCCCAAAACAATAAAAAACAAAACCAACAACATTTGTAATACATTTAATTTCCAATATTAACATTATTAAAATATAAATTTGAATATATTATTAACATAGATAATAAAAAATAATTAATTACACATTATTTAACACAAAAATATCCACAACACTCACTTAAAATTAATTACACAATTAAATTCAATAATTACTAATTAATTAATGAAAATTAATAAATTATTTATTAATTAATCAATAAAAAAAATAATTCTTATCACCTTTCACACCATTTACACATATAAATACCACAACGCACACCTACAATTAATTACACAATCAAATTTAATAATTACTAATTAGTTCATGAAAATTAATTTATTATTATTAATTAATCAATAAACAATTAATTTCTTATCACCTTTCACACCATTTACACATATAAACACCACAACACACACCTAAAATTAATTACAAAATTACAATTAATAATTACTAATTAATTAATGGTAATCAATTTAAAAATATTTAATAATTATTAAATAAAAAATAATTTACTTACCACCTTTCACACTCTTTACACATATAAACACCACAACACACACCTACAATTTATTAAACAATTAACATAATTAATTATTAATTGACTAATTGAAATCAATTAACAATTAATTATTAAAATATTATTAATTAATCAATTAACACATTAATTATTCAATACATTTTATATAATTAAATTACTTCCCACCCTATTCCCCTATAAACCCACAACCCGCTACAGAACTAAAAATGCAAAATTCTAATTTAAAAAAACAAAATTAACTACTATAAATTATTATTTAAATCTACCTATTCCCCTATAAACCCACAATCCGCTACGGAACTAAAAACGCAGAATTAAGCTTAAAATAAATTAATAACTAGTAAAATTCTAAAACATATAATAAAATGACAAACAATTCTCATTAAAAGCACTAAAATACATAACATTATTAATGAATCAATATTTTTGTAAACTATATTTTTGTAAACGATATTCATTGCAACAATATTTTTGTAATCAATATTACTTACCTGTCAGTCGATATTCTTGTCAACTATATTTTTTTTGTCGATATTTCTTTTCCACGATATTTGTGCAGTGATATTTATGACCCACAATATTTCTCCGTTGATATTCCTGCTCTGCACCTCTGTAAATACCATTACAACGGATTTAGGTATTTACCTAGTGTTGAAAGCACAGAATTGTGCATGAATTATCTTTTCTGGGTCTTTTACCTTGTTATATTTCCTTAGAGTTGACCTACCAAAATCTGACAGTGGGTCAGCACAGAGCGCTACCTCAAGGCCTCAGATAGCTAACACTGAGCCGGCATGGCATAGTATTATTACAAGATACTCTGGTAACCCATACTAAACCCATAGGCCCTGAGTAACGTGTGGTACGTAAAACAGTATGGTCCTACTGGTACATGAGCATCAAAAAACAGTAGTACAGTCCCCCCACTAGTATGATATAAATAGGCTATATGTCCATAAATATAAATGTGTCCACAGTCCGAAACAGAAGTTAATTTTATGAAAAAATTATTTATCTTTCATTTTTCATTTATTTTATAAAAACAATAGCACAGATAGTAGAATCATATTCATTCATTACATATAAAAAGCTAGACATTCTGAATACCATCGAATAATGAAGAGAGACATGATTAAATGCCTAACAGTAGAGATTCATACAATACAGTACATACATCAACTTTATACATATACAAAGACAAATGAAAACACAGCACAATGTACTATATAAGGTACAAAAGGTCAGACAGAAAAGGCGCCGACGCGCGTTTCGGAGATCTCGAAATCTGCTATAAATATGAACTCCTTCATCAGGGCGCAATTGTCATAGGCATCTTAGTCACGATATCCAGAGAATTAATTTAATATTTCAATTTGTCGGGCTTCAGGCACATGAGCTCATAATCGGTTTCAGAGGAGAGAAATATCTCCACAGGGCTAATACTTCATAGGTGTAGGCAAGGTAAGGCACCTGGTACATCCAAGGGAGGCTGTGGATTCAGAACCATAGACACCTAATCAACAATCGTTCCGGACATGAAGGTATAAGGTGTTAGACCATATTAAGGTAAGGAATAGCGGTAAGGATTGAAAACGGTGCAAGGTCCATCGGGTATCGCAGAGGGAACTAAAAACAGACCGGATGTATCGCCATATCGATATCGTGACGGCGGGAGTCTTTAAACCAATAGCAATGGATCCCTACTGCCCCAGGGAAGCAAGTATTGAGCCAATCAGAAAAGGGTTCGGGAAAATAACACATACACCGTGGCGCCAAGATAGCCGGGCTTGTCACATCGAGGACATATACGAGCAGTTAGCGCTATCTTGGCGCCACGGTGTATGTGTTATTTTCCCGAAACCTTTTCTGATTGGCTCAATACTTGCTTCCCTGGGGCAGTAGGGATCCATTGCTATTGGTTTAAAGACTCCCGCCGTCACGATATCGATATGGCGATACATCCGGTCTGTTTTTAGTTCCCTCTGCGATGCCCGATGGACCTTGCACCGTTTTCAATCCTTACCGCTATTCCTTACCTTAATATGGTCTAACACCTTATACCTTCATGTCCGTAATGATTGTTGATTAGGTGTCTATGGTTCTGTATCTACAGCCTCCCTTGGATGTACCAGGTGCCTTACCTTGCCTACACCTATGAAGTATTAGCCCTGTGGAGATATTTCTCTCCTCTGAAACCGATTATGAGCTCATGTGCCTGAAGCCCGACAAATTGAAATATTAATTTAATTCTCTGGATATCGTGACTAAGATGCCTATGACAATTGCGCCCTGATGAAGGAGTTCATATTTATAGCAGATTTCGAGATCTCCGAAACGCGCGTCGGCGCCTTTTCTGTCTGACCTTTTGTACCTTATATAGTACATTGTGCTGTGTTTTCATTTGTCTTTGTATACGTATAAAGTTGATGTATGTACTGTATTGTATGAATCTCTACTGTTAGGCATTTAATCATGTCTCTCTTCATTATTCGATGGTATTCAGAATGTCTAGCTTTTTATATGTAATGAATGAATATGATTCTACTATCTGTGCTATTGTTTTTATAAAATAAATGAAAAATGAAAGATAAATAATTTTTTCATAAAATTAACTTCTGTTTCGGACTGTGGACACATTTATATTTATGGACTTATAGCCTATTTATATCATACTAGTGGGGGGACTGTACTACTGTTTTTTGATGCTGATTACTCCCTGATTTCACTCCCCTCCTACTTTTTGATTCAGGGTCCCTCTAAGTTTTTCTACCTACTGGTACATGAGCAATGATAAATGCATTTTTCTCGCCGGGATACGGCCCAACTAGGAATTCATTTTCTGATTTGGATGTGGCCACTTAGAATTAATTTCTATACCTTTCGCTACCTCCTTCGAATGTGTGGATTTTTTAGCACATTGAGTTTGCCAGGGTACACCACATGGGAAGATGGAGACGCTTCACAGTCTACTACCACTCTTTCCTTTTTGAAGCAACCGTTATACAATTAATTTGATGTTTTCTTTTGCTGAATTATGACTAATGAATATTGATACAAAATCTGAATCTGATTGTTTGACTAATCATTAAGTGCATTTCATTTATTGTGTTGCCTTTTGTTTTTGTTTTTCGTTCGTCTGAAGCGCAAATTAAATGTTGCGTTTGTCATTACTTACTTACCAGTAGGACCATTCTGTTTGACGTACAGCATGGCATAGAAGGCCTTCCACCTCACTTTGTTCCCTGAAAAGTAGCTTTCAAAAGGTTTTTATAGCTCATTTAGGACCATGACTTTGTGTGGTATAAATTGTTAAAAAATTCATAATATTGACATGGGAGTGATAGAATTAATATTTTTGCAACCTCACAAAGGTGCAATTTGTTCCATAGATCTTTTCAGAGGTTGCAAATAAATTAATAACTTCCTATAGGGAATTACTAAGGGCAAAAAAAAATTGCAGGAAGGCACTGGCTTTCAGAATGAGAAAAAATTCACGATTTAAAAGTTCCTAGAGCGGGGCTATACAATTAGGGGTCAATTCCGATCCTGTTTTTTTTTTTCCGGTACGACTCGTATCCGTATTTTTTTACGTACGAATCGTACAAGTCCCGTACAAACGGCGAAGTACGATTCGTACGTGGAAAATACATACGAATCGCCTCGGGAAAAGTCTACGAGACGTCCCCGGACAGTTTTACTTACAAATCGTAAAACTGAAGTCAGAGCGCGCACATACGATCGGTACCGCCCGTCCAACAACACAAGCGCATGGAAAAGGCACCGTACGGAGCGAACTTTGTACGAGGCCTACCCCGAGTACACTTGTGCCCGGGGTATGAGTCGTACGGCCCCCCCAGCCTCCCACCCCTCCTGCGTACGTCCGCACCGTACCCCCCACCCCCTGTATGTACGGCGCATACCCCCCACTTCTGTATGTACGGCCCATACCCCCCACCCCGTATGTACGGCGCATACCCCTCACCCCCCGTATGTACGGCGCGTACCCCCCTACTCCCGCATGTACGGCGCGTACCCCCCACCTGCGTATGTCCGCACCGTACCCCAGGTGTACCCCAATCCACGCGTATGTACGGACCGTACATACGCGAGGATTGGGGTACGCCTGGGGTACGGTGCGGACATACGTGAGGATTGGGGTACGCCTGGGGTACGGTGAGGACATACGCGGGTGGGGGGTATGCCTGGGGTACGGTGCGAACATATGCGGGTGGGGGGTACGCGCTGTTCATATGCGGGTGGGGGTACGCGCCGTACATATGTGGGCAGGGGGTACGCGCCGTACATACGCGGGTGGGGTGTACGTGCTGTACCTACGCGGGTGGGGAGTACATGCCATACATACGGGGGTGAGGGGGTATGTGCCGTACATATGGGGGTGGGGGGTATGCGCCATACATACGGGGGTGGGGGGTACTCGCCGTACATATGGGGTGTGGGGGGTACGGGCCGTACATATGCCATGTTGGGGTACGCACTGTACATGATGACACGTATGATGTGGGTGATGGCATGTACGTCGCGTAGCGGGCCCCCTTTTCCTCGTGCATCGCAGCGTACTTCGCTTTTCCGGCACTTTTTGGCTCCCGTAAAAATATAGCCGTGCGGAGTGCTGTAGTTACGAATCGTACTTGCTGGTCCGTAAAACGCTGCCTGACCCCGTGCGGACGTCGCGTACGTGCTCTCCAGGATCGGAA
The DNA here is from genome assembly GCF_964204655.1 of Triturus cristatus. Classification (NCBI taxonomy): domain Eukaryota; kingdom Metazoa; phylum Chordata; class Amphibia; order Caudata; family Salamandridae; genus Triturus; species Triturus cristatus. The sequence continues at coordinate 327,117,148 of NC_140590.1, read as the reverse complement.
TTTTATGTATTTTTTAGCCGTACGGTGTTTTGTACGATTCGTACGGAAATGGTATTTCTGTACGAATCGTACTTGCTGGTTTGTACGGTGGAATTCCCGGGTACGAGTCGAAGGGAGAAAACGCCCCGTACGACCATTTGTACCCGGGTTTTACAGGATCGGAATCGGCACCTTAATATCATATAGAAGGCTGTAGTATGGGGAGACAACATTAAAAGAGAGGATATCTTCAGAAAGAGGTCAGAAGAAAAAGGATGAATCTAATATCATTAGTTTCATCACTAACCACAATAACAAAGCAGAAAAAAACATGACAACCCTTTTGAAAACACTGGCATGTTTTACACACAGATAATATCCTTTCAGAATTTTAAAGTTTTTTCAAATGTAAAATTCCATTTCCTAACTATAACGGCCCTGTAACCTTTGGTTTTTTTTCAGTGAATTTCTATGGTTTTTTAAGTAGGAATGACGTTTGCAGGGTGATGGAGAAAAGGGGTGGGCCTCTGACCACCTCTCAGAAATCCCACTATGTGGAACTTACAGAAAGTACCAGGAGGGCTTCTTGGCCCCCAAGGTCCCTCAGCATCCAAGAGGACTTCATTCCCCAACCAGTAGTGCACCTGTAGGTGCGTTTGAAGAGTGGCAGAGAAAGGGGGCATGGCTTTTGAAGACCTCTGAACAATCACGCTGTGTGGGAATTGCTGGAGGTAACAGGAGGGGTAATTGGCCCACAAGGATACTCTTCAGCCAGACTTATGTGGTACATTCTTTGTGGTGAGATCGAAGCAGGAGGATCAAGGGAGCGGCAAGATAGAGTCCTGGAAGCCAGGAAACAGGTAAGTGGCAGGGGAAGAGACAAAGCGAAGGGGAGGAGTGTGGATGGTCTTTAAATAAGACTGCTTTAGAACCTTTTATAAAGATCACATTCGAATTGTTTGTAACAAGGAACAGGTGCAGATAATTAGCTTGATGAGGCTGCCTTCTAGAAGGTGATTTAGAATGCTCACAAAGGTCGTGTTCTAATTGCTAATAGCATGGAACAGGTGCAGATGATTAACTTGATGAGGCTGTCTTCTAGATGGTGTTTTAAGATGTTCACAAAGGTTGTCTTCTAATTGCTTTAGCAAGGAACATGTGCAGATGATTAATTTGATGAGGCTGTCTTCCGGAAGGTTCACATTGAAGTAATCTATGCTGGTTGCTTGATGCTTATTCTGGTGGATTTTCTGGAGGTTTCCGTGGCGCCGGAAACGTGAATTTGCATATGCATGGTGAAACATTTGTAAAAGCTATTAAGCGTTTTCAAAGAAAACGGGGGAGTCCAGCAGCAGCCAACTATTACCAATGACATGTAATATGGTCAAAAGTCAGGGTACAAGACGTTTGTTCATTCATAAGTGTTGGGAGGAGTGATATGAGTCATGTCGGTATATTGTGATAGTCAAGAGAGGTGAAGTGTGGCAGGAATCCTGGCAGGCTCAGGTTTCACTTGTATTAAACCAGTGAATTTCAGTAGTTATAGTTAGCTGAGCTAACTATAACCGGCGTCCCCCGTAATGCACTGCTTATTGCCTCACATATTACATCACTCATGACATAGTCAGTGGCATCACTGATGACATCTCAAAAGACATCATCAATAGAATCACTGACAAACCCACTCACATACCCATAAAACCTTTCACACACCCACTCCCATACAGCCATTCACAAACCCATACCAGTACTTACACACCCAATCACTGATTCATAGATCTACACACACATCCACTCACTCACCCAGAAAGCCACTCATACACCCACTCAATCACTAAGACAGCCACTGACATATCTACTCATACACCCATACAGCCACTCATGTACTGAGTCAGTCAACCATAGAGCTACTCACACACCTAGTCACTCACCAATACAGTCAATCACACAGCCACTTACTCACCCATACAGATACAGGGACACCCACACTCTTACTCATACAGATACTAGCATGTACTCACTCACCTGTACAGGTCACAGACACAAGAACACACTCACACATGCAGCCACTGTCACATTCACTCACTCACACATACAGACACTCATATTCCCCGTCACTCACCTATACTGCCTTTCACATACTCAGTTACTCACCCATATACCACTGACACATCTACTTACCCCCACAGCCATACACACACTCACTCACCCATACAGCCCCTCACACATGTATTCACTAACCCCTACAGCCACTGACCCACCCACTCACTCATCCATTCAGGCAGCTGTATACCCCCAACCCACCCACACAGACACTCAGACAGCCATACAGGTACTCAGACAACCAATCATTCACCAATACAGCACTCACATACCCACTCACACACCCATACAGCCACTTAGACACCAGCTGATACATTCACACAACCAGTCACTCACCCATACATTCACTGAGACACCTAATCACTCACATATACAGTCAGTCACTCACCACTGAATCATCCATACAGGTACTGATACACACACTGATTCACCAATACACCTTGGTATATATATTTAACACATAAACTTTAAAACAAACACTCACAGGATGATGTCATCAGTACTGTCATCAGTGATGTCATTTGAGATGTCATGAGTGATGTCACTGACCATGTCATGAGTGATGTAATATGTGAGGTCATACGCAGTTCATTTCGGGGGCACAAGTTATAGTTAGCTCAGTTAACTATAACTGCTGAATTTCTTTGGTTTTGTATGAGTGAAATCTGAGCCTAACTTTAAAGTCCCTGCAACCTTTGTTTTTTTTCAGCGAATATATACAAATCTATCTCTATCTATCTATCTATCTATCTATCTATCTATCTATCTATCTATCTTTATATATATATAGCAGCTGCTAAGGGGGGGATTTCAAATCCTCTTCTGGATTTTTTTATTATTCGCACTACTTCTTACTCAAAACAAACCCGTTTCGGCGGGTCACGTTCGGCAGACCAAGTAGCTGTGTACATACTGACTCCCATCCAATGTGCGGCTATATGCTATGAATGCGCATATCAAATGTTTCTTTTAAACAATGTCACATCCATGGTAACTTATATTTATTCATCAATACGTTTTACATATTTTATGTATTTTTATTTAAAAAGCACATATAATTGTTTTTAGAAATGTATAGTGAGAGTCGGTTTGCAAATAGCAGAGATCCCGCCACAGTGCAGTCTGTTTACTATGTCTATTTTAAAAAAAATGTCATGTGAGAGGGTCAGGTGTTTTGTTTATAGGGAGGTAACGTGTAGCGTTTCAATATGTGATCAAGGTCACTTGGTGACCAAGACGCATAATGGCATAACGATATATTAGGAATAAACACGAGTTGCAAGATAAGAGGAGTTCATGCTCTTTTGTGGACCGGGAGGAGAAACGGAGGAGCGAATTTGCAAATATATATCAATATATATGCGTCCCTGTAACTTTTGATCTTTCCAGTGAATATACATACATATATATATATCCACCCAAAATTGCAGGTAAACCGCGTCTTCTCCAAACCGAGAGGGCGTGTCACGGGGCCAGCACCTGCACGCTGGGAAACACAAAACTTAGTTCTCTCTTCCTCAAGAAAAGAGAGTGACACAGCTCCGGGGGAATAAGTGGATTTATTACTTCGTATTCATAATAGATGTCCCTGAGACTTAAGGGCAGACGCGTTTCAGCCATGGATTGGCCTCTTCAGTGCCCGTCTCCGCTGCCTTCTTACTGCTTCCAGGGTCAGTTGTGGCGATGTTCAAGTTATTCCTGATCATGTGATCAACTCGCCACTCCCTCTCCTCACAGGTGTAAGGTATTTACAAAGCCGTTGCATGCTGGACGTGGAAGTCCTCCGTTAGAGCCCATCAAGTGAAAGGACTACTAAAACACCAGGTGGTGTCTCCAAACATAGTTTGGTCGGTGAATCTTTGCCACTGCAACCGAATTTGAAGTTCAATCTGCTGTTTTTCTCCCTTCTCAGGCAACGCACATTTGCCTCCTCTCTCCCCATGAGCCAGCCTCCAAGTGGAAGTCCAACACCGGGGGGGAGACGCGGATAAAAGTCCACCCAAAATTGCAGGTAAACCGCGTCTTCTCCAAACCGAGAGGGCGTGTCACGGGGCCAGCACCTGCACGCTGGGAAACACAAAACTTAGTTCTCTCTTCCTCAAGAAAAGAGAGTGACACAGCTCCGGGGGAATAAGTGGCATGCAACGGCTTTGTAAATACCTTACACCTGTGAGGAGAGGGAGTGGCGAGTTGATCACATGATCAGGAATAACTTGAACATCGCCACAACTGACCCTGGAAGCAGTAAGAAGGCAGCGGAGACGGGCACTGAAGAGGCCAATCCATGGCTGAAACGCGTCTGCCCTTAAGTCTCAGGGACATCTATTATGAATACGAAGTAATAAATCCACTTATTCCCCCGGAGCTGTGTCACTCTCTTTTCTTGAGGAAGAGAGAACTAAGTTACATATATATATATATATATATATATATATATTCACTGAAAAAAACATAGGTTTCAGGGGGGTTATAGTTAGCTGGACTTTTCACTCGTACAAAACCATAGAAATTCCCCTGTTATAGTTAGTTCAGCTAACTATAACTCGCGCGCCCGCAATGCACTGCTGATGACGTCACATATTACATCACTCATGACATGGTCAGTGACATCACTCATGACATCACTGATGACATCTCAAATGACATCACTGATGACATCACTGATGACATCATCCAGTGAATGTGTGTTTTTCTGAAAATTACATATGTTTTATATATGTATATCTCAAGTTCGATGGAAGAATAAATGGGTATATAAGTGTCTAAATGGATGATTTGTTTTTGAAAAATTGATTGTATAACTGACTGATTAAGTGTATCTTAGTGAATACATGGCTTAGTGAGTAATGTTTAAATATGTAAATTTCTGTATCAGTCTCTCGCTTTGTGTATCAGTGGCTGCATGGGTTGGTGAGTAGCTACATGAGTGTCTATATAGGTTATTAGTTGGTTTTTTGAGTATCAGTATAAGTGTCTGATGTCTGTATGGTTCGGTGGGGGGTATTATGTAGTGCATAGGTGCATGAATGAGTGACTCACTGTTTGTATGTGTTGAAGACCGCATGTGTGCAGGACTGTATGGGTGGATGAGTGTGTGCATGGGTGTGTTAGTGAGTGAATGACTGTCTCAATAGTGTCTCTATGAGTAACTACATATGTTTTAAACTAGTATATGTGTCTATTGTTGTATATAAGTGAGTATATGTGAGAGTGAGAGATTGAAAGAGTTCCTGTATGAAAAAGTATGTGTTTCTATAAGTGATTGTTAAAAAGACTAAGTATGTGTAAGTTTCTGTAGAAGTAAGTGTGGTGGTGTGTGTATAACTGTATATGCAGGTAAACGGATGTTTGATTCTTTATTAGCATGAGTGACTATGTGTGTGAGTAACTTTATGGATGAGTGGCGTTGTGTAACAGGATGTATAGGTGTATGCGTACATATGATGAGTGAGTACATGTATGAGTGACTGTATAGGACTGTTGGTGAATGAGTGGATGTGGATGTGGATCTTACAATTACTGAATAGGTTGTTGTAACTGGTATTGGTATGTCCATTGTTTTGAAAATTTTAATTTCTATTTTTGAATGTGTGTATCAAAGGTTATATTAGGGGGAGAGGAGATCTGCCACTCTATCACAAGGATGATGTCATCAGTGATGTCATGAGTGATGTCACTGACCATGTCATGAGTGATGTAATATGTGACGTCATCAGCAGTGCATTGCGGGCGCGTGAGTTATAGTTAGCTGAACTAACTATAACGGGGGAATTTCTATGGTTTTGTACGAGTGAAAAGTCCAGCTAACTATAACGCCCCTGAAACCTATGGTTTTTTCAGTGAATTTCTAAGATTTTTTAAATGCTAATTCCTAGCTATAACGTGCCTGAAACCTATGTTCTTTTCAGTGAATTTCAAAGGTTTTTTAAATGATAATTTCTAGCTATGCCTACTGAGATAGGACATGTGAAGAAAGAAGGAAAAACGCACAGAAAGAAAAAAAAAGAAATGCAGAAAGAAGCAACAGAAGTCCTCAAAGACGAAGAAAAGTGCAGGAAGAAGTATAACGTGCAGAAAGAACAAACAGAAGAGCAGAAACAAGCCTTGTTGCAAAATCATCCTGTACCCTCAACTTTTTCAGACGAATACTGGTGGTAACTGAGTCTGACTAACCAATCCTAGAGCCAGTGCTATGTTAAAAGACACTCAGAAAACAGTGAAAACACCTACATACACTAGGGCACACTATGTGTTGGGGTCCCCCTGTGATTAGCATGACCTCCTCTGTAAGCCCCTAGTATATAATAGGGCAGGGGATTAAAACTACCTCTTAAAACGCACCACAGGGCGTGTTTGAACACGTCACCTCATGCCCCGTCCCCTCCCTTCCCCACTGTGTAAACACGCCCTGTAGCCGTTTTAAGTAGGGAGATTAAGTCCCCTTGAATCCTGAGGGTCCCTAGGGTCCAACTAGACCACTAGGTACCTCCAGTAAGCGCCACAGAGCTGCGTTGCAGAGAGGTGTAAAAAGTGGCACGGCCTGCACCACCTCTCTGCAACGCAGAGCAGTGGTGCTTACTGGAAGCACCTGGTGGGCTAGTTGGACCCCAGGGTCCCTCAGGATTGAAAGGGAATTATTTCCCCAACTTAAAAACGCACCACAGGGCCTGTGGGCGTTCTGAGTTGAGAGATTAAGTCCCCTTGAATCCTAAGGGTCCCTAGGGTCAAACTAGCCCACTAGGTACCTCCAGTAAGCGCCACAGAGCTGCGTTGCATGGAGGTGTAAAAAGGGGCGTGGCCTCAGAACACCTGTCTGCAACGCAGCTCCCTGGCGCATACTGGAGATAACTGTTGGGCTAGTTGGCCCTCAGGGACCCTCAGTATTGAAGGGGAATTAATTCCTCAACTTACAACTGGCCAGGGGGCGTGTTTGCAGAGTGCTGCAAGGAGGGGGCGTGGCCTCCGGCGTGATGCCGATCTTTTATTTATTTATATTTAAGAAGGAGGGCTGTGTGGCCCCCTTTCATTTTCTAATTTATTAGCCCTGGGGTCCCCATCCCCCAGGGCCTGCACCCTAATTTTTTTTGTTGAAAAAAATTAATTTGGCCCTCCCAAGGCCTTAATCGGCCCCGGGGACCCCAACCCCCAGGTCATGGCCTTTTATTTATTTTATTTTTCTTTAGGAGGGGGGCTGTAGTGCCCCCCTCCTCAGGCCACTTATGGCCCCGGGGACCCCATCCCCCGGGGCCGGCCTTTGTTTTTTATTTTAAAAAAAATATATATATTTATAGAAACACCTAGGACATGCTGGACAATACGTATGTACCTATCACCATGACGATTTGCGTGATATTCATTAAAAGGCGACTATGCATACAATGAATCCACGTAGAATGTATTCACACCGCTAGTGAAGCTCTGACATGTCTGACACCCTACCGTGCCTAATCCCGGCGCCCCCGCTGGTGGGTACTCTCCAAGTAGACACCCTTGTCGTTTATTTATACAAACATGGGTAGCTATTGACGGGCACATTTAATACACATGCACACCAAGCCATTCAAAGGGGATTCGACAAAAATTCGACCAAACTATGCAAGAAACCCCCTCACGGTTAATAAAACACACATCCACCGCCGGATGTGTAATACTTTTTATTTTACTCTCTGGAAAGGAGACAAACCTCACTTGAGAGTCACAGCGTGCTCCTGGCTGAGCCCAATGCTGTGTTACACCCACCAGTGCCCGCCGAGTGCCACACACCTCTGTGTTGTATTCCACCAGCTAGTGCGTATGCTATGACACTCTCTAGCCCATGTGCACTGTAACACCACCCCGTGAATATGTCATGCCACACTTGCCTTCGCACGGGTTATATTGCCCCATCTAACGTGCCTTCCTCGATGCCTATGTTATAAAGCACAGCGCTATGCCATTCATATTACAATTGGGGATCCATATCTTTGTCACAGTGCATATGCAATGTTACACTACCCAGTACATATTTTATATTACAACTTTAGAGACTACTTAGGTTACACAACACTGCCCTGTGCATATTACACTCCAAGGCGCATATCACATAGCAAGCGCTAGTGCCTGTGCTACCTCGCGCTCTCCAATTAATCTGTCATTGCGCACAATGTATTGCATATTATATTTCACGCCCCGGTTCATCTTATATCACACTTTTTGGTGCATAGTTTATACCATATACTATATCTAGTTTTCATTTTCAATCGTGCTCTCAGGACTATGTTCTATATAACACTGCGTCCACCTACCCTTTTCACGGGCATTACATTTTGCGATGGGGGGTGGAGGGTCAGGGGATGTTTCTGCCAAGTGAGCCCGGAGTCACAGGCCCAAACGTCCTCTTCTTCCTGAATAAAAGTGAGATTATGCTGCATACTTGTTCATATTTTAAGTAGTTCGCACAGACACACATTTTAAAAACAATAAAGTTCCTAATACCCACCTTCTATGAACAGTTAGCTTGCTGCCCCATCCACCTCCTCCCTATCCTCTGTTGTCTGAATCCATGAACTAACCTCCTCCCTCCTGCCATGCATGGTCTGATGTGCTGCCACTGCCCTGCATTTAGCATGATGTACCAGTCCACTCATCCTGCCCTCCATTGCCCAATTCCAAGGCCCATCATTGACCTCCTGCTTAGCCTCTGTGCTTTGCTTGCTGCCCCTATTCTCCTTCCCCCTGCCCTCCGATGTCTTTGTGCATGCCCCTGCTCCATCCTTTTTGACCACCATGTTCCATGGACCTGCCACTCCTATCTACTCTGAGTGTTCTGTTGAGCTGCCACTCCCCTACCACCTCCCTACCACCTGCCTAGCATTGTCAGATGACTGTAACCTGTCCCTGCCACCTCCACCCTGCCTGTCCACATGCCATGCCCCTATCCCCTTCCTCCTGTCCTCCATGGTCCATTTCACTGCCTCACCCTTCCGCCCTCCCTGGTCTGTTGTGCTGCAACTGCTCCTCCTGCCTGCCCTGCGCGGTCTGTTGTGAGGCCCCTTCCCCTGAACTCTCTTGTCTGTGCCCAGGTCCTGACTCTCCCTTCTATCCTCCATGGTCCTTTGTGCATGCCCCTGCACCCTCCTTCTTGCCCATCATAGCCATTGTGCTGCCACTAACCCTCCCGCTTGCCATGCATTGTCTTCTGTGCTGCCATGGCCCATCCCACCTTCCCTGTGTGGTCAGCTAGCTGCTCCTGACCCCCTCCCACCTTCCCTCCATGGTCTGTGTGTATGCCATCATAGTCTCACTGTTGCTCTCCATGATGTGTCTTGTTTCTAGTGCCCATCCTGCCTGACCTCTATGGTCATCTTGCTGCTCCTGCCCTGCCCCCTTGCCCCCAGCCCTCTGTTTCCATGTGCAGACCCCTATTCCCTCCCTTCTGGCTTGTCGGTTCCATTGTAATGCCCCTGATCCGTCCCACCTGCCCTTTATGGTCTGTTATGCTGCAGCTTTCTCTCCTGTCTGTCCATTATGGTCAGCTAGCTACCATTGCCTCTTTCCCCTCTGTTGTCTGTTGTCCATGTGCATGGTCCTGTCCCCTCCCTATTGCTTTCTATGGATTGTTGTGCTGCACTCCTGTCCCGCATGCCCTGTATGGTGTATTGTGCTGCCGCAAACCCTGATGCCTGCCCTGTAGGGTCAGTTTGGTGCAGCTCTCAATGTCCCTCCTGTCCTCTGTTATCCGAGTCCATGTCCCTACCCCAATTCCTCCTGCCTACCATGATCCAATGTACCATACTTGCGAACATTTTGAACTTGGTAAGAGGGAGATTTTGAAATAAAACTGGGGTATTGATTTTCCCCTTTGAGTTACATTGAAAAAGAGAAGATTGTAGACAGGAAACAGATCAAGTAAAGCCCATTTGAGCTTAAAAACATTGGACGTTTCCTAGCTGAAACGGGTCTGTTAGCATGTATGGTTGTATGACCACTGCCTCTTCCTTCGGCCCACGATGGTCTATTATATTGCCACAGCCTCTCTTGCCAGTCCTGTATTGTTGGTTTGTTGCCCCTGCCCCCCTTTCCACTGCCCTCCATAGTCTGTTGTGCTGCCACTGCCCTTCCTGCCTGCCTCGTGTGGTCAAATTGTTGTCTCTGCACTCTCCTACCTGCCTTCAATTTTCAGAGTCCGTGCCCCTGGCCTCTGCCTCTCAACAGTATCCCAATGGACAACTAGATTGCTAACATTCTATATTTATTACAAAAGTGTGGAATGCCTGACGTCATCTTGATGTAATCAAAACTGTAATGCCTAGAGCATTTCCTTTAGAAATTACATATATGAGAGGGTCTTATTTGCATCAAAATTATGGTTAGTGCTCTAAAAATCTAAAATGAGAACATATTTTCTGAGTTTTCAAATAGCGACAAAGAACTTTTACATTATTTGTAATCTTAGTTTTTTTATCCAGTTGACCACTTGATTAAATGTTGCATCCAAGGGGAGAGGGTGTGGTGTTACTTCCAGAGCTGCAGACTTTGCAACTGGGGAACCAGGTTGGAGTTTCTGCTTCAGCTCAACATTCTGTGATTCTGGTCAAATCACTTAATCTCCCCATGTCTACAACCAAAATGAATTTGATCTTGTGTGATGTAACCAATGTTCATGTAAAGCACTCCAATACCTGACAAGTCTGCACTATATAAAACTGCAAATACACAAAAAATTAAGTGTTTTGCACACTTCTGTCATTGGGCTACATTTGGGCTATATCTGGGTGATATTTGGGCTACATTTGGGCTCTTTTGTCTCTGGTGGCCATTTTAGGAGATTTATTTGTTATGAAGTTTCCTAATTTCCTCATTCACTGCAGTCTCCTCAGTAAGAAATGCTTTCAGTTTTTTACTTTGATTCCATCAAGAAGGTATTCAAATATGTCACACATTTAACATAAATTCGGAATGTTAGCACTCTAGTTGCTCATTAGATCACTGTAGTAAATCTACTGCTCACCACGGAAGTCTGCTGCTAGTATTAGAAGTGCATGTTTCAGTCTGCATATCAGAATTTTTTAATGAAATAGAAGAGGATTTGAGAAGTCACTCAAAATGTGCCCTAATTTTTCTTTCTTCAGCACTAATCATAATTTCTATGGCAAAATGAACCCCCTCATTGTGTTCCTTTTTAAATTAAATGTTTTAAGTGTTACCAGTTTATTCCAATCAAGATGGCTTCAGGTGTGCCATAAATTTGTCATAAGTAAGACAGTAAGCGCTCTAGTTGTTCTTAAGAACACTCTGGGACATTCTGTCATTGGGCTATACTTGGGCTACATCTGGGTGATATTTGGGCTACATTTGGGCTCTTTTGTCTCTGGTGGCCATCTTGGGAGATTTATTTGTTATGAAGTTTCCTAATTTCCTCATTTACTGCAGTCTCCTCAGTAGGAAATACTTTCAGTTTTTTACTTTGATTCCATCAAGAAGGCATTCAGATGTGTCACACATTTTCCATAAATTCTGAGTGCATGTTTCAGTCTGCATGTCAGAATGTTTTTATGAAAAAAAAGAGGATTTCAGAAGTCAAAATGTGCCCTAGTTTTTCTTTCTGTAGCACTAATCATAATTTATATGGCAAAATGAACCCCCTCATTTTGTTCCTTTGTAAATTAAATGTTTTAAGTGTTACCACTTTATTCCAATCAAGATGGCTTCAGGTGTGCCATACTTTTGTCATAAGTAAGACTGTTAGCGCTCTAGTTGTTCTTTAGAGCACTCTGGGAAGCTGCAGTAGAACACAAAGGAATCAACTGACAGTCTCTGCCCTTGTTGGATGTACATGTTTTACTGAGAATGTCAGACTTCATTCTTACATGACTGAGAAAGATAATATGAATTTACAGAAAATATGCTCTCAGTTTAGCTTATAGATCACCTTCCAAACCTCTGTTGGAAAAGTATGAGAAAATAGTTTTCACTCAAACCTGGTTCGTGATATCACATTAGAAGGCTTTTTCACATGGTAAAATCACCTTAGAACACACCACAATTCCTAAAATGAGTATGGTACCATCAACAAATGATTTATAATGTAACTAAAGTCTTAAAACCTTCTATTAACTGCAATGCTTTTTAATGAGGTGCTATCATGTATATTGGTCCCAAGATGGCTGCCAACACTTCTTGGATGAAGTACTGACAGCCAATCAGATACCACGATGAGATGTGTGGTTAGGCTCCGCCCAGATATGTATGTGATTTTACTTTTGATTTTCTCAGGAACTACTGAACAGATTGACACCATATATGCAAAAGGCACATGCCTGACCTGAGGACTACCTCTTTGCCAAATTTCAAGTAATTCTGTTCAGCCGTTCGGGCTGTACCTTGGACTAAAGGTCCCTATGGAAAATTGCATGGGGAAAACGCGTTTTGGGAACCCCCTTTCTTCTCAGCCCCCGCTTGACGAATCCCCCCGAGACTTTCAGGGTAGGAGCGGAGCGGAGCGCCCCACCTATTTTGAAAATTTCGCGAGGATTCGTCAACCGGCGCCAAAGTTATTCCAAATAGAATGTTGCGGATTTCCTATGGAAACACGGTCCTTACTATAACTATCTACTGGCGACCGCCAGTAGATAATTCATTGAAAAAAACAAAGTTTACAGGGACTTATATGTATAAATGAAACCTACTGGCGACTGCCAGTAGGTAGTTATAGTTAGGGCCATGTTCTATAGGAAAAGTGTTTTTTGACTTGCCTACATCTATGGCTCCTGTTGACAAATCTTCACGAAAGTTTCCAAAATAAGTGCCTCAGTGATTTTTGTTATACATGGAAAGTTTCACCCCGATACATCAGCGCGGGCTGAGAAAAAGGGGGGCTAAAAAAAACATGCATTTTCAATGTTATTTCCCATAGGAATTTTAGACACAACTACAGCCCGAACTGCTGAATGAAATTACACCAAAATTGGCAGAAAGGTGGCTGTTGGTCCAAGAAGCAATCTTTTTGTGAATTGGTGTAAATCCGTTCAGTAGTTTTGGAGGTATTAAAGGAAATTCAAATGTGTGTATATAGGGATGCGAAGGGTCTGCAAAGACTCCCGATGTCGTGCTGAGATCTGATTGGCTGCCGACACTTCAACTAGGAAGTGTTTGCAGAAATTGTGGGACTCAGCTTCAGTCAAGTCCCAGAAAAAAACATTTAAAAAAAGAAAAGGGGGGAGGGTAGGAATACCCTGACCCCTTAGCTCTGGTCATGGGGTCCCAGAGGCATCCCGATTGGCCAAAAAGTACTTTTAAAAAAAAATTGTAGTGAAAATGCAATGGAGCTGCAACTCCATGACAACATTTCTTTATAAAACCAAGTTCAGGCTTCCGAGCTTGTTTTGAATACAGCCCTCAGGTGGGAAAGGAACCGGGAATTTGTTTTAAAAAGGAGGGGGGTGCATGGTCCCCCCTCCTGAAGCTCATTGAGCCCCAGGAACCACCACCTCTCCTGGGCTTTACTGCTTAAAAAGGAGGGGTCCGTACAGGCCCCCCCTATATGGATACTCTTAGCCCCAGGGACAATCACCTCCCAGGGGCTAAACAACACCTTATGATGGGGCCACATAGACCCCCCCCAGGCCCACCACCTCCCTGGGACCAAATATTTATTCACAAAATGGACCTGGGCCACATAGGGCCTTGGGGACAACCACCTCCCCAGGGCCGGCCCAAAAATAAGTAAAGGAGGGGTGCGTGCGGTCCCCCTCCTGGAGCCTTACATGGCCCTGAGGACCGTCACCCCCCAGGGCCAGCTCCTGCTATATACTGAGGTGACCACCCAGAACACACCTGTTTGCTTTAGCTTGGCGGTAGCTTTGACAGCTCCGGCCAAGTTAAAGCAAACACTCTGCTTCCTGCGGGCTGGCGCTGTGAAAGTGCTCCCGCCCACTGGAAGTGGAGGTTTCATCACTTTCCCTGTGCACTTTCCAGCAGCTCCCTCCGTGCAGCAGCAATGCTTGCTATCGCAGGAGGTAGGGAGCCGGCTGGGACCACCGGGGCCTTGAGGCCCCTCCTGCACTCCTGGACCAGAGCAGGTAAAGCAGACCTAGGGGTTGTTTCATTTTGCCTTTTGGAGATTGCAGAAGCAGAGTGTAGTGGCCAATGCACACTTTTTTTAAACTGCAATTTCCAAATTCTGCTTTTGCCTATTCGGATCCCCAAGTAACCAAAGTTCCTTGCTGTTTGCAGGGGCAACTCCTTCATACTGAAATTACATCTATGTGCTCTTTGCGGATTGAAGCTCATAAGCGTAGTTATTGTGGTATTCACCTCCAACCCTTAAATTTCACAAAACTCAGTAAATTTATTCAGGAGGTTTTATAACCCAGTCAGAGCATCAAGAGAGCAAGAGGGTGTTGTCTGCAAGTAGCAGGGCAGGGATGGAACAACCAGCTAACCTTGGAGAATCATGAACACAGTCACCATGGAAATGAACATCACCGTTAATATACGAAGAAAACAGTGTTGGAGTGAGGATGCACTCTTGCACCACCTCTAGATACACTGGAATATGGTTGGTGAGTTCCCCTCCCCTCCCATCCCCAGCCTAACCTGCCCAGAGGTCTTTTCATGAAGTCTAATGAGTATGTCCTAAAAAGCATGTTCTACTCCCATTGCTTCTAGAGTGGGCCATAGGAGCAGCCTGGGAACTAAATCCAAGGCTGCCCTACATCCAGAAAAGCTATGTATAGGTGCTCCTTAGAGATTCTTTTTCACCTCCATTGATATCTTTCCCTCTTACATGGTACCCTGAGCTCAATTGAAAGTCTTGCACCCTGGATACTCTCTTAAACTGTTAATGTCTGCCCTCCTCTCTGGACCATCATCTTTTCCTTGGCAAGCTTTTCTAGAAAAGACTTCACTGTGGTACTAGATGGGAATCATCTTTAAGTAATTTGGCTTAAACGAGGCCCTGGTGGTTGACGTCTCTTCTCACTGTGCCACATTAACGTACGGGTTTGGCTCTAGCACATTTAGGAATCCGGCACCCCTCTGATGAATAAATCCCTATGGTGGTCCTGAATCTGTATTTAAGTCAAAGCACTTCCCTAGGACTACTTGAAATGAAGGTTCTTCAGGGGGTCTGGATGACAGCTAGGCCTGAGCGAAATTGTGTGTCATGCTTGTAATGCGAAATTCCTAAAATTATGCCATTACTCCACTTTGCATGTTTACGTGCCATTCACAATAAAAATTTACAGCAAATGCATAATCATTGGAATGCATAGGAAAAACAGCACATGAGCAGGTGTTTGTTTTTTCCCAGTATTTTTTAGTGCAAGATGCACCAAAAATTACATTAAACATGGACACGAGGACGCCTTTCTCCCTAAAATATAGCGTCTAATGAAAGATTTGTATTTTGCCCGATTACGCATCATTTAGCGTAATTTTGCAAAATGTTGCTTCATTATTCAAAACCTAATATCGCACACCCCTAGTGAGAATACCTTCCAAGTCTTCGCCTAAATTACACCTCTCTCCAAATACCAAATAAACAGGTTTCAAACGAGCCAGCCTCAACATTCCATGGTATTACAGACTCTCTGTCCTTGTGACTGGCTATAGGATATTCCTTGAGTGAAAGCATACATTGGATTCACACAGACAGACCTCAGTCAAGAAGTAACACCAAAGCTTAACTCTAAGGCAGTGCATCTATAAGTGAGGCTCCCCCAGGTTATTTGACTGTATATTACTGACATGTTTAAATCTAGGCGCCGAGAGTCTGCAGACTAGCTTGTAGTTCATCTGCATTAATCCCTCAACACCGTGAATATTTGGGTAACACAATTAGGATATCGGACTTTTAGCTAAGACTAAAGTAATATGCCACCAACAAAGTACTTGTAGAAAAAAAGTAGATGTCACATGTGGAATGCTGTGTGCATTTATGCCACCTGCATGAATGGCTTTAACCCCATGACTTAAGGACTTGCATTGCAGCCCTTACCTGCTGTAGTGCAAGCTTCAATAAGCACACTATAAACCCTATTGACATGTTGAAAAGCATACATTATCAGAGCCACCAAGTGGTGCCTTGGAGGCCACGTGGCTTCGGTGTATAATGTATAAAAGTTAGGCATGCTATATATGTATTTAGAATGCCTCTAAAGTTGCACGATTTGAAGAATATAGGCTGCACAGGACATTCCTCTTTGAAGAGCTTACTTAAGAATAAAGGTCATATTTTTCATCAGTTGACTCAGGAAAGGACTTGATACCTTGTATTAGCAGCGTTATATTTTTTGAAAGTTAATTTTATTGGAAGCAACATCCTTTAGGTTAAAAATCTTCAAATATGATTTTGACACAATTTGTACATCTCTACCTGAAGTGTGGGTCAACCACATGAAGTGGAACATGATTAGGTTTATTGCATGGATGTCATTCAGGTGTGACCTCTGGCTTCCACATTATAACCCTGAGCATTGCTTTTGCCACCCTTGGCCTCAGAGGAAGCAAAATCAATGACAAAATAAAGGCAAAAAAGTGACAAAATCTAGAGCAAGCCTGATCTATTTAGTGGGAATTTCCATTCAATACAGAGTCCACAATACTATATCTCATCTCCAGACATGAGTAGGGCTCTCAAAATAAAATAAATGTATAGTTGTGGACTCCCCCTCCCCCTCACCCCCATTCCCCTCCCCCAGGCCATTGCTTCATCATCGGCCACACTTCACCAAAGAACCATCCAATGGTGAATGGGGTACTCACAATGGTGGGGAGTGCTTGTAAGATGGTGGGTGAATATGGAAAGAGGATCTAGACTCTATACAAATCCCTGTATCTAAACCTAAGGAATATTCTTTATTTTTGGTAGATCTAGGGGATGATTACAAACTCAATTGATGCACAGGATTAGTTAGTATCGCTACCTCTGGAAGGGTGGACATGTTTCAGCCTATTAACCAACTCTTTAGCGAGTCCCAAGCTTTCTTCAGGACACCAGCTCCCAATTTTCTTGACTCCTAGTTGTGTACATGCATACCAAACATACACCACCAGGCACACAACTTCTCCAATTGATGAGTCATAGCACAAGCTTGGGGTCCTAAGTTCCATACTCATACCAGAAAGCAGATTATATTTCAATGAGACAGTGAAGCCTGCACTAAATGAAGCAAAATCAAGATTCGGCTTGATTGATATAGAATCCAACCCCCTAAAGTTTTAATAGCGGATCTCCGAGAAGAGGTGACTTGTTAGTGTAGCAAAATGAATTATTGTTTGACACTGTACACTACAGGCGATGTACTGGATTGAAATCACTACTGTCGCCTCTTTCCATAAATCTTTCACAGAACACTAGGAGACTTCTCCTACATGGCTTTTTTAGGTCCTGGAAAAGTTAATTAACATCTTCTTATATTCCTGAATGTGTCCATGATGGTCACTAAGGAAACTATTCTATGTAGCGGAAGCAGTCCGCCAACTCTTTGTATAACATGGCATGTCTGAGATGGCAGGCTATTTAAGGTGGATTTATACACCTAATGACCAGGCGAGTGTCTTTTGATGTCTTTTGGTCCATGTTACTAGGCTAGATAACTGCTGATAATGTGGGGAAGGGGCAAACTTGGCAAGCAGAACATCCGTAATGACTTATCAGTCTTCGACACCCACGTGGCATGATGTCATGCCACACTAACACTATTGGTTGACAATGATGCTAGTTTACAGGATCTAAACGTATACCAGCCAATCTGCTGATGTGTTTGTTATGTGGATTCTCTTTCTTTAAGCCACATTGCAAGTGGGAAATGCAGATTGGTTTTACAAGTGGATTTTCTTTTTCCCAGGTAAAGTCATCCATGAACCTCCTTCATGGGCCTAACCAGCAGATCCTACCAACAAGAGGGCGAGTGGCTTGCTGATGTGTAAGGTTTTAATTTAGTAGCCCACCCAGTCCTCTCACTAAATGAACTTGTAGACATATGCCTGCATTTTCAACCTCTAATTCAACTTAACAATCCAATACCGGGCTGATTGATTTGCAGTATTTTTTGACTTGTATACAGACCGTCAAATGTAAAGGCAAATGTAAATGCATGTTTCTAATATTGTGTCAGGATGCTATTAACTGGAATTATTCCTATTAAAAGTAAATAAAATTAAACTTTACTGCAGTAGAAGTAATGCTTAACCCCGTGAATGCTTTGGATTCAATATAAACAATGGATATAATGTAATATAATATATTATATATTATGAGGCGAATGCTTGGAGGATAGTGTTACCTTCTAATATATTCTCCTAGTATGATGAACAGTTGCTTGTGAGAGTTCCTCACTAGGCAAGTGCCATGTTTTCTGGTTAGGCACTATTCTGTTGAACTAATTGCCTCCAGGCGTATTTGTTGTTTACTACAAACAGGTTCCTGTCAAGAATATCTTGAAAAGTCCCTACTCAGGGCAGGGAATTCAGAATGTGGGAAAAGGAAGGCATACGTTTCTTTTCTATAGATCACAGTGGAGACGGTGGGAATCAGGCCAGTGGCTGTCTGGGCACACTGGCAGTCAGGGGCTAGACACACACAAAGCTCAGACGGCTACTCATAAGCAGCCAATAAAAGCAGATTCAGAAGGAAGACCCGCTGCATAGCAGTGAGATGCTGTAAGCTTCTCGCTTTCACGGGTCGGCGCTTAGCTTTGACATCCTCCACGTCTGACTAGTTTTCCCCTCCCATGGGTTTCTGTTCTTCCCTGTATCTGGTGTTGCTACTGTAATCGCTGCTGGCTCGCTGTTACCACTTCTTCCATGTGTGACTGTATTTCGTGGTCACTCGGGCGCTCATTAATGGCACTGTTTTGGAGAAGCGAGCAAGTACACAGAAATATATGTCATGAAACCTAGTTCCTAGATAGGACATAAAACCTACCTTTATTCTGCCACATGTCTTGGAGGCTATTATCAAAATAACATCCATCACCTAAGATTTCCTAAACCTGATCAGGAAAAGCATCAAAGTAAGCAAGGTATGTATGATATCGCTACATTTCCACATGTCTTGAGTGTCATAGACTGCACCCATGTGAACCTGATGCCACCACCAGCAACTGACAAACTTTGTGGGAGCAGGAAGCTTGCATAGGCCAACAATGCCCAGGCCATCGCTGACGACAAGCATTACCTCATTAATGTTGTTACTAAAGTCCAAGCAGTGCACATCACTCTTACATCTTCGTGCACTACAATATAAATCAACACTTCGAGAGTGTGATGTATTGACAGTGAGTACTTCTAGCTCACTATCATATATGTGTATCAATCTATTTTCATGGATTGCCAAAAATAATCAATCATGTGGCTAATGGATGACCTACAAAGTTAACATAAAGGTATGTGCTGTGTGTACTCGAGGTGCAGATACATCTGTGCTAATGTGTTTTACTTCATTGATCATGTGAATGCTGGGGATATAGTAACATGTTCATCCTCCAGCTGTGGCTGTTCTTTTCATTGTGAAGTTAGGATCTATCTGCTGATACTCGGTGACCGTCAATTGTCTTAACTGACAACAATGATATTGAAAGGAATGACGAGATTAAAATTGAATTCTTCAGAAACTTTGTGAATGTTCCATTTTTTATAAATGTGATAGGTGTTCAAAAGGAAAATGGATAACAAAATTTTCATCTACTAATCCAGGTGAGCAGGAATATACTTCCAGGCCATGGATGATGACATCCTTTGTAAGAACCAAAAGAAATTTACAACACTGCCTATCGCAGGACAGGCGCCATCATTGAGCATTGTTTAACAACACTGAAACCAAGGTTCAGATGCCTTGATCTTTCTGGTAGTAGACTTTTGTACCACCCTAAATGTTATATGACATGACTGGTGTATGCTCTACTTTACATAATAGTACTGTGAGAAGGTCTCGCCCTCTAGCCGAAGAAATTTATAGCGGGGGGGGACTAGGTGGCGCACTAGCAGAATGGCTGCATTGTAGTGAGGCTCCTGCAGCTCGGTGCATTAATCCGATAAAATATCTTGCCCAGATGGTCCTAATCAATCAATAACTTCAGTGCTGCAATGCTTATCTGCCCGTACCTTTCTACTGTAAGTCTGGTGCCCGATGCATGTTCCTGACTGCAACCACGATGCCGTTGTGAAACCCCTGCTGCCGGTGAACTGAGCGCCTGGAGCTGCTGCTGGGCTAAACTCGCCACACAAGTACCGTGGGGCCCACGTGGGGACTGGGCCTCTCATTGGCGGCGGCTTGCAACCCAGGCATAAAGGATAATTGGGGTGAGTCTTGCCAACAACCTACCCCTGGAGCGCACAGCTGAACCATATCCTGCGTAAGCCTGCTTCAAAAGACACCTTACAGACTTAACCGTCCCGCCGCTGCTCTTGCTGTCCCTGCCTCTCCCACCGCACCGCCACCATCACCCAGGGCAGGCTCACGGCGGCACCGACAAAGCAATTTCAGCCCATTGACCACAACCCTGCTGCTGCTCTGCGCCCTGAACATCGTGAAAGGTGAGGAGAGGGACTGCGGCCTACCAACATAGAAAAGTGATAATCAACACTGCTCCCTGCCATCTTGTGCATGGTCCACAGCACACATACCCCTGCGTGGGAAAGCACCACGCTGGGCAGAAACTGGCCTTTGCTATAGTCCGCGGGGATAGGAATTAGAGAGTGGTGACGATGAGGGCCGCGGTTTAGCCCACCCCATCGCGCTTTTGAAAACACTGGCCCACACCTCTGGCTATCACACAAAGCGACAGACGAGCCCGTGTGTCAAATAACCACTGACTGGCGAGACCCCACAGCCATCCTACAGCAAACATCGGGAAGGCAGATCCGAAACAGCCGCGACTGGTGTTCGATGCCAGGAAGGGCAGCCCACGCAGCAAGAAGATTCCAATGCAGACAATGATGCACCTACACCAGGATCGACTCCTACACCCAATGACGACATGAAAGCCATACTCCTGGAAGTGCGCCAGGGCCTCACATCGATAGCTAAGAAAATGGAGGCGATGACTACCCGAATGGACGCCATTGTGCATAAACTGGAGGGCCATAAAGAACGCATCAAAGAGGCAGAGAGGCGCATCTCTGACACCGAGGACGCCACTACCCATCTCCAGGCAAACGTGGCACACATGGACAAATTGCTGAAGGTCATTGCTGCGAAAAATGAAGATTTGGAAGCGTGCAGTAGAAGGAATAACAGACGGTTTCTTGGCATTCCCGAGAGCACCAGCACTGGGAAGATGGAAGAATATATTAAGCGGGCCCTGTGCGACATAATTGGCGCTGCATCTTTCTCGTCCTAATTCATTGTTGAACGGGTACACAGAGCACTTGGTGCTAGACCCCTCCGGGAAGCACGCCTCGCCCCATCATCGCCCGGCTGCTAAATTACAGAGACCGGTATACTGTTCTAAAGGCAGCCCGAGAAAAGCGCCAACTAACCTTTGACGGTAATCACTTCACCATATACCCAGACTTTACAGCAACTGTGCAGGAAGAGCAACGTAAATTCATGCCCGCCAAAAAGAAACTGAGAGAGGCCCAAATCGATTACGCACTCCTCTCTCCGGTGCGCCAGCGAGTCACTCACCAAGGAAAACAGACATTCTTCACCAAGCCACACCAAGTGGACGATTACTTGAAACGACTCAAGCATCACAACCACCCCTCCACCACGCCAAATTCATAACCCAGATCCAGATCACCGGCCACAGAGTAGTGGTTGCCGGGGGCATGGTGGGGTCACACCCAGAAGTACCGGAGAAATCGTAATGCAGCGACGGCAGTTGACAGTGGAAACCACATGCTTAGGACACGGCCAATTGATGACGAGCTCTGGCTCAGGGACGAGGCCGGCCGCCCAGCGGCGAACACCAGATAAGTGACAATATGAGGGACCATGGGACACTAAGTTCCCCGGGCACCCTTACCCTCTCAGAGCTCAGCCATTCCAACGTTCTGTCTCTCTGAGGGCGAGGAGTATACATGCATGACCCTAGGAGTTTCCCCCTGAGGGTGCTCCCACTTTGTTCTAAGCTGCAGACTTACATGCATCTTTTTCTTGAAGTTTTGGGGATGGGGAGGAGGAAGGGGTACACCATACTGGCATGTTTGGGATGCTTCAGTGAGGGTGGTAGGGCATAGGGTTGTTTTCTAAGTTTACCTGCAACACCCAGACCACATGTGATGAAAAGTTGTATTGTTGCAGTTTTGATCTTCCTCACAGGTACAGAGTAGCTACCCAATGCTCATCATAACTCACCGATACACATGGCTAACCTAGCGTCTTTCCCGACTGTACAGATCCTCACCTGGAATGTAAGGGGTTTGGGGGACCCGAAAAAATGCCATCAAGTACTAGCATATTTAGCTAGGCATCAGGTCCATATAGCAATGCTACAGGACACCCACATCAATCCCAGGCACAACAACACATTTGCCAGTAAATGGGCAGAACACAGAATTTTCTCTTCGTACTCCTCATACTCCAGGGGGATGGCCATACTAATTAGAAAAAACAATTCCCTTTGCTCTGGCCAGATCAACACAAGACCAGAACAGTCGATAATGCCTAACATGGGGCAGGCTGGGCAAAGATTCTGTAGCCCTAGCCTGCTGTTATGTCCCCAATGTAGATTCTCACAAATTGTTTTTGCGTGCTCCGGGGTAAGATCATGGAGACAGGATCTACCCACCTTATATGGGGAGGAGATTTCAATGTCGCCCTAGACCCTGCTGTAGATAGCTCTAACCCACCCGCACCACTACACTGGCTCACAAAAAGCACTTCGTGGCATAACAGCGTCTAATGGCCTACTGGACACCTGGCGCCATTTCAATCCACATGTAACCGAAGGCGCACATTACGCGACCCAATTTGCATCTTTGGCCCGCCTAGATGACTTCCTACTTACCCGAGGGCTTGGCCCCTTGCTCTCTAGTGTCACGCACTTGGCTAGAACATATTCGGACCACGCTCCTGTAAAACTAGCTCTTACGCCCCCAAGATACGACGCCCCACAAAGGACCTGGATGCTCCAGCCCTTAGCACTGCTTGATGCAGTGTTCCATGATGAACTGGGTCAAGAAATACAAGAGTTCTTACAGAGAAATAAAGGCTCCGTAGATAGCGTGGAGACTGTTTGGGAGGCCTTCAAGGTCACGATTAGGGGTTTCTGCATTTCCAAAAGCTCGGGTGTAATGCGGGATATACAGGGTTCTCTGAAAAATTAGAAACTGAGAGCAAGCAACTCGAGATGCGGCTTGCTGCCGGCACTGATCGGCAGGTCCAACGAGAGCTCTGAGATAAACTAACTGAGTACACCGACACCGCTGATAGGGAAGTGAAATTTAGAGGCAAACACTGGTTGCCAGATGGTATGGAGAGGGGGGACGTCCCGGGAAGGCGCTGGCTGAAATGATACGAAGACCCCGCTTTTCAAACCATGTATTAGAAATGATAGGTCCTGGGGACGTCATATATAGGGACACTGCTGACATACTCTGCAGTCTTCTCCACACACTACTCCTCACTGTACACATCACTGTACACATTTTACAAAACATACATAGACTACTTAGCTCCCATCCTTCAAGAGGTGTATGAAGATGTCCTAGACAATGGCATACTTCCCCCATCCATGAGGACGGTCCACATCACCTCCCTGCTAAAACCTGGGAAATCCACTCTCCATTGTGACTCTTACAGGGCGCTCTCTCTTATCAACTGCGACACCCAAATTCTTGCCAAAGTCATAGCCAAAAGACTGAATTTACTCATGGACAAGCTGGCCCTCCCTGACCAGGTGGGCTTCATTCCCGGCAGAGCGACCACACATAATCCCTGCACGTTCTCTGCGATTCTCCATAATGTGGACCCTGATTTGCCACTCGCTGCGGTATTCCTGGACCCCACTAAGGCGTTCGATTCTGTTGAATGGGATTACTTAATAGGGGTCCTGCAGCGCATGGGTTTCCCCCCACTGTTTCTCTCCTGGATCAGGTTGCTCTACCATCGTCCTGTCGCTAAAGTCCGCATAAATGGACATTTATCGCCGGCCTTTCATATCTCCAGGGGCACTTGGCAGGGGTGCCCACTCTCCCCCCTGCTCTTTCCCCTGGCGGTAGAACCCTTGGCAGCTAAATTGCGCCAACACCATCAAGACATAGCTCTACGCTGCAATCTGCGTCAAATCATACTATCTCTTTATGCAGATGATATCACCCTATATGTTCACGACCCGCAAACTAACCTTAATCCACTTCTCCGTGAATTCATCGTTTTTGGGAAATTATCAGAGATTTACATAAACTGGGGAAAGTCGCAAATCTTCCCCCTCACCTCTGCGGCCGCGCCATTCCCCCTAGATTTCCCGCTGGAGTGGTGTCACTCAGACATGCGCTACCTAGGGATCCGTATCACCAGAGATAGGGAAGAGCTCATGCGCTTAAACTATGGTAGAGCCTTGGATCATATCACAGACAACGTCACTCGATGTATTTCTCTGCCCCTCTCGTTGGCGGTTGTGCTTCCCTGATGAAGATGGTGGTTCTCCCACAGTTGCTATATTTGTTTCTCAATATTCCTTATAATCCCGGCCGACATTTTTTCACGGCCTTACAAACAGAAATGATCAGACTTGTATAGGGGGGTCAAACAGCCTCAATTACAATGGAGCATACTCACCAGGCCCTATGCACAGGGAGGCTTCGATGTCCCGAATTTCGAGCTGTATTACACGTGCCCAAGCTCACTACGCCTTTTATTGGTTCCTCCCTCCCTGCTATATGCCACAGGTCGCGGCGGAGCACTGGTTGGACCGACCCTGTACTCCTAGAAGGCTTACTATGTGATCCTCCATCACTACGAGATAAGACACCAACCACAGTCACCTGCACGGTCAATGCCTGGCATCGCATATTGAGCCTATCACAATGCCATATGCTCTACTCCCCACTACTCCCACTAACATATCATCCCTGCATGCAACTCCTATATGAAAAGGGATTCCACAAGTTCCTAGAATGGACTAAAATCACCACATTGGGTGACCTTTACCACAATGGACAGTTTCGGACACTAAACCACATATTCCAGGAGACCCAGCCATCCCCTCTCGACGTCTTCCTTTACGTGCGATTGCAACAGGGCCTCTGTTCGTGTCACCCCAGGGTATCCTCACGAGCCCCCTAGCCTGGCCCCTCTGCAATTGGTGCTGCGGGCCCTCCCCCCAAGGCATATGGTCTCCACACTCTACCACACCATACATACGAAACAAAAGACGCCACCATGCCCCTCCAGAGCGCACTGGGACTTGGAGCTCGGCTATGAGCTCACAGATGACCAATAGACGTACTGTTGTTTGCAAACGGAGCAAATCTCTGCAAACAATAAATTGCGAAAGATTTCTGCATCGCTTGTATTATACCCCAGTAAAAATGCACAAATATAAGTTAACAGACAATGATCGCTGTGTACGCTGCAACGCCCCAAAGGCCGATTTTCTTCACTTAGCCTGGGAATGCCCCGAAGTGTATACATACTGGGAGCAAGTGTTCAATGCCTTGGACCAGATGATGATGCTGTCCCTAGAACGTACTCCCCTGGTAGCCTTGCTTGGCTACACGAAACCTATTGCTAAACCGTATCGCAAATACCTCGCCATTGCCTTACTAATGGCCAAGCGCCGTGTCGCATGTCGATGGGGCAAAGGGCGAGCACCAAATTTCAAGGACTGGCTCACCGATCTGCTATATTGCCAGGAGCAACTAACTAATTATGCAGACTTACTTCCCAGGGCATCACGTCCCAGGGATATATGGGATCCCCTAAAAACTTACCTCCTCATGCATCCACCACACACGGCTGAGGCCAATCCATTGGCATAATCATCGCAGTCATGCACCCCCCTAATACCTTAAGTGATGCACCTACCTTATGCATTAGACCCCTGCCTTATCCTCATCCCTAATCATGCCTTGACACTGGTAGTGGGAGATGAGCACTAGCACCGAATTGTTGCTGTTTGAGACTGAAATGCGGCAAGTACTTATACCAAATGTGCAGATGCAAATGATGTACGGCTTACCTAGCATTGTAAATGACGCTGTAATGCAAGGTTGCACTGAAGGAAAGACAGTACCAACAGTATGGGCTTAGACGCTAATTCTCCACACCGAGAGACATTCCTGTGAGGAAACATTATCGTTAAATGTTTGTTAACCACATGTCTGTCTGCACATATCTGATATTGTGATTGTACGAGTTTATTGTGGCACAAAACTAATAAACACAGTTAAAAAAAAAATTATAGCCAGGACCACTGGAATTATGCGGCAGGTGAGGACCAAATTACGCGGCTGGGTTGGGTAAATTATGCAGCAAGAAAAGGCAAATCATGCGGCATCATTTGGCATATTTTGTAATAGATTTACTTCATTATTTCGTCATTTTATTTTTAAACTTAGTAACACTGTCTGGGATTTGTTGCACCTCATTAACCAGTTTAATTCCCAAATATAGTGATAAGCAACTGAAAGGTGAGCAGTCAAGCTTTGCAAAGGCCCTTCCATTACACGGCAACACGAGTCACTACATTTTTAGTAACGTTTGGACCATTTCAGCTAGAGACATTTAGGGACATATTATCAAGCCAGGCGATGTCCTTCACATCTAACATGGGCTTCAATTGGAATTCCATAGAGCATATTATCAAGCCCATTATCGCTGTTTTAGCGGCAGTTTTCTGCCGCCAAAGCGGCGATAATTTTATCGCCTGGCTTGATAATATGCCTCTTAATTTTTTGTTAAAATCTGCAGTTTATGCGGCAGATGATGGATTATGGGGCCAATGTGTGAAATCTATAACTATACGAAAATCGCCATGGATGCACAATCGCATAATTCAAGTAGCCCTGCCTATAGCTATATCAATACTGCAGACAAGCATAATGATCTGGGAACAATCACAGAAATAGAGTGTGAAAAAGGTCAGAGCAGAAGACAGGATCTTGTCGAAAAGATTTTCAAATGAAAATCAGCTTGTCAAAAACGTAGAATAACATTAGATATACACTGTGAAATTAGCACATATCTAAATAAATCAGTTACATATATATTGAGTAACAAATATAAGTTTTTGTCATACGCCTTATGCACTCATATTGCTAAATGCAAATATACATGCTAGACATTATTCATATGGAGAAATATCTCCTGCATGGCTTTGGAGAACACTCCCCCCTGCCTTGCAATCAATCACGGTAGTAAACTGTGCTTTTTACCTTCAGCAAATGTGACAATCGCGTGTACAATGGAGGCAATCTCGTCACATGGATTGATACCCTGGAGCTGGATTTTATGGTCCAGTGGGTCCCTCTATGGACTCCCTCTGAAGGTTTTGAGGTATAGTCCTCACAGGACATGCTAGGTCTACAGGGTCAGACTGAAGTGTGTCCAGGAGAGGAGGAAGTAAATGCAGAACACTGTATGTGTAGTATTGTCTTGCGTGAACTATAGTTTGAAAATTGTCATTTTGAAAATAAGTAAGACTGGCTGCACTTTCTATTATTCATTTGTGTTACTGGGTTCTTTAAATCGAATTCCTCAACTTTACACTACATCCCCGAGTAAGCCTTGCAATACTTGCCTTTGCCTCCAGAGGGTGAAATTCTAAAGGGGTGTAGTTGGTGCTCATTTCTGGGTGCAATAGTGCGATAACCCCCCAGGACGTTATTGATAAATGCCTCTGAACATGAATGAATGAATACACACTTGTATAGCGCATGGCTACCCAAGGCATCCCAGCGCTTTCTGTGACAACTTGTCATTCACCACTGCTTATGGAAAGAGAAAGGTCTTCACCTGCTTCCTGAACCTGAGATAGTCATGTTCAAGACGAACATTGCAACAAGTTAATGTTAACTCCTCTTTAACCCATGGAAAATGGCAATGCTCATGATGGGGCGGGTAGTGCAAAATGTTGTATACCTCCTCTATTCTGCATGAAAATACTAATTAAATAATCTATTAACTATAATATTATTGAACGAGTTTGCATGTTTATTAACCAACATTATTAATATTAAATTTACACGTGGGATTTGCATTTGCATGGCTAAAATAACCTTTATGACTAAAATCTGTACGCATATTAACAGTAGTATATGTGGTAATTAGAATACTGCATGATATATGTTGCTTTTGTATGTTGCCCAAGAGGAGGACCGAAAAGGTGAATATAATGGCTTTAAATGTTGCTATATGCTAGATAAATACAAGCACATAAAGGGATTAGTAAGGGATTAACATTAGATTTATTGTTTCTATGTATTAAAAAACTCTTTTGTGTTTGTTACGCTTAAGTTACCATTTGGGCCTAAAACCAAGATGGCCGCTGACACCACACGACGAAGTGGCCACTGTTCCATGAGGCGCGGAGCGAGCTGCGCAGGCGCAAAGAAATCACCTAAACCTCATAGCGACCTCTGTATCGAATGTCCCCGGTCAAGGATGTAGCACGGGACGTCAGCCAAACCCAGAGAGCAATTAACCTTACAATAAACCGGAACAAGCCGACTTTTGGACTAACTCATGACCTCACCCCTCGAACTGAACTGAAAACTTAAAACTGACATCGGACGAACTCAACTAGCCAATCACGACTGTCCTAAATTATTAAATTGTATAATCTTTACTTCTTTGTATTATAAAAAGGGGTAGTAGAATAGAGAGGGAACCACGTTGTCGCATCGCCTCTTGCTTCCTATTTTGCGCTACGTTGCGTTTCCTGAATCCTTGAAGGTCCGGATGCTGCCCGATCATCTGATGACTGCGAATTTTTCCTAAATCTACGGGCAATGATAGATGCTTGCACGTCTCTGGTCCTTTGCCGATCTTTGGGACTGTAGCGTGCTGAGCAAAGAACTTTGAGCTTTGGCTTGCTTTCGGACGATTTATGACAAAATTATGCAGAGCCAATGAATTAGAGGACTCCAAATAGCCAGATTAGGTAAATATGATGTTCTGCGATTTACTAAAAATTTGATATAAAACTTTCTAAAACATTAATGAGACAAATGCGAATTTAAATCATTATGAAATTTTAGATAAACAATTATTGATTAACGAAAATTCATGAGTTGTGAGTTTCATTTAAGAGATAGATTCTGAAGTCTTAAAATGTGTTTTAGCTGGTTCTAAATCACCATCAACCAATCCAACTAATTTGGTCCATTGACCGAAGTGGGAGAAGCGCCTTGATGTTTTAGGATTAAGGATCTGTAGGCGAAAGGGCGTTAATGTATATTTTGTAAATGACTTTTCCTTCCCTATAGGTTATAAGGTGTTTCCCCCCACATGTCCGGCGCTTGAATCACTCATCCCTCCTGTGTGTGCAGACCGATGTGGAAGTAACGTGTGAGTGTTGGTGTTATGGGCCCCACCAATGACTGCATGTGTGAATGAGTTAGTGTGACGTCGGGTCTGTGACGCAGGGAGGATATCGGTACAGGTTGTTTCCCCGTTGCTAGGGTTTTTGCGCTGGATCACTCACTGTACTACATCTTTCATATCATCAATTCTTATTACAATGTTGAACAGAGATGTGCCACATATATCAACTGAAATAAAATATTGATGTTGGGTGTTCATCTTGTACCGGGAAATAAGTCAGAAGAAATCCTCTTTATCGTCTGGTCTGTTCAAATGTCACTCAAATTAAGCTCCTTGCCGCATCCGTACACTGTGTAGGACACTGGGTAAACCCACTTCAGCCATTGGATAGCTTTTCTTTGAGTGACTAAATACTGCTTGCACAAATGTGCACATCTGCCTTAAAATGAGCAAAAACGTTCACCCAATGTTAAACACATGGGCGTAAAACACATGGGGGTATTTGTATTTACCAGTGACTTCTAATACCTAGTATAGTAGGGTTGTCGTCATCACTTCAATAGAAATCATGAAATGTATTGAAATCTACAATATTTCCTTGATTGGTGACTCCTTCAGATCATTTATTTATTTATTTACCAATTCTGTTACCCAACTATTTCCATGTTTTCTTGGTCGACACATAATTATGTATATGTAAGTTCAAAGAAAATGTTTTGACATTCTTTCTCTGTGAACTCCTTGCCCATTGAACTATTTTATGCCCCTTAAATTGATTTCATAAGGCAGTTTATTATTCTCCAGAGCAGTTTTTCCTTTCTTTCTCTCTATTCCATACTTGAACTATATAGATCAGTTCATATGAGAGAATTATTTGGCCTGTCAGTTCCTTTATCAGCTTCCCTATTGGCCTACACGTCACATCGGCCATATAACAGTTCCAAGCAAAATGGAGGATGGATTCATCCACTGCAAAGTCCTTCCTTCGACATCCGGGAGACTGGCTAGAATTCTTGCATTGTGACATTGCTTGACAAGCAGTCATCTTTGTCACCAACAGCAGCACCTGGTCCTTTTGGCAGTTTGTCAAGTCCATGCTGCTGGTCTGTTTCCATACCTTTTTGAATTGTTGTTTTGAAAAGCAGCCTGCTGTCAATCTATTCTCGCTCTCCTTTTAGGCATGGTCTGTGTAGGAAAGTTGACTAAAGGAAGGCAAAGTAGTGCTGTCCATTATTTTGTGGTACTTTGTATCATGGAGGCATACCCCCGGGTAGCGCATGGCGCTTACTATGCAAACCCATGGGGTTTGACACAAATTCCTGTCTACTAACATCCTTAGACAGGGATTGGAGCCAGAAAACTATGCCTCCTCGAGCAGGGTAGCCAGTTGCCAAAATTCAAAAGGGTGAGCTAAATGGCACACCATTGACCTCTCGGATATCCCCAAAGTGATATCACAGGACATGATATCATCAGCAATTATATAGCACTGAGGAAGCCACTGGACTTGTGGTAAAACAGTCTTAAGGCAATACACCTAAATTCCTTCATCACCATTGTGCAAAACCCAGTGCTTAATTTGAGCCGGTGGTTTCTGGTGCTCAACACTTGCACTTAATTGATTTCCAGTGCTCGGCAGCAGCACTTAATTGTCAACACCACATTTATGACAGTCTGGCACATGGTGGCACTGCTCATCCAATTTAGAGAGGAACTATACAGCGGTTGTTTATGATTACAATATACACAAAAATTACCTAGCTCCCAAGCCATTCCTTTAGGTTTGGGGACCTGGAATAATTTTAACTGTCACACTTGAAGGTGAGAGAGATGGTTAGTGGTGGTTTTGGTACCGTCACTGGCAACGATACCAGGGTCAATGGGTGGTGCGAGCTGCAGTGGCCTCCTGGTCAGGGCCCGGCACTTATTATTTTACAAATTAAGCACTAGCAAAAACATGATCCAGTGAAACTCTAAGCTGCTGTCATTAACTATTTCTGTTATACAGATCCACAACTTATATCTAGCTAGCATGTCACGCTTCAAATTTCTCACAGTTGGACATATACTCACAAACAATGGAGTAGGGCAGGCATCTGAAATGCTGGACAGTCCTGAAAAAATTGAAATAGTTTTCCACTGTCCCTTTTGACCCAGAAGATGAGCCTAGTAATATTTGTTTTTTCAAATTTGATAGAAAACTTTAGTTTGAAGCATGGAATTATAACAGGCATAAATAACTACCCCATGCAAAAAGCAAAAGCTAATAACATATGTTCTTGAAATAGTAGTCACCGATTTGTAAAATGATTGAGGGTCCAAAGCTGCCTACTGGCATCCCCTCTAAATTGTTTGAAAGCCCTATGATTCAGTGTAAACAATCTGAATCATTTGAAGGAAGAATGATTTTAACTGTTGACTGTCCCCTGGAGTGCACAAGAGCGCCTGCATGCATGCATGTTCCTTAGTATCTGGCTGCAGTAAAATAAGATTCCCAATAGCATGGTGGTGTACTCATCTGCATCAAATGTGATTCTTATTTCCTCGTGGCCTGTCAGAGACAGTCTAACATCTTTCAGAGCAGCCTCATATGTGAGTCCATGGCCTACAGGCCTTTTAAACCCATCATCAATCTGCACTCAGTCTTATTCTTTCCCAGGTCCACCTTCCTGTCAAAAGCACCATCATGCATTGCGGCTGACTCTGATGCAATCCTTCTGCCTTTCAGAGGCCGCACCTGACTTGCCACTGACTGTGCCCTAGACATAACTACCTAGGAGAAGCACTCGTGGCATGTCAGTGACCCTGCCCCAGCATCACTGGCCTTCCAGGTGCACAGGGCTGCCTGGCAAACGTTTGATTTTCTTACTGGCATGGAACATTGGATTGTTTATTAATTGATTACCATGCGTTAGTAAATTAAAACCATGGCATGATTAAAACAACAATCTTAATAAGAGAAACAATGTTCTTCTCAAAAGACAACATAATTTACAGCACCCACATATACGATACTGGATAAAAAAATACCATATTAAGTCTCAATTACACAATAAAATTCATTAAATGTCATCGCCAAAGTTAAAATGGGTAAGATGCTAGACAAACTAAAAACCTATTATGTAGGAATCCAAGCGTGTTTTGTAGTTCATGTAGATGTCTTTAAGGCTTGTAATTAATCCTTGCAAAAGGCAAAGGTGCATGAGGTGCTGTGCAAATGTGCAATTTTATGAACAGGTACATCAGATCGTTTTTTTAAATCTGTGCTTCTAATGCATTAAAAAAGGTGCTTTCATCACTGCGTAGTCTTAAAATATTAATAGTTTTGCAGGATCATTTTTGGAGCTTACTAAAAGAACTAAATTCGGCATATCTAGAACATATAATTATTAACGTATTTTCAACTCGATCCACCCCCTGGCTGTCGAGCAGCTGTAACACAGTGTGGAAATTTAGCTCGCAAACTGAACATTATCTGCGCCATCTTGCCCCTCCCCAGCACCACGCACAGCGAACGCACGGCTGCCCTTTTAGGCACCCCACTCATTGTCAATCGCCAGCGCGGTCCCTTTGGCGCTGCAAGCATCCCCCGCGCGCTGGCCACCCCCGCTCTCTCATACAGGCCATAAACCCTCTCCTTCTGCGCGACCCTGCTACGGAACCACTTCCGACCGACAACCCATACATGGTCATGCCTCTCCTTTGATAACCCCCTTCCTCTGCGCCCCATTGTCTGAACTGGTCCCAGGCCATCACCTAGCCCTGCGGATGCAGTTTATTGCCCCTACTGTAAGGGAAACACCCCACATCAAAGGGATTACAGTAGATCAAAGCCCCTACCCCCTGAGACCCGGCCGGTTGCACACACCCCCGAGAATTAGCGGAATTCCCTGCTGCGCGATAGCCATCTCCCACTGCGGGTAGGGTGGGAACCTCTACTGTAACCATGTGTGGGATCAGATCTGAGCCGGGGGCTTCAGGGGATGTTCTTTCAGGCATCAAGGGAATCTCAAGAATATACTATGTATAATAAAGCAATAAACCAGTGTATAAGAGACCAGGTCTCAGAGATGCAGTTAGAGCACCTCGTGACGATACCTTGCTGTCAGATCTGATGTGTTCTGCTCCGACGGAATAAAACTTTGTTTCCTGCCTTCCAGTCTCCGGCGCCTGCCTCTTTTATTGGTAAATTATCGAGTGGTATGAGAGGCGATTACCGCCGGGCAAATACTTGAAAGGTTATCGACTGAAACTGCCGCTACCATTTAACAACAGACTAATCCCATTGCAAAGTGATGCAAAATAATAACAAGCATTTGCAATGCAATCGGTCTCGCCTTTGGGACCTTATATGTATTTAGCTATGCAGCACATTAGCCTTGCTTTCAGGCAGCACGGCCTCTCATCTAATAAGAAGAGTTGCTTAAATGGCGCAACTTCCACCAGGAAATGTGAGGTGGCAGCTCGTTCACCTTTACCGCTCTCTTCAAGGTGCAGGCCCCCGAGGATCCCTTAGATAGCATGCTTTTTCAGCTCGAGCTGCCTGCAGAGGAAGTGCTCTGAGGAGCCTCAAGCGCACTCAAGTTTGAAGGGTCGTGGGGAGAGATGGCATTGCTTAATTCTGAAGCATTAATAGGAGGCCTTTTATACAGGTAAAGTGCACACTCAAGAACCAACAAGAATCAACTCTCTACCATGTGTGGTTTTCATGCCCAGCACCACACTGGAGTTGCGCCACTGTTCAGCATGGGTGCAGTTTCACCATAGAACATTAGCGATTGCAAAATAACTGTTCCTGTGTATGCAGAAATAGGCACGACATGCTATGATTTTGACATCTGAGTTGAGGTAAACTGATTCCAAGCTTTTTTATGCAGGAACCACACCATTTACCATAATGTGTTGATAGTCCAATAAACATGAAGTATGCCGGCATGACAATTCCAATGTCAGATGAATTGTGTGAAAAGTGATTAGAAGCACATGAACATATGAGAAATATTTCATGCATAATATTCTTAGATTAAGCATTTTACAATAACTATTGTAGGAGACAGTGCACGTCTGAGGGTTTGTACAGGTGAGTAAGAAGCTTACTGCGTCATTATGAGGACCGCACCTTATTATTTTATACCAATGCCACAGTAAACACCTCTCCTCTCTATAGTAGGAAGGAGAGGCCTTCCAGGGATCCTGTTCCTGCCGTATAAATTAAGGAAGCCATATTGGGCCCACAGTGCACTTTAGGGCAGGGCCACTGGGAGTCCTTCCTTTGTTACCTTTTTCTATGGTGAATCCCTCCCTAACACCAACCCTTAAACAACATGTCACTGATCAGTGCACGTTATATTTCTTGCTCTTGAGTTTTTGCACTAACGCTTCCAATGGCTTTAAAGGCATTTGTGCAGCAAAGAACTCCATTAGGAGCAGAAAAGGCAATACTGCCCTAGGGTCACAGGATCAACGCAATGGATCCAGCCTCATAATTTACCTTCAATGTAAACGTGTGTGGTCTTGTCTACTGCTGGTGAAATGTTAATGTACACATCCAGCACTCTGCTCCAATGTCGCTGAGAACTGGTCCACAGGAAAGTGGGTGCGTGATTCGCAAAGCTGGCAAGGGACACAATGCCTGCAGCAGAACACGATAACGCAGACACATTTACTCAAAAATCAGGAGGCAGAAGAAACAAGCATTTGCAATGCAATAGGTCTCGCATTTACGCGAGTTTGAGCTATTAACATTGCAAATAAAAATGCCTTTTTTTTGTTTTTGTTTTAAAAACAAATAAAAGGCATTGTTATTTACAATGCCAATAGCTGAAACTCTCGTAACTGCGAGACCTATTGCATTGCAAATGCTTGTCCTGGACTTGATGTAGCTTTCGCCCGACTCTGCCATGGACCGGATCAGGAAAAGTGTTGTTGCAATGCCCAGCAGGTTGATGCCCTAGACTGGGACTTTAAAGAAAGCAGAGGTACATCTTCTGGTTTCAGCAGAACATCGAAGCAGTGGCACATCAGGAACGACGAGGGTCATGTGAAAGTGACATCAAGTCCCAAAAGTATGTTCGGACAAACAGCAGGCCTGCCCTTTAACTACTGCAGAAGAAATGTAGGTGTTACATGCAAAGCAAATGAAAACGGCAGGCTCCCACAAAACGGAACTCATAAGTTAAAACAAAAGCAAAATATGCCTTAAGACTCTTCAAGCATTTTAAAAAAAAACAGTACTAAAGCTTTGTATTATTTTTATAGGATTAGTAACGCATTTAAAGCAGTTTTTCACCACTCAGATTTGCACATTCTGGTCATTTTGTGTGATGCACCTCGAGCATTGCTTCAACCCTACAAATGCTTCTACTGCATACGCTAAAATAATTACTTATGAGTGACATTATTTTTCTTCAAAATGTGTTCGTGTTTTTGGTTTCTTGGAAGATCATTGTTACCAGGTATATTTCAGTCCCACACTGGTCTGTATTCTAAATTACACTGAAGCTGGACGATTTTTTTTGGTACCTTGTTAATATTAACTCCGTCATCAGTTGCTTGAGAGGTCGATATGTACATTAGGCACCTCTATATATTAAATGAAGTTCTGTTATGATCAGTCCTCAGGGGGGACAGCAGCGAGGCTGAAACCACTTAGTAGAAAGCTGACGTGTGCCCAAATACACAGTTCCAATAAACAGAAGTGGAGACACAAAAGAAAACATAAAAACACAACATACGTGAATCTGCACACCAATGACAAACTGCAGAGAGGGGTGAGACGAAGAGGGCCAGCAACACGGTGACAGTGATGCACGAGGATAAAAGCAGAATTTAGAAGCATGCACAGTAAGTGAAACGAGCTTTGGCAACGCGGCCGCAAAAGTGAAAGTGATCGCGATCGCGATCACGGGAGGAAAGACACAGCGAAAGTGAAAGTGATCGCGATCGCGATTACGGGAGGAAAGACACATGGCGCTGCGCGCGTGCACGTTCACGTGCACTGTAGCTTTAGGCCACGGCAGCACTTTAAAAAGCCTGTATACAAAATGTCTCGGCCAGATCAGCGCAAGCGCTGGATCAGACGAGACCTAAAAAACACAGGCGAGACCTCGTTAGCCGGCTCCCACCCTGGCCTCTTTCACAACACAGGGATACACGAACCTCCAGCTCATGATGTTTTCGCCTTCTGCACAGAATGGACATTCGCAGTGGATATCGTAAAACTTTCTGCACAATGACCATAAAAAGTTAAATATGTAGAACTGCTGTGCTTCGAGTCACAATCGAGGCGTGCCGGGTGACGACTATGGGCCTGAGCCATCGCATCTTATTTGGATACTGTCTTCGAGATGTTTTCTTTAAAGTAAGAGCTGAGACACATTTCCCTGTGCAAGGCTTGAATTCACCATCTTCCCGACCCTTCCTCAGGGTATTCTAGCTTTTCACCCTGAAGAATAGAGTGAAACACTCACTGCCCGCCTCTAGCGTTTATTTATTTTACAATTTATCATGCTTCGGACTCACAGGGATGGCAGGGGCTGAGGGGTGGCATTTCCTGTTTCTCGGCCTCCTTTAGAAACCGAAAGCACCAGCCACAACCAAGGCGTTAAGAGGAGACATGTATTCTCAAAGACTGAACTTTGAACCTTGAACTTCCCTGGCCCAGGATTTTTACAAGAAACTCCTTTCTTGAGCATCAACTATAAACCCTAACAGAAATCCCTTATATTCATAACAAAAACTGGTTATATTATTGTGCTCTCTTCATCACCAGTACCGATAGCAGATGGCACATTTCGCCTCACTGTGCCATGTTCTGCTTCCTATATTCTACGTACAGTTTTATATCGGCGCACACCATCCGAGGTTACTGAAATTCTTTACATGTGCACCAGGTACATTACACAAGAGCACGATCAGTTTTTTGCAGGCACAAAGTGATTACGTGATTTGCCCAGCATCACAGGATGTTTAGGCGACGCCGTGACTCCAACCTAGCTAGTTCCATAGTTGGCAGCTCTGGCTGTTACGCCTCATCCTTTATGTGCCGCGTTTCTGCATAGGATGTCTGAGAAATAGGCCTCTTAAAAAATACAAAAGCAATACATCAGTGCAGCCCTAAACATTGTGTTTTTTACAGACAGAATATACATAGTTAGAAAAGAAAAGCTATTCAACAAAACGCACCCACCGAGTTATTTTTCCCGCATTGCTCATGAGGAGTATAACTTGCCTCACTGTACTCGGCTTGCACTTACTTGCTTGGGGGTCACGGACACCCAGCTGCCCCTCTTTCATCGATTGGCTTTGCTGCTCTCAGACTTGCTTCCTCGTCCTGCTGTCTTTTGCGACTGACCCTCAACTCCCCTCATTACACTGAGCTCAGTTCTACGATTCTGGGGGTATTTCCCGTTGGGGTGAAGGAACGGCTTCCTTGCACTGGGCAGGCCGCTTCTGCCGCCTTGGACAGTAGCACAATGGCACACTCTCCCTACCCCCACATATTTCCTGAACACCTTCTGGCTCGACAGAAGCGTCACATCTGCTCGAGACTCAATTACATTCCTCATAGTGATTCAATTTGAAGCAGAAAGTACACATTTTACTTTTCTGTGCAGTTCTGCTCGAAATGCTGTGTTTCCACCACATTAGGAGCCGTAACTGTGTGAAGCTGTTTTTCAGGTGCTTCAGCAATCGGAGGCGGCAAGCAGAAGTGAAAGTGCAACCTTGTATCTGTAAGCCTCGCAGTCCGGCAGCTGGTGCAATAAACTAGGCCTGGGCGGTAAATTCTGTTCCGCTCGCGGAATTTGCGGAATTTCGGTAATTTCGAGTTCCGCGGATAACGCGAAATTGCCCAAAATTCTGCTTTCCGCGACTTCGCGAAATTTTTTCTTGTTCGCGTTCTCAAAATGCGTGTTCGCGAGATATTTCTCCCCGAACACGCAAAAAGCAACTGTGAACAGGAAAAAAGCATCGCGAACAAGCAATTCCGCGTGTTCGCGGAATTTCTGCATGTTCGCGGAGA
This sequence comes from Triturus cristatus, assembly GCF_964204655.1. Taxonomy (NCBI): domain Eukaryota; kingdom Metazoa; phylum Chordata; class Amphibia; order Caudata; family Salamandridae; genus Triturus; species Triturus cristatus. The sequence continues at coordinate 327,078,629 of NC_140590.1, read as the reverse complement.
TTTTTTACCGTTTCGCAGAGATTTGCGTAACGCGGTTACGCAAATTCCGCCCACCCCTACAATAAACCTTTCCACGAAGACAGGGAGTGCCTGCCTCGATGACTGCTTGCCAGAGACAGGGACGCACTTTAGAGTAAAGCAGCAGGCATTTAACGCGTTTACAACGCATTTACGTTTCCAAAATAAACAATCGTACATGAAAGTAAGAGGCATGTCGGGATATCCAATCCATCCGCCTCCCACCTCACAGAAAGGACTTTATAAGCAAGCATTGAAAATGCAACAGAACTCGCAATTACGCGAGATCTATTACATTAGAATCGGAAGTGCGGGTGGGAAGAAGGCAGGAACAGGAGTAGGGGGGGTGCTGGTGTGGTCTGAGAATTCACTGACTGTGGGAGGGGAGGGGGAAGGCAGGGGAAGAAAAATACTGTTGGAAGTAAAGGGGCTGGTAGCCGTGGAAGGATACAAATGATGAATGGGGAGGGACTAACAAGCCTCAAACCAATAAGAAGGCAGCATTTTAGACAAAAGCCAATGGGCAGAGAGTGGGCGGAGCTTCCACGAAGCTTCCACCCTACAGTATATACTGCAGGCCTCGCAAAGCGATGGCAGTGCTTTCGCACTGCAACGCTAGCGAGACCTAAAAAGAGAACTCTGGCATCGCATCACTTAGACTTCCTAACAATACTTTTTCAGGGTTCTAACAATACTTTTTCAGGGTTCTGGTTAGGTGGTTATGAACAGTGCCTAGCAGCGACCTATTTCACCAACTGCATCTAGAATGTGATAAAACCCACATTGAGTGCTACATTTGTAGGGTTCATGCACAAAATGACAGCCACCCTCCCCCGTCCCCCCCACCCCCCTCCCGCCTATAATGGGCTTTTAGGAAGCGTCTACGTCCAGCCAGAAGAGTCGGGCAGATACATATTATGTGCAGGAGGGTTTCTTCTGCCGAGATACACAGTCTGCAAACTGTGATGTTTGGCTTTTTAGACCATGAAGAGAAGCTGTCCAATGCTGGCAAGGCATCAAAAGTGTGAATAGCAAGCAGTCAGTCGGGTACGATTGTGGGCCAGAGGAGAAGTCGTTGTTTATGATTTGCCAATAGTCCACTCGCTTGGCTACTTAATTTGTATCCTCCAGGAATAATTATTTTTAAGCTTACTTTATTGTATTTTTTTTTAACAACAGTACAGTGAGTATTGTGGCGCATACAAATCTTGCAATAACATCTTTACAAGCAGTAAGCCATAAATCTTTGAACACACAAAGATCAGATGCCAAGAAAAATGTTGAAGTCAGGTTACACTAGTACAAACGTCAACTGGTTTTCAGCCAAAATTAGAGAATAAAAGAAAAAAATTAAGAGGAGGAAAGGAATTGGAGGTGACCTTTTGATGAAGAAAAGAAGGAATATATATATATTTTTTTAAAGCTGTGAACAATTTCAAAAAAGGGATAGGGGTGAGCTAAAGGTCACATCATTATCCTCTCGGATATCACCAAAGTGATATGACAGAACATGATATCATCAGCAATTATATGGCACTGAGGAAGGCACTGGACAGGTGGTAAAAAAGATAGTTGTAAGGAAATACACCTAAGTTCCTTCATCACCATTGTGCAAAAAAACAGTGCTTAATTTGAGCCAGTGGTTTCCGGTGCTCAGAACTGGCACTTAATTGTCAACACCACAATTATGACAGTCTGCCAGATGGCGGCGCTGCTCATCTAATTGGGAAAGGAGCTATATAACGGTTGTTTATGAATGCAATACACATACAAATTCCTTTAGCTTTGGGGGCCTGGAATAATCTTAACTGTCACACTTGCAGGTGAGAGAGATGGTTAGTAGTTGTTTTGGTACCACCATTGGCAACGATGCCAGGGGCAATCGGTGGTGCAAGCTCGCTTGGCTACTTAATTTGTATCCTCCAGGAATAATTTTTTTAAGCCAACTTTATTGTATTTTTTTTAACAACAGTACAGTGAGTATCGCAGTGCATACATCTTTAAAAGCAGTAAGTCATAAATCTTTGTACACACAAAGATCAGATGTCAAGAAAAACGTTGAAGTCATGTCACACTAGGGCAAACGTTACCTGGTTTACACCCGAAATTAGAGAATTAAAGAAAAAATGTAAGAGGGAGGAGGCGGCATTTTGATGAAGAAAAGAAGGAAATTAATTTTTCTAAAAGCTGTGAAAAACTATCAGTATGCAATTACGAAAGCTAGGCTAGCAGGCATTGCTGACAGAATCACCCGCTCCTCACAGGCCTCTAAAGAAACCTACACAATAGTGAATTCCTTCCTGGAACCCAAAGTCACAGGGGTAGCCCCGCCCCCTCCAGAGAACGATGAGAAGAGCTTGCCTGTTATTTCATCAGTGAAGTCAGCCATCTATATGACTCCCTGGGAAATGCCTCTGATCAGGATCCGGATCTAAACACTAATGGTCATAGTACAGTCAGTAACGACCAGCCTACCTTTTCAGCATTTCCTCAGCTAAACATGAATGCTTTTGAGGAATCAGCAACGACAGTTAGATCTGGATCTCCCTTAGATCCCGCCCCCATGGATATTTTGCTGAAAGGAGGTGGTACCATTTTATTAGCCTTGACCAACCCATACAATCTCGTTTTGGAGAAAGGACAAGTCCCGGACAGCTGAAAGCACACTGTTGTTACTCCATTGCTGAAGAAATCCTCCTTGAATCCCGACAAGGCAGAGAAGTATAGGCCTATATCTCTGCTTTCTGGTGCAAGCAAGATGTTAGAGAAGGTGATCGATGGCCATCTGACCAGCTTCCTGGAATCATATAATCTCTTACATCCAATGCAAGCTGGTGCTAGACCAGAGCATGGTATTGAGACGGCTCTCGGAGTAGCTACGGAAGACCATAGGAGAACACTGGATCAAGGTGGGTCAGCTGTGCCCATCCTCTTGGATTTGAGCGCAGCTTTCAAAACCATCTTCCACCCTATTGGGCGAAGTAGGCTGGAGGTGCTAGGAATTACGGACAAAGTCCTAAATTGGCTGACCTCCTTTCTGGAAAATAGAAGCTTACAGGTTAGAGAGTGATCCTGCCTGTCAGAGGTCCATCAGCTGAGATGCAGGGTCCCCCAGAGCTCGTCCTTAAGCTCTACTCTTTTTAATGTATATATACGCTCTCAGTTGACATTATTTGCGCAGAAGATTTCATGATGTTCTCATACGCTGACGATACTCAGATTGTCGTCTCTCTTGCTTCTAACATCTGTCAAACTGAGGCCAATTTAGCAAACTGCATGGAACAGGTAAACACCTGGATGTACAATAGTCGCCTTATGCTGAATGGTGACAAGATAGAGGTTATGTTGGTCGGGAATAATCCCTCCTTTTGGGGTAATGCTTCCAGGCACCCATGCCTGGGTGATTGCCCCTCTCTAAAAGAGGAAGACAAGAGCCTGGGAGAATTCCTTAATATGGACCTTACCATGGAATCACAGGCCAGGAAATTGGCAGGAACATGTTTTGGTCTTTTAAGAGCATATGTTAATATGAGAGTCAGTTTTCACCGAGGATTTTAAGTAGGAGGTTGAGTGTTGGGCCCTCAATGATCTTGACAGAGTTGCAAAGGTAAAATTGGGTGTGCCAGCTTTGGCCTTAATCTTTAACTTGTGATGATTGAAGGCGCCCCTGCTATTGATGGTAACCCCAATACATTTGTAAGTTATTTCATTTGCAAGCAGCCTCCCACGTATGCTCCAAATACCCGATTTTTTAATCCTCTTACCGCTTTTCAGCACTTTGGTTTTCCTGAAGTTGATGTCCAGTCTGTTAGTTTGCAGAAGTAAAAGCATACAGTTTGTTTAATAAACTGTGAAGGCCTATCCTGGTCTCACTCATTAGCAATAAGTCATCGTCAATAAAAGATTAGAAATAAGCTTACCCTGCAGTTTGGATAGATGCCCATTTACCTAATCCAATTTCTTCATAAGATCTTCAACAAACAATTTGAAAAGGAGGGGCGCCAATATGCACCCTTCTTTACGTCAGTGAATGTGTAGATGTTCCTTTACCAGGAGCGGCTCGTGTAAGGGAAAGGAGGTGGGGTAGGGGGTCGGGTGAGGATGAGGGACGAGGAAGAGGAATACAAAAAATAAAAAAGAACTTACCTGAAGCTGCCGCCCTTCAACGTCGCAACGCGCTCTTTTGCTCTTCTCCACTGCAGGCAGGCACAGGCTCCCAGTCTGCACAGCGGCCAATCCTAAAACTGCTCTCATGAATGAGAGCAGCTTCAGGATTGGCTTGAACACCGATGGTTTGCTTACTTCAGTCACCCAGGCCCAGATTTACTAGTTTATCACACAGAGCAGTGCAGCAGCTGCAAATGCTGAGCTGTGCTGTGTGAAAAGGAACAGGAGAGCATCAGACTTACAAAACATGGCGATCTCTTCCCCTCTCCTTAGTGCCGGTGCAGAAATGTGCTTTGTGCGCCCCATACACACCTGTACACAATAGTGAAAGGGTGTCTACATGAGACTAGCATAGGTTTTGTGCTGGTAGGCTATCCTTGTAGTACAAAACACTCTGGTTAGACTAACCTTAAAACTTTCCCCCACTTGCATGTGTGCTGTACAGCGCAGCAAAATCGGAAAAGAAAGTAGAGATTAAAGTATATCTCTGTGATAGTGTCTGTTTGAACTGGGCACTATTTTCTGATGCTAAACCTTGTCTTATTTTCTAAGTAAATAGAGCTTAGCGTCAGAAACCTTGGGTGGTTCTATGGGACAGACCAATGAACCCCTGTGGTACGTCCCTTTGGTGCTAAGTAATGCAAAGCAGCACTATGCTCTGCATTCGTTTTGAGATACATTTCAGTGCTAAACAAGTCTACTGCTGAAAGTAAATGAATAAAAAAATATTTACCATCGATTTGCTTCAATTTGCACTAAAACTTAGTATATATACACCCAGGTTTCAAACTTAGCCACATTCCTGTATTTATCATGTGTATTGCTTACAGCAGTATTGGCGGAATGCCCCATTCATCCTGTACTCACATGGAAAATGGAAATATCCAGGGGCTAGTTACACGGCATTGCGCCACTGGAGCGTGACTTTTTCCGATGCTCCGGGGTGTTGTACCCTGTTCCATATTTAGAAGGCGGCGCTAAGCCACTTTCGAATGGCTTAACGATGCCTTATAAATATGGTGCTCCTCGATGCAGTTTTCTGCATCAAAGGGGCGTGCAATGGGTGTTGCTGTGAGCGTCCCCACGCAACACCCATTGCTTTTTGACGCTGACCCAGATTTCCAAGGGTCTGCAAATCTGAAGCAGCGCCAAAATATTCCGGATCCCCAGGGGAGGTATAAGACTGGTGCCACTTTTATTTCTCCTCCGTTTTCACTCTTTCTATAGGGCAGATTTACGACTTCTGGCGCATCTCTGCTAATCAGCAGAGATGCGCCAGAAGAGTTGCGACGCATCTGCCCACCCATGCGCCACCACTGATGCGCCGCATTTACAATGCGGCGCACCGTGGCACTCGGATGGGCAGATGCGTGACGCATCCCCTGTCGGAAAGGCGGCTCATTGCTGGAGTTGCGTCGCAAGTGCGACGCAGCTCCAGCAAGGCTCGGGGGTGCCCTATCCCTAACATGCTGCGTCAATCCTTACGCCTGCTTCAAGCAGGCGCAGAGTTTTGACGCAGTATGTCCTTAAAAGTGACTGAGTGAAATCTTGTAGATTTCACTCAGCCACTTTTAGGAGGCGTTCCTGCGCCGGAACGCCCCCCCCTGCGCCGGACCGCCTACATGTGGCGCAGGGCTTTACAGCGTGACGCATCTCCATAGATGCGTCACAATGTAAATAGGGCGCAACGTGGCGCAGGGTTTACGCTGCCGCTGCGTCACAAAAGTGACGCTACGGCGGCGTAAAAGTGGCGCAACTGCAACATAGATCTGCCCCCTTGTACTTAGAAAATGACGCAGCTCGGTGCAGAAAAATTGCTTGAGCCACCGCGGTCATTTTCTTGTAAATACGTCCCCTAGTGTGATCAACTTTGATCATCGGTAAGATAGCTCAGAGAGCTGTTCCTTCGACAGCTGAGACCTGTGTGTGATCTGCGTGCCACAGTCTTTAAATCTCGGCAATGTCAACTCAGCCTTACACTCTCCTGTCACAGGAGGGCAGCAGAGACCGGAGCAAGTCAAATGGGTATGGGAGCGGCCACGGATTAAAGGGATAAACAGGTGGAGGATGAGCTGCGCACGTGTGGTAAAGAGGAAGAGAGGAGACCGTAGGAATGCGAGACAAGAAAGGGAGGCGCAGAGGAGCACAAGTATGGTAGAGGGTTGGGATTGGGAACGTCCCATACGCTGCCCCGCCCTCACAAGCAATGGTGTGGCAGCTCGAGGTCTCCCTGTTCAGCATACATGAACTGACATCTATAGAGAGTCATGTCGTGTGTTCTTTGCATGTATTATTGTGCAGGCGTGGCAGGACGTCAGTTTCAAACAGAATTTCACCGGTCCCTATACCAGGTGAAATTCACATGGAGTTCATGCGGAAAACGAAATCTGTTTCTCGCGTGTAGGCAATCTGGATCTGGCAGCACACCCTCCGAGGAGATGCGGATTTGGACGTTTCTTCCTCCTCCTGTACCAAGAGTCAAGCTGTGGTGATGTCCCCTCTCCTCAGGTCACACAAACACTGCATTCACAGATTAGCATTAGGAATGATGAGAGAAGGAGATAAAACAGTCTCTTGGGTGCAATCATGCAAGGTCTGACATCAGTACAGGACGGATATGAGCACGAGCGTAACGAAACTTGAGCCCCTCCCCCACCCCCCTTCAGAGTACATGGAGGAGGCTCCCGTCATTGTTATGCCACTGGATATAAGGCATACAATCAAAACACTGTGAGGCCAAAATCTTCCTGAGTAAGACAAGCATAAGAAAAGGAAAGAAAACCATCAAATCGAATTAGAGAATGCAATAGACAAGAAAGCCATCCACACGTAAGTAAGGGGGTTCTCCAGAGGTCGCTCTATTGTTTTGTATCGTTCACAATAGGTCTTCGACAATAGACAGCTTGGATGTTTGCAGGTGTGACCTAAAAGGAGTTGTTCACCCTTCTGGTAATGAGAGGCGGTCGAGGTGGCTTTAGTTGTTAAACGAGGGCGAGAGTCATTGCAAATTACTATATATTCATGCAGGATTCATTTACACACAGTGAATCGAAATTCGATTTTCCCCATAGTAAGTGGTTGTCCAGAATACCTGACATTATGGAGTTTGCGCATGCAGGCCAACGATGGCCCTTCCAATCTAGGAGATATTTGCAGAAGAGGAAACTTAAGGGGAATCACTGACATACTTTTAGAAAAAGATTAACATATGTGCCCATTTCACTCTTTAAGGCATGATAATCACACACTTTGAGGAAATGCTGTGCAAAAAGAATAAAAATGTATGCAGAAAAAAAGATATTTATAAAGGCCTCAACTTATAATATTTGTGTTAACATAAATTATGCATTCATCCTCTATAGCAAGTCCAGCACTTTTCCAACTCGCAAGCACTAGTGAAAACATCGTTTTTAGGTCTCGGGACCATCCGGTCGGCAGACCGGAAGTCCGGAGATTTAATGTCTTTGAGAAGAGGGGCTTGCACCCGCCCCTCTTCTATCCTGTTCTCCATTGGCTGGCCTCTTAAATGCTGGCCAGCCACTGGAGAAGAGGTCCAGTCACTCCGATAATGCCCCGTCCTTTTCGGATCGGGGGGCGTGTTTTTTGCGAGAAGTCTCAGGGAGGAGACAACAGCAAAACACGCCCCCAAATCCGAAAAGGAGGCTCCCTTTCTCCGAGGCATTTTCTGCTGTGCCTCGGAGAAAGGCGGTGGTGTCCCGGCGTTGCTCCCTCACCTGATCTCCTTGTTCAAGAGGCCTGTGGGTAGGGAGAGAGAGAGGGAAGAAACACTCGGCGCCAAATGCCCAGGGGCGTGTTCTTTTCGAATTGCTGTTTTATGCTCCTTTATTCTGATCCTACTGGGGAGCATATATGGGCCTGTCTCACAACTCTGTGTTTGTATAACTACTCGCAGGATGTGGTGGAAAACCCCTGTGTTTAGCACTATTGAAACCAGTAATGGTCATCCGAGGTAGCCTTACACGCTGTGGGGGAATACCTAAGGGGTCTACGACATGCTTAATGAGTCTAACCAGGGGAGTCCAGCGTAGGTTCAGGAGGGCCGGAAACAAAGACGTCTGACATGCTTCATGAGACTCCGTCTAACCCAGGGGGTCCAGCTTAGGTTCAGGAGGGCCGGAACCAAAGACGTCTATGACATTCTTCATGAGACTCAGTTTAACCTGGGGGGAGGGCGCAAGCGTAGGTCCAGGAGGGCCGGATCGAAGGATATCTATGGCATACTACACGAGACTCCGTGTATCTGGTGGGGAGGGGTGTATATTCGAGACCCTTCAGTAGGAGGCGCTATATATATTTAGTAGCATGTATGTGGCCTCCGATACAGCCGAGACTTTTGTGCAGCGCGCGAATTCCTGAGGCAAAGCAGGCGCTATAGAAATAATTAATAAACGGCTTCTATAATTGGCACTCATTATAACGCAGCTTGCTGGCCTTGGCACGTGCCCTTTAATTGGACTGAGGTTGTCTCATCCCCCGTCCTCCCCCCAGTGGCCTGCGGTAGAAACCAGTTTACCTGTAAGACTGACTGCTCATCATTCAGCGCCGAGGAACGCGCTGCGTGCGCGCGCCTTGGGAAACCCCGAATGAGGAACTTCAAGCAGTTTTCCAAGAACAGACGAGGGGGCGTCGCTCGCATTCAGGACTTTCATCCGCAGCTCATGAGACTCCGTCTAACCCAGGGGGTCCAGCTTAGGTTCAGGAGGGCCGGAACCAAAGACGTCTATGACATTCTTCATGAGACTCAGTTTAACCTGGGGGGAGGGCGCAAGCTAAGGTCCAGGAGGGCCGGATCGAAGGATATCTATGGCATACTACACGAGACTCCGTGTATCTGGTGGGGAGGGGTGTATATTCGAGACCCTTCAGTAGGAGGCGCTATATATATTTAGTAGCATGTATGTGGCCTCCGATACAGCCGAGACTTTTGTGCAGCGCGCGAATTCCTGAGGCAAAGCAGGCGCTATAGAAATAATTAATAAACGGCTTCTATAATTGGCACTCATTATAACGCAGCTTGCTGGCCTTGGCACGTGCCCTTTAATTGGACTGAGGTTGTCTCATCCCCCGTCCTCCCCCCAGTGGCCTGCGGTAGAAACCAGTTTACCTGTAAGACTGACTGCTCATCATTCAGCGCCGAGGAACGCGCGGGTTATGGAATCTCGGGACCCCCACCTCATCCAGCTGGGGGCCCCCATTGTTTTGCATCAAACCACTGCTGGGCTAGTGAGGGGGTCCCTCCCCCCTAAAAACAAGCATTTACAATGCAACGGTATCGGCATTGTTAAAGTTAGAGCTATTGGCATTGCTCATGACAATGCCGTTTCTTTAAATGTTTTAAAAACAAAAACATAAACAAAAATAATGTCATGAGCAATGCCAATAGCTCTAACTTTACCAATGCCGAGACCATTGCATTGTAAATGCTTGTTAGTAGTGCATCTTTGTTGAATTAACTATAGATACATTTCTTTTCAGCATGTTCTAAGATATAAGGTCAAATAGATTATGGGCACTTTTTAAGGGTCTTTCTTATTTATTTCAAAGCAGCAACTGGAATACTACACCTTAACAATAGGAGCCAAATTAGGTTAAGTGAGAATTGGAGGTGCGGATTTACGACATTGTGTGTGAAACAGTTATGGGCGGACTGGTGTCTTCATCAGTGGATGTGCTGCAGTCAAGGCAGAGTTGAATGGGTGTGCGTCACCGGAAGCTGTAAGGAATGCTGTGTTTTAACAGAACAGAAGGAAGGCTCCATGGAGGGAGATACCCCCTCCCCAGGATGCAACACCACACATGCAGGGAAGTGCTAAGGCAGCTCTTGGGCCTTTTCTGGTCAAGCTGTGATGGGTATGGGCCTTATCATGCCTTGCGGGGGCGCCGCAGTGATGGTCTTCCAACCGCCCAATGAGGACCAGGGCGGTCGGGCTGCCCTGGGACCACCGCAACTGCCAGTGAGCTGTGATCCCTGGCAGTGACGTCTTGAGGCTGAAACATGCATGCTGCCGCCCTGCCAAGCATATTACGAGTTTCCTTACCGCCACGCTTTTCATGGCTGTGCGACTGCCATGAAAGGTGTGGCGATGAAGGTCCACCTTGTGCTTCTGCACCATTTGGTGCATGCAGCTCACTGATGTGCTTATTGTTCAATAAGGCGCTGGTGGCTTTACTGGGATTTGACCCTTAACCAATAGATTAAAAAATCAAAGAACAAGAGGACCTTCATTGCTCTCATGTGAAGAACTAACAGATACATTTGATTAGCACAGTCCTTTGTTCTGTATATTGAATGCTATGGTGTATCCAATTCTGTGATAGGAACAGGTTTGGCTCCAGATATGTTGTAGGGTACCAGTGGTGACCAGCTGATATGTGCTTCACTCTGGGATATTAGCCCGTGAAGATTTTTCAAGGCTGAACATGACGAGACTGACTGTCTGTGAAAGAGAAGGTGAAAAAGTGGGCCCAGGCACCTCAATGCCTTAGCACGAAGGTCCCCACCATCACCAACCTATTAGGTGGCAATCTTCAACCTCAAGCCCCTCCTTGCACCGATCGATAAGATCTAGGTGTGAGCTATGAGCTATGACCCATGAAACAAAGATAGGGGGGCTCACTGGGGATTCTTTTTTTAGGGAAGGAGGGTTATTGTGGAGGGTGATGCCTATCATAGTATTTGGTGCTGGGCAGCTGAAGACGAGTTCTCTGCCTTCGTTATGTAATGGAAGAACTATGGAGTGGGGTGGAGAACTACGTAGCAGAGATTGAGTTTTTCGCCCACTGCGGCAGGCGGTAAGTTATAAAAAGTAAGAGGACAGAAGACTATTCTTGAGTCATCCTATGACTTGAGTACATTTGTCCTCCATCCTGATGCTCCCTTAGTTCCAGAAAGGCCCACAAATGTGGATGAGGGAAAAGAGAGGGCCACCAGGCCTCCAAAGAGAATTAAAAGTCCTTGGACTGGGTGGAGGGGTCCTTCAGTAATGTTCTCATGTACACTGGGTACTAAACACCAGGCAGAGCAATGCTGTGCAATCTAAGCTGGCATCACCAGGTGCTGAAGTGCAGTAGGAGTGCACACACCTCAAGCCAGGGCGTACCACAAGTGTGGGAGGGCCTCTGGGGCTGAGCATGCCTAAAAGCACAGGTCGTGCTGGGGATATTCCTCCAGTCCTTCAATGTAACATGGGCTTCCCTGCACAGGAGGGTCTTCGAAACAGCTTCACGAGCAGCAGCATGTTACTAAGTCATTCCACACAGATAGTGTACGGTTTCATCTATGGTTTGCAAGTGGGCCTGGGTCATGTCTCCTCTTCGATTGATCAAGCTCATGTCATCTTCATTCCAAGTTGTCATCAAGTTGTATAACTGAAAGTACACGGTGAATGTAACAGTTGTCTAGATTCCTCCATTTTCTAAAATATGTGTATTATATGCAGTTGTATCATGGTTTGGTACAAAGGAACTTTGTGATGGTAAATCATGTGCTGATTTATGAAGAATGCTCTCGTGACCAGTCATGTGGTGGAATTTTCAGACTGTGGCGCTTTGATTTCCTAAATTGAAATTGGACCTCGACCAATGTCTACTTCTCTCATGTCAGACATGTATGATGAACAGCGCGAACCACTGCTCTCGGTCATTCTGATATTGCAACATACACAATGTGGCATTTGTCAAAGCATGTAGATACCGAGTGCACTGAGATGGACATGTGATGCTGGATACTTCTAAGGGTGGGACCTACTGGCCCCACACGCATGCCCACATTACTGTCTCCCACCCGGGGTGAATGTGGGGGGAGAACACTTGAGTAAGTCAAGGCATGCCAAGAGCAAAGGCAAGTGTCTCGATCTCGCCCCCGGAAAAAGGTTGATGCTTGAGGGGAAAGACCCCCTCTGCTACCACGGAGACCCCCTGTTAAAGTGACATGTGGTAATACCAGCCTTGCATGGGACAGGGGAGCGAGGCAGGTGACAGCGCCGCTCCTTGTCACGAAGACTATTCGAATAATGACAGAATGTATTTATGGACAGGACGTCTTCCTTCCTCACTTTTCATTTTCAGCGGGCAGTCAAGAGGGAAGTGGGGAACAACAAGACAAGGGGTCAAGAAGAAGTGGGACCTTGCCTACGTGGCAAGCACAAGAATGTGGCCCTGCCACTGAGGACGAGGGTGCCTGTAGAGGCATAAGGCAGACACGTTAAAGGACTCTGGGGGGGTGGCCACCGTGAAGACCACATGCAGCAGAAGGCTCATCATGGGGGTACTCCTGGCCAGGAACTAGTGAGGGCAGTGGTGTACCTGGAACAGGCCCCTCTGTTTTCAGGGCCGGAAGTCACAGCCTCCCAAAGTGAAGCAGCCGTCATCAACACCGGGACGGCAGCGGCACCCCCTGCAGCCCCTACCTCGCCAATGACCACTTGCCAAGAATATTTTAGGCAGATGGTGCATTACACCCCTGGCTCCCTTGAGCCCTCTTCTGTCACCCCACCCACTCACTCAGTACGTAATCATGGTTGTTTCCTAGGGGGCCACGAGGTAGTTGGTTGCTGGTCAGTAGGTGCTTTCTAGCGGCCTGCAGAGGTGCTGGTGGTGGTCAGAGTCCAAGAAGAGGCGGAGGCCGACCAGCATTCAGGGGTCTGCTGTCTCCTGTCCTCCTGGACATCAGCAATTTCCGCTTGTGCCAAAATCCATCCATAAGCAAAGAGAGCAGATCATGGACGGAATGCTGAAAATCCATCCATTAACATCCGCTTTATTTGTGGTAACCCAGGGGGGGCGTCTTTCCCTTCTGACCCCTAAAGTACCCCAGTGCTTCTGCTAAGGAGGTGTCAGGCCTTGCCCAGCAGCTCGCAATGCCTGCTCTGCAGGAAGACAGTCAATCAGTCATACTTCCAGGCCCTAGGGAGTGCCAGGACCCTCTGGACTTTAATTTAGATTTAGACATTTCATTGGGACTTTAGGACATTTGTTTGGACATTTTCCTTTATTTTCTTCAATGTCACCCCATTGGAAAATGTTTATAGACTTGTTCCTTAATGTTCTCGACATGCTTTTATGTTGTGCAGCCCCTCCAAGTTTACTCTGTCCGTGAAATCAGGCATTGCTTTGGCTCTTTCTCTCCTCTCCAAGGACAGTTACATCTTTACTACATCTCCAGAACCCCTGTCCCATTTCATATTGTTTTTATTAAAAACAATTCTATAAACATCTACATTTGTAAAACTTACTTCCATGAGTTGGGACTCTGTCTGGAGTGGGTGTCTTTAGATGGGAATGAGTATGTTGGCCTGTGGGCGAGTAGCATATGATACAAACTCTCAAACACAGGGGCATATGTACAAGCCCCTATCGCCACCACAACATCACTTTTATCGACGTTGTGGTGGTGATAGATGCTTAGCCTTATTTAGGAAGGCAGCGCGCTGCTTTGTAAGTAAGGCCCCCCCTTCAAGCTATGGTTAGCGTGAAAGATGTGGGCAGTGGGTGTTGCGGTGGGCGTTCCACAGCAAAACCCATTGAGTTTGACGCTGCCCCCTATGTAAAAGGGCAGCGCACAAAGAAGGCAGCGCCAAAATCAAGACCAGGAAAAAAATGGTCTTAAGTTGGCGAAACGATTAGAAATGCATTATTTCTCCTTGTGCAGCACACATGGAAAAAGCAAAATGCCATGGATTGTTTATGTACAGGAACGTCCCCCTTCCTGAACTTACACCATCTGAAAAAGAAAAAATGCCATTTTGTCACTTTCATGTGTGCTGCATTAAGCAGCACACATGAAAGTGACAAAAAGGCATTTCAGGGTTGTTTATATGTAAGAAGGGACGCCTTCCTACACATAAACAATCCTCCCCTGCACGCAGACACCCTTGCACTATGGTGCAAGGGTGCCTGCGTTGGCGCTACACTGCTCAGTATAGCGCCATTGCAGGGGGAAACGCAAGGCTGCACCATATCCTTGTAAATATGGTGCAGCCTTGCATTTCAGAAGTAGCGGTCTGAGGCGTTAAGCCATGACGGCTAACGCCTCACTCCGCCACTTCTATTGTACATATCCCCTACAATCTCTAACATTAAACACAAACACCAAGCTCCAGCCCGAGGTACCTATGAGAAGACAGAAGGGTGGAAGAAAGAAGCAATGGGTTTTTATTCAAAAATATTAATGCACACGTTTTTCTATACATATTCATTGGTGGGGTGGGTAAATCCCAAAATCTGGTTGTATTTTCCCAAGGTGGGGCAGGGAGTGGTGGATGAAGCCTTCACTTTTTCAAAGCTAGATTTCTACTTTGGATAAGAACAAAAATTGAGCACAAATTCCGAGATGATACACCCTAGGTACCATTGTGCAGCATCAGCAGGTAATCCTGTCAGCATTCTACAATCACTATTTCCAAAGCTGCAGCTGAAAAGAGCTAAAACATGACAGGTAACTAGAAGCACCAGATTTTAGCAAGTAGAAGACATGTTCATAATCACACCTCTTCAAGTCTGTGGGTAAGTGCTCTAAAATATTATAGAAGTTATATGCGACTCTGATGCCTGAGGTCTACATTTTGAGTCACTACAAGAGATGTGACATTTGGGGAATCAGGGCCTATCTCAGTCCTACTAGTTAGGTACACCCTAAGAGGACCCTCTGCGTCTTACAGTCGCCTGTTTATTGGTTGAATGGGTGCAACTGCAAGGTCGTTGCAGAATATCGCATTGTCTACCTAAGCTTTCGTGGAGGCCAAAGGGCTGCCATGCCTGGGTAATACTGTTCTGCGCTTACCTTGGAACAGCATATCAGTCAGTTTTCTGACACATAGGGCAATATTGTAACACACCCTAGGAGTGCAAAGAATGGGACATCTTGGGGTGACTGGTTGTCATGTGAGACAGGATTCCGAACAGGGTTTTCCAGAAATTGTGGCTCATGGGAGACCAAGAAAAACGCCCTCAACACTCTCATCGACGCAAGCACCAAATGCACCAAGGAACTGTTCTGCACTGTCAGGGAATTCTCCTGCCCCCTCTGCCACTGACAGCATGATCTGCCCCTCCCAAGCACTCTGTGACAATCTAGCAGACTACTATCACCTCAAAATCACCAACCTATACTGAGACTTCGAACCCCAACCCACCGGCCTCAACCACCTCAGCACCGTTGCCTGCCCCTCCCACCACCCCAGGGCAACCGGCTAGAATCAGCTCTCTACAGAAGATACCATCTTTATCATGAACTCCATACACTCCGGATATCCCACAACCGGTGCCCGCATCACATTTACAAACAAGGAAGAGAAATCATTGCACATCCTCTCACCGAACTATTAAAAACTTCCATCACAACAGTCACCGTTCCAAATGTCTGGAAGCACGCAGAGGTCAAGCCTCTCCTGAAGAAACCCTCTGCCAACCCCAATAAACTCAAAAACAACCGCCCAATCTTGTTCCTCCCCTTCCCTGCCAAAGTCTTGGAAAAAGCCATCAACCGCCAGCTCCCAGAGTACCTCGAGACCAACAACCTTCTCGACTGTTCCCAAGTCAGCATCCGACCAAACCACAGTACCGAGACAGCCCTGACCGCAGCAACTGATGACATCAGACACCTTCTCAACCAAGGCAGAACAGCAGCCCTCATACTTGTCGACCATACAGCAGCCTTCGACACCATCTCCCACCACATTCTGATTACCAGACTCCACCACATCGGCATCCAGGGAAATAAATTGGATCTCTTCCTTCCTCTCCGTCTGAACCCAGAGTATCTAATTACCTCCCTTCTTCTCTGCACCCAAAAAAATCTTATGCGGTGTACCCCTAGGATCCTCCCTCAGCTCTACCCTCTTCTACACCTACATGACACCTCTAGCAGACATTGCCCACACACATGGACTCAACATCATCTCCTACGCTGACAACACCCCGCTCGTCCTATCCTTCATAGAAGACAGAAGACACTGGCTCCACAAGGGCCAACGTCCAATACACCATGACAAACATCGTCACCTGGATGAAAACCAACTGCCTCAAGCTCAACTCGGATAAGACAGAGGTAATCATCTTCAGAAAGAAGCTCTCCCCATGGGATGATACATGGTGGCCTGCCACATTTGTCCCCTCACCCAGCCCCATCAGCCAAGCATGCAACCTCTGAATCATGCTGGACTCCCACCTGACCATGAAGCAACAGATTAATGCTGTCTCCTCCTCCTGCTTCCCCACCCTATGCATGCTCTGCAAGATCTTCCAATGGATCTCTGTCTCTTCCAGGAGTACAGTCACCCAGGCTCACATTGACAGCCGACTCAACTACGGTAATGCACTCTACGCCAGAACCATCCAAAAACTCCTGAACTGCCTCCAGACCATCCAGAACTCTGCGGCATGACTCATCCCCGACCTCCCCAGATGGCCCAGCATCACCCCCCCCCCCACACATCAGAGCTCTCCACTGGCTGGCAGTCCATGAAAGTTGCCTCTTCAAGCTCCTCACTCACGACTACAAAGCCCTCCATTAGTCCGGAGCCACCTACATCAACAACCGCCTAACATTCCTCCGACTGACTAGGAATCCCTGATCCTTCACCCTCGCTTTGGCCCTCATCCCCTGCATTCGCTGCAGCCGATGTCGAGAATGCTCCTTCTCTTACCCCTCCCCCCAGGTCCTGGACTAACCTCCCCTTACACCTCCACACTGCCCCTTCTCTGAAGGACTTCAGGAAGCAGCTCAAGACCTGGCTCTTGGACCGAGGCTCTCACAGCACACCAGTTTCTTGGAGACCCCTGGGGTGAGAAGCCTAGCAATACAAGACATTCTGATTGATTGATTGATTGATGGGACATTCTCAGACAAGATACACAAAGCCATCAGTGGGGCACATGCCGCAATAGCATGCATGTGTTTACTGGGCTGGACATCTCAGCCTCCTTCAACCACAAAACAGAGCCATTTTAGCTCAGCGTGAACCAATCACCACTACTTTCCCTTTTTAAATTACTCTGAAAAGTTAAAGAGAGGATCTGGGACAGGAGTGTTTCGCTGCGTCCTACAGTAACACTTTATAAACCTTCTTTTCAAATGTGACCATTTGCAAGCGACGAATTATATAAACGGCCTTTCAGATTTGAATATTTTTAGTAGCTAATTTTCATGCTTACACCACAGAGAATAAGCACAGCACATATGGAGGTGGGGCGGTATGTACACCACGTGTGTACAAGGGGTGTTCTTTCTGCCCTCAATGACCACGCGTGAGGGCGGGTGGGAGCCGTCACTTTTGAAAGTTGTCAATTTACGAGATTCCACAGCGGTGAGCTTATACCTCAGGCAGATATTTGCATTAATTAAGGTGGTGCATATCACATGCGGTGGAACAGGTCCTATGCCTCCAGGGCTTCTGCAGACTTTTCTGGAGGAATTTTC
Source organism: Triturus cristatus (assembly GCF_964204655.1). Lineage (NCBI taxonomy): Eukaryota > Metazoa > Chordata > Amphibia > Caudata > Salamandridae > Triturus > Triturus cristatus. The sequence goes on along the minus strand of NC_140590.1, from coordinate 327,061,006 downwards.
ATATGTTACACACATAATAAGGCGTCTTACATGAGAAATGCGAGCTGTAGGAGTGATCAGGCTGTCCTCACTTCCAGGTAAGTTGTGTAGTAGCAAAGTTATGCTTAGCAGCTAGTTCTGAATCTTGCACACCCCTGCCCTATCCTACATTCCCAGTGCATTCTTTAAACCCCCCCCCCTCCCAATCTGTACTGCCCTCACACCCATTACTGCTGGGACAGTTTTCAGCGTTGGGGTGCTGGCCAGTCGTATCATCTTTTAGGGGTTTAAAAATAATCCTGGAGCAGCTCAACAAGGTAGCTGGGTAAATGAGCAAACATATGAAAGTCTAGAGTCTATAGGTTTGTGTGTCTAGGAAAGAGAAGAAGATGAGACAGTTCTTTTCAGTCTTTACTGGGAAAATAGATCCAATTATGCTTTTTGAAGCTCATATTGCTAAATAAATCGACAAAAAGCCCGCCCATTCTCCGTCTAGTTTATGTGGTCTTCCTCTTAATAACTGACCAACAACCAATGGACAACTACTTCAGACTCGCTGTTGGGGAAGTTCTTAAGAATGACACCAGGAGAAATAACATTCATCAGTAAAACAGTGTCATGGTTAAAATTAAATACCTTTGAGAAATTCAGTAAGCTTGCATACTACATACACAGTATACATAATGCGGTTTGCATGCTGTGCAATGGGAATCAGAAAAAACAGACTTAATCAGAACTCTGGTTTTGATAATACCCAGACTTGCTCATTGTTTTCCTTTGGGACCCAATTATCAACAATAAGATATCACTTGAGATGGCCACAAGATATCAATGTTACCATTAATACTTAATAGGTACAGACCTAGCACAGCACTACATTAACCACACAAAATACGATTTTCAAAGTCCCTTGAATTATATTTTGTAGGGTGAGGGAGTGGAATCGGAGGACATCCTCAGCACAGCACCTGGATATCCTCACTGGTGATAAGTCGCACTCTGTAAGCACAGCTTGATTGATTGATTAATGGACAAGCTTAGTCCCTGAGTCCTAAGTTGACTGCCACCACATCGTTCTTAATGCCGTGGGAGCCAATCAGATCTAATCTAGAGAGGTGTTGGCTCTTCAGATCCTCATCGACTTTAAATATATGAAGTTTTTGAAAGCACATTGTTCAAAAACTACTAAATAAATTTGCACCAAATTACAAAAAGCATGCTTTCTGGACAAAGATCTAGCTTTCTGCTAAATTTAGTGTAATTCCATTGAGCTGTTTTGCCTGTAGTTGTGTGTAACAAATTGTGCCAAATGCTGCACAAGGGTATCCAACAGTGGACTCGAGTGAGCGTAGTCAATAATGTAATGTGTTATTTCTGTTGCCGGATGATATGCATGAAGGTCTGAGGGCAAGTGCTGGATTCAGAAGAAGTGAATTTATATATTTCTGACGTTGTGTTGTTTTTTGAAAATCTCAGTATAAGGATGTGAATGATATTTTAAGGGTCTGTGCATGGCTATCTGGTTGAGTGTGTAGATTCTGAGGATATTTAGGTAAATGGAGATAGCAGCAGGTGTGTTTGTATTGAGAGATTATTAAGGGTGTGAATTTGCTTATTCGTTCTTAAAGAGTACCTGGGTGTTCGGCAACATTTAGAGGTTTCTGAAGGACCACGAGGACCTCGTAAAATGTATGGGAGTCTTAGAGAGTGTGTTTTTATGCTTTTTGCTTGGATAATTGAGGGTTTGGGAATCTGAAAGGAATGTTTTGTGTGTTGTGTGAGGTTGTATGAGGCTGTGTTAGGTACCAGATGGAGAGGGCTGGAGAGACCATTGGTGTGGTCATGTGGCTGAGGGCATAAGTGGGTGACAGTTTGTGTCTGAGTGCGTGATTCGTTATTAGTGGGCTTCTCTGAGTTTATGAAGAAGTGTCTCATCTGAAGTTGTGGGATTTAGTGTTTGAAATTGTGCAGCAGTTTTTGGACCCCGCATGTCTGAGTGTAAGAAAATGGGTCCCTGCTTGAGGGGAGAAGAAGCTCCATTCAGACAAGAACCACAGTCTTTGTCAGGGTTAGCCACAAAAGTCACTAAATTAACCTGTGCTTGGCACAAAGCAGTCTGGCTTAACTTAGAGAGGCAAAGTGTAAAGATCTTATGCAGCACACAAACAGTAATAAAGTGAAAATACAACACAAGAAAAATCCAAAACCAACTTAGAATTTTAAAAATAGAGTACATTTTAATGAACAACATGAGATCAGAATGACCAAAATCCAATCGTTAGACCCGGAAATATGCAATTTCTAAGTTTTAAGTAAGTATATCACCTAAAAGCCCAAAGCGCCACTTGCAGTCATCTAGTCGTGACACGTTCATGGCAACTTTGGGCCAGAAATAGGGTATAGGTTGATCCCACTGGGAAAATTACTTTTTCAAAGTCCAGCGTGAAGAGTTTCCATTCTCATGGAGGAGCCCGCTGGGAGCATGGAGACGGCTGTGGATGGTCATCACTATAGCGTTAACAGTAGGGCGGCAGCGCAGGCTGTTTTCGCTGTAGCACGCAGAACCAGTCTGGCACCACGGACGGTCGTTACTGGATTTTTTGCGTTAGTACTCACTGCGGTCTGTCATTGCTGTTGTGCAAGTTGCAGATCTAACGTTGCTGGTCGTAGCTGATGGTCGCTGTAGCACAAAAGTTCACCGAAGCTTTGTGTAGTAGGCGGTTGTTGTGGGCATCAGAGTCTTGGTGCAAATGGTACATCCGCGGTCGTGAAGAGCCCAAAACATCTGGATTTCACCTTTCTTCACAGAGCTCAACTGATGTCAGACAAAGGTCCAAGACCTGGGGAGGCACCTCCTTGGGATCAGGAACTCTCTCCAGCAGAGGCCAGCAGAGCTCAGGCAGGTCTAGTTGCAGGTCCAGGCATCATGTTCTGTGCAGCAGGTCAGTTGGGCAATTAGGGAGGTCCTGGGACTTGTTCTGTCTCGGTAACTCAGAGAAAAGGTCAACCAATTGATCCTCAGAGTCCCTCAAGTTAGCCTAGGATGAAGGGAGCAAGTAGTCTTCCTTCTCAGAGAGCAACACAATCCTCAAGCAGCAGGGCAGTCCTTTTTCTGTAATGTCCACAGGTTCAAGAGTGTATAGAACAGTGGTCCAATATTTATACCTAATGCCAGCCTTTGTGTGTGGGGAACACCCTTCCCTACCCCTACATCTAGTTCTCAAAGAATTTTCCTTCCCCTGTCAAGGCTCTAAAAAATTTGGGGTGACAAAAGGCTCTGTCAGGATCCTTTGTGTTTGAATTGTAAGTGGGACAAGTCATAGCTCCTCCGTTAGCTTTTCTGTCCATACCTATGCCCCTTTTGTGTTACTGTCTAGCAGGAATATACAACCCCTAACAGCAGAGCCATTCACAGTCATTAGAACCAAGAAATCGGCAGAAACCAAAAATGGTTAGGAGAAGAAGACACCAAGGGGTATATTCACAAGAACGTGTGATAACTACCGCAAGAGTAGTGTAACGCGACTTTCAATATCGCCGCCCATCGCGGGAAAATAACCTTGTGACAACGTGGGATTCACAACAAGGTGGTCGCATGCGATAGTCACCAGATAACGCGCCAAAAGTCCACGTCAAAATCAACGCCACACCGCAGAAATGCGATACGCAAACACAAAATAACATGCGATGAGGCCAACCGCGGCACAAAAAGTAGCGAAAAACAGCCACAGGCCAGCAAATCCCATGCGTCTGGTGGAAGAATGCACTATAAAAACCACAGAACAAATACACCAAAAACAATCCAAAGTTCGTAGCAACATGGATGCACCCTGACACAGCGCAGGGGCCAACCCGAACCCCACAGCCCCACAGACTACCAGCAAGGAACAACGGGTCGGGCAAGGCTAAGGAGAAGAGGGCGAGGAAGACGGTGTGCTGACTGCAGAAAAACAAGACCAGCATCACGGAGGTGACAGAACACTACCAGCAACTGACCCACTAGCAGACCACCTGGATTGCAGTCGGAGTGCCCAGGAGGCCAATCCAGGAGGCCAATAGGTACCGGCATGACGTGACTACCTAAACCAGGCAGAAACCCGCTGCCAACAGGAAGGCAGCAACGGCGACAGGAGGTGGGAGTCCAGCGCGACCAGAGGAGCTGAAGGAAACCCAGGCCACAGTCATCAGTGTGGAGACGGTGCAAGGAGTAGGGAGTACGGACACAGCCCGAGAGGATCTGACACAACATCAACAGGGACTGGGGGGACAGGGGGAGTGGGCACAATGGCACCCATGCACAACGAGGTGTAGCACACTGCACACCCACAATCACCCAGGTCCATGGGCCCAATCCCCTTGGCACCCTGCAGCACACACACATAGTACGAACAGCACACCCACATTGAAAACAACGAGGATCAACGCAGATAGCCAACACTGCAGAACAGAGGACACAACTGGCTCTGCCCATGAACAGAAACATGCCTACTACATCTGACGGAGCCGGAAACTGTGAAATGGAAATGTACACATCCGTCATGTAGACCAAATCTACATTGTCCCGCTGAAGAATTCAGCACCCCCCAAACAGTCACAATGTACATTGCCATACAGTCTGCATGCAAACCTGCACAATGCGCCAACATATATGTCAACGCAAAGTCAATATGCACCTCCCCTTCACATCGCAGAGGGGCACACAACACCTTCAGCAGAGCACAGAATACAACACATCAGTGAAGCCGGAGAGGACCACCACACCGTCGACACCGACACCCTACAACAGCACATGGATATCCCACGCAACCCCCCACCAGGACCCGGACAGCCAAGCTACTCAGAGGAGAACACCCAGCCTGCAACAGACCACACAGCAGCAAGCACACGCAAGAACAGCTGGCCCACGACATTTCACCCACCCACACATCGCACCCCAATGCCATGTTCCTGCACGCCAAAAGTAGATGGCCCTACAGGTGTGGGTGGGGGCCGAACCCATGGAATGCGAACCAGGACACATACGTAGGTGTCCATCACCCCTCAGGGGCCACCAGCACCCCAATAAGTAGACCAACCCTGGCATAGAGACACGTGCAGTTGCACATTCACAGTACAGAACCAGGGGCAGGGGCGCTCAAATTCCAGTCACACACCAATGTTGGCTCTGCGTACGGTGGCCCTGGCCACTCCCCTTACGAATTGAGTGGGCGATGACAAAGCTACATGTCCAGGGCCCTCATGCACACAACAAGACCACAGGGACACACCAGATATTATGTTGAACTGGCTACAGGCACGTGCACCCGGCCCCTTTATTGGCAGGGCCACATGTACAGTGATGCCTGTGCTGGATGTGTGTGGGGTGAGTGTAAGCCAGCCCACACCAAATGCCTGGTGCTGGCAACAATTCAACAATGGACACCTGTGCAATGGAAACAGCAAACACATGCATAATTGAGTCAACTGCACAGCAACAGGGAGGTAGCCGGAGTAAGGACAGAGGTTACCCGAAACTCAGTCAGGAGGTTCCGTGAGTTGCAGTGCACTGAGGTAGGGGCACTAGAGATGAGCGCGCTCATGTGAAGGAAATGCTAGGATTGTGTCCCCTCATGTTAGTACTGATGCAGATGCAGTGGGGTGTGTTAGATCTGCATCAACTTCCTCATCAACATCCCAGGTCTCACATTGTCTGAGGTGACAGTTGCGTGTGCAGTCCACAGTGCATTACCCAGTAATGGTTCCTGGTGTGTGGTTCGACTATCATCTCCAGTCTGCATTCCTGCCTTGGGGATGTTGCCTCCTGCCCTCCCATTGTCTGTTCCATCTCCCGTCTGCACACTTGTCACATCTTCCTCATCATAGTCCCAGCTCTTCCACACTGCATGAGGTGACATTGCTGCGTAACATCTCCACAGCACACATGTCAATCAGTAACGGACAATGGCTTGCGGTGCACTGAGTCACTGGCACCTGGAGTGCTGAGCAGGGCATCAGGCTAATGATGGCATCCACGACAGGTCTGAGCAACTCCGTAAGTCTGTCAGAACCACCGTGTCGACTGGGTCAGATGGCTGTTGGAGGTGGTCCTTGCGGTGGTGGCGTGTGCCTCCTGTGGTGATGCCACGTCTGGGCCGGTCAGGACTCGATTTGGTGTGTGAGCCCTGCTGGGACGCTCTTGGGCCCGGAGGCTGCGTACAGTGCAGGGCCACAGAGAAATGGCATTGATGACCCCAAGGCCAACACTTCAGGGGCCATCCAATTTCTCAGAAGAAGGGGTGCCGGGCGTGACTAGTACAGAGTTAGTGGCCCGATGCACAACGGCTGGCCCAGGCACACAGCAATGGGACGGTGATTTGTGGTGCACTCAGGAGGGCCATGCGACCTGATCGGGTCACCATCAATGTCTGAGGTGTATGCTGCGGAGGGTTTCAGGGGACAGTGGAAGGTGTCCTCCAGGGCATGACACCGAAAGGTTAGATTTTATCTGGAAGCAGCAAATGGAGAAGTGGAATGCAACAGCCTTGTTGCCACCATCAATTCGGTATCAGCTACATGAGGATGAAAACCGCCCCCTGGTCCATAGACTCAGACGCCACCAAAGTTAGACCAGAGAGTGTCTATGATTGTTAGGGAACAGACTTAGTGGCACCGGGGCTGAAAGGGGATGCAGTCTGTGATGATGCCGGTATGCTGATATGAACTCAGCCAATGCAAAATGAAGAGTCTGTGACCTACTGGACCACAGTGTAGGCCGGAGGCAGTGGTCAGCACAAGCCATTCACCGAGTGTTGCCGGCATAGGTTGGTGGCCCCACCGGCCTGCGTAGGTCAGGTTCAATGGCACCACGTGTTTGCTCACCTCCGTAACTGTGACCCGGCTTACGTCCGGACTGAGCCGCATCTTCCTCTTACTCCTCTCCGTGCGACCAGTTGTGTGGCCATTCGTGATTTGCACCAAGATGCTGGATGTGGGACCTAATGGTCCGCAGGGTAGTCCTGGTCCCTCATCCACGTGTCGCTGGCTGGCGTTGAACAGGGTTAGTGGCACCACGTGTAGCAGGCTGGCATTGAACAGGGTTAGTGGCACCACGTATCGCAAAGAGCCCATATGGAACTATGCCTCCTGATCGGGGTGGGTCTGGTGCTGTGGCCGCTGGCCTGGAATTAGGGTCACTGCCATTCATGAATCTGGACACATTTTCGCACATTTGTCCAACTGAGCCAAAGAGTAGTCCGAATTCGGCAGTAGAGTAAATCAATGAGAAAGGAGTTAAGCGGGTCTGTGTCGTGGAGGCCGTGATGGACTGAGGAGGCTGCCAAGGTCGCAGCCCTCGTGCTTGGAGCTTGCGCGTTGTATGCCCTCCTTGACCTTGACAGATGCCGGTGTCGGCAGGTGATCAGTGTGGCCGGGCTGCGCAGGGGCGGGCCTGACGGGTTTGTGGTCCTGCGTGCCGGGGTCCGGCAGACGCATGGAATCGCAGGCAACTCCGCTCATGAGGTCAGCCTCGACCTCGTGGCGGGGTGATAGGTGCCACCCTGGCAGAGACATTGTGCTTTCCGGTAGAGGTCCACGCCCAGGGCTACGTGCTTTTTATTCACTCTGGGCCATCCCACTCTGGTCACGCTTGGGGGGGCGTAACAGGCAACATTTCCGCAAGGTCCCCCACTGGCAGGGGTGAAATGGTTGCATCCACTGTCCACTGGACTCCATACCCCGAAGGTGTGTGCCGCCATGGATATGGTTATGTCTGCATACTGCGGTCTGTCCAGCACATCTCCGCCAATTTTGGCATTGTGTACTTTCCCAATCATGGTTCTACTGGATCCTTCACACATGCCTGGTTGCCACCTCTCCCCACATTTGGATGTTGTGTGGCTGAGGTGCCAAGCCGTTGATGGCTCATGCTCACGGCTTGGCCAGGTAACCATTGTGAGTTGTTCTGTCGTGTCTGGTGGGTGGTCATGTTGTTGTGCAGGTAGTTGTGCATGTTGGTAGTGATTTTGTGACGTGTGCATTGCCAGAGTTGTGAGTTGCATGGTTGCGGGGATGAGGTGAGTAGGGTGTCCATTTGAAACTTGCCATGGGGCTGTGCACTTCCCATGTTTCCATCCTGGGTACGCTGGTTGCTGATGGACTGTCGAAGGATGGAGGACTAATGCACACTGGCTGTGTATTCGCAGGCGACATTGTTTGATGTTCCACGGTGTTCTGTTGTTGCCTGCCCATTGATGTGAGACGTGTGCTTCCTGTTGCGGTGATTGTGTGCTGTGTCACCAGGGGGCACAGGTGGGACATGTGTGCTGTGGATTGCCCCCAACCCGTGTGTGCATCCTGCTATGGCGTATGGTCCTTGCTTGGTCACCAGCTGATCCTGCGCATTGTGTTGGACGTATGGGGACTGGGGTACCAGGGTGAAGGTGATGTGACAGGTATGGGGAACATTGGATGTGGCTGGCTGTGGGACTCCTCTGATTCTGGCGGGTGTTGTTTGGGGGTTGCCAGGGGCCAACAGGTGCAGCCAGTCCAGCAGCTTGGTGTGGGATGGGATGTTGGTTGTCCGCTATGTTGGTGCCGTAGGCCTGTTAGGCGATGATGGTCAGGATGGGTAGGATGGTTGTCCCTTTCAGCCTGTAGTTGACGGTGACATTATGACATAGATGTTGGGTCTGTGAGGCTGGTGCGTTTCCTGGAGGTTTGCTGTCTTTGTCTGCACTGCCTCTGTGGTTGTCCAGGGGGGTGTTCCGGGTGTCTGGTGGGATCCTGGGGTGTTGTTGGTGGGTGTTGTGGCCCTCTTGGGTATCCGGGTTGCATGATGAGTGGCTCCTTGACATCTGTTGCACTTCCGATGTGGCCCTGGGCTGGTCTCCCTTTTGTGGTGCTGGCTGCCGTCCGACTTAACACCAGGTCAGAGCAGGAGTAGATTTCCTGGTGCTAATGCGCCTTATCGCCTGTTTTGTGTTTTTCTGGTCGTTGAGAATGTTGAGGAGTGGTGTGGTCACAGCGTTTGGCACGGGAACGCCCACTCTGCATCTCATTAGCAAAAGTTGCGGGGATCCTCTGTGGCGATGTTTTTTGCGGCTGCTATCATGGGTAAACTGGTGCTGTGGCTATTAGCACCAGCTTGTGAATGGGGAGGTAAATTTATCACGACTTTGGCTGCGATAAAGTGCCGTTAATTCGGCGATAGCTCCTTGTGAATATGGCCCCAAGTTTCCTAAGGGGTAATTTTCAGAATTGTGACTTAAAATCCGACCATTAAAGAGGATTTAAATTTACAATTAATTTGAATATAAACAGCATATTTACATCTTCCCCCAATCCAAAATTATCACTTATTAAATGTAATAATGTAATCCAGTGTTAGTCAATGGGAGAGATAAGCTTTGCAACAGTGAAAAACAGCTTTAGGAGTTTTTTTTCACTTCTAGTGTTAATATTGATGTCGATATACACAAAAATACATGTACGAACAAAAACAAAATCAAATCACTGTTGATGGAATCTCCCGAGATGACCTCTCCATCAACCCGAGTAAGAAATATGTGGTCAGGCAGACCCTGTTCCCTAGGCCTGAGGCTACTGATTAACAGATCACAGGTGGGGTGGCACCTAACCAGCAGGACAAACGCAAGAACAGGAAAAACCCATATTAGTGCCACGGATAGGCAGTGGCACCACAATGGTCCTGGGAGATTGGCTCCAATAAACTACACATGGCCGGAGGGATGCACGTTCCAATAACAACAGAAAGTTAGATGCCACATGAAGTTAGGAATACTCAGCCAATTAGGACACAGCACACACAACACACGCAGTTATTACGCGCTCCCCGCGCCAGATATCTGGACACGTTACCCACTTGCCGTCATTGTGTACATGCAAGGTCGAGACACACCTGCATTTGCCATCAGGTGGGAGGAATTTAAGGTTTCATGACTAGGTTCAAAGTCCACTCCCAAAACAGGATCCATGAATTGTTTTATGATGCTTCAAGGAATGTTTAAAAAGATGTTCAAAACGATTGCACTTTAAGACAGTCCTCAGACCCCGACACTGTAGCTGTGCTACCGGCCATAGTGTTTGATTAAACCAATTGTTCCTGTTTTTCCAAATGCCTCTTGTCTTTGTTATTTCAAGGTAAATTCATATTTGAGCAACATTTTGTCAAGCCAGCCAGGAGAGATTGGTGCTTCAAACCCGTCTGCAGCTGAAGGAATGGACCCCACTCTGACAGAGTCATATCAGTGTACCAAGAAGGGTGAGAAGACGCCGCAATTGATTGAAAAGATCTGCTCAATCCAAAGGGTGGAGGTCCATCCTGAAGCTGCTGTCAATTGAGTAAGAGACTACATCTGATCCTTAGTTCCAGCATTTTGAATATGACAAATTAGGAAGAAGCACACAAATTTAACCTGGGCACCCTACCACTGACAGAAATCTAACACATTGCCCACTTCATGTGTCAAACAAGGCTGTACACACACAGTCTAGGGGAGCATGTAAGCCCAATCTCATACACCACCACACCAAAAACACATAGGGCCATGAGACATCACTCCAACCCCCTCCGGTAAACGACAATGGAAATAACCAAATCACATGAGAACCTAGGAAAATGCCCAAGATACCAGCTAAAAGAAGAACAGAACTAGCCCAAAAAGAACCCTCTAAAAAAAGGGTGTAGTCAAGATACCCGGTGCCGTTAGGGAGGGTCTTACTGCACGCCACATGCTGAGAATAGAGGGGTATACACGTGACCACAGAGCACGCTGCGATCACCCACAATGCCTAATTACGGCACGCCCCCTCACTACACATCAACCTGCTCATATGTAGAATATAACCTTTCCTATTATTGTGAAAGAGGGACCATATGACCCTTAAGCAACAATTAAGGTGACCCATGAATAAACACCCGTTGTCTCCAAAACAGTCGACACCCTGATCGGGGCTACCTTCGAGTGCCCCACTAAAAATAAGATGTATGAATGAGAAAGCAAACCCCTAAAAAAGAAAGGCAAAGAAAACCCCAGGAATGATTGCTGATGATACATAGGATGCAAATATTTTCTAAAACATTACCAACAAACAACAGCTCTTATCCAACAGGTCTGCAATCGAGCTGCAAAAGTATACCACCCTTACAGCAACCCCCCACCTCTCCAGCAACCACTAACATAATCCTATGAAAGACCCAAGCGTGCAAGTCCAATATTTCAAACTTTTATCAAACTTTTACACCAAACTCTTACAAACCTCTCCAAAGTAAAGAAATCTCCCAATTACCAGAGGACCACATACATCCTTCCTCGATCCATCCCCAAGATCTGCAATGTTCCAAAAGTTATATATTGTTTTACAATTGTATACCCTCTGTTTACTGTGGGTATTGCAGCATCCTTATGCTGCCAAAGATCTGCTTAGTCAAATGAAATCCACACAACATTTGCACAGCACTTGCGTAAGGACATCTCCAATGTCACTTATAATTACACTAAACACTACACTAGTATTCCACAAGCACAACACTGCACACTCTTACACAACACATGGTATCAGCACATGACCTCTGTGGATGCCCAGACGTCAGCCAGGTCATGCTATGACTGTTCACTGATATCACATGCAGTAGACACAGACATACTTTACTTGTCCCAAATGATAACCCCAGAAAAAGCGAACTGCCTTCTCCACCTGTACCTATGTAGGATTAGGGCCAAGATGCAACCTTGGAGAGTACAGCCCCAGAGTAGTAGTGAAAGTAACCCATGACAAGACCAATCCAACAGTTCTATACCTCTTCACAGATCCTAGCAAGATTCCAACAGAGCTAGATAGGATGTGCAGGCGGGGCACTATAGAGGAGGATACTGTTTGGCCCAAGACTTTCCAGAAAAATGATTCTTGGAGGTAATAAAGCCACCACACGAGTGCACAAACACATACACTTCGATCTGTAGTTCCATGGTGGCCCTTAGCATGTTTGGTGCAGTCTTCTATAATAACAAATGGACAACAGACATGGAGTTCCAGTGTAGGGCTATCCACCTCGAAGATACAAAGGCAAATGAGTCTCGTAGGGGAGGGTTAAATACCAACATACACAACTCCTGTCAGGAAATATGGGACACTGAGAGTATAAGTATAAGTATAAAAGAGGCTTGTAGAGCGCTCGAATACCAGACGGTGTCTTGGCGCTATGGTGTGTGTGATTCGCAGGAAAATGAATTATAGTTGGACCTGGAATAGGCGATGATTGAGCATTTTTCTGAAAAGGGCATAACTAGGTTGGAGACGCATCTCCACAGGCAGTTGGTTCCATAGTCTGGCTGCACAAATGGCGAAAGAGCGACCGCCCCATCTGGCAAGTTTGAATCTGGAAATGCAGATAAGACCACGATTGGCCGACCGCAGAGCAAGGGCGGAATGTAAGGTATGAACCTATCGGTTCCATCGTTCGCGCCCCCACCGAAGCGGGCCCGATGAACCAGACAGAGTGCTTTGAACTCGATTCTTTGTTGAACCGGAAGCTAGTGGAGAGAGTTCCTACCCGCTGAGGTGGGGCAGCCCCTGGGTAAATTCAAAATTTAAGGATTGGAACTTTCCAACCTGGAACTTGTCAATGCCCAAAAACATGGCGTTACAATAGTCCAGTCTGGATATGAATAATGCGGCCATCACCGTTTTTTGTAACGCCGAAGGTATGTATGGAAGGATCTTCCGCAGAGTTTTAAGCAGAAAGAAACAGGAAGACGTTAGGCTATTGACCTGAGCTATGACACATCAAAGTATTGGGAAATCCCAATGACTTAAGGGGTAGGAGAGGCAGGATTGTATAGAGTATATCCTCCCATATAAACTATGTGCACAAAAAATACTCTAACAGATCTGAGAAGAGATCTAACAAGATAAAGGAAGGGGGGGAGAAATGAGAACTCCTAAGATAAGGTTGTGCCTAATACAACCGTGGTCGTGGGGAAACTAAGTATTTCTTTAAGTTACCCTCACACACCCTAGTGGTGTCATGCTTCATCGGCACTAGGGTCCTAGGACCATAATACTCCTAAAAGACCCCTTTTATTTATTTTAATCACCCAGACAGACCCAAGAATAAAGGGATACTGGGGATCTGCCTGCGGTATTTTATTTAGCTAACTCCCTCTGCCGAAAAACATATTACAAGCACTCCCAACACTGTGGTCGAGCCCACCCGGACTTCTATGGGTCTGGGTGACCCGATGATGAAGCATGACACCACTAGGGTGTGTGAGGGTAACTTAAAGAAATACTTAGTTTCCCCACGACCACGGTTGTATTAGGCACAACCTTATCTTAGGAGTTCTCATTTCTCCCCCCCCTTCCTTTATCTTGTTAGATCTCTTCTCAGATCTGTTAGAGTATTTTTTGTGCACATATATTGACCTGAGCTGACATATTCAGCTTTTCGTCAAAGATAACCCCCAGATTCCTCACCTTGGTGACCGGGAGGGGACATTGCCCAGCCGCTGATGGCCACCAAAGGGTGTTCCAGACTGAGGGACCTTTCCCAAATTCCATTACTTCGGTCTTTTCGGTATTGATTTTTAAAAAGCTCAAATGCATCCACTTCATCACATCGGAAAGACAGGCGTGGAATTTGACCGCTATTTGATCAGGATGGTCAGTAGCAGATATCACAAGTTGTGAGTCATCCGCATAGGATACCAACATGAAGCCATGTTTCCTGACCAGACTAGCCAGAGGTCTGAAATAGATGTTAAAGAGGGTCGGGGAAAGAGCCGGACCTTGAGGGACGCCGCATGGCAGGCAAAATTTGCCGAATGTAGACCGGCCCAGTTTAAGCTTTGTCTTCTATTATCCAGGAAGGAGGAAAGTAGGGCCAAAACTCGGCCCGCGATCCCAACCTCCTTAAGGCGCTGAATCAGCACCACATGATTCACGGTATCGAACGCAGCGGACAGATCCAGGAGGACGAGAATAGCTCGCCCCCCTTCATCCACTGTCGCCCGAATACCCTCGCTGCCATTATGAGGGCAGATTCTGTGGAATGCCTGGGCCGGAAGCCGTGCTGGGACCTGTCCAGCAGGGCGTTCCTATCCAAATACCCCATCAGGCTGCGGTTAATGGCCTTCTCAATGACTTTAGCCATCAAAGGGAGGCCAGAGATGGGACGGTAATTTTTGAGTTCAGAGGGGTCCAGAGAGGCTTTTTTGAGAAGGGGTTTGACACATGCTGATTTCCAGGTGACTGGATAGGTACCTGCCGCTAGAACCTGGTTAATTAGGCCCGTGAGTCTGGGAGCTATCCTGTCCGCCACCAGATGGATAATATGAGGTGGACATTGGTCGGAAGCAGCACCCGACTTTATAGAACCTAACAGTGTCAGAACCTCCCCACTGGTTAAAGGATCAATGGTGGTCAACCTACATGTGACCGGCTCCTGCTGAAAATACAGGGTGAAAGGTCCCGGTGTGTTTAGTAAGTCATCATAGATAGTGGCCACCTTGTTCTGAAAAAAGGCCGCTAGCTGGTCATAAAAGGACTGATCCGGGCTGAACTGGTTAGCCTGCTGTGGGTTTGCCAGGAAGGACACCGTTTTAAAAAGTTCTTTAGCGGAATTCCCAGCCTCAGAAATTTTACGGGAAAAGTAGTTCTGCTTGGCTTTCCAAATGGCCTGCTTATAGTTGTGCAGGGCCTGATTGTAGGCTTGCTTATGGCCCCTAATGTAATCAATTCTCCAGAGCCGTTCCCGCCGTCTATACTCTACCTTCAGTAGTTTCAGCTCAGGGCCATACCACGGGGCACCTGGGGGACGCCTATTCCGGGTAGCTGACTGGAGAGGGGCAACCTGGTTAATAGCATCCGCAATCCAGTTGGTGCACTGGGAGACGGCTGTATCGTTATTATCCTCCAAGGTAGGGGGGGGTTGCCCAGCGCCTCAGTCAGGGATAATTGGGTAATCTTGTTCCATCTCCTAAACAGGATCTTGGTCGGTTTGTGGGGATCACTTCAAGCCCTTGATTTTAGCCCAATCTTAAAAAACACCGCCCTATGATCGGTCCATGGGAGAGGTTCAGCCCTAAGAAATAGCAGGTCTAGGTGGTTAGAAAAAAGACCGTCCAGGGTGTGGCCCCCATCGTGAGTTGCGGCTGCAACCAGTTGGTGTAGTCCATAAGCCTCAAACTGTCCAGAAGTCTAGTAGCGTCCGAGTTATTTTCGGCCTCCAGGTGGAAATTAAAATCCCCAAGGATCGTGTAGGGCTCAAACTCTGTACAGGACTCTAGATGAGCTTGGAGAGCCTCCAGAAACGCGGCCCTAGGTCCGTCTACATACCAGTAACCCATGGGAGACGTTTATATCTTTTATGTATATACTAAATTGCATTGCTTCTGCATGCATGTTGTCAGTGGCCCTGACCTGGACCTTCAGGTGGTCCTTGTAAATGATTGCTAGGCCCCCCCCCTCTGCCCGCCTCTCTATCAAGACAGTGTAGTGCATAGCCAGGTGGCATGGCGATGTTCCAGTCTGGGCGGGAAGCCGCGCTGGTCCATGTTTCCGTGATGAAGGCCATATCGGGAGAATGGGAGGACAAGAGCAATTCGAGTTCGTATTTATGTTTGACCACGGAATGGGAGTTCAAGAGGATACAGACCGAGTGATTCTTAGAACTCACCATAGGTTTCTGGTCGGTATTTCGCCTCTGAGTCTCACAAGGGTCACCGTGTTGTCCAGCCCTTAACACCTTGCATGAGGGGTGGGCAGTTCCTACGCCATGACTCCTGACCTCTCTAGCCGCGGAGAAACAGCATCCAGGGCAGAGGTAGCTGTGTAAATCCTCTGGGTCTGAGACAGGGACACAGTGTATGGATTTCGCCACCTGCAAATCCAACAGCCTTGCTCGAGTGTATCATAGGGGATAGGGAGGGGTAACGGGGGGCCCTGTCACTGGCACGCTCCTGGCGCGGACGGGCGCAGACATGCTTGCCTTTGGCGCGCCCGCTGCGCGCATCCGCTGCTCGCTCGCGCCAGCGTGTGCTATATGGCAGCCGGGTGGTTAGCGCTAGACCGCTAACCTCTACCGGAAGTATGGGGGCGGGCCCGCTCGCACGGACGGGCAACGCACACCAAGGAAAAAGGCCGGGAGAAGTGCTCCTGGCTTACAGAGAGTGAGGTAAGTGAAATTAAAACCAACGTAAGTTTTTGAATTGGTCAGAGCCTAAAAACATGAAGAATACACAAGCCACCACACTAATTAAAACGCTTTACAAATTTAAAAATATTCATACCAATTTCAGTCAGCGTGAGCACTATCGCAGCCCGTACCTAATTCGGCTGTACCGCTGCTAGTTTCCAACACAAGCTGCACGCTCGCGACAGTGTGTGTTATATGGCAGCCGGGAGGTTAGCGCTAGACCACTAACCTCTACCGGAAATATGGGGGCGGGCCCGCTCGCACGGACGGGCAACGCACACCAAGGAAAAAGGCCGGGAGAAGTGCTCCTGGCTTACAGAGAGTGAGGTAAGTGAAATTAAAACCAACGTAAGTTTTTGAATTGGTCAGAGCCTAAAAACATGAAGAATACACAAGCCACCACACTAATTAAAACGCTTTACAAATTTAAAAATATTCATACCAATTTCAGTCAGCGTGAGCACTATCGCAGCCCGTACCTAATTCGGCTGTACCGCTGCTAGTTTCCAACACACGCTGCGCGCTCGCGCCAGCGTGTGTTATATGGCAGCCGGGAGGTTAGCGCTAGACCGCTAACCTCTACTGGAAGTATGGGGGCGGGCCCGCTCGCACGGACGGGCAATGCACACCAAGGAAAAAGGCCGGGAGAAGTGCTCCTGGCTTACAGAGAGTGAGGTAAGTGAAATTAAAACCAACGTAAGTTTTTGAATTGGTCAGAGCCTAAAAACATGAAGAATACACAAGCCACCACACTAATTAAAACGCTTTACAAATTAAAAAATATTCATACCAATTTCAGTCAGCGTGAGCACTATCACAGCCCGTACCTAATTCGGCTGTACCGCTGCTAGTTTCCAACACCCATAGACAGATAGGAACACGTGGTTGGAAGGGAAGGGGCAACCCCTTATTGTACAAAAGCGTACACTGTATTCCTTGTGTTTCAGAGGTGAAAGAACGATTTCACCGTGCACTAATGAGAACTGTGGTGCAATACTGCATGTACCAGACATGCAATTGGGATATCTACTGGAAGTGCAGTGAATTTGCCTACATCCAGCTTGACCCCAGATGGTGAGTCCAGTGCTCCGTGGTCACCAAACACACCCCTGCCATAGTCACTCCTGGAGAAGATCTGTCAAGAGTTGTACCAACATCCGCTATAGAAGAAAACAATGCTATTGCATCAGGCTCGTGAAAAAAGAATTGCTGCTAATTTTGGCTGGGCACAATTCAAGGACATTCCAGAAGAATTCAGGCTGTTTTCTGACACACAAGTCAATGCGGAAGGGTCTATACTCTTCTTCACAGTGCAGAGGAAACAAACGCCCACTGGTTGCAAATAACCAGATAGGAGATGATGAAAATGATGAACAGTACTCAGCTCAGCCTTAATGCAATCAATGAAGAACTAAGAGCCATCTGTGCCATTGTGATGCAACATCAGTAATTGTTGGACTAGATGACTGCAATAGAGGGAGGGGTGTGTGCCAAGATCGGTGTGTCCTTTTGCACGTTCATCCCAGGCAACGACATGACCAATGGGACTCTGACTCTTGCCATCCAAGCACTGCATCATTTAGAAACCGACATGCATAAGGAGGGAGGTGCCCCTGAGCGGGACTGGTACATCGGCTGGTTTCCTGACTCCACGTGGGTAACAGGACTGTGCACATCATTGCTGCCTATTTTCATTTTTGTACTGTCTTTGTGTGGTTTCCTCCAAGTGGTGTTTCCTGCTGTAAAAATGCAGTCATCAAATTGGTCAGAATGAAAGTCACTATGGAAGTAATAATAGCTAAAACTGAAAAATGACAAGCCCCTAACAATAATATAGTTGAAAATTCAACTAGAAGGGGAATGTTAATATTGATGTCAATGTACACAATGATACGTGTAGGTACAAAAATTAAATCAAATTACTATTGTTGAAAGAAAGTAAAGGTCCTACATTGAACTGGCTTGATGTGGCATGAGCAAGCCCACTGGGGTAATTCAATTTTAATATTTGGAATGTTTAAAGCAGCAAATCCACTGGAGGTTAGGATTGATTTTCATGAGACTGTACTTACCACAATGAAATGTGCCTCACTGGAGGTCCACTTTGGGGCGAACATGTTATTTAAACACAGTAATTAGTGTTCGATACTATCTTCACTGTTTTCACATGCTGGCCAGTGAACAAGGGTGGGAAGCCCTAAACGTGTTTGGCCTGATGTTGTTGGTGGCCATTAGCTGGGTTTGCTGCAGTTTGAATAAAGAATAGAACCTGCTATTGGGTGCATCTTCGTTTGAGGACAAAGGTCCTCAAACGAAGAAAGGGAGAAAGGCCACATACACA
This sequence comes from Triturus cristatus, assembly GCF_964204655.1. Taxonomy (NCBI): domain Eukaryota; kingdom Metazoa; phylum Chordata; class Amphibia; order Caudata; family Salamandridae; genus Triturus; species Triturus cristatus. The sequence goes on along the minus strand of NC_140590.1, from coordinate 327,042,494 downwards.
ACTGAAATCCTTTACTTGTGAGAGCCTGATGTTGCATCAAGAAACCAACGTATCATGAACCCGAGCTGTGTCTGTTGAAGCCTATTCTTGACTGTGGGACGGGTAATTGGAGAATATTTATATATTCCTCTCTGTTCTTAGCCATCTAGGGAAATTTGGAGTAAAGAATTGTGTCTATGTAGAATGATGTCCAGCATGTTCAGCATGTTACAGTAAAGAATGTTTCAGTTATGTGTAATGGAGACACTCCTGTTGGGTACATATGGAAGAGTGGTGAATAAAGTGGTTTTAACATTGTAGACAAAAATATCATGGTTTGGGACATTGTAGAGGCATTTGCATACCTTACCAAGGGGCATATCAGCAACAACCGGCGATAATTATCGCTAAACGCACATGGCGCTAGGATAATTATCGCCGGCTAGCGTGGATTTTTATCGCTGAGATATCGTGCTATTAGCTACGCTTATCTCAAAAGCGATAAAAATCCTCATGCTAACTGCCTAACGTGAGATTATCGCTGGAAACCCAGCGATAATTTCAGGCAATGTGGCGTTAGCTTGATGATAGGGACTCACAAACTTAGCCATGATATCCACCTTCCATAGGATATCATGGCTAGGTCAATCCTGAAGCAGGCGTAAGGAAAGTAGCGATAACAGGGGTTATCGCTACTTTTCTTGCCGCTATGCTTCATAGCGTGGGGCTTGATGATAGGAGAAATGTCGCTTAGCAACATTTCTCCTGTCATGTCAGGTCAGGAACGCCCACTTTGCGTCTCATTAGAGATGCAAAGCTGGGCGTTAGGAATTCCTACGCTAACGCAAGTTTTCACGCGTTAGCGTGAGCTTGCTAATTAGGCGATAAAATTATCGCCGCTTTTCGTCCGAAAACGGCCGCAAAAGCAGCGATAATTCTATCGCCCTGCCTTGCTGATATGCCCCCTAAGTTTCAAGCTGTAGAGATATATGGTGTGCTTCTTTTTTTATTAAACCTCTTGAACAGAAGTGCATTTTTTTATATTCTTTGTGCGATACCAATATATATTGTCAGCCTACTTGGGCATAATCTCACGATGCAAACTGTGGGTGGTACAAAATATAATATATTGAACAGTCCTCGGTTTAATTATAAGCTTGATTTAGTTCAAGGGGTGAGAGTAGATCGACCCACACACTGCTCCTTTGTAGTGTTAGAACTATGCACTTATTAGAAAAACCTGAAACAAATTTTTTTTATAAATACATAACTTAGCATTTAAAAAAACTTACAAATTCACTGAAAAAACATAGGTTTCATACACGTTATAGTTACGAATTAGCATTTAAAAAACCTTGCAAATTCACTTAAAAAACCATAGGTTTCACACATGTTATAGTTAGCTGGACATTTCACTTGTGAAAAACCATTGAAATTCCCCCGGTATAGTTAGTGCAGGCAACTATAACGCACGCGACCGCAATCCTCTGCTGATGACGTCAGATATTACATCACTGATGACATATGTGTCTTTCTGAAAAAAAAATATTTGTAATATATGTATAGCTAAAAATTAATGGAAGAAGACATGGGTAAATAAGTGTCTAAATACAGTGATGTAATATCTGACGTCATCAGCAGAGGATTGCGGTCGTGTGAGTTATAGTTGCCTGCACTAACTATAACGGGGGAATTTCAATGGTTTTTCATGAGTGAAATGTCCAGCTAACTATAACATGTGTGAAACCTATGGTTTTTTAAGTGAATATATATATATATACACATATATTACCTACTGGCGGTCGCCAGTAGGTAGTTATAGTTAGGACCACGTTTCCATAGGAAATCCGCAACATTCTATTTTGAATAACTTTGGCGCCGGTCGACGAATCCTCGCGAATGTTTCAAAATAGGTGGGGCGCTACGCTCCGCTCCTACCCTGAAAGTCTCGGGGGGATTCGTCAAGCGGGGGCTGAGATAAAAGGGGGGTCCCAAAACGCGTTTTTCCCATGCATTTTTCCATAGGACCTTTAGACAGGGCTACAGCCCGAACGGCTGAACAGAATTACTAGAAATTTGGCAGAGAGGTAGTCCTCAGGTCAAGGAAGTGCCTTTTGTAGGTTTGGTGTAAATCTGGTCAGTAGATTCTGAGAAAATAGCCTTTAAATCAATATATATATCTGAGCCAGCTTACGGTGCGCTTACGGTACGCTTACCGTATGCGTACGGTGGCGTGCGCGAGCGCGATTCTGATTGGCTCTTAGATCTTAGTAAACATTCGAATCGGCCGAAACCAGGAAGCGGCGGCCGCCATTTTCTCTCTCGCACTGAGAGTGATTTCTAAAATATAAAGCCCAAAAACATGTAAAGGGGCTGTTTAGACAGCTCCCACACACATAGCCATGTTGAGGGAGTCCCCAAAGATCCCCCAAGGCCAAAAACGGAATTTTTATTTTTTCGGTAATTTCGCCGATTACGCTTACCGTACGCGTACGGTAAAAAATTAAAAAAATAAATAAATTATCCACACTCTCTCCCCCCCGTGTGCAATTGGTGCCCGCAGGGCAACAATTGTGCATGGCTTATTAGAGATGAGATAAACTAAAATATTAAAAAAAATAATAATAAAAAAAAAAATTATCCACACTCTCTCCACCCCGTGTGCAAATGGTGCCCGAAGGGCACCATTTGTGCATGGCTTATAAAATATACGAAAAATTAAAATATTACCTTTCAAAACGAAGTGCATCATATGTCCTCCATGTGCGCACGGTTCGCGAAGCGCATCGTGCGTACATGGCCCATCTAGCGTAACGTGGGCACGCGGTGCGCGTAGCGCACCGCGTGCCCACCGTGCGTGCACGGCACTAACTGCGTAAAGTGGGCGCGCGGTGCGCGAAGCGCACCGCGTGCTCACTGTGCGCGCACGGTGCGCGAAGCGCACCGCGTGCTCACTGTGCGCGCACGGTGCGCGAAGCGCACCGTGCGTGCACGGAACGAACTGCGTTAAGTGGGCGCGCACGCCACGAATGGCGTAAAGTAACTTAGCATTTAAAAAACCGTACAAATTCACTGAAAAAACCATAGGTTTCACACACGTCATAGTTAGGAATTAGCATTTAAAAAACCTTGCAAATTCACTGAAAAAACCATAGGTTTCACACATGTTATAGTTAGCGGAAATTTTACTGATAAAAAACCAATGAAATTCCCCCGTTATAGTTAGTGCAGGCAACTATAACTCACGCGACCGCAATCTTCTGCTGATGACATATGTGTCTTTATGAAAAAAAAATATTTGTAATATATGTATAGCTAAAAATGTATGGAAGAAGACATGGGCAAATAAGTGTCTAAATACAGTATTAGCATCAGCAGAGGATTGCGGTCGCGTGAGTTATAGTTGCCTGCACTAACTATAACGGGGGAATTTCATTGGTTTTTTATCAGTAAAATTTCCGCTAACTATAACATGTGTGAAACCTATGGTTTTTTCAGTGAATAAATATATATATACACATATATATATATAGAAATTTATAGATATATAGATATATATATATGTATGCCACACAACGATCCAAGTGCAATGCACGCTCAGGAGTTAGCCAGGAACAGTTTATTCTAGAATAAACTGTTCCTGGCTAACTCCTGAGTGTGCGTTGTACTTGGATCATTGTGTGGCATTTACTTGCCGGCTGGCTCTGCCGGGTTCACGCACCACGTGCCAACAGGCCAGGATTTTGGACTTGGTGTGGAATATATATATAAATATATGTATATATTATCTACTGGCGGTCGCCAGTAGATAGTTATAGTTAGGACCATGTTTCCATAGGAAATCCGCAACATTCTATTTGGAATAACTTTGGCGCCGGTCGACGAATCCTTGCGAAATTTTCAAAACTAATGGGGCGCTACGCTCCGCTCCTACCCTGAAAGTCTCGGGGGGATTTGTCAAGCGGGGGCTCAGAAAAAAGGGGGGTCCCAAAACGCGTTTTCCCCATGCATTTTTCCATAGGACCTTTAGACACAGCTACAGCCCGAACGGCTGAACAGAATTACTTGAAATTTGGCAGAGAGGTAGCCATAAGGTCAAGGAAGTGCCTTTTGTAGGTCTGGTGTAAATCTGTTCAGTAGGTCCTGAGATAATAGCATTTAAATCAATATATATATCTGTAAGCGCGCTCCGTGCGCTTACCGTAAGCTTACCGTACGCGTACGGTGACGTGCGCGAGCTCGATTCTGATTGGTGGTTACATGACTGTAAACATTCGAATCGGTCGAAATCAGGAAGTGTCGGCCGCCATTTTCTGTCTCTCGCACTGAGAAACAAAGGTGGAGAACGTGAAACGGGGGCAACGAAGAGAGTTGCAGACCCCCTAGTGTTTGTCAGGGGGTCCAAGAAGGACCCAAAAGTCCGAAAAATAAATTTAATAATTTTTAAAAAAATCACGGGGTACGCGTACGGTAAGCTTACCGTACGCGCACGGCAAAAAAAATAAAAATAAAAAAATAATGAAGTAACAATCACATTTATTAAATAAATTAAAGGACCCACAAGGGAGAAAAAAACAAATGTTACTGCGTAAAAAAAGCGAGGCGGGCACGGCATGGACTGCGCAACGTGGGCGCTCGGTGCGCGATGCGCATCGAGTGCGCACAGCGCGCGCACGGTGCGCAAAGCGCACCGTGCGAGCAAGGTGTGCGCATAGTGAAAAACCAGAAAAAAAAATAAAAAATAAATACATAACTTAGCATTTAAAAAACCGTACAAATTCACTGAAAAAACCATAGGTTTCACACACGTTATAGTTAGGAATTATCATTTACAAAACCTTGCAAATTCACTTAAAAAACCATAGGTTTCACACATGTTATAGTTAGCTGTACATTTCACTCGTAAAAAACCAATGAAATTCCACGTTATAGTTAGATCAGGTAACTATAACTTGCGCGACCGCAATCCACAATGTGTAATTTCAGATGTCATCATTGATGTCATGAGTGATGTCACTGACCATGTCATGAGTGATGTACTATGTGACGTCATCAGCAGTTTATTGTGGGCGCGCAAGTTATAGTTACCTGATCTAACTATAACGTGGAATTTCATTGGTTTTTTACTAGTGAAATGTACAGCTAACTATAACATGTGTGAAACCTATGGTTTTTTAAGTGAATATATATATATATATATATTCACTGAAAAAACCATAGGTTTCAGGCACGTTATAGTTAGAAATTAGCATTTCAAAAACCTTAGAAATTCACTGAAAAAACCATAGGTTTCAGGGGCGTTATAGTTAGCTGGACTTTTCACTCGTACAAAACCATTGAAATTCCCCAGTTATAGTTAGTTCAACTACCTATAACTCGCGCGCCCGCAATGCACTGCTGATGACGTCACATATTACATCACTCATGACATGGTCAGTGACATCACTCATGACATCACTGATGACATCTCAAATGACATCACTAATGACATCACTGATGACATCATCCAGTGAATGTGTGTTTTTCTGAAAATTACATATGTTTTATATATATATATATCTCAAGGTCGATGGAAGAATAAATGGGTATATAAGTGTCTAAATGGATGATTTGTTTTTGAAAAATTGATTGTATAACTGACTGATTAAGTGTATCTTAGTGAATACATGGCTTAGTGAGTAATGTTTAAATATGTAAATGTCTGTATCAGTCTCTCACTTTGTGTATAAGTGGCTGCATGGGTAGGTGAGTAGCTACATGAGTGTCTATATAGGTTATTAGTTGGTTTTTTTGACTATCAGTATGAGTGTCTGTATGGTTCGGTGGGGGGTATTACGTAGTGCATAGGTGCATGAATGAGTGACTCACTGTTTGTATGTGTTGAAGACAGCATGTGTGCAGGACTGTATGGGTGGGTGAGTGTGTGCATGGGTGTGTTTTTGAAGTGAATGACTGTCACAATAGTGTCTTTATGAGTAGCTACATATGTTTAAACTAGTATATGTGACTATTGGTGTATATAAGTGAGTAAATGTGAGAGTGAGAGATTGCAAGAGTTCCTGTATGAATAAGTATGTGTTTCTATAAGTGATTGTTTAAAAGACTAAGTATGTGTAAGTTTCTGTAGAAGTAAGTGTGGTGGTGTGTGTATAACTGTATATGCAAGTAAATGGATGTTTGATTATTTATTAGCATGAGTGACTATGTGTGTGAGTAAATCTATGGATGAGTGGTGTTGTGTAACAGGATGTATAGGTGTATGAGTACATATGATGAGTGAGTACATGTATGAGTGACTGTATAGGACTGTTGGTGAATGAGTGGATGTGTATGTGGATCTTAGAATTACTGAATAGGTTGTTGTAACTGGTATTGGTATGCCCATTGTTTTGAAAATTTTAGCTTCTATTTTTGAATGTGTGTATCAAAGGTTATATTAGGGGGAGAGGATGTCTGCCACTCTATCACAAGGATGATGTCATCAGTGATGTCATCAGTGATGTCATTTGAGATGTCATCAGTGATGTCATCAGTGATGTCACTGATCATGTCATGAGTGATGTAATATGTGACATCATCAGCAGTGCATTGCGGGCGCGCGAGTTATAGTTAGCTGAACTAACTATAACGGGGGAATTTCAATGGTTTTGTACGAGTGAAAAGTCCAGCTAACTATAACGCCCCTGAAACCTATGGTTTTTTCAGTAAATTTCCAAGGTTTTTTAAATGCTAATTCCTAACTATAACATGCCTGAAACCTATGGTTTTTTCAGTGAATTTCAAAGGTTTTTTAAATGCTAATTTCTAACTATGCCTACAGAGATAGGACATGTGAAGAAAGAAGAAAAAACGCACAGAAAGAAAAAAAAGAAATGCAGAAAGAAGCAACAGAAGTCCTCAAAGACGAAGAAAAGTGCAGGAAAAGGATAACGTACAGAAAGAACAAACAGAAGAACAGAAAGAAGCCTTGTTGCAAAATCATCCTGTACCCTCAACTTTTTCAGACAGATACTGGTGGTAACTGAGTCTGACTAACCAGTCCTAGAGCCAGTGCTATGTTAAAAGACACTCAGAATACAGTGAAAACACCTACATACACTAGGGAACACTATGCGTTGGGGTCCCCCTGTGATTAGCATGACCTCCTCTGTAAGCCCCCAGTATATAATAGGGCAGGGGATTAAAACTACCTCTTAAAACGCGCCACAGGGCGTGTTTGCACACGTCACCTCAGGCCCCGTCCCCTCCCTTCCCCACTGTGTAAACACACCCTGTGGCCGTTTTAAGTTGGGAGATTAAGTCCCCTTGAATCCTGAGGGTCCCTAGGGTCCAACTAGACCACTAGGTACCTCCAGTAAGCGCCACAGAGCAGCGTTGCAGAGAGATGTAAAAAGGGGCACGGCCTAGGCCACCTCTCTGCAACGCAGCGCAGTGGCGCTTACTGGAAGCACCTGGTGGGCTAGTTGGCCCCCAGGGTCCCTCAGGATTGAAGGGGAATTATTTCCCCAATTTAAAACACGCCACAGGGCTTGTTTGCACACATTAACTCAGGCCCCGTCCCCTCCCTTCACCACTGTGTAAACACACCCTGTGGCCGTTTTTAGTTGGGAGATTAAGTTCATTTGAATCCTGAGGGTCCCTGGGGTTCAACTAGCCCACTAAGTACTTTCAGTAAGCACCACAGAGCTGCGTTGCAGAGAGGTGTAAAAAGTGGCACGGCCTGGACCACCTCTCTGCAACTCAGCTCAGTGGCACTTACTGGAAGCACCTGGTGGGCTATTTGGCCCAAAGGGTCCCTCAGGATTGAAAGGGAATTATTTCCACAACTTAAAACGCGCCACAGGGCGTGTTTGCACACGTCAACTCAGGCCCTCTCCCCTCCCTTCACCACTGTGTAAACGCGCCATGTGGCCGTTCTAAGTTGAGAGATTAAGTCCCCTTGAATCCTAAAGGTCCCTAGGGTCAAACTAGCCCACTAGGTACCTCCAGTAAGCGCCACAGTGCTGCGTTGCATAGAGGTGTAAAAAGGGGCGTGGCCTCAGAACACCTGTCTGCAATGCAGCTCCCTGGCGCATACTGGAGATACCTGTTGGGCTAGTTGGCCCTCAGGGACCCTCAGTATTGAAGGGGAATTAAGTCCCCAACTTACAACTGGCCAGGGGGTGCGTTTGCAGTGTGCTGCAAGCGTTGGGCGTGGACTCCGGCGCGATGCCGGTCTTTTATTTATTTTATTTTTTTAAGAAGAAGGGCTGTGTGGCCCCCCTTCTTTTTCTAATTTATTGGCCCTGGGTAACCCATCCCCCAGGACCTGCACCCTCATTTTTTTTGTTGAAAAAAATACATTTGGCCCTCCCAGGCCTTAATCGGCCCCAGGGACCCCAACCCCCGGGTCATGGCCTTTTAAAAACAAATTCTTTAGGAGGGGGGCTGCGTTGCCCCCCTCCTCAGGCCACTTATGGCCCCGGGGACCCCATCCCCCGGGGCCGGCCATTGCTTTTTATTATTTTAAAAAAATATATAGTTATAGAAACACCTAGGACATGCTGGACAAACCGTATGTACCTATCACCATGACGATTTGTGTGATATTCATTAAAAGGCGACTATGCATAACATGAATCCACGTGGAATGTATTTACACCGCTAGTGAAGCTCTGACGTGTCTGACGCCCTACCGTGCCTAATCCCAGCGCCCCCGCCGGTGGGTACTCTCCAAGTAGACACCCTTGTCATTTATTGATACAAACATGGGTAGCTATTGACGGGCACATTTAATACACGCGCACACCAAGCCATTCAAAGGGGATTCAACAAAAATTCGACCAAACTATGCAAGAAACCCCCCCCCCCACGGTTAATAAAACACACATCCACCGCTGGATGTGTAATACTTTTTATTTTACTCTCTGGAAAGGAGACAAACCTCACTTGAGAGTCACAGCGTTCTCCTGGCTGAGCCCAATGCTGTGTTACACCCACCAGTGCCCGCCGAGTGCCACACACCTCTGTGTTGTGTTCCACCAGCTAGTGCGTATGCTATGACACTCTCTAGCCCAGTGGTCTTCAAACTTTTTGATGCCGAGACCCCCCATCAACATTTTTTAGGCATAAGGACCCAACAAAAATTTCTAAAACCTGGTACTCTGTATCATTGACAACCATAAATGTTTACCAGAGAAACGGTCAATCTGTGGTTGCACCTCCTTAGTACCAGTTTATCACCCAAATATAGCAATAAGCAACAAAAAGGTGACCAGCACAGCTCTACAAATGGCCTTCTACTAAGCGTCAACACCTGTTGCTGCTTGTTATTAACTTTTGAACCTTTTGAATAAATACGTTTTTTTTGGTTAAAATCCGCAGATTATGTGGCAGATGATGGATTATATGGCAAATGCGACAAATCTATAATCATGCTAAAATCTCTGCGGCCTCACAATCACATAATTCCAGTGGCCCTTGGTATAATAGCTGTAATGCATGGGCTGCAACTTTATTGCACGGCATTAGAGGAAAAGCATATTATATTTCATGGGATGCTGACAGCTTGGCATTTACAGCTGCATGTAACCGGAGGTGGCTGAACATCATTCATCATATTTAAAACATACATATATTTTTTAGGTCTTTCACCATCCGGTAGCTACATATAAAATAACAGGCAGCTTCAATGAATAATAGATACATTTAAAAAAATTGTTACTCAGTGGGAAATGCCTTTATTTTATACTTGCATTGCACACAGTATAAGATAGACTGCTACAAAATGTTTTATGATAAAATTGTGCTTCCAAAATATATGGGCTGCTTTCAAAATATAGGGGCTTATTTATAAGCCCCTTGCGATGAATAATTTTTTATGACGCTCTGGTTTCGCAGACCCATATCTGAGGCCACGCAAAGTCATTTTGTGTGGCATTTCATGGAATCCTACATATGGTGTAAGGCAACGCTGCGCAAGTTGATGTGATGCCTTACACTGCGTCAGGGGGGTGGGGGCGTTCCATGGGCGTTGCGGTGGGTTTTCCCATGGGTTTTGACACATTCCCAGATTTACAAGCATCTGTACACCTGAGGATGCATCAAAACTGTACACTGCCCCCGGAGATGCGTAATGAGGAGAAATATCTATTTCTCCTCAATTGTTTCCTCTTTCTTTGTGTGGCACACATAGAAAGAGGAAAAAGCCTCCATGAGTTTTTTTTTGCGCATAAAGGCAAAAACAATCCTGCAAACAATGCAGACACCCTTGCACCATGGTGCAAGGCTACCTGCGTTGGCGCTAGGCACCAAATTGTGTGCAGCCGGAAAGGAATGCACTGTATTTTATAAATACAGTCCAATCCTGCCCTTTTGAATTGGCATAGGGCAGCGCAGCAAAAATACTTGCGGAGCTGCCCTACTCCATTTCATTGTAAATGAGGCCCATAGATTTTAGTAACATCTAGACCCTATGTAATGCATTTTTTTTAACATAACTGTCCCTTCAACACATTCTCAGGGATAGTAAAAGCTATCTAAATACAATGACAATTAAAAGCAAGCACTTCACAGCTCAGTTAACTCTGTGCACCACCACTCAAAAAGTTTCACATGATTCAATAAATGAACTTCAACAGCACTCTCCTTTCCTGAGAAATCAAAGCCTGGCAGACAGTTAAACACACCTTTCTGCAAGTGTACTGCTGGCCTGAAAGAAATGCAAATGTGCACAAGGAGTTAATCTGCAAATGTAAAGGATTTGCAGATTAACTCGTTGTGCACACTTGCATTTCTTTCAGGCCAGCAGCACACTGGCAGAAAGGTGAGTTTAACTGTCTGCCTGGTTTCTGTTTCCCAGCATGGCAGAGTCCCTGAATACCGCTCCAGGGAAGGCATTTTAACAACCCTGTCTGGAACGTTTTCTCTTAGCAAAGGAAGAGCGCGACCCCCTTCCCATGACTCCACGGCCCCCCTGGGGGTCGCGCCCCACAGATTGAAGACCTCTGCTCTAGCCCATGTGCACTGTAACACCACCCCGTGAATATTTCATGCAACACTTGCCTTCGCACGGGTTATATTGCCCCATCTGACGTGCCTTCCTCGATGCCTATGTTATAACGCACAGCGCTATGCCATACATATTACAATCTGGGATCCATATCTTTGTCACAGTGCATATGCAACTTTACACTCCCCAGCACATATTTTATATTACAACTTGAGAGACTAGTTAGGTTACACAACACTGCCCTGTGTATATTACACTCCAAGGCGCATATCGCATAGCACGCACTAGTGCCTGTGCTATCTCGTTCTCTCCAATGAATCTGTCATTGCGCACAATATATTGCATATTATATTTCACACCCCGTTTCATCTTATATCACACTTTTTGGTGCATAGTTTATACCATATACTATATCTAGTTTTCATTTTCAATCGTGCTCTCAGGACTATGTTCTATATAACACTGCGTCCACCTTCCCTTTTCACGGGCATTACATTTTGTGATGGGGGTGGAGGGTCAAGGGGTGTTTCTGCCAAGTGAGCCCGGAGTCACAGTCACAAACGTCCTCTTCTTCCGGAATAAAAGTGAGATTATGCTGCATACCTGTTCATATTTTAAGTAGTTCGCACAGACACACATTTTAAAAACAATAAAGTTCCTAATACCCACCTTCTCTGAACAGTTAGCTTGCTGATCCATCCACCTCCTCCCTATTGTCTGTTGTCTGACTCCATGGACTAGCCTCTTCCCTCCTGCCATGCATGGTCTGATGTGCTGCCCCTGCCCTCCATTTAGCATGATGTACCAGTCCACTCCTCCTGCCCTCCATTGCCCAATTCTATGGCCCATCATTGACCTCCTGCTTAGCCTCTGTGCTTAGCTTGCTGCCCCTATTCTCCTTCCCCCTGCCCTCCGATGTCTTTGTGCATGCCCCTGCTCCATCCTTTTTGCCCACCATGTTCCATGGACCTGCCACTCCTATCTACTCTGAGTGTTCTGTTGAGCTGCCACTCCCCTCCCACCTGCCTAGCATTGTCAGATGACTGCAACCTGTCCCTGCCACCTCCACCCTGCCTGTCCACATGCCATGCCCCTATCCCCTTCCTCCTGTCCTCCATGTTCCATTTTACTGCCACACCCTTCTGCCCTCCCTGGTCTGTTGTGCTGCAACTGCTCCTCCTGCCTGCCCCGCGTGGTCTGTTGTGAGGCCCCTTCCCCTGATCTCTCTTGTCTGTGCCCAGGTCCAGACCCTCCCTTTTTTCCTCCATGGTCCTTTGTGCATGCCCCTACACACTCCTTCTTGCCCATCATAGCCATTGTGCTGCCACTAACCCTCCCACTTGCCATGCATGGTCTTCTGTGCTGCTATGGCCCCTCCCACCTTCCATGTGTGGTCAGCTAGCTGCCCCTGACCCCTTCCCACCTTCTCTCCATGGTCTGTGTGTATGCCATCATAGTCTCATTGTTGCTCTCCATGGTGTGTCTTGTTTCTAGTGCCCATTCTGCCTGACCTCCATGGTCATCTTGCTGCTCCTGCCCTGCCCCCTTGCCCCCAGCCCTCTGTTTCCATGTGCAGACCCCTATTCTCTCCCTCCTGGCTTGTCTGTTCCATTGTAATGCCCCTGATCCGTTCCTCCTGCCCTTTATGGTCTGTTATGCTGCAGCTTTCTCTCCTGTCTGTCCATTATGGTCAGCTAGCTAAAATTGCCTCGTTCTCTGTTGTCCATGTGCATGGTCCTGTCCCCTCCCCATTGCTTTCTATGGATTGTTGTGCTGCACTCCCGTCCCGCATGCCCTGTGTGGTGTATTGTGCTGCTGCAAACCCTGATGCCTGCCCTGTAGGGTCAGTTTGGTGCACCTCTCCATATCCCTCCTGTCCTCTGTTATCCGAGTCCATGTCCCTACCCTAATTCCTGCTGCCTACCATGATCCCATGTACCATACTAATAAACATTTTGAACTTGGTAAGAGGGAGATTTTGAAAAATGGGGTATTGATTTTCCCCTTAGAGTTACATTTAAAAAGAGGAGATTGCAGACAGGAGACAGATCAAATAAAGCCCATTTGAGCTTAAAAACATTGGACGTTTCCTGGCTGAAACGGGTCTGTTGGCATGTATGGTTGTACTACCACTGCCTCTTCCTTCTGCCCACAATGGTCTATTATATTGCCACAGCCTCTCTTGCCAGTCCTGTATTGTGGGTTTGTTGCCCCTGCCCCCCTTTCCACTGCCATCCATAGTCTGTTGTGCTGCCACTGCCCTTCCTGCCTGCCCAGTGTGGTCAAATTGTTGCCACTGCACTCTCCTACCTGCCTTCAATTTTCAGAGTCCGTGCCCCTGGCCTCTGCCTCTCAACAGTATCCCAATGAACAACTAGATTGCTGACATTATATATTTATTACAAAAGTGTGGAATGCCTGACGTCATCTTGATGTAATCAAAACTGTAATACCTAGAGCATTTCCTTTAGAAATTACATATATGAGAGGGTCTTATTTGCATCAAAATTATGGTTAGTGCTCTAAAAAACTAAAATGAGGACATATTTTCTGAGTTTTCAAATAGCGACAAAGGACTTTTAAATTATTTGTAATCTTTATGTTTTTTTATCCAGTTGACCACTTGATTAAATGTTGCACCTAGGGGAGAGGATGTGGTGTTACTTCCAGAGCTGCAGACTTTGCAACTGGGGAACCAGGTTGGAGTTTCTGCTTCAGCTCAACATTCTGTGATTCTGGTCAAAGCACTTAATCTCCCCATGTCTACACCCAAAATGAATTTGATCTTGTGTGATGTAACCAATGCTCATGTAAAGCACTCCAATACCTGACAAGTCTGCACTATATAAAACTGCAAATACACAAAAAATAAGTGTTTTGCACGCTTCTGTCATTGGGCTACATGTGGGCTACATCTGAGTGATATTTGTGCTGCATTTGGGCTCTTTTGTCTCTGGTGGCCATCTTGGGAGATTTATTTGTTATGAAGTTTCCTAATTTCCTCATTTACTGCAGTCTCCTCAGTAGGAAATGCATTCAGTTTTTTACTTTGATTCCATCAAGAAGATATTCACATATGTCACACATTTGCCATAAATTCTGAATGTTAGCACTGTAGTTGCTCATTAGATCACTATAGTAAAGCTACTGCTCACCACGGATGTCTGCTGCTGGTATTAAAAGTGCATGTTTCAGTCTGCATATCAGAATTTTTTAATGAAATAGAAGAGGATTTGAGAAGCCACTCAAAATGTGCCCTAATTTTTCAGTCTGCATGTCAGAATTTGTTTATGAAATAGAAGGGGATTTGAGAAGTCAAAATGTGCCCTAATTTTTCTTTCTGCAGCACTAATCATAATGTCTATGGCAAAATGAACCCCCTCATTTTGTTCCTTTGTAAATTAAATGTTTTAAGTGTTACCACTTTATTCCAATCAAGATGGCTTCAGGTGTGCCATACTTTTGTCATAAGTAAGACTGTTAGCGCTCTAGTTGTTCGTTAGAACACTCTGGGACATTCTGTCATTGGGCTATACTTGGCTACATCTGGGTGATATTTGGGCTACATTTGGGCTCTTTTGTCTCTGGTGGCCATTTTGGGAGACTTATTTGTTACGAAGTTTCCTAATTTCCTCATTTACTACAGTCTCCTCAGTAGGAAATATTTTCAGTTTTTAACTTTGATTCCATCAAGAAGGCATTCAGATGTGTCACACATTTGCCATAAATTCAGAATGTTAGCACTCTAGTAGGCCTGGGCAAAATTTCCGTTCCGTTCGCGGAATTTGCGATAATGTGGCATTTCCGCGTTCCGCGGAGAGCGCGGAAATGTCAAAATTTTCGCATTCCGCAGCTTTGCGATAATTTGGTTCTTGCTCGCGCTGTAAAATATTACATTCTTGCGCGCGCGCGATCGCCTTACCTGAATCTCCGCGTTCGCCAACAAGTTTTCCCAATCCGGTCGCGTTCTCCATGAGATGTTGTATTGTTTTAGCCATTTGCGCTGTCTCGCGACAGTTCGCGTCCGCAGTGACGTCATGCGTCGCGCGATCACGTCTTTCTTCTCGCGATCATGCACCGCGAGACAACTGAAAACAAGATGGCCGCGCCCGCGAGCAACCGCAGGGGTAAGTTAGCGACCCGCAACCATGCAGAAAATATCACGAACGGGCGGGAAAAAAACTTCCGCATCTTCGCGATATTTCCGCTTGTTTGCGGAGATTTTTAACATTTTCGCGATAATTTGCGAAAGTGACTTCCGCAAATTCCGCCAACCCCTACTCTAGTTGCTTATTAGATCACTGTAGTAAAGCTACTGCTCACCAGGGAAGTCTGCTGCTGGTATTGAAAGTGCATGTTTCAGTCTGCATGTCAGAATTTTTTAATGAAATAGAAGAGGATTTGAGAAGTCACTGGAAATGTGCCCTAATTTTTCTTTCTGAAGCACTAATCCTACTTTCTATGGCAAAATGAACCCCCTCATTTTGTTCCTTTTTAAATTAAATGTTTTAAGAGTTACCACTTTATTCCAATCAAGATGGCTTCAGGTGTGCAATACGTTTGTCATAAGTAGGACTGTTAGCGCTCTAGTTGTTCTTTAGAACACTCTGGGAACCTGCAGTAGAACACAAAGTAATCAACTGACAGTCTCTGCCCTTGTTGGATGTACATGTTTTACTGAGAATGTCAGACTTCATTCTCACATGACTGAGAAAGATAATGTGAATTTACAGAAAATATGCTCTCAGTTTAGCTTATAGATCACCTTCCAAACCTCTGTGGGAAAAGCATGAGTAGCTTTCTCTCAAACATGATTCATGATATCACAGCAGAATGCTTTTTCACATGGTAAAATCACCTTAGAACACACCACAATTCCTAAAATGAGTATGGTACCATCAACAAATGATTAATAATGTAACTAAAGTCTTGAAACCTTCTATTAACTGCAATGCTTTTTAATGAGGTGCCAACATGTATATTGGTCCCAAGATGGCTGCCAACACTTCTTGGATGAAGTACTGACAGCCAATCAGATCTCACGATGAGATGTGTGGTGAGGCTCCGCCCAGATATATCTATCTTTTTAACTCTAATTTTCTTAGGAACTACTGAACGGATTTACACCATTTAAGCAAAAGGCACTAGTCTGAACTCAGGGCTACCTCTTTGCCAAATTTGGTGTAATTCTTTTCAGCAGTTCGGGCTGTAGCTGCGTCAACAGGTCCTACGGGAAAATGCATGGGGAAAAAGCGTTTTGGGACCCCCCTTTTTTCTCGGCCCCCGCTTGACAAATCACCGTGAAATTTTCAGGATAGGAGCGGACCAGAGCTGGCCAAAAGTTTGGAAAATTGCGCAAAGATTCGTCAATCGGCGCCAACGTTATTTCAAATAGAATGTTGCGGATTTCCTATGGAAAATAGGTCCTAACTATAACTACCTACTGGCGACTGCCAGTAGGTAATATATATATATATACATATATATATATATATTTATTCACTGAAAAAAACATAGGTTTCAGGCACGTTATAGTTAAAAATTAGCATTTAAAAAAACTTAGAAATTCACTGAAAAAACCACAGGTCTTAGGGAAAGTTATAGTTAGTTGTACATTGCACTCATACAAAACCTGTGAAATTCCCCCGTTATAGTTAGTTCAGCTAACTATAACTCGCGCCCCGCAATGCACTGCTGATGACGTCACATATTACATCACTCATAACATGGTCAGTGACATCACTGATGACATTACTGATGACATCTCAAATGACATCACTGATGACATCATCCAGTGACTGTGTGTTTCTGTAAAGTTTAACTATGTTTAATATATATAGGAAAAGGCGTATTGAAAAATGAGTGGGTATATAACTGTCTGAATGGATGATTTATTTAGTGGGTGCGTAATCGAGTCTATAAGTGAGTGATTAAATGTATCTTACGGAATGCATGGGTTGGTGAGTAAACTGTGTGAATGTCTGTATCCATCTGTCTGTTGGTGTGTAAGTGGCTGCATGGGTTTGTGACTAGCTACATGAGTGTCTATATGAGTTATTGATTGGTTTTCTGAGTATCTGTATGGGTGGCTGAGTGTTTGTGTGGGTGGGGTGTGTGTGACTGTGCATAGATGTGTGAGTGGGTGATTCACTGGGTGCATGGTTTCAAGAGTGCATCTGTGATGGACTGCATGGGTGGGTGAGTGTGTGTATGGGTGTGTTAGTGAGTGAATGTATATCTCAGTGGTACATGTGCGAGTAACTACATATTTAAAAGGCAGCATATATGTGTGTTAGAGTATTTAAATAGCTATAAGTGAGAGTGTGTAATTGTGAGAGTGGCTATATGGATGAGTGTATGGTTGTATCAGTGATTGTATATGAGCGTAAGAATGTTCTAGTATTTGTATGAGTAAGTGAGCAGGTGTATGTATAACTATATACCTCTCTGGATGAATGGCGGTGTGTGAGTGTCTATATAGGTGTATGATTACATATGATAGTCCTGTACTGAGTGACCATAAGTATGAGTGACTGTACGGATGTGTTAGTGGATGTGTGTGTAGACCTAAGAATCAGCGAGTGGGTAAGTAGTTATTGATGTTGGAGTGTCAATGGTTTTGAGAATGGCCGTCTGTAATTTAGAGTGGGTGTATCAAAGGTTATATTAGGGTGTGAGAAGATGCATCAATTTATCACATGGATGATGTCATCAGTGATGTCACTGACCATGTCATGAGTGATGTAATATGTGACGTCATCAGCAGTGCATTGCGGGGGCGCGAGTTATAGTTAGCTGAACTAACTATAACGGGGGAATTTCATGGGTTTTGTACGAGTGCAATGTCCAACTAACTATAAATGTTTTTTTCAGTGAATTTCAAAGGCTTTTTTAATTGCTAGTTTCTAACTATGCCTACAGAGGTAGGACATGCGAAGAAAGAAGAAAAAAGCACAGAAAGAAGCAAAAGAAATGCCGAAAGAAGCAACAGAGGTCCACAAAGACAAAGAAAAGTGCAGGAAGAAGGAAGACATGCAGAAAGAACCGACAGAGGGGGCAGAAAGAGGACTTGTTGCAAAATTATCCTGTGCCCACAACTTTTTCAGACGGTTACTGGTGGTAACTGACTCTGACTAACCATGCCTAGAGCCAGTGCTATGCTAAAAGACACTTAGAATAAAGTGAAAACACCTACATACACTAGGGAACATGTTATAATCTAGGAAGTAAATGATGCATCCTCTCTGTTGCTGTCCTTGCCTTGCTGCTCAGTCTGTGTGATGTCATCGGAATGTTGAGTGTGTTTGAGTGGAAGCAAAGATCAGTTGGTGTAGATGGGCTGAGCAGCAGGGAGGCTGCTCCTGGTGGGGCATTGCTGGACATGGATCAAGGCCTAGCATGAACTTGTTGTGGATCCTGCTTGAAGAATAAAGCTGAGATCTTGAACCACATCTCTGGACTACATAGCATTCTTTTATTTGTAACACTGGCGACGATTTTAAGAACCTGCGTGCAACTTTAATGAAGATTGGACTTTTTAAATTGGACAAACCGAAGAAACTACAACCTGTGGATCTGAACAAACCTGGCACCCCAAATGCCCCACCAGTGACCATTTCATCGGTCGCCCTAACCAGTAAGTGCCAGTTTGTTTAAGACTTTCCTCCACTGTCTCCCTGTAGAGTGTGTTGGAGAAGCTGACACCCTAAGCAGTTAGCTGATTTGGATCTGCTTGGTACTGTGAACTGTCCCTTGTGAGGTGGTATTTTTCGGGCCCCAGTGGTTGCAACATTTGTGTTTGTCGAGCTACGCTTAGCCCCAACGCGACGAGACCATCGGATGACATGTGGCACGAATCTTGGATGGTGCCTGTGTTTTTAACCGGCAACGTGCGATTCTCAAGCGTGCCGTGTATCTAGGTATTGGACGGAGTGATTGGACAGTCACGTTTGGATCGGGGGCAGAGATCGAGCCCCAGAGTATATCTTACACGGTTGCAAAACAGGGTGGAATTAAGTGTTTGGCTGCTCTACTGCGACTGTTTGAATTTGCCTGCGATTTGAACTTTGAAAATAATGCTTGTGCTGTGAATAGTGCGCGCAGAAGTACCTGTTCGCAGTGAGCGGTGAGGTTGCCATGGATCCTCTGCGCTGTTGATGCCTGTTCCATTGCCTGCATGCAACAACGTGCCGGGAGCCACCCGACGCGCTGTCACCTACGTGCCACCATTTTAGATTCAGGGCACTATTGGAGGAGCGGAGATTTTCCTGTGGTTACCAGGGGTAACGCAGAGTTGCATGCAAGATTCACTTTCAAGGAGCGGCGATTGTGCAAGACGCGGAGTGGCATGGAAGATTTCCTTTTGTTTTGACTTGCAGCGATTTTCCACGAGTTCCAAAGGGAACGCAGAAGTCACTTGGAGGTATTCCTTTGGATTTGCTGTCTTAAGGCACTTGTGAGCCTCGGGTGAGAAGTCGCTCACCGGTCATGTTTTGACTGTTTTCACTAACTATTTTAATGCAAAGTCTATGTCTTGCTTGATGTTTAACGCCATACTTATACTTTCGTTTTTGTTTTCCACGCTTATGAGATTTTACTATGTTCTTTTAAGAATATTTGGTGTGATGAGTGAAGGTTCTCTGGTGTATGTCGTCACCAGTATATGGTGTTAGGTGTGTGCAAGTGAAGGATTACGTATGTTCTAAGTCCTGGGTTTTTGCAGAAGAGGAGTGTGTTTGTGTTACCTTTTAAGTCCTGCAAGTGTTACTGCACTGTAGTGCGTATATGGGTGTTGTAGGGGAGGTGTTTTGGTGTTCCCGGTCCTGTGTGCTGGTGGTTATGAGGGTTGTCCGTGTTGTGTGTTTGTATGGATAAGAGGGAGAAAGAGAGTATAGTGTGTGTTTTAATTAAAACTTTGCCTTGTGTGAAGTGTTGGTCTGTGTGTCAAGTGTACGCACGTTAGAAGGCTCTTTAATTTGAGGCTTCTCAGACTTACCTGTCTGGTGTTATCATTGTGTTGGTGGTTACCTCGTGTGAGGTGTTGGTCTGTGTGTCAAGTGTACGCACGTTAGAAGGCTCTTTAATTTGAGGCTTCTCAGACTTACC
Organism: Triturus cristatus; assembly: GCF_964204655.1. Taxonomy (NCBI): domain Eukaryota; kingdom Metazoa; phylum Chordata; class Amphibia; order Caudata; family Salamandridae; genus Triturus; species Triturus cristatus. The sequence continues at coordinate 327,022,420 of NC_140590.1, read as the reverse complement.
TGTCTGGTGTTATCATTGTGTTGGTGGTTACCTCGTGTGAGGTGTTGGTCTGTGTGTTATGAGTATGCACGTTAGAAGGCTCTTTATTTTGAGGCTTCTCAGACTTACTTGTCTGGTTTACCATTGAGTTAGTGGTTACCTCGTGTGAGGGGTTGGTCTGTGTGTTACGAGTACGCACGTTAGAAGGCTCTTTATTTTGAGGCTTCTCAGACTTACTTGTCTGGTTTACCATTGAGTTAGTGGTTACCTCGTGTATGGTGTTGGTCTGTGCGTTATGGGTGCGCACGTAAGAAGGCTCTTTATTTTGAGGCTTCTTAGACTTCCTGTCTGGTTTTACCCATGAGTTGGTGGTTACCTTGTGTGAGGTGTCGGTCTGTGCGTTATGGGTGCGCACGTAAGAAGATCCTTATTTGGAGGCTTCTCAGACTAATATGTCTGGTGGTACCCTTGAATGAGTTATCTTGTGTTAAGTGTTCGGACTGTGCGTCACGGATTCGCACGTGTGGAAACTTGTTATTTTTTTATCACCTTGATTTTCCTGTCAGGGGTTGCAACATTACCCCTCTCAGGGTTATTTTCTGAAGCTTTGTGTTATACTTGAAGCTCATTGGTTTTTGGGTTTGTGTGTCTTTCTATCATCGCACAATCTATTTATTTAGTCTTGTTGCAAGAAAGTACATTGTTCTTGCATGTTCCTATTTGTACAAATTGCATGTAAGTACATTGTTCTTGCATTTTCCTATCTTCACGAATTGCATGAAAGTACATTGTTCTTGCATGTTCCTAGTTTTACAAATTGCATTTAAGTACATTGTTTTTGCATTTTCCTATCTTCATGAATTGCATGAAAGTACATTGGTCTTGCATGTTCCTATTTTCACAAATTTGATGAGGGGGGGATGTGTTATAATCTAGGAAGTAAATGATGCATCCTCTCTGTTGCTGTCCTTGCCTTGCTGCTCAGTCCGTGTGATGTCATCGGAATGTTGAGTGTGTTTGAGTGGAAGCAAAGATCAGTTGGTGTAGATGGGCTGAGCAGCAGGGAGGCTGCTCCTGGTGGGGCATTGCTGGACATGGATCAAGGCCTAGCATGAACTTGTTGTGGATCCTGCTTGAAGAATAAAGCTGAGATCTTGAACCACTTCTCTGGACTACATAGCATTCTTTTATTTGTAACAGAACACTATGCGTTGGGGTACCCCTGTGATTAGCATGACCTCCTCTGTAAATCCCTAGTACATAATAGGGCAGGGGGATTAAAACTACCTCTTAAAACGCGCCACGGGGCGCGTTTGCACAGTGGTGAAGGGAGGGGGGCCTGGGGTGACATGTGTGCAAACACGCCCTGTGGCTGTTTTAAGTTGGGAGAATAAGTCCCCTTGAATTCTGAGGGTTCCTGGGGTCCAGCTAGCCCACCAGGTATCTCCAGTAAGCGCCACAGAGCTGCGTTGCGCAAAGGTGTGAAAAGGTGCATGGCCTGGACCATCTCTCTGCAACGAAGCCCTGTGGCGCTTACTGGAGTTACTTGGTGGCCTAGTTGGCCCCCAGGGGCCCTCAGGATTGAAGTTCCCCAACTTAAAACGTGCCAGAGGGCGTGTTTGCACACGTCACCTCTGGCCCCGCCCCCTCCCTTTTCCACTGTGCATAGGCGCCCTGTGGAACCTTTTAAGTTGTGGAATTAAGTCCCATTGAATACTGAGAGCCCCTGGGTCCAACTAGCGCACCACGTACCTCCTGTAAGCACCACAGAGCTGCTTTGCAGAGAGGTGGTCCAAGGCCATGCCCCATTTTACACCTCTCTGCAATGCAACTCTGTGGCACTTATTGGACGTACCTGGTGGGTGAGTTGGCCCCAGGGAAGCGCAGGATTCAAGGGGTCTTAATTCTCCAACTTAAAACACGCCACAGGGCGCGTTTGCACACTTGTGACATCAGGCCACGCCCCCTCCCTGCACCACTGCGCAAACACACCCCCTGGTGCGTTGTAAATTGGGGGATTAAGTCCTCTTGAGTCCTGAGGGTCTCTGGGTTCCAACTAGCCTACCAGGTACCTCCAGTAAGCGCCACAGAGCTGCGTTGCCGAGAGGTGTAAAAAGGGCCGTGGCCTCTGAACACCTCTTTGCAACGCAGCCCCTGGCGCATACTGGAGGTTCTTGGTGGGCTAGTTGGCCCCCAGGGACCCCCAGTATTCAAGGGGAATTACTTCCCTATCTTACAACGCGCCAGGGGGCGCGTTTGTAGAGTGCTGCAGGGAGGGGGCGGGGCCTAGCACGATGCCGGTCTTTTTTTATTGTATTTTTTTTAAAGAAGGGGGGCTGTGTGGCCCCCCTTCCTTTTCTATTTTATGGGCCCTGGGGACCCCCTCCCCCAGGGCCTGAACCTCATTTAAAAAAAAATGTTACAGTAAGGGGGCCGCGTGAGCCCCCCTCCCGTGGCCAATTCCGGCCCCGGGGACCTCATCCCCCGGGGTATGGCCCAATTCTTTTTTTATTATGAAGGGGGGCGGCGTGCCCCCCCCTCCTAAGGCCTCTATTGGCCCCGGGGACACCATCCCCCGGGGCCGGCCTTTATTTATTTCTAAAACATTTTTTTTCTTCTTTGGGAGGAGGGCCGTGTGGCTCCCCTCCCGGGCCACTTCTGGCCCCGGGGACCCCATTCCCCGGGGCCTGGCCATTGCTTTTTTTGTTCTTTTTCCAGAGGGGGGGCAGTGTGGCCCACCCTCCTCAGGCCTATTATGGCCCCGGGGACCCTATCCCCCTGGGCCGGCCTGCCATTTTTTTTTTACTTTTTAAGGGAGGGAGGCTGCGTGGCCCCTCTCCCGGTCCACTTCTGGCCCCGAGGACGCCATCCCCCGGGGCCGGCCCTATCCGTTGGGGACTGTGGGGGGGTCCACAATCCCCCCACGGTCCCGCCGGCTCCCCACATCCTGCGGGTGCCGGCATTGCTTTTCCACAAGGGGAGCTGCTGACATGCAGCTCCCCTTATGGAAAAGCAATTCTGGTTTGCTTCATTGAAGCGAGAGCAGGTTTCCCTGCTCTTACTTCAATTAAGCAAAGCAGAGTTTGCAATGACTGCCCTGTCATTGCAAACAGCAGTGTCCCGGGGGTGGGCACCCCAGGAAACTGCTGGCGGTCCCCAGTGCCATCATTGGCTCCAGGAGGGGGGCCACGCGGCCCCCCTCCCACTTAATGCAAAGCCCCAAGGGTGGTGGTCCCCGGGGCTCGGGGGTCCATAACAGACCCCCTATTTTGAATAATTAGTGCCCCGGGGAGGTGGCGGTCCCCTGGGTGTACGGTACCGAGGCACAAGATGGCTGCCAACACTTCCTGGTTTGGAGTGTTGACAGCCAATTAGCATGAAGCTTGTGATCGGTAGGGTGCGCGGATCCACCGCGGCCATAGATATCACTATCTTTATTTCTTAATTTCTCAAAAACTACGGACCGGATTTACACCATTTTTTAAAAGGTCGCTTTCTGAGCCAAGCAGTACCCTTTTTGCCAAATTTGGTGTAATTCCGTTTAGCAGTTTTTGCTATAACTGTGTCTAAAGTTTCCTATGGGAAATTGATTTTTTGACCTCTATTTTTTGAATTTCTCAGGAACTACTGAACGGATTTACACCATTTAATAAAAAGGTCTCTTTCTGAACCAATGGCTACCGTTTTGCAAAATTTGGTGTAATTCCGTTAAGCAGTTCGGGCTGTAGCCTTTCCACAATTTCCTATGGGAAATAACATGGAGAAAACGCGTTTTGGGGCCCCCCTTTTTTCTCGGCCCCCGCTTGATGACTCACCCCCAAACTTTCAGGATAGGAGCTGACCGGAGCGCCCCACCAGTTAATATATAACTTAAATTATTATACGATATACTTAATTATTAATCAATTAAATAATTGACAGTTAATTGTTAATTGATTAAAATGTATTACCTTCCCACCATATACCTTTACAAACCTAGCACCTGCTACTAAACTATAAATGACTATTAGCAATTATATTAAAAAATATTAATCACTTAAAATTACAAACTGTATTGAAAAATATTATTAACAACTATGCAAATACAGTAAGACTTAAAATGAATATATATAATTAAAAAGGATATGTTTTCAACTATATTATTAAAAACAATATTAAAACCAATGAGATACCTGAAAAAATCAATGTTTTTGACAGCGATATTTCCGCATCATAATATTTTTGTATCATGATATTTTGTTTCCACTATTTCTGTAACTCGATATTTAAAACTCAATATTTTGCCCAAATTAAGGAGTATGGGATCACTTGCAGACATCATGCAACCCAAAAAACCACCAATCAGACATCATATTGCACAGCATATCTTGACCCTAGTTATGCACATGTTGAACAAATAATATTCACCATCTTCAGAGTAATGCACTACAGCTGTCTTCTCTCTTCATGTGCTTGTGAAAAACCTGGAAATATTTTTTGAAAATGATTCTTATTTGGCTACAAGAACTCTCATACTACAATGCAAAAGTGCAGGTATATTCCTATTTACATTGTATTGTACACACTACAATGGAAAAGTGCAGGTATGTTCCTATTTACATTGTATTGTACACACTACAATGGAAAAGTGCAGGTATATTCCAATTTACATTGTATTGTACTGTGGTATCTATATAGTGCTTCATGCACCACTATGGGGCACCAAAGCACATTTTCATATGGTTAGTAATCTACAAATGATTAATTTGGCATTGTTGTATTTGTTGTGATGTTCCATGAGCAACGTTTGGTGTCATAATAGAGTGAACAGAGAAGGACACTTGATTTGGGCCCTGCATCTAGCAGTGTGGGGCAGGAGGAGGTGTCTCTAGAGCAGGGGTACTCATAGTACGGCCCGCGGGCCACCAGCGGCCCGGCAAGCCTTTCTTGGCGGCCCGCGGACCTTTCAGACATCGTACCAGTGTTTTTTGTTTTTTTTAACAGTGTCAGCAAACACAGACTCTGCTCTGTGGGGGCCCGGGGATTCTATTGATAGTCCGAGTGGAGCTGCTGGGGCGCTAAGAGGTGAAATACAACAAAGCCTCGTTATCATGCAAATGATCTCTTACAGACCTGTGAAGTACTCGGGCGGGGCTGTATGTGTGCCCTGCAAGGGAAGCTGCCTCAGCTGCCACACAAGCGGAGGAGGGGGTGAGGGGGGGGAGAGGTGACAAAGAATGACAAGAGAACAGCAGGGTGTGAGAGTCGGGTAAGGGGACAGAGGGTGACAGAGGGCAGTAGGGAGAGACAGAAACAGACAGAGACAGATAGAGATAGAGACTAACAGAGACAGGGACAGACAGAGACAGATAGGCAGAGACAGGGACAGACAGATAGAGACAGACAGAGAGGCAAAGAGACAGACGGAGAGGGAGACAGAGAGGGAGACGGAGAGGGAGAGCGACAGAGAGAGTGGGAGACGGAGAGAGAGAGGGAGATGGGGAGAGGGAGGGAGACGGGGAGAGGGAGGGAGACAGAGAGGGAGGGAGAGAGACAGAGAGGGAGGGAGGGAGAGAGACAGAGAGGGAGAGAGATGGATAGAAGGAGAGAGGGAGGGAGACGGAGGAGGGAGGGAGATGGAGGAGGGAGGGAGATGGAGGGAGAAGGAGGGAGACAGAGGAGGGAGGGAGATGGAGGAGGGAGGGAGACGGAGGGAGAGGGAGGAAGACGGGGGAGGGAGGGAGACAGAGGAGGGAGGGAGACAGAGGACGGAGGGAGACAGAGGAGGGAGGGAGACGGAGGAGGGAGGGAGGGAGATAGAGAGAGAGAGAGAGAGAGAGAGAGAGAGAGAGAGATATGTGTATGCCGGGTCCGGTGGCTCAGTGGACGAAGGCGTCCGCTGCAGAGACCTGTGTTCCACCTCATGGTCACAGTTTTTTTTTGTTGCTCTAGCCCCGCCCCCTCCCCCAATGACCCCGCCCCAAGGTGCGGCCCTCTGCCACAAACCACACTGAAAATTTGGCCCCTGAGAGAAAGTTTGTGAGTACACCTACTCTAGAGGGAACCTTAGGATGACGTCTGCAGAAGTCAACATTACTTCCAATCAGATATTTACTCTTCTTTATAATCCTTCAAGACTGTTCAGTATTTTGTCTAATCCATTGTTGTGTAGACCTTTCAGACGCCTGGACATAAATATAATATTTACCTGTACACCATAACCAGAGCTGACCTAACATCCCTTTGAAAATGTATTCAGCTGTAAAACAAATTTTACATGAGTCAACCTTGTAGTATATTTCAGTATACTTCAGTCAGATCTTCAGCCATCCCATAACCTGGGCATCTCCGGCAAAGGGCAGAACACTCTCCTGGAGTCATGCACTTAATGACCCAGGTGACTTACAGTTCTCAAAACAGTTTTATAACATGTTGGTGATGACCCTGGCTAAGATTGGTGCACCACAAAAAAAGAGAAAGATGTAAATAAGCCTTCAAAGGCATTATGGAGGGGATTCTGGCCTGATACAGGTAATAATAAATTAGTAGTTCCTGGCACACATTTATTATTATTATTTTTAAATTTTATATTATTTTTGGGTGTCCCAATGTCACCCATCTCTGGCACTGACAACCTTTTTTAAATGTAGGTGGCCATGAGGAGAGCCTCAAGGCCCTCTATGTACCCTGCCAGCTCCCCCGGAGCCAGGTATTGTTTTCCTGTGTCAGTGCTTCAGTGAGCATCTGTTTTAAATATTTGGGGCTGTGGGCAGTGCCCATATTACCTCACGGCACCTGCCGCTCCCCTGACAGGACCTACCCAGGGTCTTTTGCTTTACTCTCACCCGGTAGGAGTAGCTTTTGTTTCTGCTCCTGCCCATCAAGAGCAAGGCTATGTTTCCTGCCCGGGAGAGTACAGGCAGGGAGATTTATATTCTCTGTCTGCACTCTCCCAGGCAGGCAAAAATATAGTGTAATAGGGAATGGGGTCCCCGGGACACAGCTTGCCTTCAAACCTCAGGGTTGGGGTACCCCAGGGCCACTGAATGGATCAGGGAGGAGGGCCCCACACCCCCTCTACCCAAAAAGGCTTTGTTGAGTCTTTAAAGGGCTCAGGGGAAAGATACATCTGCTCCAGGGTATGGCGTCCCCAGGGCTTTCAAAAAGCTCAGGGAGGGGGGATGTACAGGCCCTCCCTATTAAAATGGCATCCCCGCAGGGAATGGGATCCCCAGAGTCTTGAAATGACTTGGGGAGGGGGGGGGGGGCGCACGCCTCCATCCCCATAATAATAAGCTTGTGCCAGACCCTCAGGCTCTAGTCCACTCCATGGGGGCTTTTATATTTTAGAAGGACTGCTGTTTTTACTTTAATTTGACTATGGATCCTCTGCACAGAGGATACTCAGTACCATTAAAAAAATAGGGCTTAGGCCAGGAGGGATCAAGGAAATCCTAATACACACACACACACACACACACACACTAACACACCCCCTCACACACCCACATAGCCACTCTGACTGCCACTCATACACCAATTCACACACTTACAGACCCACTCAGATACCCATAAAACCACTCTCACAGCCACTCATAAACCCAAATAGCTACTTACACAGCCCCTCACACACCCGTACAAACACTAATACACCCACTCACAGTGACATATATGTAGACATATGGCAGCAGTTACTAAGACATTAACAACTAAACATATAATATCTAACTTTTCTTTCTTTAATCGAAAATGGATCCATTTTCTTTAAGTTTTTGGAACTGTATTTCTTTTACACCATACACTAAGATATGTTAGCATTTGGGGTACCACTGAAGGATTGCTTGCAGTTAAAGCAGCAGGATCCCGGTCCCTGGAAGCAAGTTGAGATGCAGCACTTGATGTTGATCCATCGGGTGCATCCCTTTGGATCTCTACTCGCCAGCTGTTTAGGGTGCATGGTTCCCAGATGTTTTAACATGCTGCTCTCCCCATGAGAGTATTTTTTGCTATCCCTTCTAGAAAGTTCTTCATACCAAAGTTTGCATTTAACAATCTTTGCTGACACCTTTTTTTCTTCAGATGGTTTAGGTGTCGTGGCTGAGCTTCTTCCTCTTGTTCCTGCTGCTCTTTCTCCTGTTCTCTTTCTCCTCCTGATGCCATTTTCTATGATGGTTCTACGATGGTTTACCAAAAAACACAGCAAAAAAGAAAGAGTTTCTACTGAGCTGCAGAGGTGCAAAGACGTACCAGATGAAAAAGAAATTAGAAGGAAATCCCTCTAGAAGAGAGTGGCAGGTGTTCCAACCAATCAAATATATTTGTTGCTCTGTTACATGGCATTTGTGGATCTGTCCAATCTGAATTGCAAGTGACATCACTGAATTTCACATCATCCTTCTTCACAGGAAGTAATACCTTTGGGGTTTTCATCTTATATCTGCACAGGAAGCAACATCAATCCACTCACCCTCCCAAGATCTACTTAATGGCTGCCACAATGTGGATACGCGGCTGGCATGCCAAAGGGAAGCTCATCTGTGTGTGTCCGTGCCTGAACCGCACTTACTGCCAGGAACTGTGGTCCTCCATCCCCAGCCTTTACCATGCTGTAACCCTCTACCCTCATCCCTGGTTGCTACTCCATGTGATACAAAGGGATCATTTTCTTGTGCTTCCTGCAATTTTTCCTTCTCTTACCCACACCCGGCACTCACTACAACAACAGCACCCAGCACCCCACTCTGTGACACTCACACAATTCTGCAACCACCCAGACAACAGTCCACACTTGCATGCATGTTCACTCACCAAAAATGCCACAGACATCTGGAACCTGCTGCACCATAATGCCTCTGGGCATCTTTTTTTCATGGAAACTAGGCTGAGTCCTACATCAGCACCTGACATCGCCACCGCAATCCCCTCGGCTATAAGACTTCTAGACAATACAGACTTCACAAGCTCAGCGGTGGAATCAAGATCATCCAAAGAACCTCATCAGCTGTACCACATCCACAGGCACATCATCCTCCAAAATGGAACACCTGTAATTCAAGCTCCACATCACAGCCAATTTCACACTAAGTGGCACTCTACAGATCACCAGGACCATGCACCATATTCAACCACATCATCACGGGCTTTGTCACACCACTCTCTTTCAATACTAGCTATAACATCCTAGTTGGAAACCTGAACTTCCACCTCGAAGACCTCACCAGCCCAGACAAAAGACCACTCATTATAGACCTTGAAAGCCTGGGCCTTACTCAATAGATTAAGGGACCTACCCATGTTGCTGGACCCTATTCCCACTAACATCTGAAACATCTGAGTCATCAAGCCCACACCAGTCCCCTGGAAAGACAATACTCATGTCAAGTTCAGTATCCCCGTCATAGTCCAACACAGATGCACCACTGCCTGTCAAGCTCGCTGAAACTGGAACAGCAACACTAACAAGGGCTGGAACGCGGCTCTCAACACCCAACTATCCAAATACAGCAACAACTTTCCCACAGCCATCAAGAATGTCATCACGTGGATCACCTCCTCTGCTGACTCCCTGGCCCCCCTCGAATAAAGCAACACGACAAAATCCAGTCCCCTGGCCAGTTGATACTCAGAGGAACGTTGCTGCAAAGAAATTGAGTGCAAATGGAGAATGTGCCAGGACAATGCAAACAGGAGCACATTGAAATCTACCTTAAGATGTTTCCACCAAATGATCTGGACCACCAAAAGTGCCACTCTAGCAGAACACACAGAGGCCAGCACCAACAGAATGAAATAAATCTTCACCATTGTGAAAGATTTAACCTCACCATTGGCTGCCTACAACCCCATCACTCCCTGACAGGACCTGTGCAACAATCTCTCTCATTCTTAAGCATCAAAATTATTGCCATTTGCAGAAATTTCATCCCACAACTGAACACAACAGACCTCACCAAACACCACTCAATCTTATCCAAAGAACCAATAATAACCACACATGGCCCATCATCACCCTAGAAAAACCCCTCACAACTATGAAGGTCATCAACTCAGGGGCCCCCTCAACCCCATGCCCCCAACCAAGCCTACTCCAGTGTATGGAAACTATCAATGCCATGCTCACAGCCATTTTGAGTGCTTAAATCTCTCCTGTGACCATACCAGATGGTTAGAAAAATGCAACCATCCACCACTTGCCAAATAACCACTGTGTGACTCCTTCAATGCTGGCCAACTCCAGACCAAACTCCCAGCTACCATTCCTGGCCAAGGTCTTATAAATAATCATACAAAAGATGTCTTACCAAATATCTCAATAACCACCAACTAGCTGACACCACTCAGTTTCAGACTGACCCACAGCACACATGCTGCCCTCATTGCTGCCTGGGATGAGCAGATGAAATATGGTGACCTTCATCCTCCTGGTCCTCTCCATTTATCTCCAGCCCATCCTCATCCACTGCCTACATGACATCAGAATCCAAGGATATGCTCCACCTGGCCAGAAGGACCCAGTCAGCCAGCCAGCAACTACACAACTTTGAAACCCAGGAACTAATTGGTGAAGTTCCACAAGGATCCTATCTGAGCCGGAATCTCCTCAATGCATACATGTACCCTATAGCAAGCCTCATCTACTCTCGCAATATCAACATGCTCTCCTATGCCAATGACAGAAAACTCATTTTCTCCCTCACAGACAAGACGACCCGTGTCCGGATTAAGTTAAATGCCTTCATGACTGACATCGTCCACTGGACAAGGACCCACTGATCTTCACGAAGAGCACATCACAGTGGGACTCCACCTATCTCCCCATATCATTGCTCCCCTACCTTGAAAAGGAGCTTAGGACCCACATATCTGGGTGCATATGCTCTTTTATGGAGGAAACAAACGTCCTTGACTCCAATCGTCACTCTACTGAGGCAGTCATCCTCTTAGTAGTGGACGACCTATCCAAGATAGCTGACAGGGGTACCACCCAGGAGCTGGTACTTCTTGATTTCTCTGCAGCTTTTGACACAGTTGACCATAATATTCTGGTAGACCGTGTCAAGGCTGCAGGCCTCCAGGGTACTGCTTAAGAGCGAATTATTTCATTTATGAAGACCGGTCTCAGTCAGTCAGGCTCTCTTCCTTCTGCTCCCCCAGTTCTAGGCTAACCTGTGGAGTTCCTCAGGGATCCTCCTTGTCCCCCTAACTTTTTAGTTTATACATACATACATTAGTGCACTCCTGGAATGAAAGTCTACAATATGCGGATGGCATGCAATTGATTTTTACCATAGACAACTCATCGGAATCAAAAACATCTTTTTAAAACACAATGACATTTTTCTGTGATTGATAACAATAACCATCTTAAACTGAATTCAAGCAAGACTGTGATTGCCATTTCTAGAAGCATGGAATACCACATGTTGGCCAGTCACAATGGGCTCCCCTCCTCAGTCCAACAAGTCAGTTAAGAGCCTTGGAGAACTGATCGATGTAAATCTGTATATGAAACCCCACTTAGGGGCTGTTCTCATTGTGCTTATTACAATTCTGCAAAATCAGAAAGATTAGCAAACTTCTCTCCTTCGAGGCACATGTTATCATTGCATTAGTCATCTCAAGGTTAGACTATGCTAACTCCCTTTACTTGGGTCTTCCTAAGGGCCTGAACCGCAGACTACAATTAGAAATAAATCAAGCAGCCAGGCTATTGAACCAACAACTCCAGAATTGCCACATCACCCCCCTGTTGAGGAAAATTCACTGGCTGCCAGTAGAACATCACTCTATCTTTAAGGCTGTCTGTGTTATTTTTAAATTGCTACAGAACTGTAGACCTGCTTTCATCTCTGCTCATATTCAAAAATACATTGCTACTCGCAACTTAATGTCTTTGGCTCAAACCTTTCTCACCACCCCCTCAGACACTTGGAGGCTCCAGCTTCTCAATACCTGCTCCTCATTTGAAACGCCCTCCCACCTGATAGCAGGTCTGCCCTCGGCTATCCCAAATTGAGAAAACACCTAAAGACCTGACTTTTTCAGGCTAGCCCATGATTACATAGTATGTGGCATGCAATGTTTCTGTTACCCCAGGGCCATGAAAACATATGGTGTATGTGCGTTCTACAAATAAGAATAACATAACAAAGGTCAAATAGCACTAATCTCAATGATACTTCAATTCAACAAATGGTACACATAGCAAAGTGGCCTGATTGTAATTTGCTACATTATGAAACCACCTTAACCTTTTACATGTAGGCTATATGGGCAACCATGTCTGGTTGCAGGTTACAGAAAGCATACTACTGTGTGATCATGTGTACTTTAATGTTGATGTATAATGATTGTGTTTAACTCTATGTATGAGTCCAAGTTCTCCTCTGAAATGGAAGTAAAACTTTCTCAACAGGGCACAGCAGCTGCCAGCACCGGAGCACATCGCCACAAGTTCATACAATGCTGTTTGGATAGACCACTGAAAAAGATTTGCTGCAACATAAAAGCTCCTGGAGAGAGTCTCATTGTCCTAGAAAGGTTTTTTAAAGATTAAAATTGAAGCTAATTTTGAAGAGTTTATTGATATATAAAACTACCCTATCGATCAATGGCTTCAATATACAATTTACATTGGGGGCGGTCCAAATTTCTAATTTTATATGCGTTTGGTCTAATAGTAAAGTAGAACACATAACTGCCCATCATGCATACGAAAACAAGGAGCACTTCATGTTCTTTGGTGGAACCTACAGTACTCCAATCTCTAAATTGTTTGTTCCCTTATGTCGTAATATGGGCACTCAGCATTATAGGAATGCAAGACAGATAGCAGCATTTGCATTGACTCTGTTATCTCAACATTTTTACAATCATATTGGAGGATAAGATGTCAATTAACACAAGTTAGACAATGTGTTTACTGTGAGTTTTAGCTGTTCATATTTTATAGTGTGTTTGAGTTAGTGATGTTTTAACTGATTGCATTATTTGAGACACTTACTTATCTAATGTAACATATTTGTACCTCTTTGACTTCCACTTAAAATTTTCACCAAACCTCTTTCCTTCTTTCTCTACTTGCACATCTAGGCCCACCCACCAGTTGAGTAAACTCAACTGTGTCTATCTATTACACATTACCATATGCACTTAGTAGGGTCTCTTTATCAACTAATCATTAATATGTACCAGCAGTATTGATCAACGTCTTTTGAATATTCCCGTCATCCAACCCCTTCAAGGACTTCTTGCACAAGGACAAATTTAAGAGACCTTAGGTTTCAACCTCTACCACTGCCAGCTCTGGGTGGGTGAGCCTGCCACTGGTCATATTGCGGTTGAGCACCCCCCACCACTGGTCTCTTGTGGTTTATTCTAGATGACGTCCATCTGTAAGAAAGTCCTGAAAGCCTAGTGTATCCAGGATGCTCCGATGAAGGGAAGCCTCTGAGAAGAAGCAAGGTGTAAGCTTGGCAAATTGATTGAGAACCCCAGAGATGTCCTCATGTGAGGGTGGTCTGCGACTGACTCTGGTGAGCAACATTTAGCATCCAGGTGTTGAAGTAAGGAAAGACTGGTACCCCCACCATCACTTTTGTGAAGATCTGAGTGGCACTGTTGAAGTCGAATAGGAGCAAACCAACCTCAAAGTTGTTGTGAGGCACCTTGAATCGCAGATAACGTCTTTGAGCCTTCAGAATGGGGATGTGAAGATAAGCGTCCTTCAGGCCTTCAGTTGCAACACTAGCATACAACCTCCTGGATCCAGGGCAGAACTAACGTGAGCCAACGTCAGAATCTTGGATTTGTCTTTGTGCGAGAAAGCTCTGAATGGTGGAATGTCTAGAATGGGACAGAGGCCTCTGTCCTTCTTTGAGAAAGTAATGGGAATAACAAATAGTCCCCCCCTTCCGATGCCGGGACCCACTCAATTACTTCTTTTGCCAAAAGAGTCTGCACTTCCTGCAGTAGGATAGATTGATGTTCCTTAGGTCCCTTGCAGGTGAGAGGTGTGATGGATTGGAAAGGAATAGTAGGGTGCTGCCCAATCAGATAATGAGCAGTACCAATTTGTCAGATATGATATTTTGCCACCCCTGCAGAAAATGAATGATCGAGCCCTGACTAGGTAGCTGTGTGCCACTAAGGGCACATGAAAAAGATTTTTGGGAAGTTGCTGGGGGACTCAGAATTGGGATGGGATGATGCCCCTCCTGATCAGGTCACTGCTGCTCCTACTGACCAGGTCACTGTCTGTCAGATCCATGGCCTCAACAGCATTATGACTGATGCTATCTATAAGTCAGGCCCCATGTCATAGCCTCAGAAAAGACAAAATTGCTGTGTGGATTGACATGCTTGAGCACATAGGCCCAGAGAGCATGCTGTTGCTCAACTTACCTTAAATAACTCCTGGGCTGAGTCCTCCTTCTTACCAAACAGGCAGGATTTGTTTAATCAGCTGACCATTACCGATACATGGACGTCCCCAAAGAAGCCTGTTGACCTCTTCTATACATATGCTGAGGCAATACGCTAGTTCCTGTGGTAAAGGCTAAACAATATGTGATAACAAGTCCTAAGGAGATAACAAGCATTGGGAGTAATCTGGAGCAGTGATGGTAGAAGTTCTCCAAGGACTGCAGGCAGAAACTCATACACTATGTTCCAAAGCACATGGGTAGAACACCTAGGGGGTATTAACTGATCATAAGGCAAGAAGATTTGCCTAAGAAAATATTCTCCTGCCAAAGGTGTCCACTCTTTTTGATTCCTTACTGGGGAGAGTGATCAGAAAGGTACGTGGGTTCACTTTGCTGGTGGATGCCCCGTAACACTAAGATTTCATGCTGTCAAGTTAAAATAGTCACTCAAAGCCATTTTATATTTATTAAAACTCCAAATGATTGTTGATGGTGGATTCTTAATAAACAGATAGGAACCTTATTTTTTAATTAACTTTTCCCTGCCTGAAGCTCATGAAGACTAATTTGCAGTATTACTCCAGCTGTCATCTAGCCAGTGCCTCACAAAAATCAGGTGTAAAAACTATTGCCAGGCCAGGATCAGGTATGCATTAAACCCAGTGGGAGAAGAGCTACCCACAGAACCAGTCTGAGTGACAAGAAAGAGAGACTGCTCATTTTCCTGACCGAATATCTGGGCAGGCACACAGGCTCTGCACAAGAGAGAAATATTTGCAACCCGGTAAAAGAAACTGCAGAAAATGTTTCTAGGTTTGCGCCTGTGAACTTGTATCCTAATTGGTTACGGAGGAGCCGGGAGTAGCCCCCACCCACTAGATAGTGTCAGCCATGAATGTGTTTTCTATCTGCAAAAGAACAGAAGCTGACTGGACATGTTTGCTGTGACCTCAGAGGAGCTCTGAAGGGCAAGTCCTGTGTGGCTACAGGGACACAACAAATTGAAAAATCCTTTGTCGTTTCCCTGGGCTTGCCCTAAACATGCAAAGCATTGGCAAAATCATTTTGTAAAAGTCCTAAGAACTTCTACTGAAATCGGGGATCATTATGTAAAGAGCTGAAGAAAAAAGGACCTCTAGGTGACATGTATTAACCACTGCAGTGAATCTGGTGCACCCTCCCTGGGCTAAAGAAACTGCTGTGTGCCGCTTGGAGCTTCCCCCCAATAGTATATCCACCTCAAGTAAAAGAAACTTATTAGAGGTCAGATGGCCACAATTCCCCGCTAGAGGAATTAGACCTCCAAAAAAGAGACATTGGGGCATTTTTATCAAATATTCACACAACGCAGCAATTAACCATATTCCTGCTCTCTCCCTGAGCTCGTGCACAAACTACTGCCTAGCTCCAATGAAGGCACCCTTGCACCGTGGTGTTTGGATGTCTGCATTGTAGTCAGGATGGTTTATGTACAGGAAGGGATATCTTCCTGAAAAAAACAAGCCACAGGTCTACCACTAATGAGGAATATGGAAATGCACCAAAATCTATAGATAGATGCAAGAGAAAACCCACACTCTACCCATGGAACACCTCCCTGGGGCAGAGTAGCACAGGGGAACGTTACTCCGCATTTACCAAGCCACAAATGGCCACGCACTGTGACATTGCGTAACTTGGTAAATGTCATTCTAGGTTATTCGTCACCTTTGCAGCCCTTTTTGTGGCTCAAGGATGATGCCAAACTATTATAAATATGCCCCATTGTCCCAAAGTAGAACTCGGGTCAAAGCAGAGGGGCCAAAGATAACATGAAGCAACCTCTCTTGACTTGAAATGTGGCTTTTCCTTTCAAAACCAACAGTTTCATTCAGACTCACTCATTGCCTATCCGACTTTAGTGAGCCATTCCCTGGTAAAGCCTGAAGCCTTGCCCCACTGAGTGATTGTCACTTCCATTTTGCATACTAAGACAGAAGGGAGAAACCTAAACCGGGCTGTCTTGCTGGTGTGTCCAACTTTAAGATCTATGTTGGTCAGCTTTAAAGCATTGAAGTGTGCGTAGGTCTCGGTGTACTGTGGGATATAATTGCCACTATTTTTCCTTAAAGTTTTAAAAACTCTTTCATCTGGCTTCCCTTATTGGATGTTGGTCCTTTTGTTGACGTTTTTCTCTTTAAAATGTGCTTGATTTTTCTAATTTAAATTGGGATTTTCATTGTTTGGTGTTTCGACTTTATTACTTTTTCGGTACCACACACGTTCTTTATAAATTTCCCTAAGTTAAGTCTGTCTGCTCTGTGCCATTGCTATCTGGGGGTTGAACTCTGGTTAATTTAGTGACGTTTACAGCCAACCCTAACAGGATAGTTTATTATTCCTCAAGGGCGAGGGTGGTGACTGAGCTCCCAAGATTATTATCTACTTTCTCAAAATAGACCTGAGGACAAAGGAGCATCCCTGAGTACTACCTGGCCTGTTATGTTGGAAGGGGCCTAGGAGCACTGCAGGATCATTGGTTTTGTGTTGGGGGCCACACAGGAGCAGCAGCAGATCCCCCCATAACTCCCCAAGCAATGCTAGTTTAAAATTCAAAACAGCACCTTAACTCTCCCAGGTCAGTGGATTCTCGATCTGTCTTATTTGTTATGTGCACATGTACAAATGTACCGTATATAGCTATGGAATAGCATAGGAGTAACAATAGTGGTTTTAGAATGCTTGCCGTCTGAGTATAAGACAAGACATTGACTCAATTGGACTGGCGCAGGTAAAAGGCAGGTGTAATACCTAGGTACAGAATCCATTTAGTGGCACCATAACACAAAATTGAAGATCATGCCAACAAAGCTAAAGGTATGAATGATTTTGGGGTCTAGAGCCAAGGTAAATTATCTCTGACATGGAACTGCTCATTGATTTTCACACATGGAACTCAGATAGGCCTGTAGAAACCAAACAGTCATGTAGATGGTTGAACTTAAAATAGCACGGAGGTTAGACAACATCAGGCAACCCATGAAAACATGGGGTCTGAAATAGAGTTTAGTGAAAAGAGTGTGCCGCCAAACTCTTGATCCGTCAACTTTATTTAGAGATAAGCAGACCTTACATTTTCATATGACAGAGCCCTCATTTGCACTAATGTTGGAAAACTTCCTCTGAAGGACCGAGAGAGTAGAGATAGTCAGAGGAATTCCACTAGTGTTCATCTCCTGGACAGTGTAAGGTGTAATGTCTTTTATTCTGTAAGTCACTGTTAGATTTGGGGGTCTCTAGTTGGCACAGGTAGGTACTTGTAACAAATAGGGACCCTTGCGTCTAGTCAGGGTAAGGGGGTACACTCCTAAAATAACCCCTGCTTACCCCTTGGTAGCTTGGCACAAGCAGACAGGCTTATCTCAGAGGCAGTGTGTAAAGCATCTGTGAACACATACAGTAACCAAGTGACAACACTACAGATGGACACTACACAAGTTGTATATTAAAAATAAGTATCTTTTATATAGATTTAACACAAGACCACAATTAACAAAAATCCACAATACTGTACTTAAAATGGTAGAATTAGCTTAGTTCTCTCTTGGATGTAAAATGCAACACTTTGAGACAATGTACCTGAAAATGCGTAACGCAATACAACAAAAGTGTTGCAGGGAAGGTGATGCGTCGGTTCCTTACACGCAAGAACAGTGATGCGTCGGTTCCCTACTGCTGCGTAGGGGACGGTGATGCGTTGGTTCTTCTCTGCGAGGGGAGGTGATGCATCGGTTACTTACTGAGCTTCCGTGGTGATGCGGCGAGCAACGCTTTGATGCAATGAAGATTTTGGTGCAAAGAAATAAAGATGTTGTCTTCTTCTTGGTGCGATACGATGCGGACCGCGACAGGCCCTGTGACAAGCTTCCCGGTGATGCAGCGGCGTCTGCTGCAACGTCGATCCTCTTCTCCGGCGATGTGCGGTGCTTCAACAACGATGCGAGCCGTGACAGGACACTCTCCTTTTTATTATTTGAATCTAATTGTCTCTGCTTTTGTGACCATTAACAATACTTTAGAAGCATTACCACCTATAGCCCTGATCGCTTAGGCCACTATCTTTGAGTCTACTACAATTAGAAAAATAACATAGATCACTGTAGACATATATTCCTTGACTTTTGCTGAATATTTGATTTTTACCCCTGTTCACCTTTATATTCTGCTGCTACGTCTCAATCTCCTTTGTCAATGTGAACAATTGTGAACTTCACAATCAAGCAACAAATATCCCCCCTCACTGTGGACACTCCATCTACCAGTGTGCTTGTTGCAGTGTATAGTTGCAAAGCAAAGAGGTACCATCCTTGTCACTCTAATCTCTATTTTTAACAGCACCTCCTCATGACTGATGATTCTCTTGCAGAGGACACGCGATGCAAATTCCACCCTAGTCCTCTCCAGCTGTGGGGCTTCATCAGCTGGGACAATATCACAAGGTAACAGATGCGTTGATGCAGTTCAGCCCATCTATCACTGCATGTGATTTTCAAGATGTAAGAGCAGAATCTGACTTCCAGGATCCGTGATTTGAAATGTGGCCTTGGGCAACATCGGTATAGATCAATCTATTCACCTCCAAAAACCATAGGAAAAAGAACAGAAGTAAAGGAAATAGAACTATTTGTACTCTTCATTTGCTTTGTGAATCTCCAGTAGAAGCAGAGTATGCTGCAGGTGGGAAAGATTATGCCATATAAGGTGCCTTTTTTCAGCCAGGAGTTTGGTTTGTTTGTATGGATGAGAAAAAACATAGAGATGCACATTTTATGCACATCAGAAAAGGGAACCAATGTAGATTGTCAACTGTGTGTTGGGGACTAGGGGAGAGTTATCAGATAGGTCTCCATATTTTAGATCAGTAATTGTAGGAACAAGAAACCAGTGTGCATAAGATTGTGATGTTTTCACATGAAAGTATTTATTGAGAAGATATATTTGATGTAGTGCATGAGACCAAGTGGCACCACCCAGCTTGGAGCTTCTTATCTGCCTCTTGAAGGAAAGGCTTGGGTAGATATACAGACCAAGGGACTTGGCTCTTGTAGAGAGGGAAGGCTATTGCTGCATGTAGTTCAGAAAGTCTGCAAAGTGTTGCTAATTTTCCACAAATTATGTTTTAGAGTTGGTAGAAATCTGTTATAACTGCGTATTTCCACAATGAAACAATGGCTCGGGTAATATCTTATATCAGCTGCTGATGTTATCTCGTGCTATAGTACAAATAATATGGTGGACAGTAATACTCTAAGGCCTCCATGATCAGATTAAATACCATTGTGTGTTAATGTAGCCCGAGGAGTGCTCCATATATGACAGTGAGGACTGATAATCTAGAGTCCATTTGAATAAATTGATGCATATTGGGTTGAAAGGACATGAGGATTTCCTTTAAACAACTGCCAATGTGAGAAGAAAAGTTCATCAACAGTATCAAAGGTCAGCTAGAGGTCATAGTGGAATAGTGGAATAGCTTGCAGGGATAGTTTATATTCTTATTCAAATTATATTTAGTATTATTTTCTCACCTTCCTGTTGATTGAAGATTCTGAAACCTAAGGGAGGCTCCTTCCCCAATATATATGAGAACATTGTTATGAGACATCTGGGTCACCATCAGAGCTAGTAAATTCTTATTTTATCCTAAATCATGATGATGAGATTTAAGATATTTAAGATATGTTTTAAAGACTTAATTAGGGGACCAGTATCAAAACGTTAAGGCTTAATCAGCTAACTGTAGACCCAGAATTCCAAACTGGGACTCACTTGTTGCAAACTCCAAGGATTGCTTAGACTTTCATTGAGTCAAGTTCATGGCAAACCTAAAGTCCACCATTTACTTGAGAGACAGTCTTGAACTTCACTTTGTTGCAACTCATCCTCCATTAGACTTCATAGTGATGGCATTCATGGCATCCCTTGTGGTTTGATGTCAATGACGGTTCCATCAGTGGTCTCATATATGACTCTGGTCTTCATTCCATTGCGGGCATAGCATTAATAGCATTGATATTTCATCCTGTCTTTAACATAAAATCTTCTATATAGGTGTCTATACCATAATTCCTTTTACATCGCCTCTCTTATTGAAAACTCAAGCAATATCTATCCATAAAAACACAGACCTACAGTAGAAGCAGCAGTATTAACTAAAGTTTATTCATTCATTCAGTATAAAGTATAAAGCAGGTGAATACTTTTTATGCTATGGGTTTTGCTATAGAACAAAGCAGATCAAATCCAGGATTACAGAGAGCATTACAATTGAGAATATAAACTCATAACTCTGCGTTCTTCTGTTTTGACATCATCAACACAATGTGGTAGATATTTTCTATGATCTGATATTCAAAGAGGTGGTCACCTCCAAGGTTAAGAAAGAGGAACACAGCAGGAATGTCCAGGAATTCATGGTAAGGTCTCATTGACAGAAGCTGGTTAGATAGTTGGGACTCTCCTGAGAGTGGTCACTGATGACATTCAATGTGGAGACGAAGAAGGATGAACTCAAAAACAGTGCCCATTGGCTGATAATCAATATCTTGATCCAAAACTTTCAGCTGCTTCTCAGAAGGGAGGGTAAACCTTTTCTATCTAGTTCTGGTACATATTTGTTTACAATCGAACTGCGCTTACTGGTGGAAAGGAAGTTATAAAACTGAAGGAGTTAGAAATTCAAAAATCAACCAGTGTTTGAGCATGAAGCAGTGTGTTGTACTCTTTGTGTATCACACATCAATACAGGTAGTTGATATGTAATCTGCATTTATATTTATTGGCAGGATATGCATTGACAATACCATCATAATTCAGGTGATGTTATTTCAAATGGAGAGATAACAGTAACATTCAGTTTCCTCCATGGTTACAAATTAAATTAGCATTAGTATCCCATCAGAAGGAGCATCTTATCTGATCCCAAGCCAGTATCTTTGGGTGGTTGCAGTGGCAGGGCTTCAATTGCTCAATGCACCAAGGAGAGTATTCACTCTTAGGCGACCAGGTGCTATACGTGGCTGAATATAAAGGCCGGTGGTACATAAACAACATGGCTGCATAAACAGTGCTATGCACATTGCTTCCTTGTATTCATTGTCCCAGGGAGGCTGACATAAGTACTTCTGCTTCATTCTTACATTGTTCCTCTTCATGGCAGGTACTGGTAGAGCCTTAGGAATGTTTCTAATGACTATTGCTAAGGCGGGTGGGCTGTATAGAGGTGTGAATAATGTCCTCACAGCTTCTTGGCAGGTACACACAGTAATTCATAACTATAGACTTGGGTCGCCACTAGATAGAGTAATTCACAGAAATCTGGAGTAGCACATGCTTTCAGGTTATACGGTTTCAAAGTGTCACCTATGAAAAAAACACACAGACAATAATCACTCATTAGCAATGCTGCTACATAAATATTTTCAGAAAAACAATAGAGAGAGTGAGGGTAATGAGAATCCCGAACCCCCGGTCTGGATATGAGTATATAACAAAGGAGGGACAAAGATTCAGTCGAAAGAGATTCAATCGAAAAGAAGGGGGAGAGATAGAGAAAGGAATAATTCAGAGCAAAAGAATTTCCTATTTGGAAAAAGACCCATCACTCACCAACCTGGGGGCATATTAACAAGGCGGCGATATGAAATTATCGCCGCTTTTGCGTCCGTTTTCGGGCGAAAAGCTGCGATAATTTCATCGCCTTATCAGCAAAGACACGCTATCGCGTGTCTTGCTGACTTAGCGCCCGTTTGCAGCACGCCTCCGATCGCATCGCTATTGAGATGCAAAGGAGGCGTGCCTGACAAGACTCCCATGGGAAAATATCGCGAAGGCAGCTTCGCGATATTAACAAGGGAGGGTAGCGATTTTTAAAATCGCGTTAAGTATGCCTTAACGCAGGAATTTAACGTCTGTTAAATTCCTGACTAAGGCATACTTAACATGGGGGGGTGGATTTTGTGGCTAAGACCACAGGCCCTATCATCTAGGATATCGCCGTTTTCCACCATGGAAAACGGCGATATCCCAACTATCTCTGGAATTTTTATCGCCTCGGCGATGCGCGTTGTTAATAACGCGCAAACCGGCTGATAAATTCCAGAGATAGCCGGCGATAAATATGCAGGCACTAAGCGCGCTTTGCGATATTTATCGCCGGCCCTTGTTAACATGCCCCCTGGTTGGTGACATGCTTCATCATCTGGGTCCCACCCTGACCACCGAATGCCGTCAGGGTGTGCTTCGACGCCTGGAATTCCAGCGGAGCGGGTTTTCGTGTATATGGGTGAGTGAAATCGTGAGTGAGGAAAAATAAAAGTGATATTTAAAAGTGTCAGCGGTGATCTTCCTAATAATTTAATATGAAGTCAGTTGGCACAATTAAAAACTGTGAATAGATATCGCAACTGGTATTAATGGCCAGTGATATCAGTGTTGGTATGTGTGTGTGGTCAACATGTTTCAACCTTTCTAGTAATTCTTAGGTTTTTGTCAGGACCAGGAATTTATTTGAGGAACGGGGGGTCTGCACTCGCTAAGGTGCACCCACACCCTGAACCTCTGTGTACTCCACCTTTATTAGAGAGTAGTTTGTTGTGCCTTCAAGCCGTTCTTGAAGGATGATTCGGATCTGTAAAAGTAAAATCCGAAAAAGAGAAACTTTCTATTGGACTTATTCCTATTAACTCTCCATGCTCACTTATTATGGTATGCAATATGAAATGTGAGTCGTTGCATTCAATCTATTGCAGATTATTGAGGGTATTTATTGCATGCCTCAATCCATGTATAGGGCATGCATTGTAGATCTGGCGAAAAAAATTAATCATTATTAATATTCTCGCATCACGTGCATTAATTGTGCCTGTCTACTGGCAATACAAGAAAGGCATACGTGATGATTCACACTGCTATCAAACATTTCTAGTGCAGTGCGCGTATATTGGTAGAAGTACAGACAGAGACAAACAGACAAATAAGGAGAGCTCAAGGACTCACGTTAAAAAGGCTAAATATAAAGCCTCATGGTTCCCGTGGGGAGCGTGGGCTCTGAACCATTGCTGTGATAGAGAAGGAAAAGAGATTTTCAGCATGATTTGTCTTACCTTGATCTCGTAAGGCCCTTCTATAGTTGGGATAAGGATACACTTACGTTCTCTCACCGGTACGCCCGTTTACACACCTACTTTGGGGTCCCACAGTTACTGAATGCTGGAGCTGTGGCTGTCACGGTCGGTATTTAAGAGAAAATGCTTCCACCCTTGTGACTGGGGGTGTGGTTTCATTGGGTCATGGGGATCAAGGTAAAATTCAGTATTTCGTGAGGGTGATAAGAGTTCTGCAATAAAGAGGTGTTTTTCCAGAGATTTTAGCTGAGTCATAGGGCTCAGCATAAAATTCAGTTTTTCGTGTAAATAATAAGGGTTCTGCAGTAAAGAGATATATTGCAGAGAAATAAGTAACATTGGATTCTGATTGAAACCTTGGTGTGTGTTATAACAATGAACTGAGAAGAAGAGATAACAGGGATCAGATTCATCCACTGAGTACCGAATTCCATGGTATATTGTCGTTCAGCCCTGTTATGTGGGTTGACAGACGGTACACCCATCGTTGTTCCTTTTCAAAGAGTGTATTCTGACTTTCAACAGATTCAATGACAGTCCAAGTCATGTCATTTGGAGTGTGGTTATTGCTGATAAAATGTTCAGTCAATTTAGTAGTCGCTTTCTTGCATCGGATAGTGCTACGATGCTCTGTTATGCGTTGTTTAACTTTACGAGTGGTCATGCCTACATAACGCCGATTACAGGGGCATGTTATGAGGTAGACTACATTGCAACTGTTACAATTGGTATGGTTTCTTTGTGTCCAGATCTTATTGTTTTCGAGTGTCAGTGTTTTGGTGTGTGTAGTGCGGTGACATACTGAGCAGTTCCCACAGGGATAGTGACCTGTAACTTTTGGTAGTCCCCAAACGCTCAGGACTGTAGCTGCATCAACTGCAGTGATTTTCTTCGGTCGAGTGTTAACCAGTCAGTCCTTTAGACTTCTCGCTCGTTTGTGTGAGAATAAAGGCTTCTCCCATTGCAGATTGCCAGTGTTTAGGATTGACCATCTTTTTCTGATGGTGTTCGTCACCTGATTTGACATAGTGTTATAGGTTGTCACACAGGTGAGGGGTGGTTTCTGTATCGGTCTACTGGTTTCTTCTAACAGGGCATCTCGAGGTTGGTTTCTCGCCCATTTTTGGCCCTTGTCCAAAATACGCTGAGGGTAGCCTCTTTCTAAGAGCTTTCTGGAGAGAATAGAGGCCTGTGTTTTGTAGTCTGTCAATTTACTACAGTTCCTTCTTAATCGAAGGAACTGGCCATAGGGTAGATTTTCTTCCAGTGTTCTCGGGTGAAAACTATCATATTGTAGTAAATTGTTTTTGGATGTTGGCTTGGTATAAGTTTTTGTTTCAAGTTTGTTATTTTCATTGCGGATTTTCACATCTAAAAATATCATAGTGGTTTTATCACTGCTGTGTGTGAATTTTAGATGGGGGTCACAGGTGTTGAGCCACATGATGAAATCTTGCAATGTTGTCATTGGGCCATGCCAGATTGCCAGTACATCATCTATATACCTTCGCCAGAGTTTGAGGTACTTGGAGAAGGGTCTGTTATTCCCGAGAATAAATTGTTCCTCAAAATCAAAAACATAGAGGCCCGCTACACTCGGGGCAAAAATGCTCCCCATAGATGTGCCTCCTATTTGAAGGTAAAGTTGACCTTCAAATTCAAAATAATTCCTCATTAGGGCGAGTTCTGCGCATTTGAGGACAAAATCTCTTGGGACATTATGGTCCCAAACGGCGTTATCCAGGGCTTTTTCTAAGACTGCCAATGTAGCCTCTTGAGGAATATTAGTATAGAGGCTTTCTATGTCGAAACTGACAAGGATGGTTTCTTCATTGGTCTCGATGTCTTTTAATACATTGAGGACATCTTTGGTGTCTCTCAGATATGTGGATGTCTTCTGTATCATAGGTTTGAAGAAGAAGTCACTATATTTCAGAGAGGGGTTGGAGGACAGAGCCTATCCCTGATACGATGGGTCTGCCTGGTGGGGGAGATTTATTTTTGTGCATCTTAGGAAGTACATAAAAGTAAGGTATTTTACCCTCGTTAGTGGTTAGGAAATTCGCCTCCTGTTTGCAAATATCCCCTCTTTCCTCAGCGCTGTTGACAAGATTGGAAATTTCTTGTTTCAGTGCAACAGTCGGGTCCGAGGTGAGGGGTTTGTAATTGCTACGATCTTCGAGGAGTCTCCTACACTCAGCCTGATAGGATGTTTTGTCCAGTATGACTATCCCACCTCCAATATTTTCTCCATCTAGGAAAGAAATCATGCCCATCCTGGTCCAAAGTTCCCAAGATCTCAGATCAGCCACTAATACACACACTGGTAGTTGTTAAAAACTGTCACAAAAGGTGTGAATGGTGGGAATTAAGAGCACTGCATAGAAAAGGGCACTGTCGGCCTGACTGATAGGTAATAATTTAATCTGTACATTGTCAACAATAAATAGCAATCACCCACCTTATTTTAGGGAGGTTATCTAAGGAATCATTTTATTTGTTTAATGTTTTTGAAATCTTTGTTAGCCTTTTTACTTTTACACTAAATCTTGAACACTTTACATGTTAATTCAACTGAATTCCAAAACCCAAGAATGCTCACTTGTTTTTGTGCAAATGTTGTAATGATCTGTACCTCATTCATGACAGAAAATACAACTCTTTTATTTTCATTTTTATATTTTTTATGCTAACTCAGTGTGAGTTCACAAAAAAAATACATCCTTGTGGTTCATCATTCTGCTATCCTCTAGGCTGCCAGTGTTGCAAAGTGAGAATAAATATGAACCATCTTTCTTTCTGCGGGTAG
Organism: Triturus cristatus; assembly: GCF_964204655.1. Classification (NCBI taxonomy): domain Eukaryota; kingdom Metazoa; phylum Chordata; class Amphibia; order Caudata; family Salamandridae; genus Triturus; species Triturus cristatus. Next base: position 326,996,063 of record NC_140590.1, on the reverse strand, counting down.
TACAGCAAGAACAATGCACTCCTGAGGTCCCTGTGGCTCCAACATGAAATTTGGTGGAGACTTACTGGCCTTTGCACCCTAGAGAAGTCGCACAGCCTTCCCTACATTTATGGAATCACCTGGGAAAACCAGTCCTCTAAAACAGTTGAGAACACACACACATGATGACAATGTAGGTATTGGTTCTTTTCTTGGTATTATTGCTGGCTGTCTGTTGAGTCTGTGTCCAGTAGTGAATTACAGAACCTGCCATGGTGAGTATGTAGCTCACTGTTCTCACAAGAGTTGACCACGGGTGTTAGGAAAGCTGTATAATCCCCATCCTGACCACCTGCCACTTACTATAGACTGTAGCATCCCATTATTTTGAAGAGTATTCATCTTGTGTGGTGTATTCCCTTGGGATGTACTGTATGATGGCCATTTAGTCACAGCAGAAAGGTAGGAATTGCAGGGACAGAAAGAATTATATAGTTTTCCATCTACTTTTGTATCATCTCTTTTCCCAACAGGCAGGACAACAACAAATATTATGAAAAGCATTTCTCTGGATTAATATTGATTCAGTGGGACAGAGTCGCTCTACAGTTGTAGATTGCTCCACTCTGTGTGGCTCCGGATGACTCGGAGAACAACATGGTCCCTTATTCTACACCCAGCCGTCCCTGCTAACTCCTCCAATGGGAACATGCCTTGCAGGCATCTGTACATGCTTTGAGCCATATCACAGGCTCGGACAACCTCCTCAGCCACTATGTCCCTGAAGCCTTGAAGCACTGGAGGGCACTACTGCCCCTTCTCCCTATCCTGCTCGGACAGAGTCTGCTGCCTGCTGCCTGCTGGGCCTGCTGGGCATCTGTAACTGCTCCCGGTGCCTCTTAACAACATCCCATAATGTTGATTGGAGCTGGCAGGACTAGTGTCTCCATGGCCCATCACAGCTCGACTATGCCCTTTGGCTTCAGCAGTCTATCACAGGTGAACCATACAAGTCAATGCAAGGGGCTCCTTTGGGGGCACGATTCTTTTCACCACAGCGGAGCTGCTCTAATATCCGAACCACAGTGCAACCTGGATTTTTCTGGGCCTTGTTGAAGTCAGGCCATCCCTCCACAATTTTCTTGGGCATCTCTTCAAAAGATCATCTCCACTACCTCGATCCTGGTCTACAGGTTTGCCCCCACACCTTCCAGAGACAGTTGGAACTTTGACACTATCGCCAATTACTGGTTCCCTTGCTCATGGAAGGGATTCAGCCCAGCCCATTGTTGATCTCCTCCCTGCCTTTCTTTTATAGGCCAAATGCCTAGAGTATCAGGACCTGAGATGATGCACCTTTATTTGTTGACGCTACTACACTACATGTCTTGGCCTGGCCGATTCACACTTCCCTGCAGTGGCGGCCTGTCAGGCAGATAAACTGTCTAACCATTAGGGGTGGGCGGAATTTGCGGAATTAACCTTCGCAAATTATCGCGAGAATGTTTAAAATTATCGCAAACAAGCAGAAATATCGCGAAGATGCGGAAGTTTTTTTCCGGCATGTTCGCGAGATTTTCTGCATGGTTGCGGGTCGCCAACTTACCCATGTGGTTGCTTGCGGGCGCGGCCATCTTGTTTTGAGTTGTTCTCGCGGTGCATGATCGCGAGAAGAAAGACGTGATCGCGCGACGCATGACGTCACTGCGGGCGCGAACTGTCGCGAGACAGCGCAAATGGCTAAAAACAATACAACATCTCATGGAGAACGCGACCGGATCAAGAAAACTTGTCGGCGAACGCAGGGATTCAGGTAAGGCGATCGCGCGCGCGCGAGAATGTATCATTTTACAGCGCGAGCAAGAAACAAATTATCGCCAAGCTGCGGAAACCGGAATTTTTGACATTTTCGCGCTCTCCGCGGAACGCAAAAATGTCAAATTATCGCAATTTCCGCGAACGGAACGAAATTTTTGCCCAGGCCTACTAACCATACCTTGGACTGGACAGTGATTGCTTTCTCTCACCTGCCTCACATCACTGTGTACCTGGGCCTTGCCTTCTTTACATCTTTTACTGAACCCGGCTCCTAGCACACTATTCTCTTGTAAATCCTCTCACCAGCTACTCTTCAAGGGTGTAGTGGGGGAGTGGGAAGAAGTTGGCCTCTGCATCACCATCACTGGAAAAACCCCTAGACGCCATCCTCAAGAAACTTACCTCCTACAGCTGGCTTTCATAGACCTGAAGATAACTGATCTTAAGAAGAAGTCAAGACCATAAAGGACACCATAAGCTTTTTTGAAGCCCGAGAGGATATAGTGGACGGGTAGCAAGTCAACGCAGAAGACTGATTGGGGCACCTGGGACTGGACAACAATCCCACAAATATAAGTTGACCTTGAAGACTGGTTGCTCCACCTGAACATCTGCTATTACGGAATACCAGAATGCCTAGAATGCATGACACCAACACGATCCTCTTGGATCTTATGTCATGCATCACTGGTCTGTCCTTTAGCCCCACCTGGAAATTCAGAGGGTCCTTGCATTTGTTCTACTACATACTCCTCTACTGTATGCTCCACCAGACTTCCTCAGACTGTTTTCTACATCATGCCCAAACCCTTCTTATTATACAAGATTATGGCCACGGTTCTGGTAAAGTTGCTATACTTACTCACGTCTCTGTTGTTGCACTTGTTCACCTACCTCGGGTTGGAAGCACTCCTCTCTTCCCCATCTTTCTGAATGGCCTCTATACATCATCATACATTGACAGTTTCTCGTCTGCCATCTGTCTAGTTGGTCTGGCGTTGCTAATAAACTAATGTGCCGATACCCCTTTGCAGTCACGGCTCACACAGTTAAGCGCAGTTGGGCAGTGAGGTGAGGCAGGAGCAGAGCGGGGTAGAGGGTAGTGGAATTCAACATACAACAAGATAGTAAAAAGTAAACAAATAATACCACTTATGTTGCGTTCGCTGCATCGCCGACAAGGTAAGTGGTTTTATTTATTTACTTCTCACTATCCTGTTTGTTGAATTCCACTATCCTGCACCCTGCCCTGCCCCCGCCCCACCTCACCACCCCACTGTGTTTACCTGTGCGAGCTGCCACTGGCCCCTTGGCACCCACTGTATCATTTTCTCTCCTCTCTCCCCCAGTCATAGCACACTGACTATACTTATCTCTTAAGTGCTTGACCATCATGAGTACCCCATGCCACCCGATGTCTCCCAGAGGGGTATCAACCCACAAGAAACAGATAATGTAACACCATCTGAACATACATTTACTACTCACACCCTTACCACTCTTTTTTTACTTTGTCTGTTCTGCATCCTTATTGTCTTAACCTCCCTGTGCCAAATCCCCCTCAACCACCTACCTCCGCACATGCCCTTAGACAATGTTGGGGTTCAGGCTCTCCTTCACCTGCGCCATTCATGTGCACCCACAGCACCCACAAATCCTGTGCTCTCCCTCCCTTCTCCCCATGTCCTTGACCCTGCACACTCCCTTCCCCACCTCCTACTCATTGGGACTGTGACACCACCACTACAGTCCACTACCAAAATACACTTGCCTTCCTTCTTCCTGCTGTATACTTCACCAGCTAATGGCAACTACCATAGCCCACCACCCCCTTACTTTCATCATGCTCAAAGTTAATGTGCTGGACTCATATTGAACAGGAAAAGATCTGAGCACTGACATTAGCCCGTTTCCAAGAGACACAGCTTTCAGCAAGGGAGGCATAGAAAATCATTGGACTGGTGGGATGAGTCCTCTAAAGCTGCCAGACATCAACCAGTCATGCCCCTACTGTACTCAGTGACACCATGCCTAGCTCCAAAAAATGTGGGGTGGCCATTCTCATTCGCAAATCCCTTCCATGTAATTTTCTAGAAAACTGGTCAGACAATGAGGGACAATATGTGTTTGCAAGCTTGGACTGGCACTATGGTGTTCAGCGTGGGCTATGTCTACGCTCCTAAAAGTGACAACTCCTCCATTCTCTCCCACCTCAACAGCCCCATCATTGAACTCTGCAAATCCCATATCATATTGGGAGAGGATTTTTCTAAATAAGACTGTAACAATTGGTGGCTTTCTGGCAGTAGGAAATGAACATTCGCCATACAGAAAGTGGCTTACGGAACTTGAAATCTTCCAAACACACGCATAGGAGGAGCAAAGCTTTGTAAGTGTGCTGCAGAATGCAGAAAGATGAAATAATTAGGGAAAATTAAGATATTTATTCTTATTGCACCTTCAAAGGAAAGCCGTAGTCTTTTGAAACATTCCCTGGTTTACCAGACTTGGTAAATCTGGGAATGCTAAAAAATTCATGGGTGCATGCGTGGTAACATCCACTCTCCATCCAAGGAACGCCTTCATAGGGCACAGCAATGCAAGCCAGTGACTTGCATTCCCTCGCATTACTCCAGATTTACCAAGCAATGCAGGGCCATGCAAGGTGGCCTTGTGTTGCTTACAGAATCTGAGTTAAGCAGCCGCGGTCGGTTGTAGGAATAACTGCAGGGCGGTGACGTGGGGAGGGGGAGGGGCGGGGTGGGGGGTAGTAATCTATGGGTTACGGAGGTTTACAGGTAAGCTAAAAAACGAATTTCGTTGCGTGCACTGCATCCCCAAATGCGATGCAGTGCACGCAACGAAATTCGTTTCATTAATTTATATGTTAACTTACCTGTAAACCTGTGTAATCCATAGTTTACAACCCCCCACCCTGCCCCTCCCCCTCCCCACGTCACCGCTCTGCAGTTACTCCTACTACCGACCGCGGCTGGAGTTAAGGATTAATTTGCCCTTGCAACACCATGTGTTAGACCTGGCACCATTGGCGTGGGTATCCTTTCCATTTTTTTGCTGTTGCCTCCTGTGTTTTTACTTTTTTTTTTTGCTGGTCTAGATGCTTTGAGCACTTTGCCACTGCTATTCAGTACCAAAGTGCAAGTGCTCCCTATTGTAAATTGTTGGAATGGATTAGTGACTCCATGATTGGCTTATTTGATTTACTTGTCAGACCCTAGTACAGTGCACCATATGTGCCCAGGGCCTGTAAATCAAATGCTGCTGTGGACTTACAGCACTGGTTGTGCCACCCACAGAAGCAGCTTGTAAAATATGGCTCAGGCCTGCCATTGCCTGGGAATGCCATGTCGACTTGGCAAGTGCGCACACTTGGCAGTCCCTAAACCTACCCTTTTCTACATATTAGTCTCTCATAAGGTAGGCCCAAGGTACCCCCATGGGCAGGGTGCATTGTATGTAAAAGGTAGGACATGCCCTGATGTGTGTGGCATGTGAACTACAGCCAATTTTGTTTTTCACTATCGCAAGGCTACCTGTCCCCATAGGCCAGAATGGGCAGTTTGATTATAACATCTTAGAATCCTAACTGACCCAGGGAACTAGGTAGAAATCCGAGTTTAGTATGCCTGAACTCAGAATGTTAAAATACATCTTTCAGTGAGGGTGCTTTTTACATTCTGTGTTTGAAAATACCACTTTTAGAAAGTAGGTATTTTCTTGCCTAACTATCCAGCATGCCTCTGCTACTTTTGTGTATTCCATGTCTGGTTTGTGAGTGACAGGGGGCGGGAGAGGGCATTGGCTTCAGCAGTCTGATGGTTCAGGGCTGGGCTGAATAAGACCTGCATTGAATAGAGAGTTGGGGGGAGGAGATTTCCTTTCACTGACCTGAGCCCTCATAGAATAGAGAGTAGGGGAGGTGGTTTCCTTCCAGCTACCTGGGCCAGGTCTGGTCTCAGACAATGCTGTCTCCACCTCCTGCCAGGAAGCTGCGCAGAACTGGTTTTGGCTGGGCACAGGCACCCTCTGCCTTCAGAGAACAAAGGATTTACTGGTATAAATATTGGGGCCCAGACCCCAGAACTTTAGAATACTTCTGGGAATCAAGACAAACCTTTGCCAAGGAGAAGAACCAAGTAAGCTGAAGGAGGAGACTGCCCCAGTGCTGTTTTGCTATTTCTGGGGTTGGACTGCAGTGGTTACTTTATTTGCCAAGGAAAGGGGAAAATAACTTTTGTGGACTTTTCATAATCTTGAAGAAGAATCTCCAAGGGCTTGTAGTGTGCTTGCCTCCTGCCTGAAGTCTCAGGGATACAAGACTTCACCACCAGCTCCCCCGAATTCCCTTGCTGGAAATTCTACCTGCAGAGAGGTGCCTACTGTTGTTTGGACCCTCTGAGAAGACTGCGTGTCGCTGGGAGCGCGACACAACAAGGAGAAGCGTGTCGCTGCCGCAGCAGTTGCCGTCCCATCGCCGAAGAAGCGTGCCGCCACCACAGCTGTTCGCCGTCGCATTACTGACAAAGCGCGTCGCATCACCGGAGAAGCATGTCGCGCCGCAGAGGTCGCCATCGCATCACCGGAGAAGCGTGTTGCAGAGCCTGTCGCAGCTCAGAAGTTAGAAAGTTCGCCTCACCGCCGTAGGGCATGCACGCATCGTATCCAATGTTGTCGCATTGCATCAAAGACGCCATTTTGGCACATCGCACCGGATCTTCGCATCGAGGCACCATCTTGTTGCATCGCACCAGATCACAGTATGAAACTGACGCATCAACTTCCCTGCGACCCTTTTGTTTGTTTTGCGTGAAGCATCCAAGGTACTTTTATAGTAAAGTATCGCATTTACCATCTACATTGAACTAAGCTATTTTCTACCATTTTAAAGTCTATTTATGATTACTGCATTGTGGATTTTCGTTATTTGGTCTTGTGTTAAGTCTAGTAAAGATTGGGTAAACTGGTGTGGGGTCCATTTATAGTGTTTTTACTGTATTACTGTATGTGTTCACAAATGCTTTACACACTGCCTCTGAGATAAACCTGACTGCTTGTGCCAAGCTACCAAGGGGGTAAGCAGGGGTTATTTAGGAGTGTAGCTCCTTTACCCTGACTAGAAGCAAGGGTCTCTATTTGGACAAAGGTACCCACCTCTGCCAACTAGAGACCCCCCAATTCTTACATCATGCATAATGCAAGGGCAATGCAATCCAATTGTAGATCTGGCGTCAACTGTCTTAGATTCCATCTGGCAAACACTGTGGTCACTCTAAATCTTAGTCTTGGGTTAGTTTGCTTCCGACTCTGTACAGAACTCCATTGCTTTCTTGTCTAGGATTGTGTTATACAAATACCACATCATCAGGGTATATTTGGTCAATGGGACATGATTTCTACTTTGTATTTGATGGACCCAAGCTCACTGAAGACATTCAGGTGGATTCTATGACAAAAATGAGAATTAATTAGCATGAACAGCATTTAGTTTGAAAGAAAGAACCAGAAACCAAGAAGACTGGTGCAGTGGGAAATATAACACATAATTATAAAAATCTGTTTATCTCACCAGGTCTAAATACACTTCCAGCGAAGGTGGTGCAGGTGTTCTGCTCCCCGGTGCACTGAACTTCTCCTGTCGGAGTGCAGAAGCCCGAGGACTGGTTAGTGAGACACTCGTCACACTTATAGCTATTCGGTGTCTTATCCATAGCAGGCACTGAAATAACACAGAACAGGAATTGAGAAGCCTAATATTTTCAGAAATGGGGTGCTAATTCATTGACTGCTGTAGAATAGTGTATTTTGGTAACTCACTAGACCTATACATTGTGTCAATCATTAACAAGATTCCAGCACCGTCGCAGCGTATCTTTTCATGACTCTCTGGTGGCACAGGACTCTCAATCATATCTATGAGGCGTGGCTTTGCATGGCCTCATCGATATAGAGTAAGGAAAGGCAGGTCAAAGCGCTGCATTGCTTTGCTTTACATCAAAGAGGTGTTCCATGGGTGTTGCTATTGGGTGTTCCCACTCAACACCCTTGGAATTTGACACTGCCCCAGATTTTCACGTAAACCTTCCCAGAGCGTTTTGCACCCTTTCAACGTGCGCAGCCTTATGCAGCAAACATAGAGCAAAAGGTCTCTTGTGATGGTTTGTGTGCAGGAAGGTGCCTCTTCCTGCATAAAAACAATCATACCAACTACACAGCCATGCTTGTACCATGGTGCAAGGGTGCCTGTGGTGGAGCTTGATTACTGATTGTGCGCCAACACTCGCTGAAAGGAGAGGAATGCGTCATATTGTGTAAATACGGTGGATTCCTTCCCTTTCGAATTAGCATAGGGCAGAGCAGCAGAATGACTTGCGCCGCTGTTCTATGCCAATTCTTTGTAGATGACGTCCTGTATTCTCCCTATCTGGGAGACCTGAGGCAACAATACACCCGCGTATCAGCCGTGCACCAGCGTGCATTGTACCCTTGGGTTATAAGGGTACCCTTAGCGGATTAGGCGTCATGCCTTAGCATGTATGGTGCCTCTAAAATCTACTGCATGATTCTTGATTTTAAGTATTGACTTAGTTCTTTGAAAACAAACTTTTACAATTTTAACATTGTTTAGGGGAGATGACCATGAAGATGTACTGCTTACCTTCAATTTGAATCTAAGCTAGTTATTGCCTGCACATCACACAGAGTTCTCATGTTGCAGATGCTCCATTTTACTTCCTTCATTTCATTTCGCACTTTGCATTTTTTCCCCTCCCCTTCCGGGAGGAGGAAGGCCCACTCTGAGCTGCCATCTTTGTGCTGCAGCGCTATATTTGATGACAGGTACCAGTATTTAATGGTAATGTCACCGCGGACGTGCAGCGGGCGCGCAGTGGCCATGCTGCTGGTGCACTGAAGGCATGCCAGAAGGAAGCCTGTCTGTGCCGTCTACTCCAGGAACGCAACCAGCTTCAGGCACGCTGCCCGATCTCCCCCGGGTATCTCTATGCCCTCAGACCTCAAAGTACTTAACATGGATGCAAAATGTAACTGCGATTTGATACCCCATAAAATCAAAGGCCCCCTAACATGTCTGAAATGTAGAATGAAACTGAAGATTTTTTAGACTAGCACTTTGATACCTGATAATATATTAGCAGAGAAACTGTTAGAGTGGGACCTCACTAACGCTCGCTCTCTTTGTAAACATGCCAAAGACATCAATGAGATGATCACTGACTTACAACTTGATTTTCTATTCATTACTGAGACATGACTTAAGGAAGCGTGTAACCCTGACTTTGCATTAGTACTTTCTCCCAATTATACCATCTGTAGACGAGACAGAAATGAAACAAGGGGAGGAGGGCTGGCCATCATTCATCGTGAGTCTTTGTAGTGCATAAACTTTCACCTCCCCTCCCTGAAAGGACCAGAAAGCCTGGGTTTGTGTTTCAAAATTAATGGTTCCTTCTCTTTTGCAGGAGTCCTGATCCACCGACCATCTGGCCCAAGTTTCGAATTCCTGGAAATTTGAGGTGATGCGTTAGGCCACCTTATGCTCCAGTATTCAAATTTTACTCCTCTAGACAATTTTAATCTCCATTTAGAATGCCGCAGCAATCCTGGAGTAGATAACCCCATTGAAACATTAGAAACTCTTGGACTTCACCACTTGCTCTCAGTCCCTACCCAGCAGACCGGGCACAACATTGATGGAGTATGTTTAAATTTTACTTCTCTAACAGTCAGCACCCCAGTGACCCAAGTCTGGTCGGACTATATGCTAATTCCATCCAACATTAACCTCCCACGTTTAAACTACCCCTCTAATCAAAACCCATTCCTATTACCCAGCCGTAAATGGGCTAAGATATTAGCTAACCCAGCATTGCCTCATTTGGCAAGAGTTGACCTACCCACTGTATCAGGTAACACCTTAGATGACACCCGATGCTTTAACACATGGATAACAGCGATTAGTGATGAACTAGACCCTGTAGAGCAAGCTACAAATAAACAAAAAATACCATTTCAGCACCCTGGTATACGCCTATACTAGCATAACTCCACCTCCAGTGCAAATAACTGGAACGGAGATTGAGAAGAGCATACAGTGCAGATGAACTGAACCTCTTCAGATAAATCAGAAAAAGATACCATCTAAAAATTAGGCTAGCGAAAAAACAGTATTTCTATAACAAAATCTTAGATGCTTGAAAATATCAGAAAATGATTTTCACAGTGGTAAAATCCTTTACTAACTCACAAATGTTAGTTAAGGGCATTCCTCCATCACAGATGTTATGTGACCAAATCTTGGTCTTCTTTGGACAAAACATTCTTAACATCTAAAAAGAATGTAACGCTTCATACACACACACAGCCGATAGATGTAAACCCTGATCCTACCTTCATAGGACCATCCTTCCAGTCCTTTTAGAAAATCTGTTTCAGTCAAGTCAAGCCATCGTTGCTTGTAATCGTGATCCCCCTTTGACGCATATCCCCCTGCGGTTCTTCACAAGATGGTAGACATTTTCAATCCAGTAATTATCAACATAATTAATTAATCGCTAACTACAGAAATAATTCCTACCGGAAAAAACTGAACATAGGCCCTATCACACTCTCCAGTCTTCATCGTATATCATTACTACCCATCCTCGGCAAAATCACAGAAAGACTTTTTAACAGACAGCTTACTGACTTCCTTGAAAAAGCCAGTGTATTACACCCAAGCCAAACTGGCTTCTGACCTACACACTCAAATGAGTCTGCACTACTGGAAGTAGTAGATACACTAAAATTAACTCCAGACAAAGGAAAAAATGCTATACTGATCCTATTGGACTTATCTACAGCGTTTGATACCATTTCACATGACATTCTTCTATCCAAAATCAAACAAAGCATTTCCTCTACCACCTTGGCCTAGATAAATCCTTTCTTACCAATCGTAAACAAACAGTGACCCAAGACCAATTCCACAGGGCTCTTCTCTCAGCCCTCCTTTATTTAACATCTATATGGCTCAGCGGATCTCGCTAATATCTTCATTTAACATTGACACAACCTCATATGTAGATGATACACAATTGATAAAGTGTTTTCTTTGTTGTTTCTGTACTTTTACATGGTCTAGCACCATATGCTCCACCTCTTATTATTATTTCTCCCCTTTTCCTTTAGACACTGCTATCGCTCTCTTGGCCCATTTAACATGGCACAATATGTACTGCCACGAATCTGCATCCTACTTACCCTGGCCAGGATTTATGTCTGTATTTAATTATTTATGATTTTTATATAGTGCACTCTTGACTCAAAGGTATCAGAGTACTTTACAGAGTAAGCACATGTGCATCATAAACAAAGACCAAACAACAGACTTTGAAGACCCAAGTCAATAGGAGGGCTGGTTGAACTCACAAGAGGAGGAGGGATTGGGATTGGAGGACATGATTAAGCATTGGGCTATGAGGTCAAAACCAAACAAACCTAATAAGTCGCACCCTCCCAGAGACAAATCACAATCACCACTCAAATCCATCTGATGGTGTAGAGATCGGACCTCCATCAGGTAAACTGTTTTCTCTGTTGTTTCTCTATTTTTACATGTTATAGCGCCATATGCCCCACCTCTTATTATTATTCTCCTCCTTCCTGTCGCTCTCTCTGCCCATTTAACATGGCATTTTTTGTGCTGCCAGGAACCTGTATCCTACTTACCCTGATTACCTTGCATGGCCAGGAATTATTTATGTATTTATTTATTCATGAGTTTTATATAGTGCACACTTGACCCGAAGGTATCAGAGCACTTTACAGAGTAAGCATAACAGTAGTAACATGAGTTACATAGAGAATAGATAAAATATATGGAAATGGTAAAAAGAGTAAACGGTATACAGTGGGATATATAAGCAAAAGAGGAGCTAATACGTGAGTTACATGTAGTGTAAATAAAAATACATACCAAAATAATATAAAGGAAGATTCCAATAGACAACAGCAAGTGCATGAGTTACATGAAGTGTAAATAAACATGCACAGCAGTATTATATAAAAGAAGAATTTGATAGATAGTAGGACGTGTGGACGTTAGGTTATGAAGTAATTAATTTGGGGAGTTGCCAGGGTGGGGAGAGTAGATGCACAGTGTCCCCAAGCTAGTGAACAAACATGGCAACGCAGTACTTTATAAAGAGAGCACATCAGCAATAACAAGAGGCACATAGAGAGTGAATACAAATATATAATAACGGTGAACAAAAGTAAAAGAAATAAGGCGGGGTATGTAAAACAAAATATCAGCCAGAACCCAAGTAACATAAAGAGTAAATAACAGTACACACTGGTGATAAATCAAAGAAGAATTTGAAAGATAGTGAATATAACAGCTCTGAGGAAGTTGTCTAAGGGGTTTGTAGGGGTGGGGTGAGCCGCTGCACAGTTTTACCTGAGTTTCCCTGAGGTGGAGAGACATAGCTTTACGAAAGGGTATAGTGCAACACAGATTCAAGCCTCAGTGAGAGAGAAATTTGTTGGAGAGAACATTTTTTACTTTTTTCCTGAAGAAGGATGTGGGTGGTTTGAATCTGATCTCGAGGAGTTTCAGATATTTGGGGCCATTCGAGAAAAGAATCGGTTGCAGGTTTTCTTTTTCTTGAATTTGTGTGGCTCAAGGTGTAATGTGCTCGTACTTCTAGCGCATCTGTTTCCACCCGAATGGGTCAATTTCTGGGATAGGTTGGAAGGGGTGTTGTGGTGCAGCACTTTATGAGTCATGGAAGCAATTTTGAAATGCATCCTGGCCTCGAAAGGAAGCCAGTTCACAGTTCAAATGTCAGGGGTGATGTGATCATTCTTTTTAGAACCTGTAATGAGCATAGCTGCTGTATTAAGTGTGCCCTTAAGAAGAACATCAGTGATGTCATCAGTGATGTCACTGACCATGTCATGAATGATGTAATATGTGACGTCATCAGCAGCGCATTGCGGGGGCGCGAGTGATAGTTAGCTCAACTAACCATAACAGCGGAATTTCTATCGTTTTGTATGAGTGAAATGTCCAACTAACTATAACGTCCCAAAAACCTATGTTTTTTTTCTGTGAATTTCTAAGGTTTTTTTAAAATGCTAATTCCTAACTATAACATCTGTAAAACCTATGGTATTTTCAGTGAATTTCAAAGGTTTTTTAAATGCTAATTTCTAATTATAATGTTCATTAAACATATCTTTTTTTTCTGTGTTTTTTAATTATCATCCCATCTCAACCTGGTGAAAACTGCAAATCTCACCACTCTTCCATCTATACCTTCCGCCAACAAAATCGCCACAAACTAGAGCCACAACTAACGATAATGATATGCAAAGTAGGCGTTCCTGTGCAAAAAAACACGAAAACACCATATTTTCAACAATCAGCCAAATCTGCAATGCGATCCAAAAAGCAGATGATAAGCCGACTTACCAGTAACAAATTAACATCAACCTTTAACTGGTGTAAGGAGGTTGACTATCTACTGTGTGAATTAGACCCAACTCACAGCCACATCTAAAGACCAACATATGATAGAGCTACTGATCATGCAGCTCCGACACCCAACAAGGCCACAACACCCAGCGCCACCACCACCAGAACCTCCCCCCGGACTACCCCTTGCTACTACCACGAGGCAGCGCAAAACATTACAATGGACCTTCCCAAAATACCGTGTCCCCTCAGCCGCACAATAGCTGAATGTTGGGAGATATGGCAACCAACTATATATGAAGAAGGCAAGTCACCCATCAATAATAATGCACACAATGCCAAGTGTAACGCTGATGTGCTGCACAGACCTCAGTATGCAAAGCACAAACCTCTCCATGTGGAGATATACTATTGATACTTGTAGTGTAGTGCACAGTGGACGCAACCATGTTACCTCAGGCAGTGGGGAAGATCTTGGTCATGTAGCTGTGTTGTCCCCCCCTGGAAGCAGAAGCGGAGTCGGCTGGTCCAACGTACACCACTCCAGCGGAGGAGTATGAATAAATTGGCCAGGCCCTGGGCGTGGTTCACTTGTGGAAAGAGCAACGTGTCGGCAGAGCGACGGCCCTCACCCTGGCACGTGGCTGCTGCCATGACCGCGGGCCTCCTCCACACTGGCCCCCTGCGAACCTAGTGGCACAGCACCTCAGACTTATGTCTGTACCGACTACTGCCTTCGATCTACACTGCAGACAGCAGGGTTCACAACTTGAATTCAGCCTTGATTTATTAATTGCACAGAGAATTGTACTCTATATCCTCGGATTTTGTCAAAAAGAAGTAATAAAAAGCATTCCTCGATGTCTATGCTAACTACTGCCTTTGATCTACACTGCGGACAGCAGGGCTCACAATTCAAATGCAGTGGCGTTACATATGACACAGTCCAGTTCGCAAGACACGTTCCTCCCAGTGCGGTCCGCCGGGACCACGCACCATCGCAGGATGTGCAAACGCTGTGTGCTTCAGGTGCTATTAACTCACTGCACCATAAGTTATCTCCACGTGGCCTTATCAAGGCAAGAAGTTGCTTCCAGTGAGGCCCGCTGGGACCACATATCATTGCAGGGTGCGCACACACCGAGTACTCCAGGTGCCACTAACTGTGCAGCTCAACTCAATGCCACGTGGCTGTGCGCCCATCATGACCACTGCGCCCTACATGGAAGTTACACGGTTCACAATTCAAGATTAGTAGCGACGCAAAATTGTGTAAGAGACTATAATGGGTTAAGAAGACCAAATGCTCCCAATCTGTGCAACTCAAGTCAAAGTCACCTGCCTGTGGGCCTTTGCTGACCGCTGCCTCCAGCCTACACTGTGGAAGACCGGCGACACGTGGTGCCAACTAACCCTGTTCAACACAAGCCGATCCCACATATTTAACTGGTTCCTGAGTCCTGAATGACAGTGACCCCAACTTCGTGGCAGCGACCACAGCACCAGACTCCCTTCAATCAGTGAAGTATATTTGCATATGGAAGGCCAGCGACACGTGGTGCCACTGAACCTGTACTACGCAGGCCGGTGGGGCCACCAACGTATGCACAAGACTTTGGGACCTTGTTCACCGCTACCTCTGACCTACACTCTGGAAGACCGTCAACACATGGTGTCACTAACCGTCTTCAACACAAGCCAATCCCACATGTGTAACTGTGTCCTGAGTCCTGAATAGCAGTGACCCCAACTCTGTGAGTCAATCACAGCACCAGACTCCCTTTGATCAGTGAGGCATATTGCCATATGGAAGGCTGGCGACACGTGCTGCCACTAACTCTGTTCAACACAAGCCGATCTCACATGTGTAACTGTGTCCTGAGTCCTGAATGGCAGTGACCACAAGTCCATGGCAGCAACCACAGCACCAGACTCCCTTTATTCAGTGAGGCATATTTCCATATGCACCGGGGATGACACATGGTGCCACTAACTCTCTTTACCACAAGCCGATCCCACATGTGTAACTGTGTCCTGAGTCCTAAATCGCACTGACCCCAAGTCCGTGGCAGCGACCACAGCCCCACACTCCCTTCGACCAGTGAGGAATATTTCGATATGCAAATTCTGCCGAAACGTAGTCCCACTAACCCTCTTTAACACAAGCCAATCCCACATGTGTAACTGTGTCCTGAGTCCTAAATGGCAGCGACCCCAACTTCGTGGCAGCGACCACAGCACCTCACTCCCTTCGATTAGTGAGGAGTATTTACAGATTGAAGTCTGCCGACAAGTGGTGCCACTGAACCTGCACTACGCAGGCCGGTGGGACCACCAACGTATGCACATGGCTGTGGGCCCTTCCTCATCACTACCTCTGGCCTACACTACAGTCAGCAGGCCTCACAATTCAGATACAGTCGCGATTCCACATGACGCAGTCCAGTAGGAAAGACACATTGCTCCCAGTGCGACCCGTCCACATCAACCATCATCTAAGGCTCATACAGTCTCAAGGCTTCTGGTACCACTAACCCTATTTAACACAAACCAATCCCACATGTGGAACTGTGTCCTGAGTCCTGAACGGCTGTGACCCCAACTTCGTGGCAGCGACCACTGCACCAGACTCCCTTCAGTCTTATTTGTTGTTCTTTTCTTTAAATATTTTTTTATATGTAAATCTATACGTGACTAAGATTCTTCTTTGTCCAACCGCACAGGGACACTTCTGGGCCCAAGAAGTTGTTGTGGGTATGTTGGTAATGTGGGAAGAGGGTATGTTACCTGCTAATGTGGGGAGAGGGAGCGTCAAAGGGGTATCACTCACAGAAAGAACTCCGATATGTTTTCACAAATGCCTCGGACAGATGCCAGATGACGGACTGAATCACAAAATGGTTTTTCAATACTTATGTAGTGTGAGTTATGAACTGTTCTGACCCAAGCTCGCAGAGGGACAGCTGCGGCCCGTCCGCTCGACTCCCAGACGCAGTACTACGAGCCGTCCGCTTCATTGTGTCTATCCCTGCCCTGTTCCCTCATATGCCATGCCACTCCGATTACGTTCCAACGTTGGCCCTACATAGCTACCTGTCGCTGGCGTACTCGCTGTTGGTGTGCAGGTCAGTGATCTAGTTCTCAACATCTCACGACCACTCCCTGAGTGCAGGTTTGCACACACACCACACCCATCCGGCACATGTGGCACAGGCCATGTGACCAGCGTTACAACAAACAATTGATGGACGGAATGCTGACAATGCAGACATTCTCCCCCAGTCAAGAGATCTGGGTTAAATCCATCATTCTTTTGCCCACTACACCACCCCAGTTTAGACATGGCCATATGCAAATCAGTCTTGACCCTCTGCCTCATGGGAACAGTCCAGCCCGAACTGCCAAGCCATGTCTTCACTGGACCGGAATCAAGCATCCTAGGACCGGTTTCTGGCTATCAGCCGTCATCAGCCAGGATAGCTTGACTCCAGTGGCGTAGTGAGCACGGGTCCCACGTCTGGGAATACCCAACCCACTTAGGGCGAAAAGCGTTACAACAAACAATTGATGGACGGAATGCTGACAACGCAGACATTCTCCCCCAGTCAAGAGATCTGGGTTAAATCCATCATTCTTTTGCCCACTACACCACCCCAGTTTAGACATGGCCATATGCAAATCAGTCTTGACCCTGTGCCTCATGGGAACAGTCCAGCCCGAACTGCCAAGCCATGTCTTCACTGGACCGGAATCAAGCATCCTAGGACCGGTTTCTGGCTATCAGCCGTCATCAGCCAGGATAGCTTGACTCCAGTGGCGTAGTGAGCACGGGTCCCACGTCTGGGAATACCCATCCCACTTAGGGCGAAAAGCGTTACAACAAACAATTGATGGACGGAATGCTGACAATGCAGACATTCTCCCCCAGTCAAGAGATCTGGGTTAAATCCATCATTCTTTTGCCCACTACACCACCCCAGTTTAGACATGGCCATATGCAAATCAGTCTTGACCCTGTGCCTCATGGGAACAGTCCAGCCCGAACTGCCAAGCCATGTCTTCACTGGACCGGAATCAAGCATCCTAGGACCGGTTTCTGGCTATCAGCCGTCATCAGCCAGGATAGCTTGACTCCAGTGGCGTAGTGAGCACGGGTCCCACGTCTGGGAATACCCATCCCACTTAGGGCGAAAAGCGTTACAACAAACAATTGATGGACGGAATGCTGACAATGCAGACATTCTCCCCCAGTCAAGAGATCTGGGTTAAATCCATCATTCTTTTGCCCACTACACCACCCCAGTTTAGACATGGCCATATGCAAATCAGTCTTGACCCTGTGCCTCATGGGAACAGTCCAGCCCGAACTGCCAAGCCATGTCTTCACTGGACCGGAATCAAGCATCCTAGGACCGGTTTCTGGCTATCAGCCGTCATCAGCCAGGATAGCTTGACTCCAGTGGTGTAGTGAGCACGGGTCCCACGTCTGGGAATACCCATCCCACTTAGGGCGAAAAGCGTTACAACAAACAATTGATGGACGGAATGCTGACAATGCAGACATTCTCCCCCAGTCAAGAGATCTGGGTTAAATCCATCATTCTTTTGCCCACTACACCACCCCAGTTTAGACATGGCCATATGCAAATCAGTCTTGACCCTGTGCCTCATGGGAACAGTCCAGCCCGAACTGCCAAGCCATGTCTTCACTGGACCGGAATCAAGCATCCTAGGACCGGTTTCTGGCTATCAGCCGTCATCAGCCAGGATAGCTTGACTCCAGTGGCGTAGTGAGCACGGGTCCCACGTCTGGGAATACCCATCCCACTTAGGGCGAAAAGCGTTACAACAAACAATTGATGGACGGAATGCTGACAATGCAGACATTCTCCCCCAGTCAAGAGATCTGGGTTAAATCCATCATTCTTTTGCCCACTACACCACCCCAGTTTAGACATGGCCATATGCAAATCAGTCTTGACCCTGTGCCTCATGGGAACAGTCCAGCCCGAACTGCCAAGCCATGTCTTCACTGGACCGGAATCAAGCATCCTAGGACCGGTTTCTGGCTATCAGCCGTCATCAGCCAGGATAGCTTGACTCCAGTGGCGTAGTGAGCACGGGTCCCACGTCTGGGAATACCCATCCCACTTAGGGCGAAAAGCGTTACAACAAACAATTGATGGACGGAATGCTGACAATGCAGACATTCTCCCCCAGGCCATGTGACCAAGCAAATATAATAGATCGACAACGTCACATCCTTTATTGCCGGTGCTAACTAGCTGGTCAAACGCTCCACGGGTCTCAACCATAAAGAGTCCATGAAAAGTTGCACAGAAGGTTAGTCGCACCCTTAGCTGTATGGCCGTCAGCGGCCTACCATCCCCTTGGCGCGGACTTCAAATGCATAGGGTTAGTGCCACCCCAAACTCATGTGGCCATCAGGAGCCTACCACCACATGGCATGAACTTGAGTTCCACAGGCTTAGAGGCACCAAACCCTGAGGTGGTCTCCGCCAATGACGACTCAGGATTCAGTGACATGTGTGAGATCTGCCGGGCTGCGGAGAAGCTGATGTGGTCTCTGCCATTCAGGACTCAGGACTCAGCGACATCTGTAAGATCCATGCAGAATCTGATGTGGTCTCCGCTATTCATGACTCAGGACTCAGCAACACATCTGAGATGGGCGGGGTCTTGACGGGCACGTGGAGTCCGCCCACTGCTGCACACTCCGCTGGCACCAGGTAATTATTTGCTCATGGATGCGCATCGGCGACAGTCTCTCTCTCTCTCTCTCTTGCTCTCTGTCTCTCTCCCTCTCTCTCTCTCTCTCTCTCTCTCTCTCTCACTTCCCTCTCTTCTCTCTCTCTCACTCTCTCTCACTATCTTCATTCCTTTCCTTCTATCTCTCTCTCTCCCTTCTCCCTTTCTCACTCCCTTTCTTTCCTTCCCTCTCTTTTTCTCTCCGGCTTGTTTTTCCTTCTCTGTTTCGCTCTCTCAGTCCTTTGATATGCGTATTACACAAGTCCTTATTTTGTGCTTAATTTTCCAGGCTGTCGTCGACATCCATGGTCCCCACAGGAGTCTTCCACCTCTATTATGTTTGTTACATTTTGTTTATTGGTTTATTTTTATATATATATTAATAAAAAAATAAAATGTGAAAATAGTTTATGGTTTATATATGTTTATAAAAAAAAGTTTGACAAAAAAAATTATTAGCCTTTTCGGTTGTTTTCTTAACTGCTGTGTGACTCTTTCTTGTTCTTATTACTATTATTTGCTGGTATCCACCATGGTGTTAAATTTTGGTGCACTTATCGTGGGAAAACTGGTGATCTCTGCAGTTTGCACCAACTTCTGAATACTGTGTTAGATATATCTCAACTTTAGTTGCATTAAAGTGCTGATAATGAAATGCAGAGTAGCCGTGCCCGTGCAAAAAGACACGAGGTGCACCTTTGCAATTTATTGTAAATACTAAAATCCTGTATTGAATTGCACTGAGGTAGTGCCTGCACTTACAGTGTACACACAAAATCAATGAAGAAATCTCATTGTATTTGTATTGATTAGGAATAGTGCGTCAGCTGCTGGATCTTGACGGGATACACTGCCCAGTTTGTACATTGTTCTGCACACGAAAAAATGACAACACAACTTTCACAACTGCAATGCAAAATTAATTCCGGCGATAACCCACGTCACCACCTGGAATTTTACACCTGGTTTCTGCTGGTGTTAAGCAGGACGACTACCTGCAGCATGAAAGGAAACACAGCCAAGAGCCACACCAGAACACCCACAGGTTCCATAGAGTCAATGAGCACGATACAGGGATACCCGTGAGGGCCACAAGACTCATCGCAACAACCCCTGGACCACCAACGCCCCCCAAACCCGCATCTGAGCAAGTGTGTCCGTGTGGTCATTGTGTTAGCATGATAGGCACGGGCCCTGCAACAACACAGCGCGCTGTCTTCAGCAGACGTTACCATGTCACCTCAGTGTTGGCAGTGACCCTGGACATGTAGCTACGCACGCATCCTCCTGCAAGCACAACACACGTGTGCTGGTCCGGTGTACACAGGACAGCGCAGGGGTGTGCCTATCCGGCAAGGGAAACGAGGTGTCTCGGACATGTAAGTGTGCAAGAAGTGTGGTAAGTGTGTCTCTGTGTTCTGGTGTGGCCTGCCACAAGGGCCGCAGCAGACGATGTTGTAAAGTGGCATACACCCCCAGCAAAGGGCACTCTCATGGTGTAGTTCGAATGCCGTAGGGCATGCCGGAATAGGCATTACAATGCTGTGCCGTACGAGTGCAAAGGATATAACAATGCACCGTACAAATGTGTGGGGGCTTGTGGGAGGGAGGAGCAGCTGTTTGACAACGTAACACACAGTGAACCCACCCATGTGCCACGTGCTGGTCATCTCATCCATGATGACCACGGTCGCAGACATCCCACAACACCCACGACCGGCCTTTGTACACATCCTGTATGAATGCAGCGTGGTTTTCACTTCTATGCTCGTTCAGTGGTGTGATGTTGCCGGGTTGTGTGACTTATGCTCCTTGTTGGTGTGATTCATTTTGGCCATTGTTTGTCTATACTTGTGCTGTACTTGATTGTACATGTGCGCCATTGTGCCCATCTCCCCCCGTCCCCCCACTCCCTGCTTCGTCCTCTTCCTGGTGCTGTTGTTTCCATAATTTTGTTGCTCCACACATGAATACATGTAAAGAACAAATTAGAATACTTCCTTGATTCTTTTACGTTTCAAAACTTCTCTCTATTAGTTTCTTTTAAACTTTCCATACAAACAGTTTTGTTTCATATTCAATGACACATTGAAGTCAGCAGTGCACCGTATTCTATCAACACACTTTCTAAAACATTCTACAACATGTGCAGGTTAAAAGTTCATCAATTTTTTTAAACCTAGCGATATTTTTTTGCAACATTTTCTCGAACATTTAACGGCACGTGCAGGCTAAAAGTTCACAATTGTTTTAAGTTCGAACAGTGCCTTCCAAATGCAAGTAGCAGGTGTGGTTGAGTTGAGCAAATTTTATCCTATAATATGTATGTTCAAACTGCTTTTTCTTAACCAATCACAAAGATGCTTTTCCACAAAACGAATGTGCACCCTACTTTTAAAAAACAATGCTTTTCATCTCCCAATCAGGTATCGTTATGTATGTGAAAAAAAACTAGTTCCCCATCTTTAAACATATCTCTTATTCTACGAAGGAACTGCATGAGCTACAGACATCTTTCCATACCTTCCAGCCATACCTTCGAAATGCTTGTGTGGATTGTAGGACATAGCTATGTTTTCGGGTGCAAGAGATATGCAGAACAGAGACGTATTGACTTAGACCTAGGTTTACAAAATGTGGACATTAAACGGTTTGCACAGAGAGGATTGAAGTGGCACCAATTGGTGCCTTTGGTAAAAACCTGTTTGCATCTCCAACACCCTGACCTCATGATTGTGCACTGTGGTGGAAACGACCTAGGCACATTGACTGGGGTATGTTTGGAAATGCTTATGAAGGACACCTTTGGACAACTGATGTTACTTTTGCCTCAAACTGTCTTTGTATATTCCAATATATGCCAAAGCCAGAAGTGGAAATGGTCAAAACAATTTTGTCCTCAGATTGAAAAATCTAGGAAGAAAGTCAACAAAGCTGTGTCTGCATACCTCAGAGACCACAAAATGGGGTCCATCTACAACAACAACATACGTTTTGATATGGCTGACATCTACAGAAGTGATGGAGTACACTTCACAGATCAGGGAATTCGAGTTTTCCTGAATAACTTGAAGCTGTGCTTCCGCACTTATATGTAGCTCCAACTAATGAACTCAAGGGCTCTTTTTAGAGCCACCCTATAACTTACAACTTAGGCCTGCTATTTTAGGGCCAGGTAACGGCAACTCCCGGACCATCGCCAAAATTTATTCTGCACACAGCTGTGGTTCAGCCGCCAGATCATCTCACTTTGCAGCACAGAGCTCTCGCTTTGATCACTGGCTCTACTCACCCATAGGGGTGAGTAGTTTGCGCTTTACAAATACCGTATTGATTTACCTTCGCACTCCCTATACAACACCACCTAAGCACCATATACAAGTTGGACAGGTGTGGCACAGCGTCCAGAGCACATGACTTCACAGCATAGCACACACAGTTTAGGCTCACGGTTTCATCCCCAAGTCCAGCAGCAGCTCAATGTCGCAGCATGACGCTCTAGGCAATACCTCACTTAATTTCCGTACCCAGCACTTTCAGACCGGTAGGGGTCAGCAGTTCAGCGACTTTACCCCGACTCCGGCAGCAGCTCAGCTTACGCCCCCAGGACCATCAGACCCGTAGGAGTGAGTAGTTTGCACTTCACAAATACCGAATTGATGTGATACGTGCAAATTTACCTTCACACTCCCTGTATAACACCCCCTAAGCACCATACACAAGTTACAATGTTCGAAACAAAAGTTCATCCGAGTAGGTATAACTACATGCTCACACTACTTGGACAGATGTGGCACAGCGGCCAGAGCACATGACTTCACAGCATATGACACACAGTTTGGGCTCATGCTGATAATCTGAGCTGCTGCCGGACTCGGGGACTCTAGACAGTACCTCACATATTTTCCGTACTCCAGGACTTTCAGACCAGTACTGGTCAGTAGTTCGTCCTAGTAGGCATAAACACATGCTGACACTACTTCCACAGGTGTAGTGCAGCGGCCACGGCACATGACTTCACAGCATAAGACACACAATTTGGGCTCACGCTTTAATCCCCGAGTCCCGCACCAGCTCACCTTAGCAGCATCAGACTCTAGGCAACACCTCACTTGATTTCCGTAGCCCACCACTTTCACACTGGTAGGGGTGAATACTTCGCCTCGCACCCCCTCTATAGCACATCCTAAACACCCCACAGAGGTTACAGTGCTCCTACCCTCCTCTTTCTCACTTTTTTCGCCCTTTTTTCCCCTTACTCGCTTCAACGGAATCACAAAATGGCAGCCAACACTTCCTAGTTGGAACCGATTGCACCGCTCGCAGCCAATAAGAAGCAAGCTCGTGTTCGTAACGCCTCAGCCAATCAGATGGCAGAATTCCCAAATAGCAATATCTGTAAATTTCGATAGTTCTCCAAAATTACTGAACGAATTTACACCAAATATACAAAAGTGTGCTTTCTAGACCAAGACCCTTCTCCCAGCCAAATTTGGGGTAATTAAGTTCACCCGTTCGACCTGTAGCCTTGTCTAATGTTTCCTATGGAAATTAACATGGAGAAAACATGTTTTGGGACCCCCCTTTTTTCTCAGCCCCCCTTGACAAATCACCCCCAAACTTTCAACATAGGAGCTGATATGAACAAAGAATTCGTTTTGAAAATTGCATGAAGATTCATCAAACGACGCCAAAGTTAAAAGCAAAACAAAAAATGCTCTTCCTATGGAAATTTGGTCCTAACTATAACTACCTACTGGCGACTGCCAGTAGGTAATATAAATGTATATATATATATAGGCTAGAGCAAGGGAAGGGGTTTAGGCGATGCAGGAAATGCAAAGCCTGTAGCCATTCTGAGGATGTAAAAGAGGTCAATCTACAGAGAACAGGAAAATTATGGAGGATCCCCAAATTGATCCACTGTAATACTGACCATGTCATTTATGCCATTACATGCCCTTATTCCAAGTGGTATGTAGGGTCGACAACATTCCCAGTTAAGAAACGCATTTTGGAGCATTGGCGAGCAATAACCAATCAGGATCTGAGTTACAGTACTGCTAGGCATTTCAAGGAATACCACTCCAGTGATTGGACAAGAGTGAAGTTCTTTGCGCTTGACAGTGTGCCCAAGCATCCTAGAGGTGGCAATAGAGTACAGTCCCTGAGGAGACTGGAATCTCGTTTCATTCTGCAGGCAGGCAGCCTTTTTCCGATAGGGCTCAATAACGACGAGGAAATGTATTCACATTTGTAAAAGTTCTTGTATGCTGTTTTAACCAGGCTTGGCCCCCCTTTCTTTCCCTCCCCGTTTTTTGTAACCAGTTTTGAATCTACAGACTTGATCTCTGTATTCGATTGTATAATTCAATTGGTCCTTGGTGGGTTGTTTCAATGTGTCGAACGAATTGACCTTTCATGAGATCGGAACATGTTTTCTTTATCTTGATTTTTCGACATAACATGATTACCTATATGACAAAGCACTAAATGTCTTATTATCCTTTTATTGTTTCTGCAGCTTGGGGCTCATGAATAAACAAATTCACAACGAATAGTCACTGATAGAAACTATTGGCTAAGTTCCTGGTATGCGCACATTCATCACTGGATAGTTTTGCACTATATTGATATTGGGGTACTATACCTATACTGTCACCATTTTTTATTAGTTTTTCTATATATATATATATATATAGACGCATAGCAACAAATCCAGGACCTTTACCTGGGTACTATACCTGTATGCACCAATGTTTGAGCAATGAAGCTAATTACCACTTATCCATTACTGACTTCATGTAACTGAAAACATTCCCTCTGCAGAACGAATTAATATACTCAAAAATGTAATTTTGAGAGTTAATGCTTTAAATATCATATGTTAAGTCTTCTATGATTTACGGTATTGTGACTCATTAACTTGTCTACCCTACTGTTATTAGAATCATGAATGTAAGGGTCACTAGACTATGTTTCAATCATGTTTTTTTTTTCTGACTACTATAGTCTTGATCTTATGAACGACACTGAGGACTTGTGTAAACAAACCTTTTGTTTGTGACCAAGTCTGTTTTCACTTTTTATTAGTGCACGCTGCGACGTGCCGGAATTGAAACCTGTATCTATACTTCCTGGTTCACAGGCGAGGTCATGTGACCAAGGCTGCTTGTCAGCCGAAGCGCGTCTTCTGCCGTTGGTGTGAATAAACTTTACACTGTTTCCTGCAAGACCGGTGTGGCTCGTCTTCTTTCCCTATGGATGGGCGGAGAGAACTTCTGTGCAATATATATATATATATATATATATATATATATATATAAATATATTATCCACTGGCGGCCGTGTTTCCATAGGAAATCTCAAAATTCTATTTTGAATAACTTTGGCGCTGGTTGACGAATCTTTGCGAAATTTTCAAAACTAATGGGGCGCTCCGCTCAGCTCCTACCCTGAAAGTCTCGGGGGGATTCGTCAAGCGGGGGCCGAGAAAAAAGGGGGTCCCAAAACGCATTTTTCCCATGCATTTTCCTATAGGACCTTTAGTCGAAGGTACAGCCCGAACGGCTGAACAGAATTACTTGAAATTTGGCAGAGAGGTAGTCCTCAGGTCAGGGAAGTGCCTTTTGCATATATGGAGTCAATCTGTTCAGTATTTCCAGAGAAAATTGCATTTAAAACCACATACATATCTATAGCCGCGCACCGTGCGCGCACCCTAACGTGCGCGAGCGTAATTCTGATTGGTTGTTACATGTCAGTCAACGTTGGAATCGGTCGAAATCAGGAAGTGTCGGCCGCCATTTTGTTTGTTTTCAGTGCGAGACTGGAAAAGGAAGGTGGCGAACGTGAAAAGGGGGCAGGGTAGAGAGTTCCTGACCCCCTAGCCTTGGTCAGGGGGTCCCTGAAGGACCCCGAAGGCAGAAAAAAACATTTAAAGTTGTTTTTTTTAAATCGCGGGGGTGTGCGCACAGTGCGCGCACGGAGAAAAACCATTAAAAAAAATTTAACAATTTAATACGTAGTTTATTTAAAAATAAATATATAAAAAAAATTAAAATACATACATAACTTAGCATTTAAAAAACCATACAAATTAACTGAAAAAACCATAGGTTTCACACACGTTATAGTTAGGAATTAGCATTTTAAAAACCTTGCAAATTCACTTAAAAAACCATAGGTTTCAGTTAGGTGGATATTTCACTCGTAAAAAAACGATGAAATTCCCCCGTTATAGTTACTTCAGATAACTATAACTCGCGCGACCGCCACTCTATCACAAGGATGATGTCATCAGTGATGTCAAGAGTGATGCCACTGACCATGTCAAGAGTGATGTAATATGTGACGTCATGAGCAGAGGATTGCGGGCGCGCGAGTCATAGTTATCTGAAGTAACTATAACGGGGGAATTCCATTGTTTTTTTACGAGTGAAATATCCACCTAACTATAACATGTGTGAAACCTATGGTTTTTTAAGTGAATATATATATATATATATATATATATATATATATATATATATATATATATATATATATATATATAAATCCTGTGGTGCCCTTGGTTGAGGGTCGGCGCTCTTAACTCGGGGCGGTGCGTAGTACACAACCGGTACAATTAGCAACAAAAGACCTCTGAGCCCAGAGGTCAGGAGAACACGCACTCACTCGGAATCCAGTCGTTTTTAGTTGCAGTTCGTTTTAATTCAAAACCAAATTCATCAGCAAACAAGCCAAACAACGCTGGCCCAACGCGTTTCGGTTCTGACTCGAACCTTGATCACGGGTTACCAACAAAATGACCTGACATTATTTATTTCTATTTTTTCTTTCACTTCCTGTTTTACAGTTTGCAAAGCATTCTGGTCATTGTAGTGCATTTAAATTACACATTTTGCTGGTGAATTACAAAAAATACCAAATTGGTAAAATAACAAATTGGTAAAATAACATATGGAGAAAAGAGGTAAGTCACGGATGAGTTTGTCATTAATACAATTCTTAACAACACACTTTCACAAGTAACAATGTTCGATTATTGTTATGATTTGGGAACTCCACTTATAAACTCGAGATACACTTTAACCTGCAATTCTGGATTATAAATACCCTCTAGTGGGTATGTCAATGGCATGGCATTCACACAGTATGTTTAGGCTATAATGACCCGTCATGTCGAAATCGCACACAGGGTACTGTACATGACCAACGGATTACATCCCTCTAGTGGGTGTTGAGCATTATACATTTTTAGATATGCCGAAATTGGCTGATTGGACCCATTTGTACAGAATAAATGTAATAGCAAACAAACTATTGAAGCCTTATACTATTGTGTCATGCATTGATTACAACTGCAGTTATAGTCTAGTACTTTCTTGAAAACGGTTTCACCAGTAATGAGTTCACAAATGTACAAAAAGTTCCTCATCCTGATTTAAGCCATAAGGAGTCAGAGTTTTGAATGAAACAATGTGCTTGGACTCCTTTTGACGGAGAAGTTTTTCTCGATTGCCTCCGCGTTCCAAATATGGCACTTGTTCAATGGCGTAGTACCTAAGCAGTTCCCATTTGCTTTCATGCATACTTTCCATGTGCTTAGCGATTGCATTAGAGAGATCTAAGTTCACAGTAGCTCTAATGTGTTCCAGGATTCTTTTTTTGATTTCACAGATTGTACTGCCTATATACTTCAACTTGCATGGACATTCGACCACGTACACCACATATTTACTTTTGCACGAAATATGTTGTTGAATTTTCCATTTTTCGCCTTTTCTGCCCGCAACCTCTTTTTTTGGAATGCCAATTTTGCACGCTTTGCAATTCTTGCACGGCCAAAAACCCTCGATGTTAGTCCATGGTTTCTGTGGTTTCGATTTGAAGTGACTGCGAGTCAGTTTATCACCTAAATTAGGCGCTCTTCTGTATGTGACGTTAGGGTGATCCCCTATGAGGTCTGCAATTGTGGTGTCTAGTTTTAGGATGCCCCAATGTTTTTTCAAGATGTGAACCAGATCACTGGTTTCAGTAGAGTAAGTTGTTATAAGGCGTATTTTTGTGAAGTCTTCCTGGTTTGTCTTTTGTTTGTTTTTAAGTAACTCTGTGCGATTTCTTTGTTTTGCCTTTTTTAGACTTGTTTGAATTATCCTGCCAGGGTATTTTCTTTTTTCAAATCTAGCTTTCATTGCTCTGCTGTGGTTTGCGAATTCGTTATCTGCGGAACAGTTCCTGCGTAGTCTTAAAAATTCCCCATAAGGAATGTTCCATTTTTGATTTATGGGATGGAAGCTGTCCGCATGCAGGACTGAGTTTGTGGCTGTTTGTTCTCTAAAAAGGGTGGTTTGTATCGTATTGTTTTGCACATATATTTCAATGTCAAGAAATGAGATTTTGTTTGAACTTATCTCATAAGTGAATTGCAGGTGAGTTTCATTGTTGTTCAAGATTTCGAAATATGTTGCAAATTCTTCATTGGTGCCATCCCATATTATAAACAAGTCGTCGATGAAACGCCACCATGCGATGATTTTTTGCACATGTTTGTCGTTTTCACAGTTCCATGCGATTTTCTGTTCAAACCATCCCATTACCAGATTTGCAAAATTTGGAGAAAGGGAAAAGCCCATGGCCGTACCCTTCATTTGTTGGAAATGTTTTTTATTGAAGGTGAAAATGTTGTTTTGCAAGCACAGAGTAATCATTTGTAGCAACATGGTGTTGTGCTGTTTGTATTAGATATTTATTTTGCCTAAAAAGAAACTGCATGCTTTTAGGCCTATGTCATGTTCTATATTTGTGTATAGGGAGACTACGTCCATTGACACGAGTTTGTATTGCTGGTTCCAAGGTATTCCTTCTAGTTTCTGCAGGAGGTCAGTTGTGTCTTTGAGGTAGCTGGTGAGATCTTTTACAATGGGAGCTAAGAAGTAGTCAATGTAATTAGAGATGGGTTCCATGATTGAACCATTGGCAGAGATGATAGGTCTGCCGGGTGGTCTGATTAAGCGTTTGTGCACTTTCGGTAAGAAGTAAATTGTAGCTTCAATAGGATGTGACACTGTTAAATATTTTCTTTCCTCTTCGTCTATCAGACCCTCATTAAACCAATCATTAAGATGTTTATTGATATTATTTTCTATTTCTTTGGTTCGCGCACCGTGCGCGCACAGTGAGCACGCGGTGCGCTTCGCGCACCGCGCGCCCACTTTACGCAGTTAGTGCTGTGCACGCACGGTAGGCACGCGGTGCGCTACGCGCACCGCGTGCCCACGTTACGCTAGATGGGCCATGTACGCACGATGCGCTTCGCGCACCGTGCGCATATGGAGGACATATGATGCACTTCGTTTTGAAAGGTAATATTTAAATTTTTCGTATATGTTATAAGCCATGCACAAATGGTGCCCTTCGGGCACCATTTGCACACGGGGTGGAGAGAGTGTGGATAATTTTTTTTTTGATTATTTTTTTTTTAAATATTTTAGTTTAACTCATATTGAATAAGCCATGCACAATTGGTGCCCTTCTGGCACCAATTGCTCACGGGGTGGGGAGAGTGTGGATAATTTTTTTTTTTTTATAATTTTTTACCGTACGCGTGCGGTAAGCGTAATCGGCGAAATTAGCAAAAAAATAAAAATTCCGTTTTTGGCCTTGGGGGATCTTTGGGGACTCCCTCAACATTGCTATGTGTGTGGGAGCTGTCTAAACAGCCCCTTTACATGTTTTTGTGCTTTATATTAACATCACTCTCAGTGCGAGAGAGAAAATGGCGGCCGCCGCTTCCTGGTTTCGGCCGATTCGAATGTTTACTAAGATCTAAGAGCCAATCAGAATTGCGCTCGCGCACGCCACCGTACGCGTACGGTAAGCGTACCGTAAGCGCACCGTAAGCTGGCTCAGATATATATATTGATTTAAAGGCTATTTTCTCAGAATCTACTGAACAGATTTACACCAAACCTACAAAAGGCACTTCCTTGACCTGAGGACTACCTCTCTGCCAAATTTCTAGTAATTCTGTTCAGCCGTTCGGGCTGTAGCCCTGTCTAAAGGTCCTATGGAAAAATGCATGGGAAAAACGCGTTTTGGGACCCCCCTTTTATCTCAGCCCCCGCTTGACGAATCCCCCCGAGACTTTCAGGGAAGGAGCGGAGCGTAGCGCCCTACCTATTTTGAAAAATTCGCGAGGATTCGTCGACCGGCGCCAAAGTTATTCAAAATAGAATGTTGCGGATTTCCTATGGAAACGTGGTCTTAACTATAACTACCTACTGGCGACCGCCAGTAGGTAATATATATATATTCACAGAAAAAAACATAGGTTTCAGGGTTGTTATAGTTAGCAAGACATTTCACTCATACAAAACTATTGAAATTCCCCCGTTATAGTTAGTTCAGCTAACTATAACCTGCGCACCCGCAATGCACTGCTGATGACTTCACATATGACATCACTCATGACATGGTCAGTGACATCACTCATGACATCTCAAATGACATCATTGATGACATCATCCAGTGATGTGTGTTTTTCTGAAAATTAAATATGTTTTATATATGTATATCTCAAGGTCAATGGAAGAATAAATGGGTATATAAGTATCTTAATTGGTGATTTTTCTTTTGTAAAATTGATTGTATAACTGGCTGATTAAGTGTATCTTAGTGAATACATGGGTTAGTGAGTAATGTTTAAATATATATATCTGTATCAGTCTCTCACTTTGTGTATGAGTGGCTGCATGGGTTGGTGAGTAGCTACATGATTGTCTATATAGGTTAGTAGTTGGTTTTTTGAGTATCAGTATGAGCGTCTGAGTATCTGTATGGTTCGGTGGGGGGTATTACGTAGTGCATAGATGCATGAATGAGTGACTAACTGTTTGTATGTCTTGAAGACAGCATGTGTGCAGGACTGTATGGGTGGATGAGTGTGTGTATGGGTATGTTAGTGACTGATTGACTGTCCCAATAGTGGCTTTATGAGTAACTACATATGTTTTAAACTAGTATATGTGAGTATTGGTGTATGTAAGTGAGTATATGTGGGGGTGAGAGATTGGAAGAGTTCCTGTATAAATAAGTATGTGTTTCTATAAGTGATTGTTTAAGAGAGTAAGTATGTGTACGTTTCTGTAGAAGTAAGTGTAGTGGTGTGTCTATAACTGTATATGCAAGTAAAAGGATGTTTGATTCTGTATTAGCATGAGTGACTATGTGTGTGAGTAACTCTATGAATGAGTGGCGGTGTGTAACAGGATGTATAGGTGTATAAGTACATATGATGAGTGAGTACATGTATGAGTGACTATATAGGACTGTTGGTGAATGAGTGGATGTGTGTGTGTAGATCTTGGAATTACTGAATAGTTTGTTGTAACTGGTATTGGTATGTCCATTTTTGTGAAAATGTTAGTTTATATTTTTGAATGTGTGTATCAAAGGTTATATTAGGGTGAGAGGAGGTCTGCCACTCTATCACAAGGATGATGTCATCAGTAATGTAATTTGAGATGTCATCAGTGATGTCATGAGTGATGTCACTGACCATGTCATGAGTGATGTAATATGTGACGTCATCAGCAGTGCATTGCGGGCGTGCAAGTTATAGTTAGCTGAACTAACTATAACGGGGGAATTTCAATGGTTTTGTATGAGTGAAATGTCTTGCTAACTATAACACTCCTGAAACCTATGGGTTTTTCTGTGAATTTCTAAGGTTTTTTAAATGCTAATTCCAAACTATAACGTGCCTGAAACCTATGTTTTTTTCAGTGAATTTCAAAGGTTTTTGAAATGCTAATTTCTAACTTTAACGTAACTGAAACCTATGGTTTATTAAGTGAATTTCAAAGCTTTTTTAAATGCTAGTTTCTAACTATGCCTACAGAGGTAAAACATGAAATCCTCAAAGACGAAGAAAAGTGCAGGAAGAAGGAAGACGTGCAGAAAGAACAAACAGAGGAGCAGAAAGAGGCTTTGTTGCAAAATCATCCTGTACCCTCAACTTTTTCAGACGGGTACTGGTGGCAACTGACTCTGACTAACCAGTCCTAGAGCCAGTGCTATGCTAAAAGACACTTAGAATACAGTTAAAACACCTACATACACTAGGGAACACTATGCATTGGGGTACACCTGTTATTAGCATGACCTCCTCTGTAAGCCCCTAGTATATAATATGGCAGGGGGATTAAAACTACCTCTTAAAACACGCCACAGGGTGCATTTGCACACTGGTGAAGGGAGGGGGGGCAGAGCTGACGTGTGCAAACACGCCCTGTGGGCGTTTTAATTTGGGGGATAAAGTCAACTTGAATCCTGAGTGTCCCTTGGGTACAACTAGCCCATCAAGTATCTCTAGTTCCAGCGAGCGCTATCCATGCAGCGCTTGTTTTGTGGCAGCTTCTGTTTTTAACTACCCGTTTTGCATTTGATTTGAAAATTGTTTTAGAGTTATTTCCTGGTCTTACCTGCCTGGCCTCGCATACCCCCACCTCTGCCATCACACCTGCACTGTAATTTTGGTATATCACCGCGTTTTGCGGGTCCTTCGCCCCTGACTCGCGGCGGCCATCTTGGGTGAGTGGGTCCCAGCGCGCCAGCAAGTCCTCTCTCAATTTCGTTTGGAGACTACTTAGGTAGGCTAGATTGGGCAGCGCGCCCTATTCCAGCGCGAGCGCTATCCATGCAGCGCTTGTTTTGTGGCAGCTTCTGTTTTTAACTACCCGTTTTGCATTTGATTTGAAAATTGTTTTAGAGTTATTTCCTGGTCTTACCTGCCTGGCCTCGCATACCCCCACCTCTGCCATCACACCTGCACTGTAATTTTGGTATATCACCGCGTTTTGCGGGTCCTTCGCCCCTGACTCGCGGCGGCCATCTTGGGTGAGTGGGTCCCAGCGCACCAGCAAGTCCTCTCTCCATTTCGTTTGGAGACTACTTAGGTAGCCATGCTTACGCGCAGCGGCCACGCGCAGCGGGGACGCCGGACTGACGCCGGAGTTACGCCAGAGTTTAGCCCGTCTGTGCCCGTCCGGGCCCAGACGGGCTCAGAGCTGGTCTCTATGCCCGCCCCTCTGGAACTGCGTTACACTCGTATTGGGTATAGGAGGGAGGAACTTATGTCTTGGCGGTCCTCGAAACCCTCCACATGTAGATATGCCCACGAGGGTGGACTACCGTTCCTGCCTTGCGGGACATGTACTGGGGGTCGGGGTATGACCCTTGATAAATCGGTGCTTTCTATAGCTTTGTTGAATTGTCGGTCTTTACCCAGTCATGCCACAGAAATTAATTCCCTTATTTTGGACCACAAGCTGGATGTGTTATTTTTAACAGAGACCTGGATTTCCTCCTGCTCGGGCCCCGACATGGTTAGAGCTCTTCCTTCTGGTTTTCTTATTACACATTTGGATAGGCCTGTGGGGAGGGGAGGAGGAATTGCCATCCTCTATAGGGACTCGCTAGTTTGTAAGGTGCAGGACGGAGGGATGAGCGACTGCGAGAGCTGTCAGTTCTCTCTTCGCCTGTCACCCACTGCGTCTTTGACGGGTTTTTTGATTTACAGTCCACCCGGGACCTTGGGAAATTTTCTTAACTCCTTCCTAGAATCAGCTGCGCTCCTTGCCTCGTCCACTGGTAACTTTATAGCTTTGGGTGATCTTAACATCCACTTCGATGACCCTTCCAACCCCCTGGGAGTAGATCTGCAAGGCGATCTCAAAGCCTTTGGGATCAACTTGGCTAATTCGGGTGCTACACATGGGAAGGGCCACCTGTTGGATCCTATATTCTCAAACTCTGTTTGCCTTAAATCTTTTCCAGCGCTGGCCCTGCCTTGGACAGACCATTTTATGGTGCCTGCCCAGTGGCAGTTTGATGTCCCAGTTACATCGGCCCCCAGGGTATACACCGTGGATAGAGCCTGGTCCAGGCTCCCAGTTGATACCTGGGCGGTACATCTGGAGGCGTCCCGGCCTCCCCTTGGGTCCAATCCGTTAGTTGCCAATGAGAAGTTAAACATCTGGCTCACCAACTCGCTTGATGCTCTCCTCCCCAAGAAGAAACAACTCACCAGGGGTAATAGAGTGGGATCGGCGCCCTGGTACACATTGGAGTTGAGAACTTTGAGGAAGGGATGCAAGAGGTTGGAACGGACCTGGAGGAAAGATTGGAGCGAAACGAGCCGGAGAGAATATCGGGCAGCTCTTAGTACCTACAAATCTGCCATTCCGGTAGCTAAATCTGTGTTCTTTGAGGAGAGAATGGGCTCTGCGGCCAACTCCTCAAAAGAATTGTTTAGGGTTATCAAAGAACTTCTTAAAACTTCCGAACCTCAAGTCATTCACGATGACCCCCGTGAGAAATGCTCCGAATTGCCTCCTTCTTTAAAACCAAAATAGACAACATCTTGGCATCTCTCCCTCGTCTAACCGAGGAGACTCCCTCTGGTGGTAACCCAGAGTCTCAGCCCAGGGTGCGGACAGCGGAGCTGGTTTCTTTCGGACCTGTTACTGTGGAAGAAGTTCTCACAGTCTTGATGACCATGAAAAGTGGTTCCCCTAAAGACCCTGCACCAATGAAATATCTTAAGCAGGTAGCCCCTACCATCGGTGGCCCAGTGACGGACTTGATACATTTATCTTTTACCCAAGGAGTGGTGCCCCCGAGTTGGAAGGGAGCGGTTGTCAAGGCTCTCTTGAAGAAGCCTAACTTGGACCCCGCTGACCTTGCCAACTTCAGGCCTATTTCCCTGCTCCCCGGCCTTAGCAAGGTGGCGGAGAAGTTGGTGAATCGTCGCCTCTCGGGCTTCCTGGAGTCCAACTCCCTTCTGGGTGACTCCCAAACGGGCTTTCGTTCCGGTCAGGGGACCGATACTGCCCTGCTGGCAGTCGTGGAGACTGCCAGGAGCATTTTGGATTCAGGGGGATCGGTGGCAGTGATCCTCCTGGACCTCAGTGCGGCATTTGACACCGTAGACCATCAGGTGCTTCTCCAACGACTGTCGGGGGTGGGGGTCTCTGGGATGGCCCTGAAGTGGTTTGCGTCCTTTTTGGATGGCCGGACGTTTGAGGTGTGGGAAGGCCACAAGAAATCATCATCGGTCCCTCTCCAGTGTGGTGTGCCACAGGGCTCATCGCTGAGCCCTACTCTATTTAACATTTATATGGCCCCCCTGGAGAGTGTGATACTGCCCCTGGGTATCAAGATTATCAGCTATGCTGATGATACTCAGCTGGTGGTAGGTCTTCCCCAGTCGGCTTACCATCCCGACCGGCTGCACACGTGTTTGGATAAGATCTTCACGTGGATGTGTAGCTCAGCACTCAAGCTTAACGGCTCCAAAACGGAACTGATGATGCTGGGGAATTCCCCTCCCTCCTTATCTCCGAGCAGCTGGCCTAGCTGCCTGGGAGCGGCTCCCACCCCCAAACAGGAGATCAAGAGCTTGGGGGTGTGGTTGGAGCAGGACCTTGCCTTTAAGACACACGCTAAAAAGACCGCAGGCGTGTGCTTTGGTCTGCTCCGATCAGCCCGGAAGATCTTACCTCTCCTCCCAGTGGCCTCCAGGAGGTTACTCATCCAGGGGCTTATCATCTCTCGGCTGGACTTCAGTAACGCGTTGTTTCTGGGGGCTCCAGAGTCCACCCTAAATAAACTGCAGCAAGTGCAGAATGCGGCCGCTAGGCTCCTGATGGACCTTCCCAGGCGTCAGTCTGCCCGACCTGCGCTGAAGGCGCTGCACTGGCTCCCCGTTAGGGAGAGGGTGAAATTCAAGGCGCTTTGTATGGCCCATAAAATCCTGCAGGGGAAAGGCCCACCTATCCTACGGGATATGGCTCAACCCTATAAGGCCTCCCGTTCCCTCCGTTCAGACCATCAACATCTGCTGCAGGTCATGAGGGTAAGGAAGGTAAGAACTGGGGGCAGAAGATTTTCCATCAATGTGGCCATCTTGTGGAACTCCCTTCCTCTGTACTTGCGCTCGGAAACAAGTTTCTTACGCTTCCGCAAGCTGTTAAAAACTCACCTGTTTCCTGCTTAACTCCGGTGTTCTCGTGTCATGGCGTCTCTCTCTGGATGAGCGCGGGGATGCCCAAGGGTAACCAGGCGCGTTATAAAACTCCTTAATAATAATAATAATAATAATAGTTAGCACCACAGAGCTGCACTGCTGAGAAAATGGGTACGGCCTGGACCACCTCTCTGCAATACAGCGCAGTAGCGCTTACTGGAAGCACCTTGTGGACTAGTTCGCCCCATGGGCCCTCAGGATTGAAGGGGAAGTATTTCCCCAACTTAAAATGCACCATAGGGCGTGTTTGAAAACGTCACCTCAGGCCCCGTCCTCTCCCTTCCCCACTTTGTAAACACGCCCTGTGGCTGTTTTAAGTTGGGAGATTAACTCCCCTTGGATCCTTAGGGTCCCTCTGGGCAAATTAGTCCACTAGGTACGTCCAGTAAGCACCATTGACAGAGGTGTAAAAAGGGGCACAGCCTGCACCACCTCTCTGCAACGCAGCACAGTGGCGCTTACTGGAAGCTCCTGGCGGGCTAGTTGGCCCCCAGTGTCCCTCAGTATTGAAGGGACCATTTAACAAAAAGGCACGACTCTGAGCCAATGGCTAACTTTTTGCCAAATTTGGTGTAATTGCATTCAGCAGTTCGGGCTGTAGCTGCGACTAAAGGTTCCTATGGAAAATTGCATGGGGAAAACACGTTTTGGGACCCCCCTTTTTTCTCAGCCCCCACTTCAGAAATCACCCCGAGACTTTCAGGATAGGAGCGGACCGGAGCTGGCCAAAAGTTTTGAAAATTTCACGTAGATTCATCAACCGGAGCCAAAGTTATTGGGAATAGAATGTTGCAGATTTCCTATGGAAAATAGGTCCTAACTATAACTACCTACTGGCAACAGCCAGTAGGTAATCGCCAGTAGGTAATATATATTACCTACTAGCGGTCGCCAGTAGGTAGTTATAGTTAGGACCTATTTTCCATAGGAAATCCGCAACATTCTATTCCCAATAACTTTGGCGCCGATTGACGAATCTTCGCGAAATTTTCAAAACTTATGGCCAGCTCCGATCCGCTCCTATCCTGAAAGTTTCACGGTGATTCGTCAAGCGGGGGCTGAGAAAAAAGGGGGTTCCCTAAACATGTTTTTTCCCATGCAATTTCCCATAGGGAACTTTAGCCGCGGCTAAAGCCCGAACTGCTGAACGGAATTACACCAAATTTGGCAAAGAGGTAGCCCTTGGTTTGGAAAGGTGCCTTTTTGTTAAATGGTGTAAATCCATTCAGTAGTTGCTGAGAAATTCAAAAGTAAAAACACATATATATCTAGGGCCGCGGATCCGTGCGAGCTTTATGTTAATATGGCTGTCAACACTCCAAACCAGGAAGTGTTGGCAGCCATCTTGTGCCTCGGTAGAGCCGAGGCACAAGAAAGCAGTAAAACAAACCACGCACAACACGCAAAGGGGGCAGGGTAGAAACACCCTGATCCCCTAGGCCTGCTCAGGGGGTCCCACAAGGACACCCAAGGCCCCAAAAATTATATTTAGTTTGTAAAAATCGTGGGATGCGCGTAGGATCTGCGCATCCCGCTGCTGAAAAACACAACAAAGCGCAGGCTCCCGCGCTTCTTTGTTAATTAGCCCCCGGGGGGGCCAAGTCCCGGGGGCAATATCATATAGTAATGGGGGCCCAAAGGGGCCCTCAGCCCTGGGGACCGCTGCCCCTGGGGCTTTTCTGAAATATGTGGGTGGGTCTCAGCCCCCCCAGCCCCGGGGACGGCCACCCCCCGGGGCTTCAAAAAACATTGCTTCTATACCGCTTAAGCGCGAAGGCACATAGTCACTCTGTTGGCGATCTGTATTGCTTCTAGAGGCATGTATGGGGGAACCGCCTTACTGTTCACTTAATCATTCATCCTGTCACCAGGTTCAGGATGTGTCGTGAGTTTAACGTAACCTTAGTGTTACCATACCATGAGGCGCGCTGCTTTCTGTAAGCATGTCAATGTTCTTAGCCACTGGGAAGGGGGCACAGGGTTACACTAGAATGTTAAAGTCCAGACATTTCCAACCCAGAGGGCGTTACCCCGCTTCTTAGAGAGACCGGTCTAGACAGGCGGGGAACAGAGCCATGCGACAGCGCGATCTGCCCAGGAGCACACATGTTGAATCAGAAGTCCAGAGTGCACATGCAGATATGGCTGGGAGCCTGGGACTCGGAAGCTTTCCATTCCCGATGCTCAAGAGACTTAATGAAACCTATATGGACATAAGGGAAGAAAAGTGCCAGGTGAGAGGAGGATGGTGGTGGTGGAGCGGGGGTGGGGACGGGGGGCAAGGGGGAGCAGTGGAGTGAGGGGCAGGCACTGCATGGCATCTCAGCGCCCTCCTTCCTTGTTACTGACGTACAACATCAGAAGATAACCCTCCTTCTGCCCCCTTCCTGCATTGTGGTGTGTGTGTGTGTGGGGTGATTGCGAGATGCGTGCCAGCGCCTGCGTTTAAACAGAAATAATGTCCCGGGTATCTCAGCGCCGTCAGAACAGAAGCAACAATTACCAACCTCAAGTGTTCTCATTCCATTGACCTGAGAAGGATGAAAGGCAGAGTCTGCTTTGAACCATTCAGTTTACAAATGACTACAGTAGGTGCGCGCACTGCCCTTGAGCTATAGTTCCTAAAACTCGTTTATGGATACCTGAGGGGCCTAGGAGCACATAGCGCCTACCAGCACTCCGTTTGGTAATGTCAGTGTGCTTTGTTCCACGGGCCTACCTAGAGCAAATGAGAACAAGTCTTTCGGTCCGGAACACGGCTCGTTGTGAACTCCCCACCGCCAGCCCCCCCAACACACACACAATAATACCCCCGTAAACATTCTTGGCAGCCGAAAGTCGGTTCTGATGCCAGGAGCAGTTTAATTTCTAACAGACAGGCTCAGTTTCAGAGTTAGTGCCGTGAAACCATTACTATAGACATTTCACTTGTGTAAAGGAGCTATAAATACTGGTTGTTCTTGATTACCATTACTCCAAACCAATCACAATTACTATTTCAGAATCGGAAGGCTGCGACTCGAGGGTCTGCTGCGAGCCAAATCGATAACTTCCAGGTTGTACAAGATCACAGCAGCGGGGGCTTAGCCCACCGCGCTATTTTACACACGCTGAGGTTTATTTAAAGTCCATTGCCCCGAACTCCCACACTGTTGTCTTTTCAGCTGCACATTTCTCAGGTCCAAGTTCTTAATTGCAACTGTGATGCTGATTCGGTTTCCAATGAAATCCTCTAAGTGCCCCCCCCCCCCCCCCCCCCCACACTCAGGGGTTGGCCCGTTGAGCCCTGTTTATTGCTATGTTTCATAATTCAATCTGCAGCCAGGGGGCATCCCTTGCACTAGGCCCATGACACACTGGGTACCTATGCCGCTTACAATTTAGGGTGCAAACCACCGTTTGCGCGAGAACATGATTATATTCTCGGAGCACATCTTAAATGTTTGCTCCCAGGATTTGCTGCTAGAAAACCTGCCTCGAATCGCGGGAGTAAACTGGGCGAAATGTCATTTTTTCGCACCCTGCATTAGACGAAATATAGCCCCAATGGTGCGCAATTCTCACTTTCTAGAAGCAATAAGTGTAATCTGTCTCAAATGTTGCACATTGTAATGTAAACTCTGGCTTTATCGTAAATTAATGGGATCGCAATCTCCTCCCAATTCTTTCTGCATAGTAGTTCGGACCAGGCCCCGAGGTCAGTATTTGCCAACATGCTACTTGCACCCTGCCTGTGCCCACCTGCGGTCAGGTTAACTTTTGTAGGTACACAGCACATGGAACTGTACACCCCCTGGTCGTGCATCACGACGAAAGGCAAGTTGCACATGTGGGAATAACATGTGCCATTGCGCATGGGCACAGGCAACCGATACGGGGGCTTGCGTCAGGCACACAATTAAAAGCTGAGCGTCCCAAGAGGTATAGTTTGTGCCCTGTTTTGAATGTTAATAGAATACACATATTTTCAGCGCAGTTCCCTGAAGGATTTTATGCTATAAATAGTTTTTAAATCAATCAGTGGCATTCGAACTGGCAGCATTAGGCAGTCTGGATTCCACGCCTTCCTCTCATAAACCATCTCGAACCTTCCTCTCCTGTCGGGCATAGCGCTTAGACCTCATCCTTGCAATGTACAGCGCTCTGTTGCAGCACAACTTGGCGAGCGAACATATGTTTACAAGCAACGTGTGGGGACGGACAGTCTCGCCAAAGAACACTGAGAGTTAATCAGGGTGAACTTTGACCCCAAATAAAAAGAGGTTTCTGGCATGACTCAGAACATCTGTGTAATATTTTCGTCTCTCAGTGGGTCAGGGTGACATATATCATTCCTCATTCATGTGGCTAACTCCACAGCCTCAA
Source organism: Triturus cristatus (assembly GCF_964204655.1). Taxonomy (NCBI): domain Eukaryota; kingdom Metazoa; phylum Chordata; class Amphibia; order Caudata; family Salamandridae; genus Triturus; species Triturus cristatus. Next base: position 326,955,543 of record NC_140590.1, on the reverse strand, counting down.
TTCTGGTTCGAGCCTGACATTTTGCGTGTTTTGCAGCATCCCATGTTCGAGAGCAGGGGAAGTGCGCGGGGGTCAAACTGTATGAGTTCCCAGTATGAACACGCCTGGCACTGGGCCGTGGTGGGAGAGACCGAGAAGCATTTGTTCTTCGTCATATTGCTCTAATATCTAAGCCAAGGATGCATCTCAGTGAGTTGAGCAACAAAAGGAAGTGTATGTATTTGTATGCGTGCGTGTGTAAGTGTGCGTGTGTGTATGCGTGCATGTGTGTATGTACCTGTACATGTATGTATGTGCGTGTGTATGTGTGCGTGTATGTGTATGTGTGCACGTGTGTGTATGTATGTGCATGTGTATGTGTGAGTGTATGTATATGTGTGTGTATGTGCGTGTGTATGTGTGTGTGTATGTGTGTGTGTATGTGTGCTTGTGTGTATGTGCGTATGTGCGTGTGTATGTGCGTGTGCATCTTTCTCTGTAGATCAAAGGTCCCCATCTCTGCAGGGCTCCCTCTGCCTTTCATCCATCTTCGTTTGGTGCCATCCTCCCACTGACACGTCATTGCAGTACCTGCTGCCTGCGTGTGACTTAGGTCCCTGCCACAGACCCTAGAGACTGAAGACACACAACAGCAGTCAGTGTTGTGATGCTGAGCAGTCTGTCTGGCAGCACGGTCTCCCAGCATGCCATCCTGGGTGCCAGCGACACTCCTTCTGCTGTACTAGCTGCCCGGGAAGGCAAAAGTCTCCTTTAAAGCACTGACAATTGCACACTTAGCCTTTTAAAAGATCGGCCCAAGTTACCTTCTTAACAGGATGACCCCCCTCCCTGCCCCCCCTACACCTCCCCTAATGAGCCCTGCGCTCCCAGTCGGCCCATTTACTATCCATTCCATTCACAAATAGAAAGAAAGGCCGATTCTGCTGCTCGG